>NC_138191.1:54680276-55376407 GCF_964194105.1 Spermophilus citellus | reverse complement strand
ATAGGTGGGAGGGAAAGTGAGAGGTAAGGGAAATTGCATGGAATTGGAAGGTGAGCCTCAGGGTTATACACAACTACATATAAGAGGAAAGGAGGAGTAGGAGAAAAATTATATAAGTGGAAGAAACGATTTATAGTAGAGGGGATGGAGAGAGAGAAGGGGAGGGGAGGGGAGGGGAGGGGAGGAGGGACAGTGGAGAATGGGGACAGCAGAATACATCAGTCACCAGAAAGGCAATTTGTAAATCAATGGAAATGTAACTGATGTGACAGCAATCTGTATACGGGGTAAAAATGGGAGTTCATAACCCACTTGAATCAATCTGTGAAATATGGTATATTAAGAACTATGTAATGTTTTGAACAACCAACAATAAAATAATTTAAAAAAAAAAGAGATAGCTGCTCATTATCTCAGACCCATACATCAAAGGCCTTTGATGTGACCCTTCCATGTTCTCCATGAAAATGAAACGAAAGTGGTTCTCCCTTGGTCTCCAAACACTCCAACTGCAAAACGGTTGTGTGGTTGTGCTACCAAGGTTTGAAGCTTTGGAAAAAATAGCACACATAATACCTAATATTACATATAACTTTGATATATTTTCAAAGGTATATTATAAAAGGAAAACAGTGAGAACTTAACATTTAATATTGTGTGCATTTATTTGTATTTTATTTATGTCTCTATTATAATTGGCACATATATATCAGAGTAGGGTCAATAATAGTTTCTACAATTATTTTCTAACATCCATCATTTACAGCAATTTTAACAATTAGAATTTGCAAACTCAAAAGAAGTCCACTTTGCAAACAGAAACACCTTTAATATGTCATCCTATTTTATCATCTTTATAAATATCTTCAATATTCTGATAATTTTGTCTTGACCAATTTCTTCAGTATATAATTCTCTTGTTATTAACCCAGCATTTTTTTCTGCTGCTAGTATTTTTCTAATTGTTTAATTTTGTCTTGACTTCTATAACATGTTTTGAATCTGAATAATTATCACCCTTCATTTAATTTGTTCCCTTGGAGATGTAGAACACATGGTTGTAACACCTTATTAATCTCTTTTTAAATTGATAAAGTTTATCCCTTCCTGGCTTTTTATGGAAATTAACTGAAGATGCTTAAAAACATTTTCTGAAATCTGACCTGGAACACAGAGCTCTCAGATCTCTACATTTATTTATTTCCCTCCACAGTCAAAGGTTGTCAACATGATGTGTGGGCTTCTACTTCCACAATTATTTTAAATGTAGTTATTAAGTTCCTTTGGGAAATTGTTCTCCAATTCTTACATTTTCTTATGTACCCCTTCTTTTATTTAGCCAAGAATGCTAAAAGTATGTTTCTTTTGAGAAGTACACTTGCTTGTCATTAAGAAATGAAAAGATATGAGGAGAGAAGGGAGATTGGCAGATGATAGAAAATGGTGCGCACGGAAGCTATTATGGTTAGCCAAGCTTTGGGTTTTTACTGAATGGCTTGAAGGTCAGAAGAAAGAAATTAGTCTTTCATCCCAAAGTAAAATTTGAGGTAAGCACAGCTTGTAATTTAGAAAAATAAATTTCAGCTATTTGTTTGTATGATTATTTTCTAGTTTCAAAATAAAATTGAACATTCCAAATCTTTTATTAGAAAATGGGACTTGTAAGGAGTTTAATAACTTCAATCAAGTATCTTTGGAAGCAAATATGTGCAGTTTTGTTTTTAAGTGTCAAATTAAAAATATCCACAAATGAGAAAACGGTTTTAATTGACAGTAACCAAAGACATAAACGAAGTTGACAAATATCTAGCATAAACAGCACTGCTCCATGAAGGCACATCTGTGGCAGACATCACTAATCAACCACAATGTTTTTTTTCCCATTATGTCAATCTGAAATTTCCCAATTCTTCTTATCACAGCACAGCTGGATATTCAATACCAAACATATAAAGGTAAACTAAAAGTTTAACTTATTTGCCATTGATTTTTATAACTATAAACATCTTGCCTCTCTGAGGTATCAAGTGCATGTGAACCATTCTCCTTAGGTGCTTGTAGTTGTGTAGATGGCAATATTTCTTGACTGACCCCAATAGAATGCTTATCATATGATGTGCAATTTCCCCGGGTATATCACAGAATTTGCTTCCTCAGATATAATACTTACTATAAATTGATGAAGAACTTTTTGCTTAAAAATACAAAATCCTTAAGAACTGCTATAGATACATTACTTTCATATATAGGATGTGGTTATTGTGATGGACATGGAGATTAAGTGATAAAGTCACTTAACAAAACAGTCAAATACATAGCATCTATTTTAGTGAAACTCGGAGAATATAAGGATTATGAGTGGAATTAATACAGTAAAATAATGAGCAGGATTTACATTTACTGGGAGCTATATAAAAAACAACAAATCAATCTACACTCAGTTCATTTAGCTTCAGTTTTACACCTCCTAGGACAGGAACTGTGTAGCCTACAAAACAATTTATATTTTATCTGTACCATCTAATTAATTAAATGGCCCCAGAGTACCAAACTCACAAATCTCGTTAATAGCTGAATACTGAAATAAAGGCTGTTCACCCCTACTAGAATAATATTTGCATATCCCCACCTGTGATGGGTAATAAGTACCTGCCACAAATCAGAATTATGAATTTTGTACGCCTAACAAAACCGCAGGGGAAATTATACCTCAGACATTCCATAATAATTGCAGCTAAGCTGTTTAGTGCCATCCACTTATTCTGCCTGAAGTGTTTAAAGCAGCAACAGTTGTAAATGAATTCAGGCACATATTCAAGGGAATTTTTTTTTCAAAAAGTTTTTCTGTCTTGCCATATGTAATTATCTTTATGGAAGTATTCAGCTGCAAGTTATAACACATTCACGTTTAAAGGAGCAAATTAGGAAAAAAAAAAGAGTCCTTCCATCAGCCTATTAGGTGTGTATTAGAATTCTGTAGTTGAAACTTGGAAATAGCGTAAGATATGTTCTGAGGTATTGAAACTCTGAAACTTAGGTTGACCAACTCGAGTGAGATTCTCATGTGCTGTCTGTAATTGGTAAAATGATATTCAGAGGAGATAGTTTAGGAAATTGTGGCATTATGATGGAACAAATGCTGGGCTAGTAACACCAGATTTCAAGATTAAATAATCTGGCCCATCTCTATAATAGTTTGTGGCAGCTCTAGGACTGGGTTGTGGAGTCTACAACAGTCTAATGAAGCCCTGAGACCACCACAACAGTGAACTGTTGGCTGGGAGCCTCAGGAGTTGCAAAGGGCATATTTATTCTTTTCATGAAGCTTACCCAGGGGAAATGTCATGGAAATTCCCAGCTCAGAGCAGCACACAAGAGGAAGTAAGAAGTACTCTAGAGTGAACTGTTAATACAATGGCCCTGTTCTGGTTAACCATAGTGTTTGATCAAATGAGAAATAATTCCATTAGAGGCAAGTAAGAATTACAAAAGTTACTTAACAATTTTGATGGTAGAGAGATATATTAGAGAGCTAATAGAAGATTCGATATCAACTCTTGGCAAAGATTACTTTGAGTAATCTTGAGTTCCAGAGTGAGTCAGTTTCTCTGAGTTTCTCTTTCCTCATCTACAAACGGTTATAAACACAGTGTCATCCAGGTAATAAATGACCCATCGTCCATTGCGCGGAATGGTTGTATACTCCAGTAGCCGCACTGTACACACCTTAGCATCACATCACACTCTAAGCCATTGTCACTGTTTTATTTTCCCCTCTAGGGATTTGGCTGCTTGCCTGAAACAAGCTTCTCTATCAAAGAGGGCTACTACAATCAGGAATCAGGGGCATAGAAGAAAATGTAGGAAGGAATGAAGTCCTTCCAAGAATCTCTTCCTACCTATTGGTGTGTATGTATGTATGTGTGTGTGTGTGGGCATGCGCTTAGCCTGAGTGTGTACAGAAAAATAAAGATAAATAAAATCAACCTCATTTTCTAGAAAAAGTGCTTTAAAAATAATTAAGATTTATGTATTTTCAGAAGAGTGGGCAGGACGCAGGGAGTCACCAAGAGGTGATTAAGTCAGGTTGTTTGAGGCTCCCTAAGGTGACAGGATGGTCTGCAGGCTTTAGGAAGAAAGCTTATATAGCCTATTACCATGATGAAGTGAAATTTAAAATTACATTTTATACTTGTAAAGGACTAACAGGCAAGGTCCCTATGGGTTGTCAAATACTACATAAAATGCTATAAAAACCAGACCATAATCTCTCACTAACTTACACATTAGCCTCAGGCAGTAAAGATGGTTTTTATTGGAACCAGATTTTGTGAGGGGGAAAAAAGTTAACGCACAGTTTATCCTGGCTTTTCAGGCACTTTGCTTCTACCTCGAGTTAACATGACGTATTCCAAGTGATTAAATAAACTTGTCTAGCCACTCTCCTCCTGCACTTGAAAGGAAGCAAGGTAAAGAAGGATTTACTCTTAATTCTATCACCAAAAAGTGTCCCTATTTTATTCCCATCATTACTATAGAACCCATGAAAGGCAAGGAAAATTAAAACTTCTAAACAAGCCCCCTTGTAGACATCACTTATATGCCATGTGTGATTTTACCACCTTGTACCTTTGAAAATTGAAAATAATACATGTGAACTCAGGGGACACAGGAGAAATCACTGTTAGTGCCATGAACGCACATGGCCCAGGACAATAATAGTTTGGATTTTAGTTCATTTGTTGTCACTGAAGTGCTGAGCAGGGTTGGTCAAACATTTTGAGGAACTGCAATTTTTGTTTTTTAGTCTTCAAATGCAACTCACTTTGAACAGTGTACAGTCAGATTTACAACACGTGGCAGATTTATAAATGATATCCAGATTCAACAGTCAAGCAATGAGCATATTGGTCTGGTTCTATGCTCCTTTCAAGAGTCAGGGATTTGTACAGGCCTGAAAACTTTTATTATGTGACAAACTGTGGGCTATTTAGATTTGGTTCTTAATTCAATATTTGTAAATTCAGGCTATTTCCAGAGCTAGCTTGAGCAGAAATTCAAAGTTCTTATCTCCCTTAATGTTATGTTTAGGCTGGTCAATGTCTAACCCTCATGGGTTATCTAGTTAAATTATAAAAAATGATGGTCAGCCTCCATCCTAAGGATTCCAAGTAATAGATCCTTATCAAATTAAATGCTCAGGAACTCTTGAAAGTTTGATATATTCACACGATATATGTGCATTTGATATTTGTCACATTCTATATATGATAGAATGCACACGAGTCTTGCTATTATGATGACCTTTTGCCTAACCCTATGCCTATCATTTACTAGCTGTACGACTACGTAGATAAATTACCACCTCTGAGCTTCAGAGTTTTTTGTTTGTTTTGCTTTGTTTTTATTTGTGTTTCTCATCTGTCAATGATATCTGGCTGGAAATAATGTTGAGAAGATTAAATAAGCTCCCATGGAAATACAGGTAAAGTTAAGTCACCTTACTGGAGCTTATTCAGGGTAGCCGAGAACCCTAACCACTAAGAGACACACATCAAAAGGGAGAAGGCTACAGTGACCAAAAAAAAAAGAAAATGCTCTGAGAAACAAAGAGGTTATTACATGTTCATTGCTATGAAGAGAGAAAATAAAATTAAGGACCGAAACAATCCCTTCCCGAAATTTTTACTCTTCCCAAACACTGCTTCTGTTGTCTCTCCTGCTAGCATCCTCCATCACTGTATTCCACAATCCGCAACAAGGGTGCCCGTGAATTCCTTGATGCCAAATCTAAAGATCACTTTCTGGTCCTTATTTTATTAGACACACTAGTACTTCTTGGAGAGTTGGAAAGGAAGCATCACAGGAGGAAAGAGCTTCAGTTAAGAGTGAGGGTTTAAATGGGAAATTAACATCTCAGTAAACCCCTGCCTGTGGGAAAAGCTGTTTGACTTTTCTGATCTTATTTTCCTTCTCTATTATCAGAAAAAAAAATAAACAGAATGACTTAATGAAATTCTATTATGGGCTGAGGTCTGACAACGATGCAAAGAAGCTTCTAGTACCATAGCAGGAATGTGATAGAGGCCCTATAATAGTTACTCTGCTTGCCCCAACACAGAATGCTGCTACACAGCAACCACCATCATTTTCTTCTACCCTCCTCCTATGCAGACTCCTCTAGGTTTAATTACCTGTGTATCCACAATGCCAAGTGTAGTGTCTGAAACAGTGCATAATCATGAAATTCTTATTGGTTGAAGGAAGAAGAAAAAAAGCTCAATAATACAGAGGAGTTCTCATGAAAGCAATGTATGGCAGAGGTGACATCAGTTCCTGTCAGTAGATGTTTCTATGGGAGAGATGTTTGTGAAAGAGAATTTTTGGATATATCATCAAAGTTTTATGACACTAGATGATTAAGTATAGTGTAAAGACCTCACAATAGTAAGCAGGAGCATATTTTAAGCATCTCTTATGTAAACCTTACAATAAGTGCTTTATTACGTTACCTTATTGAATCATACAATCTTTAAGAAAGCCATTCTGAGTTCATTTTTGAGAAGAAATTGTTTACATAATTAAGTGACTGGCCAGGATTAAACCTGATACCTGGAACAGGAGCTGGGTTTTGAACCTACATCTAGCTATCTTCCAGAGAGTCTAGGATCTAGACCTCTATGTCTGGCTCCCCACCAAAGGCAAGTTCTGAATATTTGACCAACAAGGTTCTTCACACCACCGCTACTATAACAACTTTTCCAAGCTTTTCATATGCTCCTCCCCATCTCTTTCAGCCACCTTACACCTTTTTCATATCTTTGACCATTCCATGATCCTTCTTACCATCAGACCATTCCAGAAAGTTTCCTCATCTCCCCCAGTAAATTCCTTCTAGTTCAGCTGTCTCAAATGTTTTTCTTCTTATTGAGAATGAATGACACGATTATCCCCCTTTTGATGAACTTGAAGACAAATGAAACCTGGTTGCAATATGTAAGACTTTGGTTGGGTAATTTAGCCTTTTGTTGAGCTAATAACATTTATAAACTCACAATGAGATAATGCATGCAAATCACTAAAATTTTGAATATTTTCACTGCAGTCTCAAGTTTCCTTACTAAAATCATGATATAACACAATGGAGTACTACGCAGCAATAAAAAATGACAAAATCATAGAATTTGCAGAGAAATGGATGGCACTAGAGCAGATTATGCTTAGTGAAGCTAGCCAATCCCTAAAAAACAAATACCAAATGTCTTCTTTGATAGAATGAGAGCAACTATGAACAGAGCAGGGAGGAAGAGCAGGAAGAAAAGATTAACATTAAACAGAGACATGAGATGGGAGGGAAAGGGAGAGAAAAGGGAAATTGCATGGAAATGAAGGGAGACCCTCATTACTATACAAAATTACATATAAGAGGTTGTGAGGGGAATGGGAAAATAAACAAGGAGAGAAATGAATTACAGTAGATGGGGTAGAGAGAGAAGATGGGAGGGGAGGGAAGGGGGGATAGTAGGGGATAGGAAAGGTAGCAGAATACAACAATTACTAATAGGGCATTATGTAAAATTGTGGATGTGTAACCGACATGATTCTGCAATCTGCATTTGGGGTAAAATTGGGGGTTCATAACCCACTTCAATCTAATGTATGAAATATTATATGTCAAGAGCTTTGTAATGTTGTGAACAACCAATAAAAAAATAAAAATAAAATAAAAATTAAAAAAAATAAAAAAAAATAAAATCATGATATAAGAGTTTTATAAAATTTCTGATGTTCACTTCAGTTGTACCTAACATACATGTTTATTAATATGTTTCCTTGGATGTTACATTTTCAAAAGAGAAGCAAGATGTGAGAATCATCAATTGAACTTGGCGTGCAAATAGAACATTTTTAGAGATTGCAAAGAAAAGGCCACATATGAAACATCAATTCATTTTGCTTTGGGGAAAAACAGGAAAACAGATAATTTTTCAGATAAAAGTCAAGTTATATATGAAATTAATATGTATGAATTATTTTGATCTTGGCCTCAAATTATTCTCTTTAGCTCTTCCAATTTTAATTTAAGCCTACTTAAAAGTTTGTAAGACATTCCTCTTATTGCTATTTAAATTAGGGTCAAACCCCATGTAATTTTGTATTTGTACTTATGTACCATGTATGCTATTGTGTTTTGGAGAATATTATGAATTCACAATGAAAATTTCTTTTAAACGGCAACAAAAATATTTTTTATTCCCAGAGCATACAAAACATATAGTTTATTTACTGTGACTGCCTTAATAACTGTTGGAGTTCTCCCATAATTGTTGTATGTGGTTTATTTACCTAAAGTTTCACATCCTTGTGACAGAAGCAGAAATTACTAAGACAAGGTTATATATAAGAAAAGAAAATCTTCATAACCAACTGGGCTATGCATCTTCTATCTAAATGTCTTTTGATTACTGCAACAGGTTTTTCAAAGCAAGCATATTGTCACAGCTAGGTTAATGACTGGTGAAGCAAACACTAAACTATATGATAGATGGATTACACACACATTCTCTCTCTCTCTCTCTCTCTCTCTCTCTCTCTCTCTCTCTCTCTCTCTCGTGTGTGTGTGTGTGTGTGTAGTCTAAGATTGTTAAGAGGTTATTCCAGTTCTTTTAAAAAAGAATTTTTTTCACATCTCTTCAAAATTATTCTGCTGCTCTCCTTTCTCTATTTCCCAAGATTTATTCTCAATGTCACTTTCATTCTCAAAGATATTTAGTATTTCCTTAAGATTTAGTAAATCAGGTAATTGGTACAAACTTCTTATCTTGTCACTTTGGATATTCTGCAAAACATATAGAAAGAACAGTGAGACTGGACATACAGGGGACAAAAATAATGTATTGTTGGTTATAATTGAATTCTCCTTTCTGAGACTTTCTTTCCTCACCTGCAACATAAAGAATTAAGCTACAGAATTTCTAAGGCTTGCTATAGGTCAAGGACTATCTGTCTCCAACTTTCAGCATATTTTATGAGTTCCTGGCATGTTTCACTAGTGTCAGGTGCACCAGTTCCAGCTAATTGGTGCACCTGCCCATCTCCTCTTTGCCTTCAATTCTTTTGATATTACTGGTCATTTTCTGCAACAGCTTCTCTCCCCTTTCTCAGTTCAAATTATTCCAGTTTTTCAAGATTTCTTCTACATTACCCTTACCCCCAAACCTTCCCTAATACCTTCCAACTCTTGATGATATGGCCTCTAAAATTTTGTCTGAAACTCTATCATATATACCATATATATTACTATATATATTTTTTTATTATATTGTTTCTTGCTTTATTTTATCTACCAGACTTGGAACAAACGCATTCTCATACTAAATTGTGCATTTTTCTGGAGCACCTAATAGAGCATGGCACATAGTAGGCACTTAATAAGATATCTGTGAAATGGAATGTCTGGTCTATAATTTTGATACATTGTAAATGATAAAATGACTTCCATTTAAAGAAGCTCTTACCCTTTTATTTAGATTCCATTTTGTGAGTTATTTTTCATTCTTCAAAGTTGAATTCTAATTTTTTTTATTATACTATATGAGTATTAGCTCTCCCTTGAAAGTAAGACAGGTAGAAAAGATACTGTTGGTTGCCTCTTTCTTTCTCTGAGCTATTATGCAGAGAATAAGCTCTGAGTGATTAGATCGTACCCTTGTGTCTGACAAAAAAACAGGTTGCTTCTTAGAGTTAAACATCTCACACCATTCCCTATAATCAGTTAACAATTTCTGCTTGATTAAAATGTGCACAATTTTCCATTTGCTTTATTTTGTAATTAAAATTTTTGGATTAAACTAAGAAATCTTTTATGTCCCTTCTTTCCCTAAGAAACTTTTACATCATAAATGAAGCTGTAATTGGAATTTTAATGGTCATTTCTCAATGATAAATACACTCTACGTGGATGCTAAAGCAAAGGTTACCCACATATTCTACTATTCCTTCACCCTCATTATTATGATGGAGGCTCCACAGATTCAATGGAATTTGGCAGGTAAAGGGATCTAGTTGAATCATCTCAAAGCCCTGGAGTTTTGGGCCTCTGGCTATTATGGCTGAGTAGCTGCGAGTATGCAGAAATTGGTGCTTTGTTTGCCCTAAATCCCTGAGCCATCTGCACCACACAGAAAGCAATGAGAACTCAGTCATTCAAAATGAATATTTTAAAGTTCACTTTTGACATGCATTTTTTATTTAAATTAAGAAAAAAAATTTGGATGTTATTTGTAGCTTCTTAAATCTCTTGATCCTAGCTGTCCTGCCTCATTATTCTGGCATCGTTATGCATTCATTTTAGTAAAAGCAGAGATGGTAGATTACCAAGTAGGTAATTGTGAGCAATCATGGTAAACAATAAGCTCAGTTCCAAGCCCCTTTAAGATTTTCTCATTTGTGTTCATTAAAAAAATACTGGGGCTGGACCAAGTATACAGACGGTATTTAGTGCTGTCTTCTTGTTGATTTTGTTAGTCTCATGTGCTTTAAACCATTTATTTTTTAAATCATTGTACCCATGTGTTAAGAGTTAAAACTGATGTCTTTTTGTAGATTGTTTAATAAATGTGTGTGTTGAACCATAACAATTTTGAACAATTTCCAAAGTGGTAACATGCTTGAACTCTCTACAAAGGGTCTCTGGATTAGAAAGATTTGTGACAATGTAATGACTACAGGGTAGTATGTGATATTTATAAGCAATGTGTGCTAAGAATAATGGCTATGACTGGTCTCAAGGCCAAGAAACTACTCTCTTATTTGCAGTGAAATTAAGACTAGTTCAATCTAGGGCTGGGGATATAGCTCAGTTGGTAGAGTGCTTTGCATGCACAAGGCCCTGGGTTCAATCCTCAGCACTATTAAAAAAATAGCTCAATCTTTCCCAATTTTCACATTAAACCCAGAATTTAGAGCCCTCAGCTTTTCAGATCTGGTAATGGGACAAGAGGTAGTGTCAAAAAGAGAGTCCTGCAGCTTCTGTTGAATACCATACATGACTCCACAATTTGGTCCAGCCCAATAGTGAAGGGACTAGTAACATAGGTACAACCTGATGAAAACTTCCTTTAGACCAGGATTTCTCAACCATGTCTCTATTTGTGTTTGGGGTTGGATAACTTTGCTATGTGACTCTGTGTCTCGTGCGCTGTAGGATGTTTAGCAGCATCCTTTGTCTCTACCTACTAGATGCCAGATGCTGATGTCATCACCTTCCCAACTTATGACAAAAAAATAAGTGTCTCCAGACATTACCAAATACTATCTGGGGGAAAAGTTGCTACTCCCCCCATTCTCCCATGTTTGGGTGTTTGGGAATAACTGTATTAGCATGACACTTAACCCTTTACGCGTCTCTGAACCATACCACGTGTGTATGTCAGGATTCAGTGCAGGTAACAAAAAATCTTTGAGAGTTTTGAGAACTCAGTGTATGCAACACTGTAAGAACTAGAGAGGAGAGATTCAGGGGAGTCCCATCATGCTAGAATTTTAAGAGCATGCCACTTCAAACTGAGAGTCAGATAAGAAGCTACGGCTACTGCTGCAATAGCCAAGGCTGCTGCTCACACCCGCAAGGCTCTAACCAGACCGGGAATTCAGAGCACATATTTCTTCCCACCTTAATTTCCAGAATCAGCAGAAGCAACAGCAGGCCTAACCACACTTCCCACTTTCAAGCCTCCCTTTCCTGTATGTCATTCATTTTCTGAACCTAATTTACAAACAGACTCCTGGCTTCAAAGACCTTTAGAAAATGGTATTTTTCACTGTCTAGCCCCTGTAATCCATGTATAAGATAAAAATAGGGGGTGGGAATGGACGCTGTGGGCCAAAATAGCATACCTGGTATGTCCTGCTACAGTGCTTTCGCTTGTTTTGGGCTTAGTGTACCCTTTCCAAAGATGTGTTTCATTTGCTCAATCATTAATTTGATAACCAGCCACTCAGTGTTTCAGAAAGCACTTACTGAATATGGTATTAGGATTCTTCCAGATGCCAATACCTTGAATCAATTTATTAAAACACATTAATGGGAAAGGTGAGAAATTAAATAGGTAGGTATTAGAGTTGCTTTTGGAAATATCTCTTTTTCTCTCCCTCCCTTTTATTTCTTGGAAATTTATCTCGGTTCTTATCATCTTTTCCCTGGAATGGGATTCTTTGTGCGGTTGGAATTTAATTACTGGAAGGTACACAATAAAATCTTAAAAACTTCACAACACAATCATTATTCCACAAGTGTATATTAAGAACCCACATTTGGGCAGAGTGGCACATACCTGTAATACCTGTGACTTAGGAGGCTGAGGCAGGAAGGATCACAAGTTGATGGCCAGTCTCAGCAATTTACTGAGTCCCTCAGCAATTTAGCAAGAGCTTTTCTTAAAAAAAAAAAAAAAAAAAAAAAAAAGGACTTGGGGTATAGCTCAGTGGTAAAGTGCCCCAGATTAAATCCTCAGTACCAAAAAAAAAAATAACCCACTACATATTTTTCATTGTGTGTTATGGATTAAATATTAGGTGTCTCCCAAAAGCTCATGTGTGAGACAATGCAAGATAGTTTAGAGGTCAAATTATGGGTTATGAGAGTCTTAATCTAATCAGTGCATTAATTCCCTGATAGGAATTAACTGGGTGACAACTGTAGACAGGTAGGTATACATAGAGGAGATGGATCAATGGAGGTATGTGTTTGGGGTTTATATTTTGTCCCAGAGAGGACCCCTCTCCCTCCTTCTCTCTTTCTCTCTCTCTCTCTTTCTCTTTCTCTCTTCTTTCTAGTTCCATGTAATCAGCTGCATTCTTCTACCACACTCTTCCAATATGATGTTCTTTCTCACCTCAAGCCCCAAGGAATGGAGCAGGCTGTCTATGGAGAGTAAAAATAGGGGTCATAATGTTCCAGAGGAGGAGGACTCTATAGGAAATTGGAGTAGAGGCCATTCATGTAACTTCCTGGCTAAGAAGTTTGTCTTCATTTTGCCTATGACCTGAGACTTCCTCTGAGGCTGAATGTAAAGGTGATGGACTTCTTAATCTGGCAGAAGAAATTTCTAGGCAGCCCAGCCTTCAGGCAGTGGCGTGGATACAGATGACATCTTTTAACCAAGTTTATTGTGATAATCAGGAGCAGAAAGCAAAGCATAAAGATTGGAAACACTTGCAGTTTGGCCAGAAAGCTATGAATAAATCTGAACCTAAGGAATCTGTAGTTGTTAAAGACATTTCAGCCACAAAATAAACACTAAAGACTTTGCCCAGGAACAATAAGAAGGAGGACTTGAGGGCATCTCAGGAGTTCACAAGAACTGTCCATCCCAGGATAGAGGGTCTAAGAGTAAAAATTTGTTTGAGAAGAGACCATTAGGGAACTCTGACTGCACACAAGGGCCTAGGAGTTTTTTCACCAAATGTAGCCACCCAGGCACTCAGAAGCTGCTGAACAGCCATAGTCCCTGGAGGCTGGACTATTGTCAAGATGGAGCAGACCTTGGCAGCAAACACATGGTGCTTCTTCTGCAAGAACTGAACTACAGGTGGCTGTAGGCAGGTAGGATGTGTCTGAAAGAGGAGGTTATTCCTGGAGCCATACCCCCAGCTGCATTCCTCTGCCATACCTTGCTACCATGATGTACTGCCTTGACTCAGTCCCTGAGGAATGATGTGGGCCATCTATAGACTAGGACCTCTAAAAACTGTGATCCCCCAAATAAACTTTTTCTTCTCTAATTGTTCTTGTCAGGTCTTTTGGTCATAGCAACGAAACTAGCTGATTAAGACACTCTGTTAATACTGAGACTAGAACTTGAAAAATCTGAAAAGAAAGGGCTTTCTTCTGCCAACTGAAGATAATACAGAATGAATGGGTAACACACAGTAACCCTAGATTTGTTGCTTTCTACATACTTTTTCCTGGAGGAAGTACAGTTGTCAAAGGACAGGCACCATGATTAAATAAAGCAATGTCCAGGACAGGCCACTGTGAAACCCAACCACTCCCACTTCTGAGGTATCTGCAGTTTGTGTGTAATACAACTATAATTTATGTCTATTGTCCTTTGTAGACTGTGACAACTTTGATACGGAACCCTCAGACATCTTAATCTAACCTTGTGCCTGGCACAGACACATATGTGCTTTCATAATTGTTTCTTGGCTTAATGTTGAAAGAGTGAAAGAATGAATGAATGAATGAATGAATGAATGAATGTCTTCCTTTCAAATTGTAGACAAGGACCTCACGTCCTACCTTCCTAAAGCACCTTCGTGGAGGAGCCAAATGGACTAATGCAAAGGGTGATGGAGGGGCAGCTGATCTAGTCTGACATGTTTCAATTTGAGCTTATCCCTCCCTTGTTCCTTTGCTGAAAGTCTATCTTCCTGGCTATGAGATTTTTATTGAATTTCTGATATGTGAATGCATCACCATATAAAATGTAAGCTCTCTCTTGAATAAAATTACACAAACAAAATATTCTTGGAAAATGAGGCAAATAAGTCTCCTCAGTAGTAGCTATTTATAAGAACCCCTCCCATTTTAAAATGCTCTTATTTCAATAGCTTTCAGTGTTGTTTGTTGAAATTTCAGTGAGAAAGACATGATCTGAGAGAAGTGGCACTTTATCTCAGTTGGTTATGAAAACATTAAAAACTTACAATGACTAAAGCATTTTAAGTAACGTATAAAATGCCCTCAAATTTCTTTTGTCTTTCTTTTTGTAGGGTGGGGCACACAGGGGACACTGAGGAGAGTAGGGCTATAATTAAAATCAATGAAGACCATTGCTGTCGTTAACACATGACGACAATATTGGATGCCACAGTGGCACATAAAATGATATTACCCATAAATTCTTTGCCCTTTCTGATGCTTCTAAGAAACATGAAATCATTTTGACTGATTAACAAGGCTATGCTCTGCAGGCACTACTGACCCTGAAGTTATTGGTATTACCTAAAGCCTCTGAAGCTATAAATCAGGAGAAGTTTGCATTATTAGGAGGAAGGAGATATTTCCTAGGAAATATGAGAAAGAGAATGATTATTTAGAGTTATTTGTAGTTTGGTTCCATAGTATCATGATTTGGATAATGTAATATCTATAACACTCAGTTCCTGTGAATGCAATTACTGAAAATTAAATGAGACACCGCAGAACAGAAGAAGGTAAACAGTTTTTCATAAATTAAATGTTACCTTTCATAAGATCTACTTAGAGTCACTTTGCTAGAATAGGTGGGACCAAATAGTGCTCATGATTTTCTATACTTCCTGTCCTCACTAACTCTTTGTCTAAATCACTTCTTTCCTTGAGTTAAACTAGTCAACTTTGATTATACATTTTATAGTTGTGATGGAATACTAAGAGACAACAGTGAAATATTACATAATTTATGAATTAAATACGGACAAAAAAAACCCAGCACATGGGTCAAAATTACAAAAAAAAATCCGTTAAAAATTCTGCACACTAAATGGCATTTATTGTTTGGAAGCACATAAAAGCTGACAGAACTTTGTCAAATTAATTGAAGGGAATGAAGGCCCATTCTTTTCAAGAACCATTATGTACCTCTCCATAGTATTTCTCATCACTCTATCAAAACCCTCTACTGAGAAGCAATAGCAGCCTCAGAGTGATATAGCTTTGGCCTGTGGGTACCACCTTAAAAATCTATGCAGTGCTTGAGCTTATGGGTAACACCATCATAATCTATGCAACATTTGGGCCTGTGGTTCCACCATACAGTCTGTGTGATGATTAGGCTTATGGATATCATCTTCATAATTTATGTAATGCTTAGCATTACTAAATTATTATACTGCCATCATTTTGGATAACATCATAGTTGATAACATGTTGATAAACAATAGATGCAAGTTTACCTCCCTCCCCAAAAAAAGCCTCTTCATTAGATCTATTTTACTCAGAAATTATTTTAACTGCAAACAAGAGATTGACTCAAACTAATCTAATATTATAGTAAAATATTGGATTTGGGGCTTAGTCTGCATTGAAATCCAGGATGTATTTCTTTCTTCTATCTTTCTGTCTATGTTCTTTACTTTTAATCAGTTTTCCAAGCCAGCTAGTTGGATTTGATAGGGAGAGCAACAAATTAGTTTGCTACCTGAGGCACCTCAGTTTATCAGGCATGTGATTATAGTTACTTTAAGTATAACCATTTATTCATCTGTCCAACAAGAGTAATAACATTTGCATCTCTAGGGTTTCTGGTAGTTCCAATCAGTAATATGAAAGTCATTTGTATTCTGTTAGACACTGAACAAGTGTAAGAGATCTATGTTTCTCACTTTCAATGTTATAGTCCTAACAAATACATTCTAGAAACTCCAAATAATGGATTTTGGAATGTTACTGCATAAGCTTCAGAATAAAAGGGGAAAAAAAGCATAAACTACATCAGGAAGTGGGAGACCAAAGTGGCTATACGCCCTACACTGAAAGAGTGGTTAGAACTTTACTGAAGCAAAGAAGAAAGAAATTTATGTGAACCAAGCTTTGGAAAATTTAGGACACTGATTTCTTTTTCTTTTTCTTTTTGGTGTGTGTATTAAATATCTACATAAAGTTGTGTTATATTTCTTTCTTTGTGTGTGTTTGTGTATTGAATATCTACATAAAATTGTGTTTATGTAAACACAATTATATGTAGATATTCAATACACAAACACACACAAAGAAAGAAATGGGGGAAAATCAAATTTCTTTGTATGTATATCAATAAAATAATATAAAAAAGCTCAAAAGTTCACATTTTTGTAATTACTACCTTGAGGGTTTTTTAAAATACAAAACATTCAAATATTTATATTTTGATTGATTTTGAGGGTACATTGTCAAAAACTTTGCCAATTTTTAGTACCTCTGCTTTTCTGGTACTCTGACCAGATGCTTAGTCTGTCACTAGGCTCTGCTGTTAATATGGTTTGCTTCCAATGACTTCCAGAGTCTTATTTCTCTGCTTTCTTGTTTCATATATACCACAGAGATGGTGCAAATAGCCAATGGTAGGTCTTGCACATCAGGGAGTACAGCATAAAGTAGCATAGGCCTGGCTACGAAGAACCAGACCTGTACAACAAATGAGTGACCACTGGACTAAACAGTCATTCTGCTCTCAGGACAGTGCAAAAATTTATAAAACAACAACAACGTAAAAATTCACAACATGGAGAAGAAAGGACTTCACATAGGACATGAAAGATACCAAGAGATTTCCTCGTTTCTCAAATGTGTGTCATTTCTATTTCACTTTAATTCAGGAGCCCCTCTCCCACTAAAGGCAATCTTGAGAATCTTGAGATGGTACTTTACTTGTACTGGAAAGTAAACACTGTCAACTTTTTCTGTGACATCTGCCTTTTTGTCTCCTTCATCTTCTAGAACTGCGTTAGTGATGTCTGTTGTTGATGCTTTTGATCTGGTAGCCCTGTGAAGATCCTCCACTTCCTGTTCCGGTGCTCTTCCACACCTCAGCTTCCTTTGCTATGGATTATTTCCTGCTTGTCCCCCCTGGCCCTCCTCTCCCCCTCAGAAGTAGTTATTGCTGGCATTTAAGCCCAGTTAAAAGATGAAAGGTGGCAGAGAGCTTTCTAGACCCTCAATGCCCAGGTGACTCTTTTGTACCTAGAAGGAAATAAAGTAATCTGTTCCTTTTAAGTATTTCACACTCTGGTGTCAACACGAGACAAAGTAACACATGTCACATCTTCTCACTTTTTAAAATTTTTACTATTTTTTCTTGTGCGTGTGGTGTTGGTGACTGAGCCCAGAGACTTGTGCCTGGTGGGCATTGTTCTAGCATTGAGCTTGATCCCCAGCCCCTGCATTCTTACTCTTTCTTTGCTATTTTCATTTCTCTTGTACATGATCTGTGGAAAGCTAGACTAGCCAGGAAACTAAATGTTCTGTGTAACAAATAGTTATCCCAGCCACTGTCTTATATATCCACATGATGACAGAAAGCTTCAGAGCCATCTTGCCTCTGTTAGGGAAAATATTTCCAAATTAGTTCATATGCTAAGCATGGCGGATCAACATGATGGAGGAAAAATCAAATTTCTTGAAGATACTAATTAATTTAGACCAAGTCTCTAAAGTTCCTACTAGTAGTCTTCTTAATTTTTGAGATAATATATATTCTGTCTTCTTTAAGCCCATCAAGATGTCTTGTTTTGTTATACAAAACTAAAAAGAGTATAAGTGATGGTCAGATAGCAAAAATGTACAATCAAGATGGGCATTTGGAAATTCCATTTATTAATTTTTTTCTCTTGCAGGATTTTGTCTCATCAAAACAGCTTGTGTTTGGATAATTTACCATCTTCTATCTAAAGGTCTCTAGCTCTTTGATGCAATTTGAATTTGAGTTGAAGAAATGTATATATGTACTTGAGTTATGGCAACACCACTATTTCCATCTAAGTATTTTTTTTATAATTTTTCATAGGTACATTTAAAATTTCTTTATATCTACTACATAAAAATATTTAGAGGAAATGGAAAGAAAAGATACTATAAAGGAAATTTACTTTGTCTTCTAAAGTCATAACAAATGAATGGAACTGTTATTATATATTACAAGTTCTTCTTTAATTAGAACAGTCTCTGAAACTGTGCAGAACAGGATAGTAGCTATAATCAAGATGTAACTATATCATTATAACCTAATTTTATTATTTAATAAAAGGACAGATTTTTTTAAATTAAAAATCTTTTTCAAGATTGAAGAGGGAATATACATTTCTCTTCTTTTAGTCTACTGACAACTTCAAGCGAAACAAAGTGGATATATAATGGGATAAACCAGAGAACAAAGTGGGTGGGTAGAAGAGGAGCGTAGCAATCTAGTTCTGCATTAGTGATGTCTGTCGTTGATGCTTTTGATCTGGTAGCCCTATACAGGAATAGTTCTATTCAGAAATATTCCTTCTTTAAAAAAATATTGAGATTGGTGACTAATAAAGCAGAAATGAGAAGGATGAAATCAAGGGACTTTGAAAAATCTCAACCAAAGAGGAAACAGATTCTCTCTGGAGAATCTCAGTAGGGCTTGTAAATTGAAAATACTGTGTCTATGAAGCAGGAATGAGATGAATTAAAGGTCTGTAGGACAAACAGTAGACTTCGGGCTGGGTTTGTGGCTCAGCGGTAGAGCACTTGCCTAGTATGTGTGAGGTACCAGGTTTGATCCTCAGCACCACATATAAATAAATAAAATAAAGGTATTATGTTCATCTACAACTAAAAAAATAAAAATTTAAAAAAAAAGAAACAGTAGACCTCTTCACCTTTGCCTAAGCCTACACACTGCCAGGCACATAGGGATTGGGTACAGATGGTGAGAAGCAAAAAAATATAAGTAAGGCTCTATTACTGTCAGGAATAGGATGGTTTTCATGCTCCTTGGAGTCAAAGAATGAACACCAAGGATGCGGCTGAGGTAAACAAGTGAGCAGGAATTTTATTAAAGAGCAGAGAGAAAGATTCGGAACTCCCCACACAGCACACCTCAGAGGGGCAAGAGTGCCCTCTAAGTCTTACAGCACTCCTTCTTTTAAAGACAGGAAGGAGAAGTTGATCAACTGCTCTTGATTGGTTTTTCATATTTCAATTGTTCCACCATGGGCAAACAGAATTATAAATTATGCAGTCCCTTTTGGAGAGATGGAGACTTCAGCCCTTTCTGAGACATAGGAACTGTGTTATAACATGCCGGGCATGTCAAAATGAGTGTCCTCCTGCTTGCCCTCTTGTCAACCTTTACTGTCCCCTCCTTATTCTCCACTGCTTGGCCTTTTCTATCTTGGCTATGCATACAAATAAACTAAATGAACTTTCGGACTGGGGAGAGTGGAGTAGGTAGGGTAGGAGACAGCAGCCAGCATTTATGTGGATCCCTAGCAACATTTAGCCATTTGAAAACTTAACTGCCAGCTGTCTGCATGCTCATTGTAAGCAAAGTCTACCAAGCCCCACACTGTGTTCATGACTTTGTTGTTGTGTCTTAATTAAATGAACAACAAGCATCTCCAAACACTAAAGAAAATCCCCAATGCAAAACAAAACAAACCCCACAAAATCTAAATAGCTATTTTAAGAAAGAGGAAAAAATTCCTCCTTGTGGGAGAACAATAATTTTGAGAATAGAGGAATACTTAGAAAATACTTTAATTAATGTCCCTAGAAAGATTTGGAAGATAGTGCCTGACTGAAATAATAACAGACTACTTTAAAACACAAATAAGAAAGCATAATTGAATTTACAAATGGAAATAGATATTTATAGTTATTTGCATAAATTTTATGCATATGATAAAGTGGAGGAAATCTACCAAATATTTCAAAATTACCAAAAGATGGACTGAAAAAAATTAAGATAGAAATCACAGGCAAACTTGTCCAACTAGGCAGGTATTTCTGAGGAATACTGGAAATTTCAGAATGGTGGTTAAATACTTGGGCTCAAAAGTTGGGGATTCATGGGGGAAAGTGATGAGATACACATATAAAATAAGAGATCAATTGAAAATAAAGTAGAAAGGTTCTGTGGAGTATAAAATCCATTGAAATTAACTCTAAGGATATATTCTGTGGCTGGAAAAGTAGATGTAATGTAAAATCCTGGGAGAAGAAGATAAAATCCTACTGTATTACCTGGCGTTATTTAATAACTGTTACATAGTAACAATACATATTCCCTTATTTTTTTTAACTTTTAGTAGCTATCTCTCTATAAACATATCATGTAAGACTACTCTAACCCCTTAAGATATATGGTTAGGATTTCAACTTCAATCAGAATACAAAATCTTGCAACACACCAGCTATACTGTTTCTGTTTTAATAGAGGCAATAGAAAATTATCCAGTTTTAATGCTACTGAAGAAAAGTGGACATCAGAAAATCTAAAGAAACTACACCCCGAGCAAAAGCATTTCCAAATCAACAGGGATTGTTTGTCACTTTTCTTTCTGCAACATCTGCCAAGTCTGGGCACAGGTGAACTGAAAACCAGGTCTGCCAAAGGCAGAGGCACCCTTCTGGGGTAAGGAGATTGAATGGCATTATGGACTGACTGGAAGACGCATGAGAACTATATGACCCCCAAACCCCCAAACACAAAGCTAATTCTCTCCGCTTGCTGAATCTTTCCCAGAGGACTCATCTTGAGTGTTTGGCTATAGCAGCCTAGAAGAAAAGAGTCTGGGATGGAAAAAAAAGAAAGTTATCTACAGTCTCAGAGTTCTTAGACTTACAGAAGAGAAGATGGTGCAACAGTAGCTACATTAAAGTTTTCAGCCTGAAAATATTTGAATAAGATATAACTTGAAACTAACTAAAGTTGCAAGCTAAGCCCAACCCAGTTCAACTCATGTTTGGATAGCAAAGGTCATTTTCTTATTTCAGTTGCTAAGTTGTTTAGTTCTCATGTGGGCAGCAATGTTTACTTAAGTTTATCAGCAACAAGGTGATGTCTGGTATGCAGTAAATAAGAGATGTTCCAAGAAGTTAGAAATGGTAAATGCTAATTCATAAGAAAAGCAATCATAAAAACGGATTCATATTTTGGAATTAGTACACAAAGCCATCAAAATATTGATCAAGTATGTTAAAGGAATATATAAAAATGTACAAAAAGATTGAAATTTAAAATGGGAACAAAATGGACATTTTAGAACTACAAGACTTGCAACCTAGAATTAAAGATTCATTAGATGGTTCTTCTTCTGTGAAAATTAAGCAGGTGTACTTTTTTAATATTCTTCTCACTAAGTACAATCAAAACCATTCAACACTGCAAATAAAGCAAACAAGAAGACCTGAAAAGATGGAGACAAGAGGCTAGACTAGCTTAGAGATCTCAGGAACTGAAAATAACAGTGGTGACTCTGTTCTCTTTTTGTTTCTTATATCCTAACCTCAGAAGTACAGGAGTCACCAAAACAAACAAACAAACAAATAATAAACAGCAAAATTGTTGTTTCTATCCAAAGAACCAAGAAAGGAGCTGAGCCAACTAGGAAGATAATTACCAACCTATGTCAGCCAAATATCACAGGAAAAAAAACTATGTGTATATGTGATGAGTTAGGTAGGCCCTCACTCACTACTAGCAAAGACTGTCTACTAAGGCTTACTAGGGAATATGGACTTCTGGAACCACTGAAGAGAAATGAGGTGATGTATCTTCCATACCCCCTCCCTATAGTCCCACCACAGTGCTGTTAGAGAGGGTCAGCTAGAATAGATTGAAATACAACACAGAATCTCATTATATAACACAAAATGTACAGGTTTCAATTTAAAAAAATTCCAAACCAAGCAGATCTCAAACTGAATGAATAAAAATCAATTTAAACCAACAGTGAAATAACAGAAATGTTAGAATTATCTAAAAAAAATTTAAAGCAAGATTTTGATTAGGAAAAACAAACAAAAGCTTTGGAGCAACTATGGATACATTTAAAATAAAGGGAAAAAATACAAAGTCTCAGCAAACTCCAGCAAAAAATAAGAGATATGAGGAAGAACCAAATGGAAATTGTAGAACTGAAAAATACAATAAATGAAATAAAAGCTCAATTGATGACCTCAATAGCTAAACAGAGGACTAGAGGAAAATATTAGAGAAGTAAAGATAAAATAATAGAAATTATCCAATTGGGCAACAGAAACAAAACAGACTGAGGGCGGGGATGTGGGGAGGAATGAACAGAGAACTTCAGGGATGTGCAGCACTCTGAAAGACTATGTAAATTTTGTGTTAAGGGAGTTCTTGGAGTAAAGAGAGGGTGGACCAGCTTAAAAAGTACTCAAAGAAATAAGGACTGAAAACTGAACATTTGGTAACAGACATAGATATGTTCAAGAAACGGAATGAACCTCAAACAGGATGTCCATGTCAAGAGACATGATGGCTAAAGTTCTGAAAATAAGAGACAAGATAATTATCTTGAAAAATGATGTATTATTGGCACAGAGAAAATGATTTGAAAAAGAATGATGGCACACTGCTTTTCAAATGCTGTAAGAAAAGACTATCAATCCAGAATCATATATCTATAATACAAAAATTGTTGAATTTTTCATGAAAATACAAAGGAATAAAAAAACAAATGAACAAAACCTGAGAATGTTAACATTGCTTTTTCATATATCATTGTGATTCTTTTATATCTTGCTATGATAGCACTTCTATTTTAAAAAATGATAAATTAAAAAGAAAAGTACTTACATTGAAACTCTGATACCCTGGTGGAGAATGTGAATTAAGATGAGCCATATCATGAAATTAAAAAAGCAATGGCCAGTTAAGTCATCTTGGCATACAGTGGAATGGGAGTTTGATAGTTAAGAACAATTATATGGTTCTGTTTTTATTTCCTTTTTCAGGAGAGAGATTATATTTTTTTACTTAAAATGATATGCAATTATTATAAAAAGTCAATAGAAATTTACAAAGAAAAATTAAAATTTTTTTTCTAATTCCATCATTTTGCTTTGTAAGCATTCTACTTAGCCAACAGTCCTAAAACTATAACTGTAAGATTGGAGAGATGAATGGTTGAGTAAAGAAATAAATACAAAACTATGCACAAAATGGCACCAAAATATGCTACTACATTTAACAATTAATTTTATTTATTTGAATAAATAGAAAGAAAATATCAATAAAAAATAAGAGCAAGAACTATTGAACTTTAAAAAATATTGTCATCCTCAAAGATACCATTTCATTGTGAAACCCTCTAATCATAAGAAATTGTGAAAATCATTGCACTTAAGATGCCATTTTTAACTACCTGTTTTAACTTTAGGCAGTTACAATTCATCTCTGCTATCAGAGATGAAGATAATTAACAGTTTATACATGCTCTCAGATTCCATCTCTATCTTCCAAATTTTTATTAGTTATATATTATAATATTCAATACATATGAAATTCATAGGCAATGATTTCATTAAGATTCCTTTTACTTTTATGTTTTCACCATAACTGTTGCAGAAAATAATCTTGGTTTTCTTCAAATGATTAGCATTTTAGTTTTTTTTTAACAGTGGTTTTTCACTCTTGAGTTTTGAGTAGTTTTCATAAGAAGTCTTCATCAGATCTATACATTGGATGTGGGAATTCTAGTATTCTTACAAGAAACACAGAAGCAGTGTGGTTATCTAGCTCAGTGATAGAGCACTTACCTCACTTTCACAGGGCCTCAGGTTCAATCCCTAGTACTGGAAAAAAATGAAATAAAAAGAAGAAGAAACAAAATAAATGCAGAAACATACTTAAGAATACTTTTTGGTTGACCTGATGTCTTCTCTGGGTCTAATATTTTGAGTCACATATTCTTCTTAAAACCTTATAGAAATAGCTCCATTGTGTTCTGACATTGGATGTGACTTGGAAGAAGTCTGAAGCCAGCCCAAACTGTCCTGCTTGAATTTAATGTGCCATTTTATGACAGAAAAACTGAAGGCTGCATCATTTGTGGATTTTAATGAAAATCGGGATTTGTATCAAGGTGGATGGTCTCTGGTAAAGATTTGTCTTTGCAAAGAAAATGATGTATTTTTATCATTTTTCTCTCCACCCTCCACACATTCATTTTTATTTTCCCCCTTACATTATTATGTACCAACTTTTTGAAATAATATCCTTTGCTTCATCAATCACAAGAAAAATATAGAGGCAGGGTGGCTACTGATATCATCTATAGAATAAATATTAGTGAAGAATTGTGCAAATGGAGCATAAATCAGGGGCTACTTTCATCCCTTATAGACTCTTCAAAGCAAAATCTTTGTAGCATTATATCTGGAATATGCAGGAGGGTTATCTAATTCATAGATATATTGTTGCCTTTTACTATCATTAGCAGTCAAAGGAATTTCGATAGTGACTTAGGGCTAATCTGTTCAGATTTCTTAAGAGTTAAAAATACAAATCCCTCACAATACACAGGATGGTTTATTTAACCGTTTATTTAAACCATTGAAATTAATGGGGCTAGTGTTTTAAGAAAACTTCTTTAATGTTTATGATTAAACTTCCTATCCTACATTGACCAGTCATTTGCTGACATAAATTTAGTGCAAATTTGCCAGTTATTTTAATTCATGAATCTCTAGTACAGGCAGAATGTGTGGCACAGCTGTTACTCAATATTAGAAGGACATTTTTAACATAACTTTTCTACATGATTAAAGACTTGTAAAAACAGAAGCTTAAAAATCAGTTGCACAAGATATTTTGTATCCTCATTGTTACACTATGATATTTAGAAAAAGGCAGTATGAAGGTGTAAGGTATGTACTGGTACATGACTTCCTTTCTTAAGAGAACAACATGGGGCATTCTAACTTGCTGAGCACATTGTTTACCTTTTTCTTTTCAAATTATTTGCTGTAGATTCAGTGCAGCAACAAAAATATATCACACACTTACTCTCTCCTAGAAGCTAGACTGGACACTGGTATCACAATCAAATCTGAAACCTTGGAACTCACTTATTTGGAAGGAGAATGCAATAGATTTTTACATGAACTTATAAAATCCAGAAAATATTCAGATATGAAAGGTGAATCTACTTGATCATCCCCTTATTTTACAAAGTGGAAATAGTTTCTTCACGGTATGGAAAGCCATATACTATTTTTTGGGGGGCGGAGGGGGCAAAAACCCTGACTTAGTGAATCCTTTCTTTAATAAGTCAAAAAAAAAATTAGGCTTGCAACACAATAATAATCTGCCTCTTCATCCCAATGCCTTTTTACTTTACAATTAAGTTTCTAGGTCTGTATCATGTAAGAGTGTTTATCAGAAGCTCAATGCAACTGATGTTTCAGCAAGAACTCCAGTGTTCCAATGTTTTCCCTATAAAACAGGCTGATGACAGCAACCACAGATCTATGTGGTCTATCAGAAAGCCTGCGATCAACCCTATAGAATCAGAAGAGGCCAAAATTGAGCTTGGTGTCTTCATTTATCTGGATTTTTTTAGGAATGTCTGTTCCAGCAATGAGTCCAGGAAATGATTTCTCACTGGTGTTGTCTCATGTTTATTTTTGTTTTAAAGAGAGAGAGTGTACTTTCTGGGATTATGAAAGGACTGAAATGTGGCTATTTTCTTCAGGGCCTCAATTCTGTTCATTGTAGCTTAAGTAAAAAGAAGACCATGGCTCTACCACCAGGGAAACACATCTATTCAATTTCTACAGGTAACTTGCTTTTTGGAAGATAAGAATAAGTAGACTTGTCCCCTCTGAATCACAAGTTCTAAAAGAATTGGGAAGAGGATACCCACTTCACAAAACATTGATGTGATGATGATAATAACAAGCATTTTTGCAAAACATCAAATTTGATAAGCTCTTAGGACCATGTTTTCCACAAGCTCTTTTAGATATTTTAGAGATAAAGTAATCATTTTTTTTGTGTGTATCATTGGTCATTATGTCTCGTGACCCTGTTTCTAGCAGTGAAAATTTCTCTAAGCTTTTCTTCAAAAGGAGTTATGAGCTTTTATAGGAATCCCCTTACCCCTTCCTTTCAATGTTACACTTTGAGGATGGATAGTGTTCTCAACTGAAATATTAACTTGGGGGATAAGGAAATAGGTAACAATGTACATTCATCCTATAATTCTTTGCTCTTTCAATAAATATTGAATGCTTACTATTCAATAGACATATTCAATATGATCAATTAAGTATTTTCTCTTCCTGCAGATAGTTCATAGCCCAGTTTCTAACAGAATACATGAAATTAACTCCAAGAAATAAGCCCCAAGAGAATGCTTTTTTAAAAGCACTCTCTTGTCTCTTTGTGATCTTTATAGCATGAATGCTGAAAATAGTGCCGTCTTTTGAACTGAGAAGAGGATATGGGAAGTTATTCTTTCAAGTCTCATAAGATCTTGGGCAGTTTAAAGTTTTGATATATTCCTAATGAAGGATGAGATGTACAGAAGTTAATTTATCTTGCAATATTATCTAACAGACTGCAACGTGAATGATGCTTAAAGGGAAGTATCTATGACAAAAAGGATCCCTACAAAAGACTGTGCAAATTCTCAATTCTAAACTTATCTAAAAAAAAATAATAGTTACCCTGGTCGATGCTGTCCATGATATAACCCCTCTCTGCCCACTGGCAGGAACTTGGAAAACTGATGCAGCAACTTAATGAAGGCCTCACAGGACAGCATGTCCAAACCAGGCAATTTCTGGACGATGAGATTTTCCTCCTCGTTGGGCTCTAACTTACATCAATGTTTCAGGTGACTTCTTTAGCAGAAGGATGGAAGTTTGGTACTTTTGGTCCCCAATTAAGAGGCTTAACCAGACTTCACAGCAAGGTAGCTATTTTTAAAAGATCATTCTCAGAACACCCAAGAGAGAAATTGTCACTTCTCAAAAGTCTAAAAGGAAGTCTGCTAACACTCAGTTTTTGAGAAACAAAATCAATGAAGAGAAAGAATTCTGAGATTAGTGCAGAGTGAAATGGTCTGATTAACAGTAAAAATGTAATCTACTATAGAGTAGCATTTCAGGCTGAAGGGCAATTCAACTAGTGAGGTTTCTAAAGCAAGGAGTGAGTAAGGCAATCGCTTACTATTTTAAAATTCTCTAAATATGAAAGGAAATTCATCTGGAAGTCTACCATCTCTCTAGAATTTCACAACACAACAGAAACAAATTTGAGCCTCAGATTGCTGAGATGTCATCACAACATCAGTGAAATTCCATCATCTTTCCAGACTCCACATGCACCCTCTCTTATCAATTATTCAGAGGAGCCCATGTTGGCAAGCAGCTCCTTAATTTAGCAATTCCAGCGCTGGTCTTTGTTTTGTTTTGCTGTCAAGCACTCTACCATGGTGTCTTCTTCACTGAAGTATTTCCACATTACAGTGCCCAGGACAAAGCTGTTTTGTATGCATAGGACCTCGCTTCAGGACTTGAAACTGTTTTCTATTCTACAGTGGTTAATTTTTCATTTATGTGGCACATTACTGAAGAGTAGTCCACACAGTTAACAATACATTGTACAACAATAAATATTTTACTGGGTATATAATCTCCACAATTTAAAAGTTTTATTTTCTGTGCGGATCTGTATAAAAGCTAGAATTGTTGGTATTTTGTGGATGCACATTTTTAATAATATGCTCTATAATCACTATCAAACAAATGACCTGCTCTTTAATAGGCGCTCCAGACATTTGTTGCCATTTCTGCAAAACTCAGTAAACTCTAATAAAGGTGTTTTATGGGCAGAAGGTTTATTTTTTTTTAAGAAGATATATTACCTAGATTTCATCAGCACATAAAAATGTTATCTTGGGAACACTGGAAGATTCATATATTTCTAAATTACAGCACATCCCTGTCACTTCCACATGAGATCATTCTAATTTTCTAAAAAAAAATATATAATAGTTTGGATTGGGTCATGTTTCACACTTTATTCTATTTGAATTAATGATGTTATTTACTTGTAACTTGATTGTAGACTTGCCTCACATTCTATGAGGTAGTTCATAAGAGGCAGCAACATAATAAAGAAAGAAAATGTTATTTACTCTCCTTTCCCAATTCTCAGGAGCTTGGTGTAAATTCTACCCAATAAAATGTGTTTAGTTTGTTTCTGTATTCCTTTAAGGCTCAATATACAGGAGCAGGCAGCAGGAGTGCTCAGTCGCAGCCTTTGTAAGATTTTACTCCTGAACACCTGCAGAGCTTGCCCTTGATCTGGAAAACAAACGTATTCTCAGCTCTGGAACTCCTTGATCCCAGAAACAAAACTGTCTCCTGCCATGGAACTTCAGCTTCAGGAGTTCCGCTGTGCCCCAGGAGAGGCCAATAATATCCGTTAGCAAGAACTCTGGTGAGTCTGAACAATAAATATTTTCTCAGAGCAGCCATATGCATTAAACGAGAAGCGTGCACCAAACAAAAACTCTTTTGTCTTTCTAGAAATGCTTAATTTGGCACCTGGCAGCCAAATCTAAAGGTGAGCCTAGTGCAAGTTTAGAATGCTCACATCTTTGGTGGAAATGGACTCATAATCCAAAGGATCAAGAAGAAAAAAGAACGAGGGATATCTGAGCAGCAGGGGGATAGGGAAGAACTGGGTTTCTCTTGATGTACATTTCATCCCCAAGTGCTCCTGACCTGACACAGGGAAGACTATGGAGTTCTGCAACCAGGACAGCATGCCAAGCACCTCAGGCCATGGTTAAAGTGCCAATTACCTATGGACCTGTGGAGGTTGAAGGAAGAGAACATTTCACCACCCTGTGATTTTTTCTTAGTTTTGAGATCCTACATGAATTTCAAGTCAGCATCTCAAATTTGATCAATAGATAGCCAGCAGTGACTCAGAAGCTGCAATTGATCAACGAGAAGTTAGAAATTAGCTTTCTATAATTGGTGAAATCGATGAGAATAAGCAAACCCTAATTGTCTTAGGCAACCCTAAATAAGGCTCTTGAAAAGTATGGGTATTAGTTTACCCATTTTCTAGAATCAGACACAAAAAGCAGTGTGCTAGCCTTTAGGCTTCAAGTGAAACAGAATTTAAGAGAACTCCACAAGTTTCTATCATTCTTTGCTGAGATTTTTGGGAAGATGGGGTAGCTTATATTGTCCTTAAAATCCTGTCTAAATGATTGTCTGTAATTATTCAACCCTCATCCAAGCTGTCGTTGTTCTGTGACCAAACCACATATAAAAGGTAGCCTCTTTTCCTTTTAATCCACAAAATAACCCCAATTACCCTCCAACAATAACAACAACAAATAAAATTAATTAAACAAATACTACCTCTCACCCTCCCCCACCCACGCAAACACACCAAACAACAAATGAAGGCAAATAGAAAGTAACCTCTCTCTGGCAATTCTGTGTTGTGCAGAATTTGGTGAGGGGAGGTAGGTAGGGATTAGTTCCAGAAACACAAACAGTTGGGGTTGATCACTGGGCCTCAGCGACTACTGACACCATAGCACTCCAGCTCTGGCTGATGGTACTCTCCCTATTCTCCGTCCACTTTGTTCCTGACCTTGCAAGGGGTCAAAGCCTTCCACATTCATAGACCCAGTGACTTGTGGATTGAACATATTTGAAAATATTGTTAAGTTCCAGAAAGTCCCCCTGCCCCCCCCCTCCAAAAAAAAGAAACTTGTTCTTGATGCATGCCCAGCACTTTCCTGAATCCATGCAAATGAGGTGATGTGTAGACACACTCAGCTGCAGCCTCCTGCCACTTGGCAGATCCCCAGTCTCTCTCAGAGCTCCTTGTCTGAGCCTTGCTCACCTTGCATTCATTCCTGTGTAATTAGGCCTACAATGGATATGTCTGTTCTGAATGTGTACAGACTTTTCTTGTCATTATTCCCTAAATAATACAGTGTGTATCAACATTTTACATAGCATTTGCATTGTATTAGGTATTATAAGTAATCTAGAGATGATTTAAAGTATAGGTGAGTAGGTTATATGCAAATAGCACTCCATTTTATGTAAGAGACTCAAGCATCTGTGGACTTTGGAATTTGTAGGGGTCCTGGAATGAATGCCAGTGAATGATGAATGAATGTATATGTAGCAGTATATATTCACTTGTAAATATAAATATATAAATTCATACGTGAATATATATAAATGTAAGTATATATCAATATATACACATATATATCAATATATATACATATATATATATTAATGCCAGCCTACATATCCATGAACTTCATGTTTTCTTCCCCAAAATGGTCCATATGTTTCTGAATGACTATTTCTTTCTCCCCAACCAGGATGAAAGAAATGCATTTATTTCTATGAAAACTTCATTTTAAAAGTTCTTTCCACCTTCCTCTCATTTTATATGTAAAATGAGGTAAGCAAATTGAATGAATTTTAGGTCCCTTCCTATGCTAGGAATCTATGAAATACCTCAATATGTTACATATTTGAAATGCTTGGGAATTGGCCAATTCTTTATGTTTATGATGAAGAGATGGTTTATGATAGCTTCAAAGGCTAGTAGAACCGCTGGAGATGATGAAGGATTGAAAGGCATTTGTAAGCACATGTGGGTGGGAAGAGGGTTCCTTGTAAGCTGTGCTGACATTTACCGGATACAAGTAAAGTAACTAGCTAGTGTGACTGATCCTCTGTATTTCTGCATTGAACAATGAAAGGTGTTTTCCCCCAGTTATGAACACCAAATTCAGCTAGACAGTGTCAAAGACATTGCCACTGGGTGACAATCCAAGAGGTCCTTTGCACTATGATTATCTTGCCAAATTTACAATTAAGCATACTCAACTTTAAAATACTTAATTCAATAGGTCTGTAGTTAGAAGTACTCAGGATAGAACAACCTAATTCACTAGAAGCTAAACTTTAAATGCCAATGTGAATTTACATTGGAAATCATTCTGTATCTTCAAGTGCCACCTGAGTCTTTGCTCCAAGCTACTGTGTGTTGGTTTTAAAGTCTGGTTCTCAGGGGAAACAGTATTTTTCTCATTTGCCATGGCTTCAGGGCCACTTTCCTGTAATCCCAGTTTAGAAAAAAAAGAGTTGATGATCAGAAAGATGTAAAAGAGTCAGTTTTGAGCTAGGTGGGTTCAATGTGAATGTAGCTCTTCATTCATTATAACAAACTACAAAATTGGAACACAGTAAATACATATTTAAATTTTTTATATTGTAACAAAAGAGTACAATTTTACAATTATTCTGTTCTTCCTGTTTAAATGCTTAAAATATTTTAAACATAATGAAATTTAAATTCTACTAGTTTGTATTTTTTCTTTACAATATAGTTTTAAAATGAACTAACTGACATAATGCTTGTCCTTTGAAATTATGATAGCATTTGTTGCATAAAATGTTTATTTCAGTGAAATCTTTGGAATAGAGGATTGTAAATGAGAATGATAGTTAAAGTAATCTTATGCATATCAGGTTTTTCCTTAATACAATACAATTTCAAAAACTTAGCATTTCCCATTGAAACAAATATGACCATAATGAGCAGCAAAGATTTATTTTAAGTCATCCAACCTACACTTTCAACTTTGCCTGATTGTTGCTTATGATAAACTGCTAAGTTTATTTCTTCCCTTATTATAAATATCTTATGGGGTAGAACTTCCTTAATTATGTCACAAAGGACACTGCTAATAGATCTCATGATCAGGATTTCTTTTTCATAAAATTGAGGTGAATTCATTCCCTCCCTCCCTTCCTTCCTTCCTTCCTTCTTCATTATACCCTATTAATTATAGTCATATCATTCAGTACCTTGCTAAATATTTTCTTTTCTGCCTTGTTATTTATACCATCAGATATCTGTGCACAGCTCTCTTGTCCTTCGGTAGTTTTGGCCTCACCAATCCATACATTTTTAATTCTATTAATTTATACTCACAAATCCATTGCTTCAGATCACCATCATTCTTTCTGGGTATCTTTTAGTACTTTCTAATATTTCTATATTATTCTGATAATAAGGCACCTAGAACTAAATAATATTTCACTGCGCCTTAGATTGGATATAGAAAAGGTCATTTTTTGGTGTGACCTTATGTGGTAAGCTTTCAATTCTTGTTGGTAGATAAATTCTTTGAAAATTGTGTTCAAATCCAATGATTATACATTAAATAGTAATTTTAATGTACTTGTTCTACATTTTTTAAGCAAAGCAAAGAATCAAAACTTCTTCTTTGTGTGTGTGTATATGTGTGGGTGCACATGTGTAGAGGAGAGAAGATTAAAAACCTTTTTTATTTAAGTATTTTTTGAAGCCAGATGCAATCAAGGTCATTGGACAATATCCAAGATCCATTACAATACCTAATATTTGTAGGGTATTCAAAGTATTTTTACATACTTATTTCATTTTGCCTTTGCAACGCTATATGAGATAATGCTACTTCCACTTTATTGATAAGAAAACAAAATCTCTTACTGTTTCCTGGACTTGCTCTGAACGATACAGACGTAAATAGAAGAAGAAATATATTGTATTAAAGTCTATTGCTCCCTGACTAATCAATTTTTAAAGTAGGAGGCCTGGTATAAAAGACTGGGGACACATTTGGGGTCATGCAAAGTGTTTGGAATCTTAATTCTTCCATTGACTCTATGCTGCTATGAGAAAATTGGATTAATTTTATAATCCTGATTTTCTCATTTGAAATAGGCAGAATATTCTATACCTCCAAGGGAGGATGTGAGGGGTTAATAAGATAACAAGTGAAAATTTTAACTAAGAAGGTAGAAGTACACATCACTGAACTGCCTCTTCTGTTCCCACCACCGCTGCAAGGAGAGTATGAATTTAAATTTTCTAAAACTCATTCATGGCTGTCTTCTAAACTCTTGACATGGTCTAATAAAGAGGTTTTAACAGAAAACCTTATAGTGTCTCATGAGCTGATGTTAAGTATTCCTTAAAAGGAGACATAGTAAGAATAAACATTTATTACTATGTACAGCATCATTTGGAGCTTTTGAAATTTAAAAAATAATAAATACAATGCCAGCTGAATTTTAATCAGCAAAGAACACTGGTAGTGTTTTACAATGAGACTTTCCCTGAGAAATCCAGGCATGAATTGTTCTAAGCTTTTCAGGGGAAAAACAGAGCTTGAATCTATTATACTCCCATGGGGCATTGCTATGGGATCTGCTATGGTTTAGATATGAGGTGTTCCCCAAAAGCTCATGTGTAATATAATGCAAGAAGGTTAGTGGTGAAATGATTGGGTTATGAAAGCCTTAACACAGTCAATTAATTGCCTGACAGGGATTAAACAAATGATAACTGAAAGCAGGTAGGGTGTGGCTGGAGGAGATGGGCCATTGGGGGTAGTGCCTTTGGGGTTTATATTTTGTTGTGGTGAAGAGTGCGTTCTCTCTCTCTCTCTCTCTCTCTCTCTCTCTCTCTCTCTCTCTCTCTCTCTCTCTCTCTCTCTCTCCCCTTCCTGGTACCATGTTCCTACCTGTTCTCCTCTGCCACATTCTTCTGCCAGGATATACTGCCTCATCTCAGGCCCTGAGAAGTTGAGTCAGCCATCTGTGAATTAAGAGTTCTGAAACTGTGAGCCCCACAAATAAACTTTTCCTTCTCTAATTGTTCTTGTCAAGTCTTTTGGTCACAGCAGTGAAAAAGCTGACTAAAACATCCCCCATAGGTTGAAGTGTTAAAAATTTAATCCTCAATTTTTTGTTGATGGTATTAGGACAGAGGCATTTGGGAGGCAGTCGGAGCCAGATGAGGTCTTAAGGGTGAGTCCTATGATCATATCAGTGACATTAGAAGAAGAAGAAGAGAGTTCTGAGCTCGCCCTCTTCTAATCTCTCATAATGAAATAGAAAGGGATATTTTAGTGATTTGAAATAATTAAAAAGTTTTCATATAAAATTGAGTTACCTTAAAACTGAGATTCAATTCATTTTTCTGACTTCCAGTAGGTAGAACAGATTAAAACTCAGAAAATCTGTAGTGCTTTCTGCCATATTATGACCTAGCAGGGAGGCCCTCCTTAGATGTGACTCCTCAAACTTGAACTTTTCAGGCTCTAAAACTATGACCCAAATACATCTGCTCTTTATAAATTGCACAGTCCCAGGTATTCTTTTGCAATAGTAGAAAATGAAGTAAGGCACTATTACATTCTAGTGTTTTCCCTGTTAAATTACCTCCTCCAATCAATGCTTTGCAACATATTAGCTTAAAATGCACTTAGTTAATATTGATTATTTCCTTACCTCTCTTTAAATTTCACTTTTGCTGAAATATTACTATCCTTAAGAGGTCCTTGTTGAATCAGAGTCAAGAGAGAGGTGTGGGTAGGATAAGAGAGAAAACAGGCAGCACTGGGGTACCAAGAGACCAGTAGCCACAGAAAGCTATTACTGTCCCTAAGCATGAGGCTCAAGGAATTGGGGAGAGCATGACCAGAGTCCAGTGAGAACAGAAAATGGAGAATAGACCATGGTTGCTGGAGTTATAGCTACGAAGGGGCCTGAAACCTTCCAGAGATGTGTACCCTAAATGGTGGGGGCAGCAATATGACACTTTCACTCCTCACACCTTTTGATTTTCTTCTGGTATTGGCACCACAAACTAAAGTCTGTAGGCAAGGGAGCCCAGGGAAAAGCCATAAGGGACTGACCTCTAGGTATTAGAGCAGAAAAGAGTAGAGCATATTTAGGGAGTTGAACAAATGTAATTTAACCTCTTCTAAATATATGATGCCTCATATATTCTTTGAACTTTTTTCATTTTTATGTAAGTATAATGTGAAATGAGAACAATTGTGCTCTAAAAATTCCAAACCTCCTTCACCAAATGTGATTTGAATATTCTCCTCATCTTGTTTCCCTTACATGCAGCAAGCTATTGTGTATACTGATTTTTTATTAATTTGGTTAGACACAATGACAAATATAAATAAAAATTATGCCAAAAATTATTTTTTTATTAAAATCAAGGTAAAATTTGATTTGATAGACCTACTTATCTACTAATCTTTTAACCTGGTTAAATAATAAAAATCTGATGTTTATTTGTAATTTAAGAATTGTATTTATTACTAGTGACTGAATTAGCTTATTGGTATTTCATTTTTTTTAAATGATAGCTTTTCAGAATGATCTTTTTTATTTCCATTAAATTCAGCACTAGTGTTTTTCTTCCTATAGCCCTTTATATATCTATAGTTTTTCTATTTTCAGATGTGGTTTTATAACTAAAGTTGATAAGAAACAAGTGAAATTTCTATTTAGAGTTGTAAGTATATCTTTATAACACATATTTTAATAACATTTTATATCCTTTATAGTCTTCAAATAATATTGGATTCATTAAGATAAACTTGAAACATTAATTAAATACCTCACTACGTATTTATTCAACAAACATCTATCTACTGAGCATCTATGATGTGCAAGATATGAATGATTGACATTTACTGAGAGTTTAACATATGCCAGACATTGTGCTAAGTGCATTAAAAGAATTGCCTCACTGAAGTCACTCAGAATAACTCAATAAAGCAGGTGTCATAATGTTTGTCTTTGAAGAAGCCGAAGCAGACAGCATATAAACGACTTGACATGGTCCCAAATAAAGTGAGGGGTAATTAATAATTTAATCCAATGAGTCTAATCTAGAGGCCATTTTTTTTAATTATTATGCACATGGAGTGGTTTACAAAGAACGATAAAGAAATCTACCTGTCCTCAGTGAACTTCAAGCCTATTGGCATAGATTGGAGATAGACAACCTATAACCCATGGGCCAAATCTGGCTTACTTCCTAGTTTCATAAGTTTTGTTGAAACACAACTGCACTCTCTTGTTTATTTATTGTCTTTGACTATTTTTGTGCAACAAAGACAAAGTTGAGTAATTATGACAAACACAGTACTATAAGGACTGAAGTATTTACTGTTTTTCTCCTTTACAGAAAAAGGTTTGCTAACCACTGACATAGATGTCTACAGAATTAACTATAAAAGAAAGCAAGAGTGAGGAGCAAGATAGAATATAAGTAAAGTCCTTTTCAGTTGTCTCTCCTTGAGCACACTGTTTAGAACAGCCACTTAAACACCAAAATACCTTCAGAAGAGCTATAAAGCCAGGTGAGGATCTGTAATACCTAACTTAAGCATAATTAAAAGAAAGTATATATTGAATAGGCAGGAAGGAAAGGGTTTCCAATGCTGCTCATCCCCACTCCAAGCTGTATTCCAAGAGGGGGCTCCAAGTCCAAGCCTTAGATTTCAATTCCAAGCCTTTACACCTCAAACCCACTACCAAACTTTGTGACAGCATTAGAAAAGCAAATATTCAGGTTATTGGAGTTCAAGGAGGATTTGACAGTGCCAAAGGGATAACCAAAGAGCTGGTAATGAAAACCTTTTGAAACCTAATGAAAGACAGAAGGAACAGGAAAGAAGATTAAAGGTCTCCAGTCAAATTAATTCAACCAAGTGGACCCCAAAATGTGATACCTTTAAGGTCTCAATGGAGAAAGATAAAAATGATCTCAAGGCAGCAAGAGAAAAGAAACAGACTACATCTAAGGGTGTCCCAATTCACTGATGAAAGACTTCTCAGCAGAACAAGAGAAAGTGGTATGAGATTTTCACAGGGCTGAAAGGAACTGCCAATCAAAACTACTGTAAACAGAAAAACTATCCTTTAGAAATGGAGAAGAGATAAAGACATTCCTCACAGACAAAAGCTGGGAGAATTTATCGCCACCAGACTGTCCTACAAGAAATGCTAAAGGAAAATCTTCAAACTAAAACAAAGAGAACATAGGGAGTAAGAACACAGGCAAAGGTATAAAAGTCAGTGATAAGAGTCATTACACAGGTATGTGCAAGGTACTTTCATATTGTAAGTAAAGTGTATAAACCATTCATATTTTCAGTGTGAAGACTAAAACCAACAGGACTAAAATAATAATAACTGATTAAAATATTGAGAGATAGGCAATATAGAAAGACATAAAAGTAGAAGTCAGAAATTCAAAATGTGGAAAGAACAGAATGCAAAAATAGAGTACATTTTCTGTGTTTTATATTTTACCTCTTTTCTATCTTTAAAATCAAGTTAAATTGCTATCATTTCAAAATGGCTTGCTATGACCTAAAGCTTTTTTTTATGGTAAGGCTTATTGTAACCACAAGAGACAAATCTAAAATAATAAGCAAGGAATGAAAATACCCTCTATAGTAAATCACTTAACCACAAAGGAAAATAGTAACAGCAAGAAAGACAGAAAGGGGTTTTAATAAAATTAGAAAACAAGTTATAAACAGCTGTAATAAGCCCTTCCCTATTGATAACTGCCTTAAATATAAATGGACCAAATTCTCTCATTAAAAGACATAAAGTGACAAATGGATGAAAACACAAACCCCAACAGTATGTCGCTTTCCAGAAAATTACATAACCTTTAAGGACCTGCACAGACTTAAAGTCCAGAAATGAAATAAGATATTGTATGCAAATGAAGTTGAAAGGAGCAGGAGTATACATGCATACACATCAGATAAAACAGACTTTAAATCAAAAGCAATGGTAAAGTATGTCATTATATCATGATAGAGCCTCTCTCTCTCTCTCTCTCTCTCTCTCTCTATATATATATATATATATATATATATATATATATATATATATATCCTTCCATAAATAAATATTTCTCCAATATCATGGAAAAATAAGTCTTAGAAAATAATAATGGGGGACTTTCACACCTCATTTTCAGCAATAGTTGGATTATCCAGACAGAATGTCAATAATGAAACAGTTAAATTGTACTATAGACCAAATGGACCTAACATATCTACAGAACATATCATCCAACATATGCAGAGTGTATGTTCTTCTCAACAACATATAAACATAATCCAGAATAGATCATTTAATAGGCCACAAAACAAGTCTCAATATATTTAAAAGAAGTGGAAGGTGATCCTCAGGGTTATACAAAATTACATATAAGAGGAAAGGAGGGGTAAGAGAAAAATAATACAAGTGGAAGAAATGATTTACAGTAGAGGGGGTAGAGAGGGAAAAGGGGAGGGGAGGGGAGGGGAGGGGAAGGGGGATAGTAGAGAATAGGATAGACAGCAGAATACATCAGTCACTAGAATGGCAATATGTAAATCAATGGAAGTGTAACTGATGTGATACAGCAATCTGTATATGGGGTAAAAATGGGAGTTCATAACCCACTTGAATCAAACTGTGAAATATGATATATTAAGAACTATGTAATGTTTTGAACGACCAACAATAAAAAAAAGAAAAAAAAAGAATTGAACACATATTGAGTATTATTTCTAACCACAATGTGACAAAACCAAAATCAATAAAACAACTTACTCTTGAACAACCCACGGATCAAGGAGAAAATCATCAAGGAAATGAAAACATTTCTCAAAACAAAACAAAAAAAATGAAGACACACATTAAAAAATCCTAGGAAATAAAGAAAACAGTGCTAAGAATAAAGTTATTATCAATTAATGCCCACATAAAAAAAGCAGAAATATCTCAAACAAACAACCTCTCACTGTATCTCTAGGAATTTGAAAAACAAGAACAAACCAAACCCAAAAATAGTAGAAGGAAAGAAATAATAAAGATAAATCAGAAATAAATGAAATAGAGTCTAATACATATGATCAACAAAACAAAGAACTGGTTCTTTGAAAAGCTAAATAAAATTGATGAACACTTAGCTACACAAAGAAAAAGAGAAGACTCAAATAAATCAGAGATTAAAAAAGAGACACTACAATGGACTTCACAGTAAAGGGGTATTGAGTATTAGAGATTATTATGAACAACTATATCTCAACAAGTTTGATAACCTAGTGAAATTAACACAATCCTGGCCACATATACCTTACTAAGTTTGAATTATGAAGAAATTGACACCCTTATAAGGCCAATAGTGAGTAACATATTCAATCAGTAATAGTAATAAGAAAAAAATATTTGCCACAAAGAAAAGCCTGGAACCAGAGAGCTTCTTGGCTAAGTTCCACCAAACATTTAGAGAAGAACTAAAGCCAATTCTTCTTAAGTTATTCCAAAAAATTGAAGAGAAGGAAATTCTTCCATACAGACTCTGTGAATTCAGAATTATCCTGATTCCAAACCAGGCAAAGACAAAACAAAATAAAAAGAGAACTACAGACCGATATCTTTGATGAGTGTGTGTGTGTGTGTGTGTGTGTGTGTGTGTGTGTGTAAAATCCTCAGCACAATACAAGCAAACTGAATTTAACAGCACATTAAAAATATATTCATCATGATCAGGTGGGATTCATGCCAAAGAAGAAAGGATGGTTCTACATATGCAAATCAATAAACATAATACATACACCACATTCAAAAATGAATGGCAAAAACCACATGCCCATTTCAATAGATGCAGAAAATGCATTTGATAAAATTCAATAACTATTTATGATAAAACTTTGATCAACTTAGTTATAGAAGGAATGTACATGATTGTAATAAAGGTCATTAAAAATACCAACAGTTAACACTACACTAAATGGGGGGAAATGAATAGCTTTCTAAGATCTGGACTGAGACAAGGATGTCTTTTTTTGTCCTAGCCAGAGCAATCAAGCAAGAGAAAAGCAAAATGGGTATCTAAATGGAAAATAAAGTCAAATTGTCACTGTTTGGAGATGATATCATTTTATACACACACACACACTAAACTATTAGAAACTAATAAATGAATGGAGTAAAGTTGGAGGACACAAAATCAAAAATATTTCCAAATCAGCTGCATTGTTATGACCAATATCCAGTTTTGCGAACTGGAAGTCAAGGAAGCAATCCCATTTACAATATCTACAAAAAATATCTTGGAATAAATTTAACCAAAGAGGTTGCCTCAGTTGCCTTTCTGTCACTATAACAAATACCTAAGATAATCAGCTTATAAAGAGAAAGTCAATGATTGATTGGTACTGGTGAGGTGGTACATCACGGCAGGGGTGCATGGTGGAACCCATCATTCATGTCATGACCAGGGAGCTAAAGAGAGAGAGAAAAGGAGAAAGGCACTGAGGTCCCACACAATCTCTTTCAAGGGCATACCCCCAATGACTTGAAGACCGACCACTAGGCCCTACTTCTTAGTTGTTCCAACACCTCCAAATAATGCCACTCTAGGGAGCAAATCTTTAACTCATAGACTTTTGAAGGAAACTTACCCAAGTGATATCATTCTGCCTCTGGCCCCCAAAGGTTCATGTTCACCTCACAATGGCAAATGAATTCAGTCAATCCCCAAGTGTCCCCCAAAGTCTTAACAGTTCAAGCATTGCATAAAAAGTTCAAGTTCACAATCTCTTCTGAGACTTAAGACAACCTCAACCATGAAGCTCTGTAAAAATCAAAAAGAAAGTTACATGCTTCCAAGATACAATAGTGGGCTAGGCACAGGGTCAACATTTCTCTTCCAAAATGGAGAATAGGAACATACAGTAGGACTGGTCAAAAGCAAGACTGAAACCCACCAGGGAAAATATTAGTTTTAAGCTTCATGACCAGCATCTTGGGCACACTGGCAGCAGGTGAGTTCCCAAGGGCTTGGGTAGCCCTATACCTATGGACTTGCTGGTTGCAGCCCCCAGGGCTTCTCTCTTAGGTACATTTTACATATTTCCTGCACTTCCCTTGGCAGATGTGGCATGCAACTGGTACCAACCATCTCTTGAGGTCTGCAAGGCAGTTTTGCTTCACTCCTGCAGCTCTATATATTGCCCTATGATGGGCTACTTACAGTGACTCTAACCCTGGACCATAATTCTTGCACTTCTAGTATTTCTTTGAAATCATAGTAGAAGCAACCATGATTCCTTATCTCTTGCATTCCATATTCCTATAAAGCCAACATCATGTGGACAATGCCAACTCCTGCTACTAGCATGATCGTTTCTTGGCCTTGCTTGAATTATGGCTTCAGTGGCCTTGGAACATTTTACCTGCTGAGCACAGAGTACTTCAGGCCTTTTTTCTGAAAGAATTCTGTCCTGGAAAGTCTTTGAAACAAATTTGCATTTTTACCGTCTTCGAACCTGTGATGCATGGGGTGGCCTTGCAGAGTTCTAAAACAGCCTCAAGATACGTTCTTTCCTTTTGTCATGTTGCAAATCACTAGAATTCTTCTTATCCATGCTAGCAACCACATCCTTCCTGGACACACCTTTACTCACTCTCCTTTTCTGGTCCATCTGCAAAATTTCCAAATCTTTCCACTCTGCCTCTTTTTTGTTCCCTATTATCACTTTAAATTTGTCTAAAAGCAACCAGCAATATGCATGCTGTCCCCTGAGTGGATTGCTGCCTTGAAATTTCCTCTGCCAGATAAATTATACCATCACCTTTTATTTTTTATGGACAAAACATGTCAGTTCTTTGCTATCATGTAACAAGGGTGGCTGCTAGTCTAATTTCCAATAGGTTCCTCAATTCCATCTGAAAATCAGTGTAATCTTTGCTATCCCCATTTCTATCAGCATTCATATTTTTCTGAGCCCTTGCTGGGATTGCCTGTAGACTCTGCTTACAGCACTCTAGGCTTTCTTTAGCCTGATCTTCTAAACTTTACCGAACTTCTCCAATAAATCAAGTCCAAAGGCTCATCATCGTTATCAGGCATACCTGTCGTCTTTTGTTCTCATTTCTCAGTACAAATTTTCTGCATTGGTCAGCTTCCTATCATTAGAAGGAACTACTTGATTTAACTAATAAAGAGAAAAGTGTTATTTTAGTTCACAGTTTTGGAGGTTCCAGTCAAATATCATGAGAGTCCATTGCTTTGGGCCTCAGGTATGAATGCCAGAAGTCAGTGGCAGGGAATGCATGGCTGAGAAGACTGCTTGCTTCATGACCTGGGAGAAAGAGAGCAGAAAAGAACGAGATCAAGTTTCTGTAATTCCCTTGAAGGTCATGCCACTTATGACCTAAGGACTTCCCACTAGATCTGTGCTAGCTTTTCAGTGCTGTGACAATACCTGAAATAAACAACTAAGAGGAGGAAAGATTTTTCTTGGCTCACTGCTCCAGAGCTTTCAGGTTGTGGTTGGCAGGTTCCATTGCTTTGTGCCTGAGGTGAGGCAGAGCATCATGGCAAGAAGGTGTGACAGAGGGAAGTTTCTCAGCTCTTGGCAGCCAAGAAGCAGTGGCAGGGTGGGGGAGGGGGGCCCAGGATAAGAAATATCTTTGTAGGGCACATTCCCAGTGACCTGCTGGTCTATCACTTCTGATTTCCACCATTTCCGGTAGTCTATTCGGATATCAGTGGATTAATCCTCGTATAAGACCATCATGATCCAATCACTTACTTAAGGCCCACCTCTGAACCTTGCTTCAATGCATTGGGAACCAAGCCTTCAACACATGAGTCTTTGGCGGTTTGGACCCCTTCCTCTGTGGAGGAGTCTCTGTCTATCTCTTTCTGTTCTATCCTTTAAATAAAACTTTTTGCACTTGCCTTGCCATTTCTCAGGTGTTCAATCTTCAACTCCAGGGGAACAGGACTCTAACCTGTCATCAATTCCAGACCCAAACCATAAAAAAAGCCCCATTTACAAAAGTTCCACCACTTCCCAATAGCTCTACCTTGTTAAAGCATAATCTTCGAACATATGGAATGTCGAAGGATATTTGTCTGAACCATCAAGATGGAACAAATCTTCTGTTCCCAAGGCTATGTTTTTTTGGTTCAGTTCTATATTACAGTTTATATTTCTAAGTAATATTCACCTTCTGCTTCTATGGTATAGCCTGTTACTCACCTGATGGCCAAGACTTAAAATGATCTTCTCTCTTTTATAAGAATTAGTGACAGTTTTTTGGTTAATCAATGTCTTTGTAAAACTTAGATTATTTCCTAATGAACACATCTCTAGAAAAATTTCAAATATTTAGAATCATACAATGCAAAGTAAAGTAGATGAGGGCAGTCATTACCAGACCCATGCCTACCGATTAATATGAAGGCTCGAAAGAGTCCAATGCCCAAAAGAGAGAACCAAAGGAGAGCCCACAGAGACCAGCAAAGAGATGAATCTATAATTTCCCTAGAATCTTACCTGGCAGGCTTACTTACACTTACACAGTGAATATTTTACTTATATAGCTTGACTTTCTCAATTTATTTCACTTCTGATGTACTTCTAAGACACCAGAGGTTTTAAAATATGCAACATAGCCCTCATTTCCTAAGAGGATGTATTACTTGTAACATAAGTCAGAACTATGTGAAATCCAAAATCAAATACATTCTTGAGCTGGGATGAGAATCAGAAGGAACTAAAAGGTGAAAGAGAAAGGTAAATTGTCAGTAAGGAGGACACCTTTGCTCTGAGTCCAATCAAATCAAACATCTCTGGAAGTGAATGGGTTGGCAGAAAGGTGATTTCAAGTAGAGCCAATCGTAGAAAAGTGTAGTATAACCTTGGATTCCTGCCATGACAGAAGATTGGGGGAATTAAAACACATTTTCTTGACTTATGTGGGCGTATTCTATAAATCATGTAAGCCTGAATAACTGATTGGCCCTGTGTAAGTATAAATATAGCTGTAATCTCAAATTTATTTCTTGTTTGTTCTTGGTGTAGGCCTAGTTTTGAGCCATGGCCATTAATTATATATAGGTCAATGAAAGATGACCCTTATGTAGCCATCCGAGTTTAAATCAAGAGGGAGTTCTTGGGAAGTGAGACTCAGATTGTAGGAGCTAATTCTAAAGCTCGAAGAGGTGGGCTCAGCTCTCCCTTTTGATTTCTGGCATAACCTCTGATAAGGGAGTACATAATGAAATAGTTGGCTTCTCCCAGTGGTTTTCCTGTCCACACATTCTAAGCCAAGTCTGAAAAAACCCATGAAAAGAGAGAAAGCAGAAGCCTTCATCATTCCAAACTGTGGAGTTACAGATTTGTATTTCCATTTTTAACTTCTGTGTTTTACTGGAAACTTTTCTAAAGTTATGTTTTAAGTTTTATTCCCCATGCCTCTCCGTCTTCCATGGCACTAAGTTCTAGCTGAGGACTTGGTTGCCCAATGACCAAAGTGTTCAGCCTCTTTGCCTCTCGGAGCATCTGTGGGACTGAGCTTCCACCAATGGAATGTGGGTACAACAATGTAAAACATTTTTACCTCTCTCTCCCTGGCCATAGCTGGAATGATGTGACTGGAGAAAATTTGAAAAACATGCCTGGGAGATGGGAAAGACAAATGATCTAAGTTCATGAACAACTGCATGGAGCAAAGCCATCCTCCACCATAGGGCATTCCCCTCAGCCTGTCAAGGAAGAGAGAATAAGCAAATTTGTTCCTATGTGACCTTTTTGTTAGGGGCTTTTGTGACAGTGGCTTAGCCAAAATAAATTATGCTATGTCCATTCACAGTTAAAGAAGATACAGTAAAACTCTTTTCTATAATATATATCAAGATTGCTTTATCTCTTAACTAAAATAGGCAATTAACTAATAGTTGATTAGTTTATTAATGATATTGAGAAAAACAGACTCCTTCAGAATAGCAGAAATAAGATTAAGTACCTATCTCCCTCTGAAATTGAGTCTATTATCTTTTCCAAAGTCTAAATCCTATTCTACAGCTTTAATGTGGGCTTAAAACTTCTATTGCCTGCCTATTTAGGTCTTCTGTGTAAAGATCCCTATGAATAACTATAGCTTACATGGACTTGATTCCTACTGGACACATCTGTAGCCCCAGAAGTTGCCAGTTACTGTCCATAGAAGTCTATTATTCACCTTGTCTAAGTTAACTTCCTCTAGTCCTCTTATCTTTAGGTTCTTACGAACAGTAGAAACATATCACTGTTTAAGAAGGCTAAAAAAAAAGGAAAATACAATTTTGCAGAAGTGTTTCATTTTCATAGTCGAATTGGACTACAGAAGAAATAAAGTTGCAGTTTTTATCAGCAACATTGATATACTAAATCGTCGGAAGAAAATCATTCCCCTTAACCATTTGTCTGTTCCAGTAAATTACCTGAGGTCAAGAGCTAGGATTGTCTTGTTCACAATTTTTTCCAGAGCACCTAGTATAGAGGCTGGGCATTATAGATACCAAATATGTGTTACTTTAATGAGTATGTGCTGATTTTTATTCTCAGTAAAAAATGTCAGTATTCATTTTTTACATGTTTTGTTGTTGTTGTTCTAGCAACACATAACAGGAATATGGCAATGGGTGTGATACATAGGGCATGCTCTTAACTGTTTATACACATATGCTCATGATTTATTACTGCTTCTGAAGATTGCTACCTGAGACAAAAAAATCTAATCAACACTACCTCTACATACCAGATGGTATGGTCTGAATACCTGTATTCCCATGCCCCAAATTTATATACTAAATCCTAACCACAAATGTAATGTTATTAGAAGGAACTTTTAGAGAAGTCATTAGGTCATGAAGGTCATGAGCACTATACCCCATGGATGGGATTAATGCTCTTATAAAAAGAACTATCTCACCCCTTCTGCTCTATGAGGAAACAGCAAGAAGGTGCCGTTAACCAGGGAATGGCCTTAATCAGACAATGAATATACTGGTTCCTTGATCTTGGATTTAGCTTCCAGAACTATGAGAAATAGATTTCTGTTGTTTATGAGACACCCAACCCCTAGTAATTTATTACAGTAGCTAAAATGGATTAAGATACTAGTTTTGGTATTTATGTTTTTTTGTTTTTTATTTTTGTTTGTTTGTTTTTTTTTTTTTTAGTGTCCATTACCTGACTTAATGCTGTCCAAAGAAAATTCATAGATAGAATCAGAACCTCTTCAATGTTAAGGATTTCCTTTTTCTCCCACTCTGTCCAAACACTTTGCGAAAATGTTGCCTGGTTATTTGACATTACATTGTTTCCATAGGGAAATGGACTAGTGTTAAAATCTGTTAGTAAACTCTGTAGTAACTAGTACTAGAATAACAATGATTCCAATGAATACAGCTGTTTTTTTTTTTTTTAACTCCCTCTCAAACTGATTTCCCCCTTGTTATGATCTCTATTTTGCATTTACTTTCTCTTTTTACATTTCCATTGGCCCTCACTCAGAGAGTAGAGTTCGAATTTCATAACATGAAAATTGAAATTTAAAAGGAGTAGAGATAAAGGGCTCCAAAGAAAGTGGGCCCAGCGTGCACTACCTGGAAGACACAAGGCACTGCTCATAGCCATTCTGGTTGGAGTTCTTGAACTTGGGATTTCCCTTTTATTCCCCCAGCTTCACTGCTATGTGGCATCAGCCAGACACACAGGCTCATTGGTGGTGTGTGAGTCACCTCCACTCATCACCATCAAGGGTCTTTCTACCCCAAAAGCACAGCCAGGGCAAAGGTCTAAGAGCGGAGAAAACCCAAACATGCCAAACCAAAATAAGATAGAAAACTAGTGGAGAATCGAACAGGACTAGGAGGAAACCAAAATTTGATTTTGGAGCGTATTCTGTGGGCAGAAATCAGATGGCGGGTGCTCCTTTAGCTTATTTCTAGAAGGTGAATAATCAGAATGGATCACCAGCCTTATAGTTCAAAAGCTCTTCATCCCTTCACTTCCCAAATTTATATTGTTATTCAATTTGCACTGACCCTAGGGATATAGCTTCCCATCTAAATGGGCTTATCAACAAGTCTTAAGATAATGCTGGTCACATAGGAAATCATCAACCAATGTTAACTATTATCATTAGTATCATTAATGTTAGACAGGTTTTCACCTTATCATTGAAAGGAACCAATTTGGGGCAAAGATCCAAATACCAAATAAACATCATGAAATATCTATACCATCCTGTATACAAGACAACCTTTAAAAGGAGTTGAATCTCATTGTTTGTTTTTGTTTTTATGTTGTCTTATTTCTGGTTCTGGTTTCATTTCTCTGAGACCAGCATGGGAGAAAATTATAATTGGGAATGCAAGAATTCCATGTTTCCATTAAATAATAAAAGAAATATACGTTTTCAAATAGCTTGTGGGTGTTCAGATATGGTTAGGAATTCTATTTATCCTTCATCTACATTTTCTTAGAATCTGTTTTCATAAAATCAAATGACTCAGAACTGTATGCAGGAGAGGGGAAAAAAAGGAAAGAAAATAACTTGAAGTGTGTACCAGTAGACATTCAACTCATTAGCAAGTAATATCCAGAAAAGACAGTTACCATATGGACTGCCATTACTGAAAAATTCCCATCAAGGGGAGGGGCTGCTGAGAGGCACAGGGATGGATTTTAGAAGGAAACCTCATGCTTGCGCTTCTCTGCGGAGCAAGTTTTTCCCCTGACTGACACAAGGCTGTTGCCTTTAAGGCTTCATTTTCTTTGTGAGCCTTTTTGAATGTTAATGTCTTCGCGACTCATTAACCTGGGATAGTTGTTTTGCACTCTGAGCACCAAGACATCCCATCAGGATGAACTGGGGCAAGGCAGCCTCCAGAAACACACCTGGGTCTCTGGGCAGTCATCTGCAGGCGATTGCCTCCAGGTGTTTGCCAGTGGGAACCCATTGAAAGTCAATGCAATTTAGAGCAATTTCTCTGGCAGTGGAAATTAACCTGCAGGAATCTGCCAGCAACAGGTGTATTTTAGGGCAGTCATACCAGCGTCCTGCACTGTGGAGACAGGACCTTGACTACCAGGTGTAGTGCAGGAGGCTGAATAATTGGAGGAGGAAGGAAATCAGTGAAGAGAAGATGGCCAAATTGCAGGTCAGCATGGGTTGGTGTAATTATTGGTTAACCCTCTCCTGCCTGTTAACCAAAATCTTTTCTATGCTTGAGGAACCAAGAAATCTTCACTAAAGGGGGAAAAAAATATCACTCACTGCTCAAATAGACTGCTTCTTTGATAGCTGAGGTTTTCAGCAAATTGTTTCTGGTTTAGTGTTTGATACTCAGAATAGATGATTGTCAGGAACCCACAGCTCTTCGGGAAGGCACAAGAAGTGAATTTTAAGTGCCTGAAAGCCTCCTGTCTCAGAAACATACTTTCACCTAGTGTGTTTGGCTCTTTCCACTTCTTTTCAAAAGACACACAGGGAGGACTCTACAGCATCATTTTAGTTAAGAACACCCTAGGTGGGTGTTCTTAGGAGCCCTCCCATGACCAGTGGATGTGCTGAAGTCTGAGACCCACTACTCCAAAATTCTAGTCATTTTCGATAGCTGAATAAAAGGAATTCTTGAAAGTTGCCCTAGCTGTAAATCTGAAGCACAAGAATCTTTTAGGAAACAACAAAAGGCTAGAAAACACGTTTCTGAATTTCTTTCTGCTGGATGCAAAAAGGTAATTGGAATTAGCAAATGTGTCTCTTGAAAGCAAGCATATTTCAGTGTGACAAATGTGCAGTGTGGTGGTGGTGAGTGGAATTCAGCACCTGACAATCTTAAGTGAACTATTCTTCTGTGGTAATTTAAAACTTTTAACATTTGACTATAAAATTTTAATTAAAAAAGTACTCATAATTTAAATTGTAATAACTTGAATTTGGAGGGTTTTTGGTTGGTTTTTTTTTTTTTTATGATGGTGACATTCACTTTGAATTGACTATTGGTTTTAACAATTTGCCATTCTCCACCGGATAGAAATGTATTTTGCTGAACTTGTAAAGTTTCAGTTCCCTTTAAAAACTGAATGCAGAAACCAGGGAAATGCAAATCAAAACGACACTAAGATTTCATCTCACTCCAGTTAGAATGGTAATGATCACAAATATGAACAATAATAAATGCTGGTGAGGTTGTGGAGAAAAAGGGACACTTGGATATTGTTGGTGAAACTGCAGACTAGTACCACCACTCTGGAAAGCAGTATGAAGAGTCCTCAAAAAACTAGGAATGGAACCACCATATGACCTAGTTGTCCAACTCCTGTGTGTTTGTTCAAAAGAACCAATAATCAGCATAATATAGTGACACGACCACTTCAATGTTTATAGCAGCATAATTCACAACAGCAAAGTTATGGAATCAGCCCAGATGGGTGTCAATAGACAACTGGAAAAAGAAAATGTAATATACATACACAATGGCATTTTACTAAGTCATAGAAAAGAGTATAAATTGTGATATTTGCTGGTAAATGGATGGAAATAGAAAACATCATGCTAAGTGAAACAAGCCAGTTGCAGAAAATCAAGGGTTTAATATTTTCTCTCATATATGGAAGTTAGACCAACATAAGGGAAAAGGGGGTTGGGAGTTGAATATCATAAAGATATAGGGAAGATCAGTAGAGTAGAAGAGGGATATCAAAAGACAGAGAGAGGAGGGATGAGAAAGGGGAGGAACTGCAGGATGAATGTAACAAAATCACATAATACACACATATAAATATATCACAGGGAATTTCATCTTTATGTATGAGTAGAAAGAATCAATCAAAAATAAATAAATGATTGAAAGGAAGATTAGTATAGTAGAAAAAGGAAAATAGGGGGAGGAAGGAGAGAAAGGAAAAGGGAGAAAACAGGGACTGAAATCAACTTTCATGCATGTATGATTATGTCAAAATGAACCCAACAACTATGCATAACTATACTGCCTTAATAATAAAAATTTAAAAAACTAAACACAAAAGCTATCCCTTTGTTTATTTAATTCACTTATGTAGACCGCTTTATTCTTTTCTATCTTGCCTTTTTACCTGTTTCACTCATAGCATATTTGCAATTTATTTAACTCATTTGCCTAAAGGATTTTTAAATTATTATTATTAGTAGTAGCAGTAGTAGTAGTAGTACCAGGGATTGCGCTCAGGGACACTCAACCACTGAGTCACATCCCCAGCCCTATTTTGTATTTTATTTAGAAGCAGGGTCTTACTGAGTTGCTTAGTACCTCACTGTTGCTGAGGCTGGCTTTGAACTTGTAATGCTCCTGCCTCAGCCTCCTAAGCCATTGAGATTACAAGAGTGTGCCCCAGCACTTGGTGCCTAATGAATTTTTGTTTCTTCTACTCAGCTGTCAGCTTCAGAAAGAGACAAGTTTTCTGTGTCATCCCTGAAGTCTGGAACAGTACTTGATTTAAAGTTGATGCTCAATTTGTTGAACCAATGAATACATACATTGATGCACTAATATATTTAACTAGAATGCATTGGGTTCTGGGTGGTATGAATAAAATGCCAAATTATATGGTAAGCACTCAAGAAAAGTTCCTGTGTCATAGTTTTGTATTCTTCAATGTGAAAACAATAAGGGTTAAACTAAATTTCTAAAGTGTATAGATTTGAAGTTTCCCACAAGCAATTCTCCAGATGTGCCATCTATCTGTGGACTTTGTAATAATGGTATTTAAAACATGATTGCTTTAATTCTTACTCTAACTGCTGTCTGTTCCATTATTATGAAGCTACACATGCCCTACATGCCCCACCCTCCAGAATACTTTGTTTTTATCCCTTCTTAGTAAGTACATAATAGCCTGATAACCTAAGTATATTGATCAACCATCTCCTTCCCTAATGAATTATAAGTTCGCTGAAGGCAAATAAAGTTTTATTCTTTTTTGCATGCTCTAACATATTGCCATGCTCTCTACACAGAAAGGGAGGATTAAAGTTGGGAGCTTCAAGAATCTATGCAAGCTTTATTATCTCTTCTGCTATTAATCCCATTATTGTTTGTTGTGATGAGTAATGTGAATCATATAGCAAACGAGTCTGAGCCTCAGAAGAACTGACATTCTGACATCTGGGAGAGACAAGGAGAATGAGACTTTGGAATCCCCAGACATAAAAAGAACCAATGAATTCCAAGCAGGTGAATTAAGTGAGCCTCTTTTGAGATCAGGGTTAAGTCTGATTAAAGCTGCCCACCTTGTCTTTCAGAAATATTCATAGTCAACTGGAATGTAAAACTGAAAGCTTGCTAAGCACTGGGAAAAGAGAACCAAAAGGGGTGTGCAGTGCCAATGTCTTGGCTGGGCACAGAATCACGAGCCACCACACAGCTTTGTAGATTCAAACAGCAATTCTTTATTCCCAAACTCACACCGGCCTCCACACACGTTCTGGGGCAATCCCAGTTCTCCTCCCAAATCACCTACTACCCGAGGCTTTCTTCCCAAAAAACTCTCTGAATCTCACGAGAACTCAAAGGGAGCTCAGGCAGCAGGAACGCCCTAATTCCAGCAGCAATAATCCTCAACATCGGACTTCCCTAAAACCCAAGTTCTTAAACTGGGAACGCCCTTAACCCAAGGAGCGGGATACTTCCTCAAACTGCAGGATACACCCTAATCCTGGATCCACCCTGGTCATTGAGCAGGGTCACCTTTCTCAAACACACATGCAAGGTCACAGCAAATTTCCAAGGCAAGTCCATTTAACATGGGGTACGCTGGCAAGGAAATATCGATGCGTCATATCTACTTGGCAGTGGCCCTCAGCAGTGCAGTCTGAAGTCTTCCTTTGTATGTTCTTCATAATTCACTGTGGAGCAAAAGGAGGCAAGGTTTCTCGCCTGTACTCTGACACTTTTTACTTGTGAGATTTCATTCAATACAATTAAGATACAAAGTGAAGTTGCTTAGATTCCCACTGTTTGCATTTGATTTCTTTTAGTCTCATTTTTTTTAATGGATTAACTCTAAGTTGACTGACTTGCTTTTATCCATTCAGCAAACTTTTTTCAGCCCCTATGAAAGACACCGTAGTCTAGCTCAGTTGTTGGAATAGTGAACTCTGGTATCAGATTGCATAAGTTAAAATCTCATTCCCACCCTTCTCTATTATGTGGGATAGAGCAATTTACTTTCTTTTTAACCATAAACTGGGATTAATAAAAATCCTGACAGTTAACATGAGGATTAAAAAGTTACTTCGTGAAAGGTACATAAAATAGTGTTTGGAATGTAGTAAAATATCAGTAAATGTCAGCTATTATTGCGTATCTGGGAGAAACTCCCAGAGTATGTGTCCTAAGGCTTAAAATATGGAGATAAATAAGACATAGGCCCTGTCCTAGAGGTTCAAACTCACAGTTTAATGGCACAGAGTGAATAGGAAAATTGACAGTTCCACTGTGGGATAAGGTAGTACACACAAGGTCTCAGAAGAGCTTCAGCCAGGGGCATCACATTCCACTTTATAAAGGTCAACATTTTTTTTTAAGAGGAGCAGCCACATGGTTCCCTAACATTAGGGTATGGTCCTGGCAGAAGGATGGAAGGTATTTCTGATAAGAGGCCGGCTTCAGAAGGTTTGCAAGTTTTACTATTCCTGTAGGGAATTGCCCTACTATTCTTTTAGAATGAATCTGCGCTGTCCTCCACCTGTAAAAGGACATCATGGTCCTTTACTAACACCACTGAACTTTCTCAAACACCAGTAAGAAAAGGATTCATAATCAATAATAGAGCAACACATCTAGAACAAATAGGAATTTAGGAATTAGATCTGAGTCCAAAACTGGGCTCCATGTCCATGAATTTGAGCTGACTAACTACCCTCCCAGGGCCCCATTCTCCACTGATAGGATCAGACATGATAATAAAGACATGGATGTAGGATCCCCGTGAAAAGGGGCCACGTTCATAGTGGCAGCTCTGTGATCACTGGCCTTATTCTTTTCTACTGAAAGATTTCAAAAGAAAGATTATTTCAAATGAAAAAAAAAAGGGTTGTAAAGATTGCTTATCAATGAAATCATTTATTTCATCTTGGTGATGGCTACCAAGCCACCAACATGGTTCCCAGAGACCTTTTGTACTCTTTTAGTCAGAGGTTAGCATTAAACAGTACAGCAGTTCAAAAAGAAAATGGGAAGAGGAGGAGAAGGAGGAGGAGGAGGAGGAGGAGGAGGAGGAGGAGGGGGAGGAGGAGGAGGGGGAGGAGAGGGATCAGAAGGAAGGAAGAAGTGGGAAAAGGAGACGAAAAGAAGGGACAGGTGGAAGAGAAGACAGAAGAATTCTAAATCCATATATCTTGTTCAACTTGCTTAAGTAATAACTTTTTCTGATATTTCATCATGCTGTGATGATCATACCATGAATAATGTTTAGTTTGGGGGAGCTTCTACATTGACCATTGAGATCACTGGCTGCTTGGTTTCAGAATACTTTAAAGCCAAGCAAGCCCAGAGCTCTGATGAAGGTACCTTTCCCTTAAAAAAAAAAAAAAAAAAAAAAGACAACATAAACAGAGAGAAGCTACAAAGTATATCACTTTTAGTCCTGCCTCCCTGCCTATTTCCTAGCACTCTGATACACACTGTCAACCAAGCCTGCAAATATTTCTCTGGGACACTGAGGCAGGGTATAATTCCCTGTGTCCTCTCCAGTACAGTATTATTTCTATTATAATGAAGTTAATTGCTGAAATAGAAGTGGTAGACAGCCCAGCTATAATCTGTTATCTTACTGAAGGAAGCCAGCATCAGGAATATTTCTCCAAGGCTCAAGCTTTTATTTCAATTCTCTCCTTCTGTCCCATCCATAGATAGTTGTTCTCCCAAGTGATGCCGGGAGACATTGGTATCACAAGTTAGCAAGTTTGCTGCAGGAACTTGCTGCAGTCCCCTCGTTTATCACAGCAGTGATCTGCATTTCCTCTTCTTTTCTTGGAAGTATATGCACATGCTCAGTGTTGTGCTTAGTTAAAAATAATTGTGGAATGAGCTACCGCGAAGAAAGTAGAAGGTGTGATTTGCACGCACGGAATTCTTCCAGGAAGCATTAAAACTTGTGGATGAAGAACATATTTCCTCTACCAAGTGTTTCCTCTTTGTACCAATTCAATAACCTGGAAAATGCAATTATCTTTTTTTAAAGTAATTATAATGACAACAAAAAATATTTATTTTTTACCATTGAAAAAAGCTCTCTTTGGCATTTTCCTTCTTTGACAATATTGGTCAGTTTTCTGATTAGTCTTAGGGTCAGACAATTAGCACAAATACTTTATACTCTGATGAGACGTCACTGTTGTGGAAAATACAAGAAGGGTTGAAACATGGTGGACACAGTTGGACCCTAGAGTGAACTGCTGAAGAGATAGCAGCTCAGCCAGCTGGTTATTATGAAAAGTCCCCTGGGTGCATTATAATAGTCAAACAAAGGTTATTCCTTTTCTTTCTTAATTAAGAACTTGAAGATAAATAATTTCCCTCTTTAGCGCTAAGCAGTATCAAACGAAAAACCCCATGTCCTTTGACGCCACAAATCTGCTGCATGAAGCATCACAGACAGCCATTTTTTAAAAAAAATCTCTTTCTGATTTATTAACTTAAGATAAATGGCTTTGCTATCATAACCTGTCAGTGCCATGCAATGAAAAGGAAATCAGCGGTGGTAACTGCGTGCAAAGCTGCTTCGTGTAGCCAGCCTTAGACTCTGGAGTCAAAGCTTTAATAACTCTGCCACCTTCCCTCAAAGAAAGCAGCCCACCAGCACGTTTCTCATTCATTAACTTTCTAAAGACATCTGTCTTTGCAGAATCTACAATGCAGCTGAACGTGATGTATGAAATCCTGCCCACCTCGTGCACAAAGAGTGAAAAAAATAATAGAGCTTTAGTGCAGACAGCAATATTGTGTATGGAAGCTTCCAGAGACTCAACTGGCTTTGTTGCTCCCTTGTGAAGGCTCAAGGGAAAGGAGCATCTATCTCTCTGTTTTTCAGTTCTTCAATTTTGGCTCATTTCCCTCAAGCATGAGTTACTTCCTGAGGCAGCCAATGAGGTGCCACTTATTAATAATAACAACAATAAAAAAATAAGCAAATTCTGCCCCCAATATGACAAATACTTTACCCATAAATAAGAAACGCTTTATGTCAAGCCTCATCTTCTTCTGTCAATAAACATAGAACACATTTATATACAGTGACTCAACAGTATACGTGCCAGTCTCTTCCTGTTCAGCAGAAAAAAAAAAAAAAAAAACTGAAAGCCAGGAGGGCACGCAAATAAAAATAGATGAGTTTTTTGGGATTCTTATTCAGATGTGTAGATGGTCTTGTAAGCCCAGGGACGTCATCTGCAACAATTATAATGACATTTATAGAAACACAAGCTGAATGGTATGTAAGTGGGGATTTTTATTTTTTTTCCCATGCTATAGAATTTGGTCCTTTTTCTTGTCTTTTTCATAACTGGATATCACAAAGTGTTATTCATAAAAGCCAAATCAGATGGACCAAGACTTCATTTTCCCCGATGTCATCTGTAGTATCTGAAGTCCTCAGAGAAGGTTTTTTTTTTCCAGAGGCTTCAGCCTACCAAATGTTGGGGTTGTCAGCTGCCATGCCCCCTAAAGGCTCATGTATTGACAATATTCAGGGGTGGGGCTCTAGGGAAGTGATTGGATCATGAGGGCGCTAATCTCATCCATGGATTAATCCATTGCTAACTAAATGGACCTTGGGGAGGGGAAGGAAAATATAGGCAGTAATAACTAAATTATTGGTCACTGGGGGCAGATCCTGGAAGGGAATTTTTTCCTAAGCCTTCCTCTCTGTCTGTCCATCCTCCGTCTCTATCTCTGTTTCCTGGCTGCTGAGAACTGGCTGCTGAGAACTTCTGCCATACCCTTCCACCATGATGGTTCTCTCTTAGAGTCAGCCAACCATGAACTAAAACCTTTACAATCATTAGCCAAAGTAAATTTTTCTTCCTTTAAGTTGTTCATGTCAGGTATTTTGGTCACAGTGACAAAAAGCCATCTGAGACACTAAAGAAAGATGCAAAGGGCCATATTTTCCCTTAAAGAAAAATAACCTTTTTTTTTTTTTTTTCACAGAAATGGCTGCCATCTACTATTAGTGCTTTCATAGTGAATGCCAATGGGTTTTACAGACTATGCTCACCTCTGGTAATTTCCAAAATCTGTCACCAAAATGATCCAAATAGTGAGCTCAGAAAGAAAGAGTTTTCTCTGACTTGTATGAACTGAGAGTGTATCAACAGAAACAACCCCATCTCTATATCACAGGTGCTGTTTTTCACTTCTAAAAGATATTGCCATTTGTAGCATTTGTTCTAAGTCAGCAAAAGCAAAAGGAAGGAATAATTTTACCTGTGGCACAGGTCTCCAGAGGCACCTTAAGTTTTACTAATGTTGGTTGCAATGGATGTTCTCCAGATTCGTAATGAGTTTTTTTTTTAATTGGTGTATTATAATTATATATAATAGTGGCATTTTTGTTGTTATATATTTGTGTATGCACACAATAGGTAATATGTAATGAGATTTTAATGTTCAGAAAATCTCTGCCTTTGATATCTTGCAGAATCATCTCAATGAAAATTGCAACAAAAACAGCTCAACCAGCATGGCTCCACATGGTTGACCACGGAAGTGAGGTAAAAGTTAGCAGCCAGGTCAACAACAGCTTCCTCTTTTCTTGAGTTCTTTCTTATCAGTAGTGCAAGAAATGACAAGTAACTTGACTTATCTGAAGACCATATTCCTGTTGAACATGGGAGATGTTGGTATGAACTGTAAAAAGCAATGTGTGCTAAGGTATTTTGAAAGTTATACAATGCTTTATAAGTGGTATGTCTTTTAGATGTTTATTTGAGAAAAAAGTTAACTAATGCATTCCTTAAATTTAGACTAACCACAGTACTGTTTAGCATGCTAGAAATAGTACAGTGATTAGCTCAGGTTAAGAGGGTGACCTCAGAGTTGAACTTTCTGGATCTAAATCCTGGTTCTTCCACTTCAAATGAGTGACCTCGAACAATTTTCTTAACCTTTCTGTGTCAGTCTTCACAGCTATAAAATGGTGTTAATTGAAGTGCCTATCACAAAGGGATTTAATAGTTGATATATCTAAATTACTTAGAACACATAGAGTAAGTGCTGGCATAGAGTAAGTGCTTATTAAATGTTTGTTATTATTATTGTCATTGTCATCATCTGAGGTGGCATCTGAAGTGTGAATGTAAATGATGAAACTGTTCGTAGAACAGCATTGCTTTAACCTTGAGGTTTATTCCTATATGCTTTCTGAAGCAGAAGCAACTGCATGTATTACTGAATTACTACTGTATTTATTAATGATGAATAGTTTTTCCTATATGAGACATCTGAGGCTTAGACATGAATATTGCCAATTAGAACACAATTCCAGAATGCCTTTCTCTAATAATGCAAATCTCTTTCTTTTTAAAACAAACTAGCTTAAACAGGAGCCTTCAGTAACCCTGTGATCCTTAGTCAAATTCTATAGTTTAACAGGATTAATCTATAAATAATTTAGGCATTTGGAATCTCTACCTCTGACTATTGTTAAAACAAGATATCTTCCTTTGGCATTAAAATCTTGATAAGGTTCTATAAATATTATCCCTGAGTAATTATTGGGGGATTTCTTTCAATAGTTATAATTACCCAATGTGGGAATAAGTTAGACATTACCTTAGCCCATGTCGAACTGAAACTGACCAAAAGTAAGAATGTCTTTTCTTCATTTTACTATGGTTCAATGAAGACATGAGTTAGAGAAACTATCTGATATACATTTATACTTCTGGTCCATTAATAAGATTAAAAAAAACCTAAGCTGACTTTAAAATTATGTGCCTGAAGACTACACACAGCTATAAGACCTGTCCATGGTGTGCTGCTAAATGAAAAATATGTCAAGTAAACTAACACTGTAATATTATCCAAAACATTTTAATAGTGAAAATTCTTATGATGTGTTAAAATGAGAGATGTGACTAATGAGTTCGAAAGCCATGCATCATTTTTATTCTTTACCTTATGCATGACAATAATTTTGCATTTTCCTTTAAGCAACATGTATTTCCATTATTATCTGGAAGAGAAAACAGGCATAGAATCACAGCATTTTTTTTTTCAGATTTTGTTTAGACAAGTAAGAAGGCAATGCAGATATATAATGCCTAAATTCTCACATTTTAATCCTACTGGCCAATAAAAAAAAAAAAAAGATTTTCTTTCTTTTTTATTGTTTGTTGATCTATTGATTGCACTTGTGGTACTCTAACACTGAGTCCCATCCCTAGCTCTTTTTTGTTTTGAGACAGGGCCTCCCTAAATTGCCAAGGTGTCCTCAAACTTGCAATCCTCCTGCCTCAGCCTTCTGAGTTGCTGGGATTAAAGGCTTGTGCTACTAGGCCCAGCTTGAATGAATAATTCTGACTAATTAGGGACTTGCTTCAAAGTACTCTTAGGATATGGGTCATAAAGAAAAAATAAAAATCCCACAGGAAGAACAAGCTGTTTTTGAAAAGATCAGGATTTTCAAAGGAAAGTTATTGAGAAAGTGCCATTTGTAGTTTGAGATAGTTTTCCCGGTATTATGTGAATACAGAAGAGGAAAGAACTTAAAAGGGAAAATAGTTCATTGTAGAAAAGAATGTAATTGGAGGCATGTAAAAATGAGTAGAAATAGTCTCAGCTGCCTCAATCTTCCATGCTTCTCTCTTCTTACATTCCCTAATCATACAGAATACTAAGACGTACGGCTGAGACTTGAGACCCGATTTCTCCAGCCTATGGGTTCTCCTTCCTTCTCTTTCTCTATGGGGCTTTGATTATGGGATCCACTGTGTTAGGTCTGCCCCCATACCTTCTTCTTTTGAATACATAAAGAACTACCATAAATTTTAAGCTCTTAGAAGAAAAGTCTTCTTTATCTTTCACACTCTTTACTAGGCTCTGCCAAGCGCCCTGGGTGTTGGAAAGTTTCAGGAAATAGAAATTCTCAGCCTCAACAGGAGGATTGTATACCTGGAAGCCAAAGTGTGATAACAGTGATTTGAGATGTGAAAGGGAGGGAAGAAAACCAACGTCATTCTGTTAGTCCCTTCATTCATCTAAAGTGACTAAACCCTACCATATAACACGGTAGTAGATGGAGAAGAGTCTAGAATGAGTAAGAGTGGTTCTATTTTTAATAAGAGTGGGTTTCCAGAGGGCCAATCTTCTCAGAGATAACTATAAACTCTGGATAAAAATACAAAAAGCAGCTGTGAGTAGTCTCTGGAAAATAAACAAAGGCAGTGTGACTTGGGGAGAGTAAACCAAACTTAAAGGGACAGCAGAGACTGTTTCCCATCTTTACTGCCTTGGCCTGAGGGTGGTCTGCAGCCCTGGCGAGGTGTGGAGGCTCTGCTGAAATTCCAATAAAACTATCTTCTGCCTTGTAAAAGATAGAACCTTGGGCAGCTCCAGCGGCTGGCAAATGAAGGAACATCCTAAAGAGAACAAGATTGCAGAGAAGGCCCCAGTTCTGTGTACACAACTCTCTGGAGTCTCTGATGGAACCTGGGGCCCTGCATGTGAAAACAAACTACAGACAACCCAGCAAAGGTAAAAAAAAAAACAACAAAGAAATGAACCAAAACTTGAGCTGCCAGCGCCTCAGGCAAAAGAAAGTTAGCAGTTAGAGACAAAAGATTGTAGATTTTCTCTTCCTTTCTCTGAGAGGGCAGAGAAGCAGGAGCCTTCAGGCAGAAAGAGAGGATGAGTTCTGAGAGACACAGGGCCAGGAACTGTGGTATGGTAGGCCTCCTTAAGGGAGCACCTACCTCCTGGTTGGATGTCTGCTTATTTGGAGATTTTCTCCTCTCTTCTCTGTGTAAAGTTGAAGAAAAAAGATTGGAGAGAAAAGAACATGCAAAGAGAAGGGACCGTTGTGGGGAAGCCCGTACTCCCTGTGTTAGATGGAAACAGAGGAATGCATTTTTGGAATATCAGAAGCCAGTCGTGGGCTATTTTGCTGACACCAAGAAGTCTACTATTGAGCAAGAAGAGCCAAACACAAGTGCATTGAGAGGCAGCCCAAGGTGGATGTTGAAAAGAGGTTCTGAAAAGACATATTTTAGATCCCCAAACAGACCCAGCATTCAATGGCAGCCATGCACCAGGCCTCACCAGCCAATGGAGATCTGAGGGCAGGATCAGTTAAGAAAAGAGACTTTTTATTTCCTTTCCCTGTCCCTACAGCCTCAAGCTTACACATACTTGAAGATGGAAGGGCTAAAAAGAAGTAGAATCATGGAAAGGTAAGAATGGCATGGACGCTCGGGTCTAGGAGTCAGACCTGAGTTCTGGGGAGGGCAAGCGCTTCTGTGAGGACAAGCAGGAGGACCCAGTGATTTCAACTCTCCTAAAAGCCATTGAAGACTGTTTTATAAAGAGCCAAGTGGTACTGAGATCTTCTGTCTCTGCCTCCCCACACCCAAAGGAAAAGCTGCCTTCCAACTCAATTTTTCATTAACCAAGATTCCCAAGCTGTGCAGGGAGGTGTGAGAAGGCTGGCATTTCCTAGCGATCCCTTAAACACTTGGCACTTAAGCTAAGCATACTTAGTACCTGAATTCCATGTGTCTCTTCACCCATGCAAGGTCTCTTGCATATCAGTTCCTATGGAAAGGGAGAGCAGCAGAGGATACCTCTTTTCTTGGAGCAGAAATTTCTTGCCCTGCATCATACATGCCCCTCTTATTGGCAGGATGCCTCTACTGAAACTTCTGAGCTTCTGCTTGAACTAAATGACACTTTCTATTGTTTCTAGCCATACTGAAATAGTGGTAATATTCAAATTTAAATCAGTCAATTCTATAATGAATTGGACTCAGCTGTTTTGTTTTGTTTATAACAAAAAAAAATGAATAGAAAGGTATGGGTTATTCTCAAGATGTTAAAGATGGTAAAAGAAGATCCACCATAGCACAACACATAGTTGAAGACAAAGTAAAAGAAGTTCATATTTGCTCCCTACCAGGATCAGACTGTTGAGCACACTGATTTCACATATAGTCTAGTTTAAGGCCAGAAGTAACCCTAGGGAGCGGGTAGATGCATTTTTAATATAAAACAACTTAAAATTATAGGAAGTGGTATATTTTTTCCTGCTTTTTGACTGCTCTTTTTTTACATTTGCAAAATTCTGTGCCTTATAAGTGAGTCTTGTTGAGTACCAGAGACCAGTTTCCAATGTAAAAATCAGAAAGACCAAATACTCATTTTTCCCACACTCCCTGATAGCTATAGCACTAACTTTGGAAGATTTTCCATCAACAGATGTGCCTATGTCCGAGTTTCAACCAGAATCTAAAGATTCAAAGAAAGAGGGATTCTGCAAGAAGGTATTCTAAAAGAAAGAGAAGAGTAGCCCTACACTGCGACCAGTTCATGGTGGCCCCAGCAGCAATGGCAGGTGCTCTTGATGATGGGGCTGGGAATGGGGACCAAGCATCAGGACCACCGTTAGATGGGTGAGGTGACTGAGGTGCTCCATCTGTGTCATTATTTGTAATAAGTGTTTGTCTGTGTAACCTCTATGCTGATTCTCTGGTCTTTTTGAAGTTTCTGTTGGTCACAATACCTTTTAAATAAATTCCTCTCCTGATGCTATTAGCTAGAGTTAGTTTCTGGTGCTAGGAACCAGGAAGCCCGACTGACATAGTGTTTAGTATTTGTTCATTAGTCACAGACAGCCCATAGCAGAGCTAGGATTCTAGCCTTCACAAACCTGTACTGAATGATGGAGCATGCTAGGTGCTGAATTCATATGTTGAAGTCCTAATCTCTAGTACCTGAGAATGTGTTTAAAGAAGAGGTAATTAAGTTAAAGCGAGGTCACAATAGTGGGCCCTAATTCCATATGACTAGTATCCTTATAAGTGATCATCCACTAGATGGGTGTTACTTAGCTTGTGAGGTAAGGTTTTTCATCCAGCATTGAGCCCATGGCTCAATAATTTAGAAATGAGGCGAGAGAAAACCAATCAAACACCCCTAAGGCAGAATTCCAGCTTAAAATGATGTCTGGGGTTGAAATTTCCTTTGCAATCTTTTCTGACTTTCTACTGAAAAGCCTATGTAGATACTATACTAAATGATGAAATAAAAACATGAAGTGCCCACTCTGTTCCAGGATTCTGCCTGGTACTGTGGATAACCTATAGGCAAACCTGACCTGGTCCTGCCTTCAGAGAGCTTGTTATTTAGATGGAAGAGAAGAGGTAAAGAATGAGGCTAAATAGGAGGGTGTCCACCTGAAGAAATTGGTGGGTGAGGACAGACCCACAGGTTTCTCCAGGGCTTCCTATATGGGACTCACTGACTGGTGCCCATGATAAGGGCCATGGATGATTTCAGGATTCAAGGTGAAGTGCTAGCCAGGGAAATAATAACCTTGAAAACAAAAATTCATAGGCAATGAGTCAAAATTGCCACATAAATGAGTTTTCAGTAAAAATAACATGATATTAGAATATATTTTGTTTAATATATAGAGTGGTTGGTGTCGATAAAAATCCAAGGGCTGAAAAGTCAGAGAAAAGAGAATTACTTCAATAGGAAGAACACCATATGGATAGGAAGTTGGGTGCCGTGACCACTGATGGAAAGAAAAGCAGGAGAGGGTTTGGGGGACCACAGTCCAGCTGAGCTGACTCCAAAACTCAGCTCCTTCATTGCCATTTTTACCTTGCCCCCAGCCTCCTCCACCCTGACAGAAGCTGTGGAAAAATCCCTCTTGCCCTCCATATCTCCAACATTCTGTTTTTAAATGGTTATGATAGTCCCAACAAAAGAACTTACTTAACCAGATTAGTAGCATCTTAAATGATGCAATTTTATCTTGTCCATGAAAGAGCTGCAATTAAAACAAATTATCTCTCCCCATTCACAGCTTAATTCAGATAGCACATTTGATAGATCCATTTTAAATGCTCACTTTTATTGGTATTTTTCTTATTTCAAAATTAATTCATGTTTATCATATGGCATTTAGAAAATTCTGGTGCAGGACAAGGCCATACTCATGTGTTTCCCAGAGCATCTCTAGTGCCCCTCACAGCTCCAGCTCAGAGCATGCTGAGTGCTGAGGCTGAGTCGGAAAAAATAAACCACCCAGGAACCATCCATGATCTTTACATCAATGGATCAATACCTTGATTTTTTGATACTTCTTTTTTTCAGTCCTTTGTGTGTGAGCATACATACACAAACAAGTGTATAGTGTATATATAAATGTATGTTTAGAGTTTGTTTACAAAACACAAAGTCGGACACTATTTTAGGATATTCATGGGAAATATGAAGATGAGACTACTAACACATTGAGACCACTGCTCTTACTTGTCTTTTTTATTGACCTTTTCCAATTGTCCTGAGATACAAGTTACTTTTGCAAAACACTTCTTGAAATTTCCCCTCCTTGTTAGAGGTAGCCTGCTTTCTCACTCTTATTTTTTTTTTAAAGAGAGAGTGAGAGAGGAGAGAGAGAGAGAATTTTTAATATTTATTTATTTATTTTAGTTCTCAGCGGACACAACATCTTTGTTGGTATGTGGTGCTGAGGATCGAACCCGGGCCGCACGCATGCCAGGCAAGTGTGCTACCGCTTGAGCCACATCCCCAGCCCTCTCACTCTTATTTATATACATAAATTAAGGATAAATACTCCTTTATGTCACAAATAAGATTAAAGGTAGTTGTAATGATATTTTACCACGTGTCATGAATTTTTCCACATGAGAAATGCAAGGAAAGATAAAAATGCCTCCTTTTCTGACTTAACTTTTCACCAAATGGTCTTTACATTTTGCTGTAATCTGCAGATTTCTTCACTGTAAATTCCCAATCACCAGGTAAGAAAACACCACTTGGAATCCAGGAATTCTCAGACAACTGGACATTTCCTCTTTCAAGGATGGTGTCCAGAGAATAATGATTCAGTTGTGGCTTATCAATATACTAGGATGCCCCAGCTAAAAAAGAACACTCAAGCTATAGATAAATCTCAAATACAGAACTTTAGGAAAAAAGCAAGTTGCAGAGTTATAGGTGCAGTTTAATGCCATGTATGTGAAGTTTAACAACAAAACCATGATAGATACCTCTTATGGACACATCAATGTTTAGGAAAAATATAAAATATGCATGGGAATGAGAAAGACAAGTTTCAGAAGATCCATTACCTTAGGGAGAAGAGGAAATGGCATTACAAATGTTATAAATTTTGAATTGAATCTGTAATATTTTGTTCCATATGCTACGTAGAGGATACCTAGGTGTTCAAATACTCAACATCTTTTCTGATGCCAGCCATAATTCTAAAAAAAAAACAAAAATAAACAAAATAACCTAATAACGTGCTGATGTCTTTGGTTACTTGGAAACCTGGCATGTAGATGATGGATAGTTTACGGGCCTAATAGGCAAAGTTCTTATGAAGGTAAATTTCAAGTCATCCTTTGGAAAAACTTGAGAGGACCATCACCAAAAATGAACATAGTCTGCTATATGGTAAAGCTGTAAAATTAAGCTAATGTCTTCAGAAATAGCAAAGCACAGTAGAAACAGCACACTTTTCTTTCTCTTAAAAGCAGGGATTTACTTTCTCCAGAAAAATTCCCAGGATATATCCTGATAAAACTTTTATTTCTCAGAAGTATCACTTTGGTTACTTTTATTTTTTTTTCAATCTGTGACCCTAGAATCTCCTAAATCCTCCTTCAGCTTCAAAGATTGGTATTTTCTGCCACTTATACCCTGACATTGCCATTTGGCAGGGCCCAGGCTGGATAGAACTGCTGCATTTCTGGGTTACTGTCACTCTGTGTCCAGCATTAAGGACTCACAGGCACCTGGGTGAGAGGAGGAGTTCCTCATGTCTGCAGATATTCAAAAAGAGGTAGATGGTCAGGGGTGCTTTGTAGATGGGATCAGGACAATAGCTGATCTGCTGGAGGAGATGACCTCTGCACTCTCTATATCTATATTCTTTCAGTTGAGAAATAGTGTTTGGACAAAGCACCTTGCTTATTCAGTTTTTATTTTAGTTCTAGGATTTGTCTTTGTGAACATGTCTCTGTTTTCATGAAGAGGAGCATGGAGACACAAAGGTAAAATAAACTTATTTTAAGTAAACAATAAGGCAGACAGGCAGGCTGTTGCAGACCCACCACTTTTAGTCTCATTGCCACGAGCGCTACAAGAGTCACAGGAACATTTGGGAGATAATGGTTAAATTCACAAACTCATAGATGTCTCGCCATGGAAGAGACCCTAGAGGTCATCTAATTCAAATACTTCATTTTACAGATGAGGAAACAAAAGCCTAGGGAGGTTTGGTGGCTAACTGATTGCCGAATCTATTCTCAGATACAGTGTTTCCTTTCCAACCTTGAAGGTTATGTTTCTGAAAATCCCCATGGTAAGGAGAAATTACGTTTCAAGAACTTGTGACCTGAAGAGAGAAATAGTCAGGAAATAAGATAGTGAGCGAATCTGAGGAAATTATCATCCGTGTTTTGTATTTACTAACATCAAATAAAGCACGCGTCATTGATACCCACTATTTTTTTGCTGATAAAATTTGTAACGGTGAGTCCTATGTAAGTGATTTTTATTTACTTCATAAAGTTCCTTATCACCGACTCCCTAGGCTCCCCCTCTGCACAGTATTTTAAAAGCTTCTTGTCACTGGTTTTTTCTTTTTTGTAAATATTAGTTACGATAGTTTCTGTCTCAGCCCTGTGACCTCCACCTTCCTCTGCCTTTCACCTGATCATTCTCGTGTTATTCATTTACCTTGACAGTGAACAACCTCCTCTTTTTTAGATTGGCCCCCCCTTTTCTAACTGTCCTCTTTGCTGCACTTTAATTGCCTCTGCTCACCATAATTATGCCATCAATTTTGCTCCCCCCCCCAATGTTATTTCTCCCTGTAAAGTTATCACTATTCATAATAAAACCATGCCCAATAAAACTGGCTCTTTCTGATCTGTACATTCCCTGTCCTTTTTATTTTTTTCTCTCCACTGGATTTTGAATCCAGTGTGCTTTGCCACTGAGCTGCATCCCCAGCCCTTTCTACTTTTTATGTTAGGTCAGGGTCTCACTACATTGCTGAGACTGCTCTTGAACTTGTGATCCTCCTGCATCAGCCTCCTGAGTTGTAGAGGTGTGTGCCACCACAGCCAGTTGTACATTCCAATTCTTTCAGCTATCAACTCAATTCAGTTTATCCCATCTCACTTGGACCACTGTAGTAATCTCCCTTACCTGATACTAGCTCTGTTTCCTTCAAATCCAGTCAACTTTCTGTGTCTGCCATCATACATGCAAGGATTCAACTGTGTCAATGAAAAATACACAGTCTGTTCTGAATGTGTATAGACTTTTTTTTCTTGTCATTATTTTCCAAACAATATAGTATAACCGCAATTTGCATAGTATTGATATTGTATTAGGTTCTATAAATAATCTAGAAATAATTTAAAGTAGGGTTTGAGATATAGCTCAACAGTAGAGCACTTACCTGAAATGAGAGGTCCAGGGATCCTACCCCAGCACTGGAAAAAAAAAATAAAAGATTTTTTTAATTAAAAATAAAGCAAACGAGAGAAGGTAAATAAGCTATAGGCAGACACTATCGCTTCTTGTATGAGGTACTTGAAAATCTGTGGATTTTATTATTCAAAGAAGCTCCTAAAATCAATTCTCCAGAGATACCAAGGAATGACTGTATTTGCATTTTTATGGCTTGGATAAATATCTCCCAAATGTCCATATACTAAAGGCTTGGTCCCAAACGTGGCATTATTGGCAGTCAGTGGGAGGTGGGGCCTAATGGGAGGTCTTCAGGTCTTTAGGAGGGGTATGTTCTTGAAAGGGATTGCCAGAATCTGGCCTCTTCCTCCTTTCTCTTTGCTCCCTGGCTATGAGATGAGTGTTTTTCCCCACCATACATTCCTGCCAAGATCACAAACTGAAACCTTTGAAAGGATGAGTTGACATTATAAGTTTATTATCTCAAGCATTTGTTATAGTTACAGAAAGCTGGCTAACAAAGGGTCTGAGTCATTTTCCTATGGCTGCTTATAGTTTCCAGTGACTCCACATTATCTACAGAACACTGTCTAAACGCCTAAGCATTTCATGTCGTATCTTCCATCTTAGCTCTTCTATCTTTTTCTCTAGCCATATCAATCTTTTAAGTCTGTATAACATTGCTCAATGACCAGGCTGTGTGCCATTCTTCTGCCTTTATGACCTGACTTTTCATCAGGAATGTCCTTCACTCTGCCCTTGACCCATTTCCCCTCTCATGGCTACCACCTGCCTGAAAGACATCTCCTCTCTGAGAACTCGACCCAACCACCACCTCTTCCTTGGTGGTGCCAACCCCAATCCCACTTTCTGCTTGCCTAACCAAAAAGAGAACAGAAGTTTTTTACCACAAAATCTGAAGGCCTCCTTCAACCTAGTGCCCACTTAACAACTGAAGGCATCTTCTTCGAATCAAAGGCTCAGCACAATTCATGCTTCAGATCCTGTCCTTGTCATCTTCCCAGGAACTTTGATGCTTCTGTCACATTCTCTCCTGGGAATTATTCCCATCAGCATATAAACACCATCTTCTATTACTGTCCTAAAAGAAATACTCTGTATTGATCCACATCTCTCTCCAACTACCATTCCGCTCTTTCTTTCCTAACAATAAAGCTCTATAAAATAGTTGAATGCGCTGGGTGCCCCAACATTTTCATTTCACTTTCACTTTGTAACTCACTTCACACTGGCATTCATGCCCCAAACACAGACGGTCACTAAGGACCCCCCACATTGATACATCCACTCTTTCCTCTTGCTACAACTCTCAGCAACATTCAATCCTTAGCCCTCTCCTCTCAAAACTCTTTCCCTTCCTGGCTATTTTTTTTTTTTATAATTTCCAGTTTCCCATATTTTTAACCTAGTTCTGTTGCAGGTCTTTAGGAGGGTGAAAGGGATGGCCAGAATCTGGCCTCTTCTTCCTGTTTCTCTCATTTCCCTCTATATCTCCTCTTCCTCTGTCTCTAGTATCCCTAACTATTGAATTTCCTTAATATTCCACTCTGAGTTCTAAATCCTAGGTTTCCATAAACAATCTTATTCATCCTCCTGGTTTATGATCCAGGCCAGGGATTTCTACATCTACACTCCAGTGTTAACTTCTCCTTTGACCTCCTGACTCATCTGTTTTCTGTATAATACCCTCCCACAGATGTATCATCGTTGTCTCACATAAAATTATATCCAAAACTGAGTTTTTATATCCCTCTGGAAACTTGGTCATCCTTCCATCTTTTTCCTTAATACCACCATCCGCCTTATTCCTCAGGCCTGAAAGCTGGAAGCCACTCATGACTCCTCCCTGCCTCTCTGCCTCTGCATTGAATTCATCCCTAAGCTCTGCCTTCTAAGGATTTCAGTGTGATTCTTGTCTCCATCTTTACTGCCACGCTCTAGCCTGAGTGAGCATTATTTTAAACTTAACTATTGCAATACCTTCAAGCTGGTCTCCATGCACACAGAGCACTGCTGCTCCTATCCTTAATGGACTCTCTACACAGCCATAGAAATCGTCCTAGCTGAAACATACACCTCAGCGTGATACTCCCTGACAGGAGATCACTTTGTGAAGTCCACGCCTGTTGGTGTGGTACACACCCTGCTGGTCGACCTCCTTCTGGTCAACCTCCTGCTCCACTCCCCACCATCATCTTGCCCCAACCTTCCCTCCCACTCCACACTCTAGACACACCACTTCCTGGTATTTTCTCCACCAAGTTGATTTCATTCTTCTGTAGGTTCTTCCCATGAGCACACACTTTTCCCTGTGCTTAGAACTCTATTCTCCCTGATGTTCCCATAAGGACTCATGCCCCTTAAAGTCTTGCAAGGAGGAAGAGCAGGAAGTAAAGTCTTGACTTAAATGTCACCTTTTCAGAGAAGCCTCCCTGGTGACCTTATCCTAGTCAATCTCCCATTCATTCTTTATTTCTATATTCTATTAGTTTCCATACTGGGTCATTATTATACTTATTTGCTTATTTTAGGGCTGTTGTTTCTTGCTATTTCTTCTACTCGACTCTGTAAAAGGTGCAGCATAATTGATCAACATGCACACAGCCATTGTCAGAGCGATTGTCACCTAGTAGCACCAAATAATTATTTGCTATCTTAATGATTTTTGCAGCCATATAAGTGTTGTTTTGATTGATTGAACATAGATTGCCTGAGGTCATGAAGTATCAAAGAGTGAAGAGTGGAAGATTATACCATTTGGAGATGCATTTTTACTTCAAAGGCCCCAAGAAACAGTTGCAGCCTAGCTGGGGCTATCACGCCATTGTCTACTCTAGCCCACTTTGACACCTTTTGCATAAAATACATTGGAACCTGAAGTTTGACATTTAAACATTAACATCAAAATAAATTCTATCCTGGTTATCTTTGATTGTATTCAGAGATCCTTTTTAACACTGTATTTTATTTTGAATATGTAGCACATGGGCAGACAGACTGTAATGGATTCATGAGGAAGTGAAAAACTATAAAAAGGTAACAGGTATATATTTAGATACCTTGATTTATGCCTGCCTCTATTCCTCCCATTCCCTACAGGAAACCACATTTATTAGAATTGTAGATATTCCCCTAATGTCTATTTCAACACACATAAACCAATGCAAATATATATTTTTATTTTTCCCCTTTCTTATTCAAAATGTTACATGCACATTGTTGTATATCTTACATAAGATACATTGTTGTGTATCTTATAACTTTCACTTAGTATATTCAGGAGAGCCTTCCACTCTGTTAACATACAGAGAGTATCCTCTTCATTTTCATGGCTGCATAATGTTCTAATGTGTGACTCTACCAAAGTTTATTTCACCAGTATGCTATAGATGAATACTTGTGGTATTTTCAATCTTTTGCAGCAAACAAATATAATAAAGAAGGATATGAATTCCCAGGTGCAAAACTGATGGACCAAAGCATAATGCACTTTTGAATTTTTATGAATATTGTCAGTTTTATGTGAATTTGCTTGATAGCCTTTACAACAAAATGTGACACTAAATTTTTGGATTTTCTTGTTATGAGGCAAAATATGATATTTTAATGGAGTTTAACTGTAATTTATTGTATGGCTAAGCATCTAATTTATACAACTATTTTTCTATGAGCTAACTGTTCCTGTTTTGGTCCAGTTTTAAATTTGATTATTGTGACTTATTATTCTTCCCTATAAACTCCAGATTCAGTTTGTCAAATTTTGCTAAAAGAATTTGCGATTTCAATAAGATTAAATTAAATTTTGCATTAAATACATAAATTAACTCAGGAAGAATAGACACTTCTTTAAAATGCTGATTTTTTTTTTACCCAGGGTCTTATTAATTTTCTATTTGCTCAAGTCTATATTGCATATTTGTCAAGTGAGCTTTGCAGTTTTCCTCATCTCAGTTGTCTACATTTCTAGTGGAGTTTTCCTTAGGCATTGTATGTCTTTTGTTGTTATAAACAGGATTTTTGTTTTTTTAAAAAAATATTTTGTTTGTTTTTGTACATATGAAAGCTATTAAATTAGAAGTAGATAAATTTGATTCATAGGAAGCAATAAATTCATGTTTTTGCAGTCTTCAGCTGAAAATCTTGCAGTTGTAGCTAAATACACACAAATAATGATAGATTTACCTCTTCATTTGTGATTCTTACCTCATTTCTTTCTATTTTTAAATGTTTTTAAAATAGTTCTCATATAATAGTAAATCCCAGTGGTGTTAAAGCACAATGTTGAGAGGCATGTCATGTTCCTGACTTTGATGGAAATGGTTTTAGAGGTTGACCATCAAGTATAATATAAATTTATAATCATTGAAAGACTAGTTTTAGCTAGGACAGTTGATTATACTGTGGTAAAATTAAGCCAAAAGTCCCAGAGATATGTACAAAGTTTCTTAAACCTTATTTATTTTTTTTCCTTTAGATCTTCTCTTATTATTTTTTTTCCTTTAGATCCTCTCTTATTCTGTCTTAATTTTTGCTCACTTGATCTCTCTTGGACCAAAAGTAGTAAATTGAAGCCTCCTATAGCTAGAGTCCTTATTTCTCTACATATTTCCTGCAAACTCTGCTTTATGATAGGCAAGTTATGTTGTTGCATTCATGCTAATACCATCATAATTTCATTCTCTTTCTTAATATCACAACTTCTCGTCCTTATTTTGTTTTGCTTTGTGGCCCCAATTCAAGCTCTACATACCCAGGACATGTCTTATTTTTGATCATCTACAGTCAGTTTTCCTGGTACCCTGGAATCCTAAAGACTCTACCTTCTATTTCAGGAAAGAGTTCTTAAATTATATTTAAATTTTTCCTGTTGGATTGTTTTGGTTTTTTTTTTTTTTTTGGGGGGGGGCAACATTTACAAAGGTCTAACTTGACTCCCTTTTGATTGTTTCCTCTTATCTCCATTTTTCTCTGTGACTATTCTAAGTCTTTCCATTTCTGTAACTTTGTTTGCTTTTCTAGTTTGTATTCTCTCTTATGCTTTGTGGTGTGTATTTTGTCATGTGCTGATAATTAGTCTTCATTTCTGAAGTAAATTTATCTTAATCATTTATTTATTTCCTAAATTCTGTCAGTAACTGCATTACCTTTTCCAATTGTCAGCATCTTTGATCTAAGCAACACTTACCCTGAATTCTCCTATTTCTCTTTTGGGGTCTTCTATTATAATAGCATTTCCTTCTACATTATTTTAATATTTGTGAATAATTTTCATCTGTCTTTTTTTTGCCAATGCTTTTTCTGTTGAATTTTCTTCCCATGGATAAAACCTTTCTAATTTTTTCAAACACATTTTCTTTTTGTGTCTGTGTATATGTGCTTTTCTTGTTCTCTTTGACTCTCAGATTGAATGGATATTTAATATATACCTGTATGGAGTTGGATGTTTCTGGACTGAGTGATAGCCAGGGTTTCCTGCAGCAAGGAACAGGGGGCCAAGGGTAATGGCAATGCAGCCTTCAGAAACTCTGTAAGTCTAAACATTACTTTTTTTGCTACAGAGATACATATTTTTTCTTAAAATGTGGTGTCTTGTTCCTCCAGAACCTAATCAGGAGGACTTATTCAGCCATTCTTGCTCTTCTCTGGTTTCTTTCCTACCCGTCATCCCCCATGGCCTAGGCCTTGCCTTCCCGTATCATCTTTTGAATTATTTATTGTCATTTGCTTGAGCTGGAACATTCTAACATCTATTCTTGAACGTCACCAGGCACTTTTCTTGACTCTCCTTCTGTTTCTTCCTTGATTTGTTTACCATTTGATCTCAGCCTAGCTCCCAACAGTTCCTGCTCGGGATGGAGCCTTTTCTTTTACTTCTGTGCATTTCCTGGGAATTTCTGAGATCTGCATCCACTTAGCCCCTGAGGCCGCCCCCTCTTTCTCACTGTCCTGTTGCAGTGTTCTATAGGGAGGGCTGCAAGCTCTGTTGGTCTCAGTTACTTTATAAGATTATTGATTTGTTTCTGTTTCTAGCTTCTTTGAAAATAGAATTTGTGACTATTTTTGTACATTCTCGTGTTGCACCGCTTGTTTTCCCAGAGGAAACATGGAAATACTCAGAACTCATGCAGAAAACTCTACTGGAAAATGTTTTGAGCCACCAATAAATAAATAAATAAATAAATAAATAAATAAAGATTAAAAAAAAAGTTCTTTGTTGCCATCAAGCCTGTCCCTAATATTCACAGAACCAGGGACAAAAGCATTGAGGTAGGCCAGCATTCTCACTATAAAGCCCAAATATTGAAGGGTTAGAAACAAGCTATCAAACTATTAAGTGACTTATGTTCTATTCTCAGTCCTTACCTTCACAATGACATATATGACCAGATTCAAATATAGAATTTTTAGACTGCTGACCTCAGCCTGCTGCTGACCTCGCTTCTCTGACCAATAAAACTCTCTCCACACCGTAAAGGACCTTGTGAGCCTTCGTGTAATATCTCAGTGAGTTTGTCCAAGCTGCCTCTATAACGTTGGCAATCAGCTGCCCTTTGGCTGATCTGCAGACCTGAAGGTACCCAAAGCAATGCAGCCTACTCTTGAGATGCTCAAGGAAGATGTAAAGGAACAGTGATTCCTAGGCCCTGGCACTCAGAGCATGTTTTAAAAGTGGGCTGCAGGCATTTTCCTTGGGTTGTGTGAATTCTTTACCAAGGGTAGAGAAGTATTGGTCAAAGGAAGGCCAGAAGAGAGGTGTTAAGTCCATCAACACAGTATGTCTTTCCAGCGCTGTTTGGATTTCTACAGTTAATATATGCATATGTGTTTCATCATAAAAGTTTATTTAAAAAATACTTAAACCAGTGCTTTTTTCTTCCTTTAAAAAAATCTAGTTTTCCATGGGAAATTTAAAGCTAAGTAGGTGGAAAGCAGGATTTCTTATCATTTATTTATTTATTTTTTTTTTGCCATTTTCCTTTCCTAGAGGTCATGGATTTTTCTACTCTAAAATATGCACTATTTGCATAAATCAGAAAAGAAACATTAAAATCATAAAAAAACAGTGTTAAAAAATAAATAGTAAACTCCTCAAAAGGGTATCTAAGACTAATATTCATAGGCAAAAATAAATAAATAAATAAATAAAGCATCTTTCTCTAATGAGCCCAGGCCACGACACTTTCTGCATGTTTTCTCTTTTCTTACACACACACACACACACACACACACACACACACACACACACTCACATACACATGTTCTTCTAGATCTTTAGAATAAGCAGCTATGTGGGCTGGGGTTGTGGCTCAATGGTAGAGTGCTTTCCTAGCATGCTTGAGGCACTGGGTTTGATCCTCAGCACCACATAAATGTGAAATATAGATATTGTGTTCACCTAAAACTTAAGAATAAATATTTTTTAAAAAAAGAATAAGCAGCTGTCAAAAGTTGCCCTTACCAAGGCAGCTGATTTGGTCTTGGATATTTGAATTTTGTAAGGTAACAAATAGGAAAACTTGTGGCTGAACAACCTCTGTGAATATTGCCCTTATGCATGAAGTGTCCAGTCTGAAGTTCAAGACCATGGCCAACAAATAGAACCTCTATAGGGCGCTTTTTCTCATGAGCTTTCTTTCACCTGTGAGGGTGCCTAAATATCCATCTCTGCTCCTGTGGACACAATAACATCCTGATATGCACTCCAGACAGGAAGCAGAATGATCCAGGAAATGCCAGTTTCAAAGCAGTGTTGAGTCTAGGATTTCCCAGAATTCGTTCCAAAGTGAGAGGTTTCCAGTAATTGATCTATCGTCCTTGCTAGCGCTAGTCCCAGGTTCCTCCTTTTGGAAAATTTAAAACTTTTCCTCAGAATGTTTCCTCTCTCTACTCTTAGAACTCTTATTCAGATAAAACTACTAGTATAAATTTTTTTTGTTATTAATTCTGGATCCTTGTACAGAACATGAGAATGATACTTGTTTTTCTCTATGCTATTAAATCTGTAGTTGGAGTGATATATCAATTTTTATTGTCTTGGCACTAGCAGCAGGATACTGGTTTGATTCAAATTTACTATTTCTCAATTTCCCTAATTCACCACTTGTTCTTCATTCTTTTGTTAGGTTTCCTTTTCCTAAGTCAGGCACTTTGAAGACTCACACAGCAAAAGATCTGGATGGGACTATCTCGAGTTTTCAAGAAGTCCTATAAGCCCTGAGCAAATGGAGCTCCACAGAGAGGTCATCTCTCTCTCTTGAGAAGTGTGGCTCCTTTCCAACACTACGACCTTGTGATCTGTAGCTTTATTTCACCAACCACAATACAACATGTTCACTCTCATGATCTTGTAGTTTTATTCATCTCACAGGTGAATCTTCTACTCTGCTAAGTGCTCTGAGAAGCATTTGGAAAGTGTGTTTTGCATTTGAGCATCTTCTGTGTGTATATGTGTTTGATTTTGCTTTCTATTCTTAAGAATGGTTCTTTTGGAAAAGGAATCTTCAGCTTTTATATTTTAATGTCTTAACTGTTTATTTGATACAGTTTTTAAATGTATATGAAAACTAGGGAGAATCGGTAAGAAAATTTAAATAAATTAGTAAATAAAATAAAAACAAAGAAGAGGGAAAAAAAAATCATGAGTAGTTCCACTAAGGTAATGTTACTGTCCTCGTTTTAGCACACAATGAAAAACCGAAGGGTTTTTTCTTTCTCCTTTCCAAACACACTGCAGCACATCACCGAAGCCTCTCCAAGGATAAACCTATCCATGAGCAATTTATTCTAAAGTGTCTCATTTCTAAATATAGAATCTAGAATCTGAAAATCCACTAAATGCAGGATGACATCATGTAAACAGATATCCAGCCCTCATATGCCATATTCATGAAAGTGCTCACTTCTGTGTTTAAAGATGTGTGGGACTTATCTTTTTATACCATGTTTTGCCTGAATTTTATTTCTCCTTTCTACGTGATCCAGCCAGCCATACTGCCTGTGTAAATACAACTCAGGCTTTTTTTCCTTTTGATACTCAGAAATCCATCTTCAACATTTTTGATCAGTGTGCAATGCATTAAATACTACAGCAGATGGTGCTTTTTGATGATGTGTTTCTACATGAAGCAACATTTTGTCTTGTATGCTGCATTATCAAAAAATCAAACATGTAATTATGCAAATATGTATGCCTTTATAATAATCAAGTTTTATTGTAAATGGTTGATGCACATCAATTTGATCCTGTAGTGCTGTTTTAAGTGCGGTTTAAGTGGCTTTTCAGTGTACCCAGAGGCAACACAAATGCATCTCTGGAATATTAATAAAATCCTGAATCTTTGAGACCCCAACTGGAATCTCATTGCTTGTACTGATTGAAACGAAATGCTAATCCTTTCCTTTAAAAAAAATCCCCTTTGTTATTTAAAACACTGATATTAGTATGATATGAAGGACCATTTTATTTTAAATTGTATTTTAATGTAGTTGTTAAAATAATGCCTAATCATACTATATTCAGTCTTCACAATGTAAATTTGATGAGACATGAATCCAATCATTTTGCAACAATGAATGCAGTCATGTATTTTAACCAGTCCGGTTTTTCTAATTCCATAAATTTCTACTGCCAGTGGCTGTTTACTGGTTTCACTTTTGGATGCATTAGCTGTCCTTTGTGGGGACATGTATTGTGAATATTCATTCCAGAAACAATTGACTTCTTAAAAAAAAATATGAAAAGAAGGGGGATTCTTGACGATGAATTCCTATAAGCTTTTAAAAAGCAGGATTATAACATAGACTGTGGAATTTGGACTAAACAGAATCCCGGGTTTTAGACATTAGATTCTTTCATTGGTACATAATAGTGCCCACCCGTCTCTCCCCAAATACAAACACTCACACATTCTGTTGTGGTTAAACTAAACAGATGGACTGTGGGTACTGATAATCTCTGATTGTAAATTATTTTTCCTTGTTTGTTCCTCTTGAAGAGAAATAAAAGGATGAGAAAAGCAGAATACAAAAGGAAGCACAATGTAGCTTTGAAGGGAAGAAAATAACCACATCATTTCCCTCTTCTATTTCCAGTTCTCCTTCTCTCCATATTTACTTTGTTTATTGGGTTTGCTATAATTATGGGTTGTGTTTTCCATGGCTGCCCCTCCTTCTCAAGATGAAATGTGGACTTTTTTTCCTGTGGTCTCATGCCTAGATCCCCTGAGCTACCTTCATCTTACCACAGAGCATTTCTTTCTTCCAAATGTGTGGATTCATTTGATGTTTTCTTCCTTTTTTGCCTAGTGCTCATTTGCTGCCATTGAATCTCTGGCTCTTTAAGTTTGCCTTGGGTTCATCTCTGATTCACAGTCTCAAATGCATCCTTGTCAATATTTACTGTGAACTTCTTATCTGGGTCACTTTGAAAGGTCTGTTGTTGACTGGCCCGTCTGCAGTGTACATTGTCATGTAGAAAAGTACATTATTTTATCTCCTTCAAATTTTTGCATCTGCATTTTCCCATTTTTCTGACTCATCCAAATCAAAGATGTTTATGTAGACAGATAAATAGAATTTTTTTTTTTTTTTTTTTTTGGCAGGGGTGGAAGGAAGAATGGGCTGGAGAGTCTTTGGTTGTATAGACATGTATTTATTGCCACATGTTAAAATAAAACCTCAAAGATTCATATCTGAATATTTTAAAGTGATTTTAATACACCACAACTGTTGGAGAATCTTTAAGCATTTAAAACTTTCCCATAATTATTCTCAGAGATATCAATTATCCATGTCCATTTTGCTTCCTCCAGGCCACATTAGTGCTAGTCTTTATGGTTGAACTTGGCTGTTTGGGTAAGTCATTTAAAATGCTGTGAATTTTGTTATTTGTACTGTAATGACATTTTTCTATATAAAAATGGCACAATCCCAGGGCTATTTAAATTGCCCCCCTAGGGACATCATTTATATTAACATAGTTGTTAAGTAATGTTAGTGGCCATTTGTAAAGGTCACAGCAAGCTCTGGACAGTTTTCAGATTCCTATCTATGTGGTTTCTTTCTGAGTTTATAATCAAAGCACTAGGTATAGCTCCTAGAATCAAGAGGAATTATACCTGAATTCATGTTTGGGTGCTCATTAGACTAGATTTCACTAATTACTATGTTGTGAGAGGGTTAGAACTTAAACTGAAGATTTCTAGAAAAACTCATATTCTTAAATTATGTTCAAATAAAAAAAAATTTTCTCCATTTGGACATTATCATCTTACAGATAAATTTTAGATAAACCTGGACAAAGGACTGATTCATTTTGCTTTTCAGCAACCACTCTGTTTTTACAAGATGGGATTCATATAAGATGCGAATCTATATGTTGATGTTTCAATCATTTCTCTTAATATTTACCAAGAAAATCAATAGTATCCCTGGCCTTTTGACTGCTTTTTAAGTATGCAAATATAATGCAATTTTTCAGCTTTTGAATTTAACTTTAGATGACATGACATTTCAAGCTCAGTTTAGAGATAAAAACACGACAGTAACATGCACAATTGTAGCACTGGTTTTAATAGAGTAACAAGAAATGTAGCCACATATTCTGCTTAAGTTTCCCAGCAGAAATTGCTTCTGCATCAGAGCCTATTACAAAATGCAATTCACTAAGGTCTTATGGGTGACAAAGCTTTAATTAGCATCACATTGTTTTCTAATGTGATTTTGCACTTGTAAAAACAGGATTAGGAATCAAAATATACTTTTATAAATGCCAATTTTAATTGCATTACTGATGGTGTGCAGGTCTTTAAGCGCCCCACACAGTTTCTCACATAATACCTCTGTGTGGAGGATTAAGTGTGAGACATAAAGAAAAGATGGCATATATTGTCTAATAAAACACCTTTAAAGAGGAACTGCAGTCACTCGTGGTCTGCAGTTCTTCCTCCAATATCAACACCTTCTGAGGTTGGCATCCCCACAGCAGTCAGCAACCACAAAATAGATACTGCTTAAAAATTCTGCCGGGTTAGTCCCTGGTAGGGAAGCATGAAGAGAGGTGCAGGATGGGTGTGCCCGCTTTAGAACAAGCCTCTATACCCTCTAACTTCTTCCAGGTCCTTCTTTAGAAGACATCTGCACATTTTCTTTTTCCATTTAACTTTCCATTTAACTTTTTCCATTTAATTGTGTTTTGCTTTTCCATTTATTGTTGTGTCATTCTCTTTCCACTCTGAAGGGTTCCATTGAAGGAGGGGGCCATCTTTTTTCCTTAGGGAATATTTTCTAGACAGTCAGGATTAGCAGGTTGGTTCCTTGAATTAAGATTTGCTGTAAAAAAATCACACTATTTCATCATTGTCTTGCGCTTCTATTCTGAGCGCTTAATAGACTCTGCTCACTCACCTGTACCAGACACTTTTCATAGGTAAACAACCACCTTTCCTCACCTTTTAAGCAGTAGTAGATCCCATGACACAGTGGGGTTAAGCAATTTATCAAAGGTTAGCCAATATTTCAGTTGGAAAAACAAGACCAAAGCATGTATTTCTACTTCCCAGCTTGCAGCTATAATTACAAGACCTGAGGAAGATAACAACTGGAAACTCTATGAAGGGCTGTCGTTTTTAAAAAAATCCTATTTTTGTTTGGTTGTGGGGGTATGAAGTAAAGCAATAGTGCATCTAAGTTTTTGTTGTTGTTGTTGTTGTTGTTGTTATTTTTGTAGAGGAATCCAAACTGAAGTGACTTGAGTTGAAAGTGAGTATTAATTTTGTAATGTTCCCTCAGTGCCGCAAATAAAATGATTATTTGGAAAACTAATTAGTATTCTATAGCAGCTCTATATAGACCCAGCTATTTCCCTAGACTATGATTGTATCCATTTATCTATTTGCTTATATGACTGGGAAGATAAGACATTTTATATTCCAATAAAAAGTAATTGTATTATTTGTTGTTTGGATTTCAAAACCTAAAGTTCTTTGTAATTTTACTGTTTTATTTTTCTCTAACTTTATTTTTTTTAAAAAAAATGTTCAAACCAATAGGAAAAATACAAGAATAGTCCAATGAGTTCACTTGTTTTCAAATCTTGGTTTTCTGGGAGGAAAAATACCTCACTGTCAGGTCAATGTAAATTTTTTAAGTTTCTTTTTTTTTCATTTCTCTTTAATTTCTTCTTAATTTCTTATTGATCCACTAACTAGAGGATTAGTGTTTGATTTACTGAGTGAGCGGGCAAGATTGTCTGGGTGAAATTAAATCAGTTGACCTAGACTTTTTTGCTAGAAAACAGGTTGTGCAATCTCAATAGCTCTAAGCACTCAATAAGATAAAGCAGGAGAGAAGAGCACAGCCAGGAAGCTCTGTAATATGCCTTCTATTTTAATTCATTACCATGCTTTGGCTGTACCCATTTGGCAGAGGGATTTTATAGCACAAGTCTGGTTCTGCAAATCCAATGAGAGTCAATGGCCGTGAGATTTTATTTCATTTGTCCTTAGTTGATGATATGGAAATGACTAAATAGAAAAAGTTCTGTTTTAAAACTGTTTCATACACCTTGTTTCACTTTAACCCAAACTTTTTAGGATCAATTTCTGGTTTTGTCTCAGCTACCTTTTCTCTGACCCTCTCTTTTCTCTCTCTTTCCTTCACCCCACTCTTATGCTCATTCTTCTCTCTGAGCTTTCATTTCTGTTTTTTTTTTTTCACTTGCATTTCATTCAACTAATGCAGTAAACACCTACCATTTTCCACCTATTAGAGACCTTGAGCACTTTCCAGTATCAGCTCCAGACTGTGGCCCTCTGGAAAGCCCATCCTGATGTGGCTCACCACTCCCTCTGTAACTCTGTGGCTGCTCAGACGTCATCTCAAGCAACTGAATATCTCATGAAGCCTTTCTGATTATCCAGCTGTTTCATACATGCCCCTCTTACATATGCTCTGTCAGTAGGTCTTGCTTTCTTTTTAAAAAATATCTTTGGTGTCATCTTTCTTCTGCTTTGCCCAGGAATAGATCTTATCACACAGGTACATGGAGAAGCAGGGAGTAGCCTGAAATCTGTTAGGTAGAAGGCAGCAAGTTAGAGAGGCCAGGTCCTGAAAAAGCAATTCCAAGAGGATTAAACAGAAGAGGTCTAGACCCCAACAAAAAGTATAGCATGAAGACCAATCTTGTTTGTATGCTCAGACTTTAGGGTATTGAAAACATTTTTTTTTTCTTTTCTTTTCTTTTTTTTTAAACAAGGGGTCCTACACTTTCATTCTTCTTGGGGTGCCAAAAATGATGTCGCCAGAATGCTCAGCAGAAAACCAAAATCGACCCTGAGAAACAATGATTGTAAGTGAAATCCTAGGCTGGGAGGCCTAGAATCCAGGAGGATAACAAGTTCAAAGCCATCCTGGGTAACTCAGCAAGCTCCTAAGCAACTCAGTGAGACACTGTATCAAAAGAATGATAATAATTAAAAGAGATGTGGCTCAGTGGTAAATCATCCCTGGGTTCAATCCTCAGTCCAAAAAAAGAAAAAAAAAAGAAAGAAAAGGAAAGGGGAAAAAAAAGTGAAACGCCTATGGTAGGTAAGGACTGTTCCCTGTTCCTCAGAACACAACCAGCACCTCTTGGGTTTCCTATTCCCTAAACCAGCTACCTCACTGCCATCCCACCCCTCCTCTCCCTGGACCACATTTCTGGAAAAAAAATGCCAGTACTAATGCTGCCTATACTGCCATTTCTCCATTGGTTCATCCACACATAGCTGCTTCTGTAAATTTGCTGGGCTCTTGGTTTTCTCATCTGTAACAAAAGGGAGTCTGATCTATGTAGTCTAAGTACCCATGCATTAGATTCAGGAACAAATCCAAATTTTACTTAAACATATTGATTCATGGGGACACAATTAAAGCACAGATGGATTTTGACCAATGCAACCTCACAGAGTACTTGACATGTCATTCTAACTCTGGCAGCTTTGACATTGAATAGAGGACTTTTCTCAAATGGTTTAGTGATCTCCTGTTGGCTGGATCAACCTTGCTCTGGGACATTCATTTTTGCCTATTTTGTTCTTTACTTTAAGATGATGCTTAATAAGTCTTAATTTTTATTCTCACAATTTAATGATGAACCATTGATCACAGTTAACATTTCTGAGCACTTTTCCTGTGTGAAGCAGCATTCCAAGTGCCTTGAATCTGTTAGTTCTTTAGTCCTGAAACAACTCTGTTACACAAGTTTTATAATCATTTCCATCTCCAGAACAGGCTAATGAAGCACCTTGCCTGAAGCACATTAACTCTTTGCCTGAAATTACCCAGGTAGGAGATGGGGGTTCCTGATCAGAAACCAGGTTCAGAACCCATGTTCCCTTGTGAATATACTACATTGCATCTTATTGTCTATAGTGCTCAGAGAGAAAGCATATCCGTGGCTAATGTTTGCAGAGTAGGTGAAACTTCACACATGCTGTGTAACCACAATTTGGAGGATGGCTGCGAACACTACAAGACTGTTGGTTAAATTTTCATACTTTGCAATGTGTGCTAGCAGCAGGAACTCTGAATACAGATGCTGATGCTCTAAGAATGCCACTCCATTTGGAATTCAAGGGAATGAACCATAACAATCAACAGGGACATAGAACAACCCCACATCAAAGAGGTGAAGTTAGTCACAAGTGACAATCCAGTGTTAAATAATTAAATTGTTTTAGCTGTTAACTGTAAGCGAATGTTGTTTTTAATTGCACTTTAATAATGCCATGCCCTTTATAACCAAAATTAATGTTTTCTGTCGCTCTGTTTTTGAAGTATGTGTCAGTTTAATTAAACTATTAATGGTAGACAGATTTTAAGTACTTTATATTCTTCATTAAATTGTATCTGTTCAACAAGCATAAACAGGGAAATCAAGTTGGTGAGGAGCAGTTCACATTCTGCCTGATGATAAATCACTCATCATCAGATAAGACGATGCTGCTTGCTTGTTTAGGTGCTTGCTCCCAGTGATGAACAAATCCACTTCCTGTCTATGATATCCATTGGGTTCATTTAAAAATAAGTGTTGACAGCTTCTTTGAAAGACATGTGGAGTCAAAGAGTTTGTCAAGCTTTTGTGAAATAAATAGCCCAAACGCAGGACCTGAGGACGGATGTGTTCCTGGCTTCCGTTCGTCCTGAGTGCCCTGCTGCCGTCTCACTCTGACAATTTGGGGAAAAGAGTCTGCAAGAGAGGCTGACTTCCTCTCCCTGATACTTGCTGGAGGGGCTGATTATAACTGAGTCTCCTGCAAAATCCATGACACCAAGCTAACACAAAGAAGTCATTTGTTTTTATTGCCAGAAATGACCATTGATAAAGGAAACACTGAGCACACCCCAAGACTCCCCTGGATTCAATTCAAGAGAATCGACTGAGTCTTGGTTAAAGATCAGGAAGGGCTAGAGCAGAAAAACTTCTTATTTCTTCACCCCATTGATGATATATGCAAATTGAAAAAGGACCCTAATTGGCAGACACTTAAAGAAGCAGGACAGTATTGAAATTACACTTCCCTAGCAAGAGGAATCGCGGGGCTACATCTGCTACATAGAGTCAAAGATGTAACATGTTATAATAGAGATGAGTGTGTCCTTCCTTTGTGTGGCAGATCAATCAATAGCTTTTCATGTGATCTTGTTCACTATTATGTTAGTAATGAAACCCTCGTGTGATGTGACAACTGTGGAATAACATTTGGTCACAAAGCTGGTGTTAACAAGCACAACTGGCACTCTGGTAATTAGACTGATTTCTGGTCTCTTCTTTCACAAATTGTCGATAAGTGCAGTAAACAGGCCAGTGATTCCTTTCTGAACAGCTATATTAAGCTTCATAGTCTTGGAAAATCATCTACTAGGTTTGTTTGTGGGAATGAAGCCATAGAAGGGAAACATATATAACAATCTTTCCATTCTGGCCAGCCTGATTATAGTAAAATCAGATATATGTTTATATGAGTCCATGTATGGGTCTCTTTATCTATTCTTCCATCTATCTATCAATTCGTCTATCTCCAGTAATGAATCTTACCAATAAAATTCAAAGGATATATATTTAGCATATTTAGTTTTAATTAACTGATTATAAGCAAAGAACATGATCCAGACAGAGATCCAGGGTAGGTCCCTCGGTTTAAGATTCACTGAAGCTGAGGGATGGAAATAGCACATGAAATGGGAAGCAGAAATGCATGTACACACAGTCTTCCTTATACTTTTGTACAAGAGAAGCTCTATTGGAAACATAATTAATGTATAAGAAATTTAAATGCATCAATATATTCTCCTTATCCACTGAGTGCTGGGCGGTGTTCACCCAGTTAAGAACCCTGCTCCATGGAACTCTTGTGTGAGCAGGCAATTCTAAGTTCTGACACGCTTCCAGACAGTCAAAAAGTAACTTTGTTTAAGTAAATCGCCATTATAAAATAGCTGGGAATGTTTGGAAGCCAACACAAAATTCTGGTAGATTCGGGTCCTTTGGGAAGACTTTGTTTTCAACCCCTATCTCAGTCCATCCCTCCAGTCTCTGACATTTGTTTGCTGCTAGATACACCAATACTTAGAGACAAAAACATATTTGCCATGTCAAGTTTTGTCTTTGGGCTTTTCCTCCAGACTTGGAATTTCATTCTCTAGCCATTTATTACATACCATTTTTGTTGTTGAATTCTAGTGGATATTGAAGTACTTCAAAGTACCATGTCATCCTCCATCCACAAAGATCATTCCTATATTGGTTCCATGCAGGATTTCTCATGGTTTTACACTTCCGAATGTGGTTCAGAAGCCAGAATCCCATTTGTGGTTATAAATATGACAGGCAGAAGGGTCCTAATGGCAGTTAGGCTCAAGCCATCAGCCTCAGGAGCCTTGATTTCACACCAAGTATGATCTGGGGTTATGTTCTCATGTGGTGATTCCCCAGAGATTTATGCAAAATACTTCAGCTGGCAATTACTGAGTGGCTCGTCACCGGACAGTGAGGGTACAGAGATGACAAGACATCAACCTTGCCCTCCCTGTCTCTGCAGCCTCAATAGAAGAGATGGAAAAGCAAGCCAACAATTTCAAGAAGAGGTGCAAATGTGAAAACAGAATGGTGAAAAGGTACAAATAAGGGGAATCTGACTCAGCTTAGAGAAAAGAAAAGGCCCTCAGGAAAGGTGGTAGGTAGCCTCTGAGATTCTAAATTAATAAGGAAACCAGCCTGCTGGACCAAGGAGGGGCAGGTAATGCTAGAAAGGGACAAGCCTGTACAAAGGCATCGAGATAGGACCAACCACCCAGAGAACCCCACGCAGTTCTGGTTGTAAGGCAAAAGCAGATGAGAATTCAACCACGAAAAATGGACAGGAAACAAACCCTAAAGCTTTTCTGTGAGTCATTCTGAGAAGTTTATTTTCATTGAGAAATCAATGATGAGGTGATGGAGAGGTCAAACCAGGATAAATGCAGAGGTTTGAAAATTTTTTTATGAAAGAATCAGTATTTTGGCAATTAGTTGATTAATTAGGCCAAAATTCGATGAGTTCCATTTTAAGTCAGTGGTGGTGACAAAAAGGAATCATGTTTACTCCAAAAGAATGTTGCTGGTCTAAGTCAAGCAGAAAGGACCCAAGACCTGGCTACAGGGCCCTATAGAGGCTCTGAAAGAGCAAGGACCATGAGCAAACAGGGCACACTTACTACTTATCCTTTCAATGTTAATGTCCTGGGGTCCCCAGTATGATCACTTACACATAGCCCTACCTGAATCTTATTTAACCTGCCTAACAATATGTCGAGGCAGTTGACATTGCTCCCGTTCTATGGTTAAAAAAAAAAAAAGTGAGGCTCAGAGAAGTTAACCCACTTGCCCCAAGTTGTACAGCTAATAAGGGATGATTATAAGATTAGAACAAAAGTCAGTCTGAGAGCAAACCCTAAATGGGCTTTCTCGTACACTCACATTTTCAAAAATTCATAGGGACTATGATCCAGACATGACCACTTTCTTGGGATCCTCAGAACACAGGCCCAAGGAACTATCCTTCACATTTCGATTGTGTAACTCACAAAGTGTTAATGTTCATTTGGCACAACCTGGGCAGGAGGGGAATTCTGAATTTTGAATTTCTGATCAAACTTGCCTTGGGCATAGCCTGAATTTATGGATGTTAAATTAAGAGGTGGAACAGCCAAATTTAAATAGCCAGCAGTATATCCCAACATAAAAGCTGAGACCTGGCTTCCAAGCTATTAAACATCCCTAACTCTTGAAGGTGCAATGAAACAAAAGACACCAGTATGCTCAGTGCTTGATGGTGGAATTTAGAAATTTGTAGGGCATGGCTGCCCACTTCCTGGTTTTGAGGCCACACTTGTGGCTGGGATGTCTCCTGGCGATCAGCCAGGAGGCAGTGCTGTGGGCGGTGACGGAGGAGGCGGACCACCTCCAGGATAGGTCCAGGACTTCTCCGCCCTGGTGGACAGCTGGTGCCTTCCCTTACAGACTATGGGATGGGTGTACACGTGAACTTGCTCCACCCCTCTGAACTGTATTCTGATTGGCTCCTGTGCAGTATATGAGCTGTGTGTACTTCCTTATTAAAGGAGATCCTGCTTTGACTGTTCTCCCTGACATATCTGATTGTCCTCCCAGGAGGGAGGGCTGGGTGTGGGCGGCCATTCATCCTTTACCTTTCTTGGCTTGTCTTGGTCGGGATGTGCTTTTCCCGCTCCTCCTGCTGGTCAGGAGGAGACGGGGGCTAAGAACCCCCGACAGAAATTGTCTGTAAATCTGCCACATGTTCTGAATCTGCTCTAAGGATGCTATGTGGGAGCACTGGAACTTCACCCTGAAGTATATGATTGCCTTGTTCACATCATTCCTGGCTTTTTCCTACACTGTCCTCTCATGTTATCTAACTAATCATTAATAGGTACAATTCAAACCTACTTCAGGCTTAGCAACATACATTATCTCATGTATTCCTGATAACTACCTTATTAAGAGGGAAATCAAACCTTAGGAACAGTGCTTTGTTGATGTGCATGAGCAAGATCAAGTTGCTTGGTGTGTTTGAGTGAGAAGTTGAACTTGGTCTTCTCTAATTCTTCTTACTCTACTACTTACTCTCTTAGGGGTGAGAAAATCGAAGGAGGAATACAAATGTTATCCCATGATATTTTCCAGAAATGCTCCTCACGTCCTCTCAGCCGTAGTCAGTGCTCCCCTACGTGTTCCCTAATCTCTGGTTTTGGGGAGTTTCTCTTGGTCCTTGAATTTGGCGACCACCCAAACTTGTTTTGTATGTTTCCATTTGTATTTGCATCCCACACACTCTCTGATGCTATTCTTGGCAAGACTATCTTTATTAGACATAAGCCCACAGAGTTGGGCCTCCATGCTTTCATGAACACTTCTCAAAAGGAGAAAATTCATAGGCCATGTGTGTTAGATTTTAATTGCTGTGATCAAAATGCCTGACATAAACATCTTGAAAGAGGAAAAATTTATTTTGGCTCATGATTTCAGAGGTGTCACTCCATGGTCAGCTGGCCCCTTGCTTTGGGCCTGAGGTGAGGCAGAACATCATGGTGGAAGGGCGTGGCTGAGGAACTGTTGCTCAATTCACGGCTATCAGGAAACAGAGAGAAGGGACACAAGATAATCCTCAAGAGCATGCCCCCACGGACCTATTTCTGCTAATTAGGCCCCACCTGCATACAGTTTCCACCACTTCCCAGGAGCTCATTCAGCTATTAATTAACTCATTCACTGATGAAGTCAGAGCCCTCATGATCCAATCATTTCTCGGAAAGCCCCCAGCTGCACTGGGGACCAAGTCTTCAACACAGAAGCTTTGGGAGAACCTTCAAGATCCAAATCATAACACCATATAAGGGTATTGATGAAGTAGTGGTGAGAATGAAGCTGGACTTTTGAAAGAATTTTGATTGCAGTATGAAAATGAATACTAGGAAGGCAAACGTGAACACAGAGAGAGGAAGTTAAAGATAACTATAGCGACGCAGATGAAGAATGGTCTTTACTGACACCAGGTCAGTTCCAACAGAGGGTAAAGACTTGAGAACACAGACTCTGGAGCCAGAGCACCTCGGTCTAAGTCCTGGCTTTTCTGTTCTCTGTGTGGTCTTAAGCAAGTGACCTAATCTCCCTGTTTCTCAGTTCTCTCACTTGCAAAATAGGGTTACTACAGAGTACTTGCTTCTAAGACTATGACTATTAAATGAATTAATATATTTAGAGCACTGGCCTCTAATAAGTGCCATAAAGTTGTTGACTTACTGAAAACAGTAGACATGGAGTAAAGGAATATCAGAAGTAAGGAGGTAACTACAGGAGTATTTAGTTTATTTGCTGTAGGAGAAGGCTTACAGAGGCGTCTAGAATGGTTCGTGGGTTTCCATCTTGAAGCATTGCTTTCTGAGGCTTCGGTGCTAATAAGTATAATTTTGTGAGGAGGGAAGGCAGCGATGGGAAGAGTTCTAGGTATGGGCTCATTGGAGGTGGGAGTTAGCTCATTTGTTAGCTGTACTCTCTTACTAGTTCAGGTGTTCACAATTGTGGAGACCTTGGGGAGCTTTCTCACTGAGAGCAGAAACAATGAGTGTAAATCTATGGATCCCTGTATTTGCTGCGTTCTTTTCATTTTACAACCAAGTAAGCTGAGATTCAGAGAAATGACATGCCAAGTTCAAGTAGCTGGTAAGTCAGGGATCACACTTTCCTCTGATGAAAGACATGCATTCTCTTGCTGTGATCCACTGCCCCACAAAACACCAGGACACCTAGACCTGAGACTAGGGCCCTAGGGTAGCAACTCATAGACTAGTACAAGGTTAGGGCTGCAAGAAGGTGAATGGTGGTGACGAACTTAGCTCAGAGCACGCATTTTAATGGAGAAATATGTAAAGGACTAATTTGGTACCGCACTACTTGTGTATTTGATAATTTATTTTGTTCTGACTCTCATGTTACATAACTGAATTTATGCTTTTTATAGCTACTTTATCCTCACTATGTTTTGGGTTATCTTTAAGAGTTTTCTGTTTGTTCATTTAACTATATGATATTTCATATAAAATACCATATAGTGATCAGATTAGTTCTGTATGAGTATATAGTAGAGATATAGAAAAAACATAATTAATTATACATAAGAAAATTAAGCAATTTTAATAAAAATTCATAAAACTAAGATACACAAAAGATAGAAATATCATAAACATGAGGTCAATTCAAAGTATATACTAGACAACATGATTCCTTATAAAGGGTTAAAATGTTTTATTAATTAGCCATAATCTCTAGATTATAATTTGTTGTACCCCTTTCAAGGTGATTCCATCTTGAAACATCAATCTGCCACATTACAAAAATAGATGATATTTTCATTTATTCATTCATAGAACACTCACTGTGTTCCAGGCACTGATCTGTATCTTAAGTTGCAATATTAAACATAGTTGAGTACCTGCTCTTATTAAACTTTGCTTCTAGTGAAGGCATAAATAGCAAAAAACACAAACAAATAAAAAAATAAAAACAAAAAGAAAACCAGAAAACAAAAAAGAACCCCACAAATAAATGAAAAATATGATTCAATATTTGCATATATGTTAGTTATAGTAAGGATCTCACAGCAACTGACCCCCTCACACAGACAAATGACCACAAATGACTTAAATCATCTTTCTCTTTTAGTCCTTGAAGGTACCAGGTTGTCCAGCTGCTTGATCCCTGTGTGCACTAAGGAGTAAGGATTCCTTTCAAGAATTTCTCCACAATCTCCATGGAGATGCTCTTGGCTAGTTAAATTGGGTCACCACTACTTCCAGATGGCAGCTGACATTAAGGTCTTAAGCTGCTTCCTCACACACTCTACTGGACAGAACTTAACAGTTTATGTTAAGATGTAGAAAAATGTGGCTGGACAAACACATGGTCAGCTTAACTTCTATTACTCTAGAAGCAGAAAAAAGAATGAGTACTCTCTTACTTATCAATTTTGTATCTTTATATATAGAAGATGATTATGGTAAAGCGTCATAAAAGTTTCTGTTCAAGTATTTATTAACCATTCTTCTGAACCATATATTTCATTTCCAGTGCTTTATTATTGCAGAACAAAAACTATTCAATAACATATAATTAATAGTTCATGGTTAAACTTTTTATCATCTTCTTGCAAATATTCTTATAAATGTAACTACTGGTCATATTTGGAAATTTTGTTATTTGTTGTTAACCATTTTCCAAAAGTATTATAACATGTTCATTGAGCCACAGATTATTTTGTGGTGTTGTTATTTGGTACTGAGGATTGAACCCAGGGAGCTTAACCACTGAGCCACATCTTCAGCCCCTTTTCTTTAAAATATTTTATTTACAGACAGGACTTTGCTAAGTTGCTTAGTGCCTCACTATGTTGCTGAGGCTGGCCTTGAACTTGTGATCCTCTTGAGTCAACCTCTAAAGCTGCTGGGATTACAGATGTGCACCTCTGAATGAGAAATAAGTACGAACTTTACTATGTTTATATGAGAGGCAAAAACACTGTTTTAGTCTTGATGTACATTCCTTGGGTTATTATTTAGATCTGATTTCCCCCTAAATTTTCTAGTTAATTATATTTCTTCCATTTACCTCTTGAACTATTGGAATTGCATTGAATTATTATTTCTACACTATTAGCCCTTTGTCATATTTGCTACTAGTCTGTTTTTCTTTCTGCATATTGTTTGTAGAAGATATATTTATAATATAAATTTATTCTCCAGTAATCATATTCTTCCAAACTTTGAGCTTCTCTGCTCAATAGTGCCCAGCAGTCACCTTCTGTCACTTGCTCTAAGATCTTTCATATATACAACAGAAGTCTGTGTGATTTAGTACTATCTATTCTTAGACTGGGACATGGTTTGGAGAAGTATCACCAAGTTCTGGGAGAATGTGCCTCCTGCTTTCTACTTTCTTCAGAACATAAACTCAAGAATGTGACCTTAGATGATGTTGGTCATCCTTATGCATTTTCTTTGTCCTTTGAGAACAATTTGCAAGCGTAAGATGTAAGGTTGCATGAGGTTTCTCACTGTTAAGCTTCCTGTGCATAGCTGTCTCTTTCATTCTCACTATAATATCCCAGGTGGCTCATTCCCAAACAACTTTCTGTCAACCAGTCCTATTATTTAAGGATGTGATCTTAAGTAATTCATATATTTTAAGATCACAGTCAACATTTAGATATGAAAATTCCTCTTATCAAAAATATGTAAATGAATGTTTTAGGAACGTGTTATAATTCTAAATGTACCAGTAAGCCTTTGTTAAGTCATGTTGTGATAACAAGCAACCCTAAATGGCAGGATTTTTTTTCCACATTATTCACTACAATTTTTTTTTAAGTTACATGGTGAAATAAAGAATAAAAAAGTCACCTTTACCTATTCTGACCACTTTATTGAAAATGAAAACAATATTATGCCCTACCCATTATCCTTTTCTGATTAACTTTATTCTCCACCATATTTTTTTTCTTTCTAACACACTGTATCATGTAATTATTTTATTGTCTGTATCTCTCCAATAGAATATAAGTTACATGAGGGAAAGATTTTTGCTTTGCACATAGATGCAGTTCCAGGGTTTGGAACAGTGCCTGAAACACAGTAAGCTTTCAAACTATAATTGATAAATTAACAGAGAAACATTTCAGTGCCATACAACAAAAACTTTCCCTACGCACAAAACATGTCTTTCAAGAAATGGCGGTATCTCTGATCCAGGGCCTTTTCATTCTGATACCCACCTAACAAAAATGGCCTCACTGCACAGAGAAAAATAGAAGAAAACTCAGATCCTAGAGTGTTTACACTTCAGCTGGAGGCACAGGTCATGTCCTTGAGCATTCCCTAGGCCAAAACTGTTAACTTGGCCAAACTGTGTGCATGAGCAAGTGACATCACATCCTCTAATAGGGATAGAGAGTGGGTATTTGAGATAATTATGCAGTATGCTACTCTAGCGTACTTCCTTACCACACATATGAAAAAAGTTACCTGAAAGCAGAGAAAAATGTTCTTAGTGCATTTCTGTTCTCTTGAAAGGCTGACTACTGTGCAAAAGGAAGTGATAATGGGATCTAATCTGTAGTTTGGGGGTAACTAGGTGAGAATAATTGCTCCAAGGAGACCACAATTAGAAGGAAATTTAAGTTCTTCTAGCTGTGCATTCCCATGCGCCCCTCTCCGTTTTTCTCTTGTTATTATAAGAAGTTCCATTCAAAGAGAGTAACTTTTTGAAGATGCAATAACCATAATATTGCCTACTTTCAATAGTTAGCAGAATTCTCAGTGCAATATTCAAAATGATAATTGGTTATACATGTAACTGTTCTATTAGGTTTAAGAAACCCCAAGCCAAACATATTGCAAAACTTAATTGAAAAAAAAAAAAAAAACTTTTACAATGACAAAGGTAAAAGCTGTAAACCTTAATAAAGTTTAGGGCCTTTACACAAAATTACTTTATTTTGAATATCCATAGAGAATACATGACATAATTCCTAACCAAATAGATCAAATAGATTCCTTAGTAATTTGGGGTATTAAATTAGTTATTAAGAAGAAGGGAAAACATATGTATCCAATCCAAAGCAAGCTTACCTAATTATTTGCACTAAATTGACTTTGAGGTTGTTGGATGGAACAGTCAAATATATACATATGTATATATTTATACATATACATATGTATACATATACATATGATCCATTTAAACTAAATGCTTCATAATAATAATAGTGGATATAAATGCCTCTCTATAAACTTATTCACTAATTGTTATAACTAAAAATAAATATTAAAAATAAATAAACTTGTTCTCACTAATAATATCATTTGAGAAAGCACTTTTCATCCTGATTTTTTTCTCTTCTTTATTTCTAGATAGAATTAGGTAGATATTAGTAGAGCAGTTTTAGGTTCACAGAGAAATTGAGTAGAAGATACAGATTTCCCACATACCCCTAACTTCACATGTCCCTACCAGTGAACTTGCCTCACCATCAACATCCCTCATCTGAATGGTACAATTGTTCCAACTAAAGAATTTACATTGACACAACATCACCCAAAACCCACAGTGTAAATTGAAGCTTGGTTTCAGTGCTCTGCATTCTGTGAGTTTGAACAAATGCACAATGACATATATCTGTCGTTATAGTATCATAGAGTATTTTCACGTTCCTAAAAATCCTCTATGCTCCAACCACTCATACTCCCTCACCTCTCCAAATTCCTGGCAACCACTGATCTTTCACTGTCTCTGTAAAGTTTTTCTGGAATGTAGGGATCTCAGAGTACTTTTTCTGGAATGTGGGGATCTCTTGGCTTTCTTCACTTAGCAATATGCATTTATGTCTTTTCCCCACTTGAGAGCTCATTTCTCTTCAACATTTCATTGTTTAGATGTGCTGCAGCTTAACCCTTTACCTACTGAAAGACATCTTGGTTAACTCCCAGTTTTGGCAATTATGAATAATCTGCTATAAACATCTGTGTGCAGATTTTGTTTGGTAAGATGTAAGTTTTCAGTCTCTTTGGATGAATGCTAAGGAGTCAGGCTACTGTATAGTATGGTAAGAGTATGTTTCGTTTGGCTAGAAACTGCCAAGTCATCTTCCAAAGTAGCTGTATCATTAGTATTCCTACTAGCAAACATAAAAATGCATGTGTTCCTTATCTTTACCAACATTTGATGCTGTCAGTGTCCTACTGGGTGTATAGTGGTATCCTATTGCTCTTTTAATTTTCATTTTCCTGATGACATGATGCAGAGAATGTTTTTGAGGGGGGGTTGTTTTTACTTTAATAATGCATTATAGTTTTACATAATAATTGGGTTAATTTTGACAAAGTCATACATGCATGGATTTAATTTACTCCATTTCTGTCCCCAATATTCCCCCTCCCCCTCTTACTTCCTCCCTATTCTCTTTCCTCTACTGCTCTTTCTTTCCTTTGTTTATTTATTTTTGATCCATTCTTTGGAGATATATATAAAAGTGGAATTCCTGATATATCTATATCTATTTATCTACCTATACATGGTACAATTTTATCAAATTTATTTTATATTTTCTCCCATTTCCTTTCCCTTCTCCCTCACTCTCCCTCTCAATCTCCTTCTGTTCCACTGGTCTTCCCTATATCTTTATGATCTCTGACCCCCGCCTTCCCTTATTTTGCTCGAACTTCTACATATGAGAGAAAAGAGTGGATTCTTAACTTTCTGAGTTGGGCTTATTTCACTTAACATGATGTTCTCCAGTTACATTCATTTACTGAAAAATGCTGTAATTTCATTCTTCTATAGAGCTGAGTAAAATTCTGTTGTGTATAGAATCCTCATTTTCTTTATCCATTCATTTATTGTCAGGCAGCTGGGCTGGTTCCGTAACATGGCTTTTGTGAATTGTGCTGTTAGAAACATTGACTGTATCCCTATCATACAGAGAATCTTTTTCATATATTTATTTACCACCTGTACATCTTTGGTAAAGTGTCTGTTCATGTTTTATGACCCATTTTTGGATCATTCTCAATTAATAATTGACTTATTTATGCTTGTTCTGCCAGACTATAAACTCCTCATGGATTAAGAACATGACTGGCAAATTTGCTATTTATTTAAGAATTTTTAATGACAACAGTATCTTAATGGATTACACTTTGGCGATTTGTCCTAAATTCAATAGATTAGTTATTTTTTTTTTTTTATTTTAGCCCAATAGTGCTGCTCTGCAGTGACAGGATAAAGCCACAAGGTTCATTGGACAATTTTCATTGTATCTCTGAATCTTACCTTCTTCCCTAGAATTGTGTATTCAAGTTTTCTCTTCCTCTCTGAGAAAAAAAAAAAAGTTTCTTTCCTAGAAATATACAGGAAAAAAACAAAACAAAACAAAAACATCCGTTTTAGGAAGAATCATCTTTGTGCAGCACAATAATCAAACCACTCCCATCTCCTAACTTAAGCAAGTTACTGTTCCTCTCGTAGAATTTTGTCTACGTTTATAATACACAAATGAGCAAATTACAGAAAAGTACAAATGAAAACTATTCTAAATTCCAATGACTACAGAGTCTTGCATCATCTACAGTTGACATTCAGTCCTCAAGTGATTTGATCAATAAGTAAAACTGCTCCATAGTTTTCTTGTTTAGATGCTTCTAAGATATGCTATAGCACTCAATAATTATAGTATGGTTATTATATAATAATCAGAAATACATTATTATATTTAATTATATAATCTTGTATTTGCCGATCAAATAAAGTGACAGTAGTAAAAAAATCCCTTGGTGTTAGAGTCTGTTTTTTGTTCATTGTTATAATTAACATTGAAACTCTGGCACATTTCAGATTTTCTGCAATAGTTCAGCAAGGTCATTAATTTGTACATTATGCCCTCTCTCTGCCTCAGCTATGATTTCCTTCTTTTATGTTGAAACCGTGGACACAGGAAGAAGATATAGGCAAGTACACATGCAGATTTCCACTGTCATTTTCCTTGTGTGGCATAAAGAAAATCCTGTTTGCCAAACCTTCTTTTAGAATTGGTTAAATTTACCCCCAATTGTTGTTTGGGGTTTGCCAGATTAGTTTTGCTAATGAATTAACTAGTGCAACCGACCACTTGCAGAGCTATTCTCAGTATAATGAATGTAATTATTTAGCACTAAACCAGGACAGCATCTTTCTTTTTCTGTGACAAGCATAATTCTTTCTTCTCCCATTAGCCAGGTGCCCTGGTCTCTGTAAACTAGTTATTGACCTGCTCATTTAAGGAGCTTCACTCTAAATGCCTCTTCCCTTATTTAACTCAAGCCAGCTCCTATAATTTCTCCTCCCCATACGAGGTTAGCATGTAAAGAGTTCATTGTTCATTTATTGTGAGTAAAGCAAGGCGTCAGGGAGCTATTCTTAGATAGATGCTCAGACTCCTGAGCCCTGCTTACTTGTCCCTGGTTATAATGGATACAAAACCGTATGGGGCTGAGCGAGCATCATGTAAGCTCCATAGGAAATCTGAGGCAATGAATCATGGAGCTGGACTCCTGCTGAGGACTGTGTGTCTGAACAGACTACAAATAGACAGAAAAGCAGCTTAAGCAAGTAGCTTTCATATGACAGGAATGCATATATTAGACATAAGAGGAGACTATTTGGATAAGGATGTTTATATATAAAGGACAGTAATAATTCTTCTAGCCAGACTCCTAGAGCACAAACCGTTAGTGAAGAACAATGCCCCTTGGGCCCACATTGACGTGTTTCAGGTGTATCTTCTGCCACCATTTAATATCCTTTAAAAAAAAAAATGTCACACGATATTGGATCACCTTGGCCATGATGTATTGTGTCAGGACACATGCAATGAGACATAGTGAGATGTGACTGGTGAAGCCTAAAGTAAAGATTAGATGTCACAAATTAAAGAAAAAGCCACTGCCATCATTCATGATTGAACTTTCCTTTGAAACTGGTGAAAAATTAAGAGTTTAAAATTACACAGGAAGGAAAGTTGTATATATAATGATTGGGGGGACAGTATTGTCTTTCTCTTATGTGTTCTTTAAATAGCAAGTGCTATATGTTATACCTGACATCTCTCTGTAGAAATGTAATTGTGCTGTTAAAAAAAAAAAAAAGGTAAGTAATAAACACCCCCACCTTAGGGAAGCCTTGTTAACATTTTTATTAAATTTTTAAGTTTGAATAACGATGCTTTAATATATCTTTTTCTTGACTGCAATTCCCAGAGTCCTTTTAAGAGTAACTTGGTCTGACAGCCTAGGAATTTTGAGATAAAGAAAAGACAAATTAGGGCCAGGTCTTTAGGGGGAAACAAGATTATAGTGGGAAGTTTATGGTGTAAAGAGAGCAGGAACAGAGCCCACTGGTTTTCTTTGAAGGCTGTATAGGTATGGTAAGTGACTACAGACATATATAAGCATGTTTATGTTTGTCCCTATTCATGCTCCCTTGACCTTTTAAGCTAGGCATGAATGTATAAACATGGATGGGAATAAACAGGTCTTCTCAGAATAACCAATATTACTCAAGCTGGGAGTTTACTTCATGTTAACTCTCAATTAAGAATAATCATTGTATTGTCATGTGCAACTAATAAAAAATAAATTTAAAAAAAGAATATTATTAAGGAAGAGAATGAGCCACCCCTCTCCCACACCCCCACCAAAAAGAGAGGGAGAGAGAATAATGGTTAATCACAGTAAGGTGTTTTGAATCTCTTCATAGAGCTCTTCTGTTATGGGTTTTGTGAGCATGTAGCATTCATTACCACGTTAAATAACACTTCAATCAAATAAAAACAAGCAGCATCTCATAGAGTCACAAACTGAACTCCAAAAATTGAGGGATCTGAAATCGAAACTCTGTTGCTGAATTCTTTTAAAAGGAACTTAAAACTTCAGAACTTTTGTGCATATTCCTGAGGGTGTTAACTGCAACCACAAAAGGCAGTAAGGCAGTGTCAGTAAGATTTTTTTTTTTTTTAGTGCACTGCCATCTATGTCACGAAGCCTTGGGCACAGAACATTCTCAATAAATACTTTTGGGCAGAATTTAAAGGAAGTTATATAATTTGTTAGCTGATTTGTATTACTGATTTGATAATTTTAAAAAAATATATAAGAAGTTAAGGTTTAAAAGTTTTCCGATAAATATTAGAAGCTAAATATTGTATTTTTCACTATGTTTTTAGTATCATTTAATACACAAACATTTTTTATTTAGATGTGATCAGTCATTTATCCCCCATAATGGCTTATGCTTTGATATCTTACCTGAGTGTTTGAAGAACTTTTCCTTTATTTTCTTCTTCTTTTCAAATATTTTTCACATTTAGATCTTAAATCCACTTGGAGTTGACTTTTAGAAATTAAGTGAGGTAGGGATATAATTAATGTATAACCAGTTATCCTATTTGTTAAATTGTTTCTTTGTCCACTTCTTTTTTTCAGCACTATTTCTAGAATATAATAAGCTGCAATTACTATATTCTTATCACAAGTATTAGGGCTCTATTTTTAGGGAACCTATTTTGTTCCAAAACTCTCTTTCCACATCAATATCAATGTTTGATCATATAGTTTTATGGTAATTCTGGAAGACTCATAGCAAATCCTCCCATTTTGTATTCCTCAAACTTTTATTGGCTAATATTGTCTTTTACAACTGTAGGATACACTTTTCAAATTCCCCGATAAATTCTGTTTTTAAAATTAAATTTGGGAGCTGGATTGTGGCTCAGCAGTAGAGTGCTTGCCACACACGTGTGAGGTACTGGGTTCGATCCTCAGCACCACATAAAAATAAATAAGTAAACAAAATAAAGGTATTTTGTTCATCTACAACTAAAAAAATAAAAGATTTTTAAAAATTAAATTTGTATTTAATGCACTAATTTGGGAACAATTTTTTTAACAATATTGGGTTAAATCTTCATTTTATCTTTCTATGGCACCTTTTCTATATAAAGGATGAAAACCTTTTCTGAAATGTGTTATTACACTTCAGTTTCTGCTGAGAGCCATAGCCAGGTAAGAATAACGCATGGCATTTTTGGTTGAAAGGTGACCCTGCTCAGGGATTAGGGTGGCTCCAAGTTTAGGGTGGCTCCTGGGGGGGGGGGGAGGATAGGGCGCATCCTGCTGCCTCAGGCGCCTGCTCCTTGGAGTTCTCTCGGGGTTCTGAGAGAATTAGTACGCAGAGCCCGGTGGAGGGAATGTATTTTTTCCCAGAACATGCGTGTAGAGTGTTGGTGAGAGTTCCGGAATAAAGAGTTGCTGTTTGAATCTACAAGGTGTGTGGTGGCTCGGCTATTTTGTGCCTGGCCAGACTGCGGCAAGTTTCTGTACTTCCCCATTTCAGATCATAATTTTTGACATTAAATTTTTAATTTATTTTTAATATCAAATTTATATCCAGAATACTTGCTTCATAATCTTAGAGATCTCAATTATTTGTATATTTTCAGGTTTCCTCTGCAATCATACTGTCTCTGGAAAGTGAGACTGATTTCTTCTTTCTTCACCACATTGTCTTTTTTTCTCCCTGTTCCTTTGAAAATAGGCCCTCTAGGATATTGTAGATTAGAAGCAATGATAGTAAAGTAGCTGTCTGGGTTTTCATTTTTAAAGCAGAAGCCTTCTAATGTTTTACCATGATACATGATGTGTGTTATAGTTTAAGTGAATATCCTTCTATTCTTTCTTTGATAATTTCATCATTAACAAATCTTGTGTTTTCTGTATCTATTGACTCTGATGTCTTTCATTGTGAGAAATTACATTAGTATATATTGTCTAATATTAAGTTATTCTTATCTTTCTTGGGTGCATCCAGTTGATAACACTGTGTAATTCTCTTTCCTTTTAGTAGACTCTTAAATTAGTTGAGCAATTACTCTTACTTTTCTAATTTTAGGAGTTTAAAATACCTGTATTTAAATCATAAGCAGAATTATTTTAAAGTACTTACATCTATAATATGTTAATATATAGACAAGTTGTATTTTAACATTTTGCTTAAATTTCTGACATAGTTTTGTCTCCATAGTTTTGTCTCTATGACTTTATTTGTAAGTCAGTTTATTAAATTACATATATTCTTTTTAGAAATTGTTTATGCAATTTTCACATTATAAGGATGAATTTTTCATTTCATTACATTATGTAATATGTGTTTAATATTTCATACATGATTTTTAAATTATGTTATTTTAAAAATATTTTTAAACATCTGTCTGTACTTATGTTTTCTTTGTCATTCCAAATGTTATTTTTTTCCTTTACATTTGCTTTAATCAATTTTATCAGTCTTATACTTCAACCAAAAAAAATTAGCTATTTTAATGTTTTTCCCTATAGAACCGAATTTACTTTTGTTTTTCCTCTCCGTGTTTTTTGTTGTTTCTACTTCAATAATTCCTACTCTTCTCTTTACCATTTCCTCATATAATTCCTTGGCTTAACTTATCTTTTCAGTTTTTTAAATTGGCATATCAATGCACTGAAAAAATTCTTTAATGATCACTTTAATAACATTCCAGAAGATGTAGTATGTAATTTTTGAATTGTTAATGAATTTTAAAATGGGTAAACATTTCTTTCTTTATTTTTATATTTGGATCCCATGGTTGCTTAAATGCTTATGTTCATATTTCCATGATGTTACTTAAGTGATCATTTTGTGATTTATTTCAATGGTGATGCAATGATTAAATTGTATTTTAGTTAGAGAACATGGCCTATATTATATTGATTATATGATGTTATATGACTGTCTTCTCCAAGATTTGCTTTGAAATTTATTATGTTAATTTTCATAAATGTTTTATTTGTGCTTCAGAATAATGTCCAGGATTCCAGATAAGCCTCTCAGAATATACTTAATAACTAGGCTCGCCAGATAGTACATGGACTTTCTATTTTCTGTGTAATCTACCGATTATCGAGAGTTCAGTTAAATTCAGCCGATTTATTTGTATATTAATCAATTCCTTCTTATAGCTATCAGTTGGTTTCCCAATATATTTAAGGATATCTTGTTAGATACTAAAATTTTTAGTTTTTTTTCTATTTCCTTGGTAATTTTTTTCTTTTATCATTGTATTGTGACTTTTTTTATTCCTAACAATTTCTTCAAATTTATTTGATATTAATAGAGTGCCCAACTTCTATTTTCATTAGAATTTACCTGTTGTATTTTTTTCCCATCTTTTTCTGTTTGGCTCATGTTTTAGATGTGCTTTTTGCAAGTAATGACAATATTTTTTAAAACTGACTTGAAAAATTCCTCACTTTTAACTGTTAAATTTATTTGTTTACAGACATATTCACAAAAATTTTAATTATCATATGTTATATTATCCTATATTTTGCTTTCTATTTATCATATGTTTTGGGGTAAGGGAGGAGCTTTTTTTTTTTCCTACGTTCCTGGATTCTAGCTACTATAGATTTATACTTTTACCTTTCCCTCCTCTACTAATTTAGAAGTTGAATAGTTTGTTCAGTGATTATTTTTCAATTTTGACTATTTTAATAGTAGCTATTTTAAGTTTAAACATAATGCTAGTGTACTCTCGATGCAAAGATGTTAATGCACTGACAGAATCTCTTGAATTTTTGCTTGTATTGTTGCTTGGTGTCTTCCACAATCAACAATCCTTGTGCTTACTAATATTATACTACTGATAATTACTGAGAGGTGCCTATGTTTCACCAATTTATTTACCTGCTACAGTTTCTTGCATCTCACTCCTTTATTTCAAGTTTCTTTTTTCTGTCTCTTGCATTTCCCTTCTTATTCTTCAGTTTCTTCTTCCTGAAGATCTCCTTAGAATATCTTTCTGTGAGGATCAATGAATGAGATCATACCTAACAATCTTTGTTGAGTAATGTTTTATGCTACATTAACTCTTACATGAGAACTTTCCCATGTAGAGTCTGTATTAAAAGTCATTTTTCTCTCAGATATTCAAAGTTATTATTGCAAATGTTTTGACTGTTATTGTTGCTTTTTATTTAAAGCATTGCAGTTTTACTATGATGTATCTGTAATTACCTGGGAATTTATTATTTATTCACTTATTGATTTATTCACCTATTCAGTTCTACTCAGGACTTGTTAATCATTATGTTTTATATTAAATCTGAGAAATTATCAGCTACTACCTCTTGTGGTGGGATGAGTAATGACCCCTAAGGGATCAACATCCTAATGTCCAGAACTTGTGAAGGTTACCTTATATGGCAAAAAAAACACTTTCATCTGCTCTATTCCCATATCTTTGGTCTCTCCTAAGTTGTGTGTAATGTGCTCATTAACTCTTCCACTGAATTTTTAATTTCACTGACTGAATATTTTTCTAGATGTTCCATTTGTATCTTTTATCATATGTGTTATTTTCTATTTTAATAGTGTTTTGCAGTATTTTTATACTTATGTGTCTTTCTTTAACATTTCAATGCATTTTAACATACTTGTGTTAGAATTCCTTAGTTCTGTCTCTGAAGATCATAGGGGTTTAATACAAACATATGATATGCTAGCCAACTCGCCCTCATAGTCAATTGTTTCCTTATTAATAATGTTGAACTGTAGTGTATTCAGCTGGGCTCTACCAGTCCGGCCCTGTGCTGCCTGGTTGGAATGCCTGTTCTCTTGAGCAAATGTGAATATGTAGATTTCAGAGTTCACAGAGTTGTCACTAGCTTGAGAATAACATTAGATGATATGATTTTTTAAGTTTCGTGATTTCTCTACTCACAGGCATAGTCTATAATTGAATTTCAAACCTTAAAGAAGGTAGATCCACAGGTTAAAATCTCAAAGAAGATTTTCTTTTCTTTCTACCCAGATCTCAGGCCAACATGAAACATTTCAAGTTTCCTTGTTCATTCTTTCCTTGTGCTGGTAGATAATTTCCTTTTCTAACCCTCACTTTCTCATATTTTTTTTCATTAAGTATATTTCAAGACTAGTAAGTTTTGGGGTGGGTCTCAGTTCCCACACACCTCCCTGAATAAGTTCATGATCTGATCTATTTCTGCACAGATGTTGGCCCAAGAATCTGTGGATTATTCAGAAGAAAAAAATTCTCTTGGCATAGCTGCAGGAGAAGCTCATCTGCTCTCAGCTCTGCTGTTCATTTTCTTCTTCATTTTTTTTGTCCTTAGAAATTTTTCCAGCTTTCTGAAGAACTTAGCTTTTATAAGGATGGATTTCACATTATTATATAATGTAAATTATATAATATTCACATAATATCCTGTGTATTTCATGTTATCATGTTTATTAATTTCTCTGTCATTGAAAGACCTGTAGTTTGTGGTGTTGTTATTTGTTGTGGTTTGTTTGTTTTTTGTTTTGTTTTGTTTTGCAGCACTGGGATTGATTCCAGGGCTTTGCACGTGCTATACATGCTGGGCAAATACACTGCCACTGAGTTACATCCCAATTCCTTAAAGTAATATTTTAAAGCATATTTATCATTAGTCAAAGCTTCTTTGTTGATGAGCCCTTAAGGTAGATAGTAGGAAAATTTTTGCTTTGGGGGGAAAGCTGAGGACATGTTTTATAAAATCATCCAAAATCTGGGATTTAGTTTAATTTTGAAATTTCAGTTTTTCTTTTATGAATATTCTTTATTTCATTTTAAAGACTAATTTTCTTAATAAAGATGATGCCTATTAGCTATAGTTTCCCTGTTACAGTATTGTCAATATCCTAATAAGCATAGGCTTCTTGTTTTAGAAATAATGATTTAAAATATAGAGTTAGTTGCTCATGGATTGAATATAAATTAGATGATTGAAATGTGATACTTAATGAAACTTAATTCAGTCCCAGAGCTTCATAAGCTTATTTTTCTTCTGTTATTTTTTGCTCCTTCTTCCTAATAAAAGGATTAGAGTGTTGATTATAATCCATGTGGATATTAAAGGGAAAATGATAATAATCATATAATTTGCTACTGCCTATTAAGTGATTACCATGGCTAGATATTGTGATAAATATCCTACATATATTATCTAATTCAATCCTTAGAATAATCCTATAATATTAGTATAATTTTGTATATTTTTTATAAAAAAAAAAAAGGCTTTGTAAGTTTCCCAGGATCACACTGCAGGTAAGTAGTGAAGTAGTGAATCTGGGATTTGAATACAGATCTATTTGATCTGAAAACACAGTTTACATAGAAAAAAACATATAAAAACCATAATAATTTGCAGTAAATATATGTGTGTGGACTTTGTCCTTGGCATCTGGGAGATAATCTTTAAACCCTTAGAATGTCCTTCCTGGCAGGATTGTTTTTTTCTGAGATTATATAAATCAATGTCACAATATAATTTAGGCTAAGGACCATCCATACCAGATAATATTCAGTATGAGAGCTGACCAGGCCAGAAAGACTAGAAGTGTACTGATGGATAGGTGATGAGTCGGCAGAAATCTGTTGACCGGGAGATTGAGATCCACCATGTGGGCAATCAAGCATGCTTATATGGTGAGGAACATCAAAAATCATAAACACAGTAGCTCAGGGGAACTTCCTGAGCTGGCAGTACCCCTGCATAATGCCACATATTGATGCTAGGGAAATAACATGCCCTCACTTCGTGGGAGAGGCTGTTAGAACCTCTGTGTTTAGTACTTTGCTAGACTCTATCCTATTCCATTCTTTCCTTGGCTGATTTTACTCTGAATCTTTTCCCTATAATGTATCATAACCATAAATGTGGTAGCTTTCAACAAGTTCTGTGAGTTCTTCTGGAGAATTATTGAAACTAAAGGTGGATTGGGGACACCCCCCATAACTTGCATTTGGTGTCAGAGTGAGAGTGAATTGTGTTCCTCTAAAGGAAACAGCTGGTCAACTTCTAATACATAGAAGATTCTAGAAAGTTAGCTCAGGAGGCTCAGGAAACAGAACAGAGAGCTGTCTGGGCAAGTTGGAAAAACCTAATAGTTTAGCTACAACTTAAAGAAAGTTATTTTAGGAAAAATGAAGAATAATATATGTAAAGTCAGGGAATCAGGAAGCAGACATCATATTTACTTTAATCAAATATTCCATATTTAAGTGCTAACAACCAATCAACAAACAAAACAAAGTTTCCAGTTAAATCATGATACACCGTTAATTATAAATCACAGCCTCATGTCAGAGATATTAAAACTATCTTAGAATCCATACAGGTATAAGGCAAACTATTTAGGAACTGATGCTAAAATAAATGTGGTCAGCACATTTGATATTTCAAGACCAGGAATAAGGGTGGAAATATTAATAGAAGGGGTTAACAAGCAAAGGTATAGGGGAAGTAACCTGAAAAATTGAGGTGAAATTTGTTAAATATCCACAGTATGCCAGTCCTTTTGATAAGAATCCAACAAGAATTACATCTTTTAAAGGAAGGCTGACTTCAAAGTACATTGAACCTACAGAGAAACTGAGGCTCAAGGGAGCTGTAAAGTTTCCCAAGTTCATAGATCTATTAAATTGGGAGGCTAAGATGTTAAAGTAGTTTTTATTATTCTAAAATACATGTTAAAGGATTTGCATTTAACCTGTGTCAGACATCTTAAGGGGAGAAATGGCCTGATAGCATTTCTCTCAAGAAATATAACTTGGAAATGACGGGTGGGCTGTTTCCATTGTCTGGGCTGATGTTTTGTGGTCTTAAACCGAGGAAGGATGGCTGGTTAAATAGGGTGTTTAGATAGGACGATCTAAGGAAGCCACAAAGATGACTCAGAGGTTCCTGGATTGGAAATTTATGACCATCAGAGTCACGAAACACTTGGAGAGAATGTGAATTATGCCCCAAAATCAACAAATTTTAAGTTCCAAGTACTTGCTAGATATCTTGCTCTAGCTGTTCCATATCATAGAAGGTCAGTTGATACATATTCAGAGGTCATCAGGATATGTTCAAGTTGAGGACATCAAAGTGAACAAGATGACCCAAGAATAGCAGATAGAGACAGAGAAAATGATTAAGGCCAAATCCCTAAGGAAGGCTAACACTTAAGGGCAAACAAAATAAGTAACAGGAGCTGTCCACAGAAAAGCAGGAAGAAGGTTGTCCTGCCAGCATTTAGGAAAAGGGAAGTCCATAATTGTGGTGCAGAGAAAAGGACATAGTGCAAGAATTACAATTAATTCATCATTAAAATAAAGTTGGCACCAATAGTCACGAGCTAGTGATCATGAATCAGGAAGATCAAAATTACATCATAATGAGTTAAGAAGGAAGAATCAAGTCGTTTTTTGCTCTGCTTTAAAACAATTTGACTAGCTCACATTCTAGAGGACCATAATTTAAGCTGGAATTAATTAGGTGACTTTTTAGGACTCAGTTGAACTTAGGCATGCTATTTTTACTCAGCTGCCAGTCAGTTTTTCTAGTGGCTGGCTGGCTATCAGCTGGGGTAATGATGGTGATTGGGCTATGTGTCGCTCCTTATCCAACAGGTTATCCCAGCCTTGCTCACATGACAGCTCTTCAGGGACCCAAGAAAGTGAGTGAAGAATGGAAGAACTCTTGGGATGTAGGCATGGGGCTGTCATACTCTTGCCAGTGCTATACTTTAGTGATCAAAGCTAACACAAAGGAAGGTGGACTCGAGTGGAAGGGAAATGTACTTCACTTCTTCATAGGAGGAACAGCAGATGTATTACAAGAGGAGGCAGGAATGGGTAAAAATTTGTGGTCATTTTTGCCACCTACCACAGGGAAGACAGTGAGAAGGTGAAAATAGAGTAATACAGAACCTTGAAGTGACAGAAGGCTGATGGCAAAGTTTTTATTTGTGGTTCTTGCATCTTGGACATTTTTTTTTTTTTTGGTACTCATGCCCATCATCCTGTTTTCTATGATAAGTCACCACAAACAAGACCATTCCCAAGTTTAGATCGAACTGAAGACATAAAGAAGAATAAGGCATTTTATCTGACCTGGTAAGGTTTGTTTCTGTCAAATTCCATTTTCCAATTAGCCACCAGAGTAATCTTTCTAAACAATATTTTCTACTGTGTTGGTTCAAAACTTTAGAGAAGCAGACACCATAACAGAATTATAAGTTGAAAAGAATTATCGGAAGAACTCTCACCCAGAATTTTCTGCATATAACTTAATTAATAATCACAGGTGTGTAAATGGTGTTTTAACGGCCTCCAGCAACATTTCCATCTGATCAGTATAGACATGTAAACTAGTGGATTTGCACCCAAATTTTCACCTGCTACAAGTGTTAAATATTTGAGAACACTCATTTGTAAACTAATCATGGATTCAGCACAGGAGTCCTAGGGTAGCAAGGATCTAGCTCTTTCTTCATACCGCTAGTCAGTATTCAAATATCGGTTTATGATGGCATTATAAAGCAACATTTTCTTATAGGAGAATAAGCTGAGATTTACTTAAAGACAAATTTAATGATACCAAGAATGGCAATATCTTTATCCTCAAGAGGATGAGTTGTCTCACATGGGGCAAAACTATCGAATAGCTAATAATAATAATAATAATAATAATAATAGCAGCAGCAGAAGATAAACAGTGACAAGTGCTATAAGTGAATGTGAAATACTCTGCTCCAGAATTCATCAAACAGAAGGGAGAGTTGGTCTCAGAGTAGTTTAAGATGATCATTAATTTTTAATAGTGTTAATGTTTATTAGTGACAGATGATTAGCTTTAAGTGTCTTATGCATAGTAAATACACTTGGAGGGTATCTGGGGTCTGTCACAAATGTGCATTCAAGGCTGAGGGAGCTGCCTCTTGTTTGGCATTGGAGAGCTTGCCTGCATAGAACACAGAACACACCTCTAGGAATGGAGGCCGACTTCTCACATTTTAGCACTAAAAGCAGTGGGAGAATTCTTGGTGCTTTCTCAAGCCTCTGAGATTCTACCGAAGTCTTGAGATGAAGGAAAGTTCATTTCAGATGTTTTAGCAAATAGAAAAGTGCTGGAAAATGTTTCTCTTGTTCCCTGGCCCTGTTGAATTCATAACACTTAAACACCTGTGTCCATCAAATAGAACACACAGGATCACAGCTAGAGCTGTTCTTGACTTGCAATTTCATTGACTGACAGTTTAATATCTATTTATTTTCACATCTGACACCAGTAAAGACAGGCTGGCATCATGAATGTCAAGACATTATGCTGACAACTGTTTTTTTTTCCCCCATCATTTGGTTGGGGTGGGGGGGGGAGGTTCAATATTGTGAAGAAAAATGTTCTTTTCAAGCAGTACAGCTCCAATAAAGACCAAATTATAGTTCAGATATAATTGTCAGTAACTATTGATAGGTTACCTGTACATATTTACATAGGAACGGGTGCATTCAATTTGAGACTTACTAGTAAAGTCACTGTTACTGTTAGACTCCAGAATGAAATGTGTAATTATACTATTTAAATAGCTGAAACAGCTGCCATTACTGTGGACTGCGTAAACAGTGTTTTCCATGCTAAAATTGGATGTTTAGGATATGGTCCCTTATTTTCAGCAGCTCTTGTTTAGTCTCTGGAATACAAACAAGAGGTCTAGCTCCATCCCAGTTCCATGATATCAGAACAATACTCTAGATAAGAAGCATCCCACACAATGGAAGTGAGATGGTTGTTTAAAATCTTAAGCAAGATCATCATGTTGCTCAAAATTAACCACAAAGGAAGAGAACACAATATTCACATTAGGCACAATGCACAACCCATTTAGTTTCCATATACTAAAGCAGATCAGGAGAGTTCTTTGTCTCTCCTATTTATGCCTACTATCTAAACAGAAAATAATTCAATTTTACTGTACCTCTGTGTATGGTTGGAGAAATATTACTATGATGCTGAGATCACTGAACTTTTCAGTCTGCTATCTTGAGAGTTTTCTCAAGGCTGGAGGTGAGGTCTGATAATTCACAGAACCCGTTTCACGGGGCAACCATTAGGGAGCTGCCTTAAAATCAGGCAGCACTGAATGTACTGTCTTTATTGCCTTCATAGTTTAGGGTTGAAGCACACTATTCCATCTTACAGTTCTCCTCCCCAATGTCATTTTGCCAAGTACTCTAAGAATGAAATATGCTCTCTAAACTGAAATTTCGCTCAGAGTGCATTCATTCATAGAAATTAGGCCTGAGATTGATTGTGGATTTCCACAAAATCACATTAATTTTAGTTCTTGGCAATTACAGTATAATTAGTGTTATTGATGTAGCTGCCTCATAAATAAATATTTTTGTAGCCATGGGGGGGGCTTTTGTTTGTTTTTTGTTGTTGTTTTATTTGTTTGTTTAGGCTTCATTTATGGCTGAAATTAGACCTGGGCGTATTAGCACTTCCTCAAAGGAATCATACAAGGGGTAAAGGGAAGGGATGAATCAGGATGTTTTGCTCCATGCTGCCGGCTCTATTTCAATGGCACATTTCTGTGAGCTGAATGCTCACTCTGCCTTGTCCTGGGTTCTCCACAATTTCCTTCTTTCCATCATCATCAACCTTCACTGGCTTCCAAAAACTTAACACCTAAGATGCAACATTCTTTGGGCTTTTCTCCAATGCTTCTAGTAGTTTTCCTATAACTGCTTTGTTCCCCCAATGAGTCTTCATATTTTGCTAACCTTTCTTGGTTTTAAGGTATACTGGATTTGAAACCAGAAGACTTAGGCTTGAGCCCAGGCTCTGTCACTAATTTGTAGGTCTTTTTGAGCAAATATTCATTTCTAAACGGAGGATGATACTAATCTATTCATTTGCCACATGTTTCCTGAATAGCGACTACATGCCAGGCATTATTTTAGAAACTTGGGGACACTGCAGTGAAAAACAAAATCAGCCAAATAGTCTCCCTCCAAAGTCTTACATTTTAGAATTATCTATCTTTAGAAAATCAAATAGAAACTATAAGTGGAAGTTCATTATTGACTATAACACACATCCATAAGGGATTTTATGCCATCAATAATCTGAAAACAACTGCTTTGACTTTTGCTTTGCCTTTTCCAGAAATAATCCGCTTTCTAGAGTTGATGAAAATAGAAAAGGAAATATAAAGTATTTGCCAAAACAGAAGGCAGAGAAAGATATTGGGAAGAATAGGAAAATGGCAGTGAGTAAAAGGAGAACATAACATTAAGTGCACAGGCAGAAGGTGAAGGGCCTCTAGAAACAGGGGCAAGGGCAGATTTTACTAATGAAGAGAGGAGAAGGCAGAAAGTGCCACAACCGGCAGTGAAGAGACTTACTTCAAGTCTATGTGACCTGGGGCCAGTCATTTTATGTGTCTGGGTCGAATGTCCCCATTTATGAAGAGAGAAGATTGGTCTGTGTGATGTTGAAGAATCCTTCCAGTTGTTGCCTTCTATGGCTCTAGAGAAGGATCTTTGGTCATGAGATTCCATCTAACACACAACCCAAAAAATCCAAGATGCAAAAATGTTGTTTATAAGTACAAAGAAATGATACATTTCTAGAAATAAGAAAATTAAAGTCAATAACATTTTCATATTTTTAAGCCCTGACTCCTGTGTTAGTCAGCTTTCCATTGCTGTGACAAAATACCTGAGAAAATCAACTTAAAGGAGTAAAGATTTACTTTGGCTCACTATTTCATAGGTTTTGGTCCATGGTCACTTGGTCAGGTGGCTTAAGCCTGTGAATGGGCCATACATCATGGTCAAGTCAGAGGAAACTGATCAAGTCATGTGGGCCAGGAAATAAAGACAGAAAAACTTGCTTTCATAACAAAGCCCCTCCCCAAACCCATTAAGCTATGAATCCATAAATACATTGATCTAATAATGAAGTCTGAGCCCTCATGATACAATCATTTTCCCAAAACCCCATCTCTGAACACTGCTACAGAGGGGACCAAGTGATCAATATGTGAGTTTTGGAGTATATTCAGATCCAAACCATAATTGTCCCTTTACTGGAACAGTCACATATTTTATGAGAGTGACATCAAGTCACAAAATCTGGCCCTATCACTGCAATCCATTCTCACAGTAAACAGCAACCACTTTGGCTCCTTCCAGTCTGGCATATCCAGTGGTGCCCCAGACTTACCACCTCAGGTCCCACTCTGGGGTCTCTGACAGCCCTGAGCTTGACATGCTGCTGCTCCCCCGGTGAGCCTGACACATGTGGAAAGTGTTCACAGTGCATTGGGAGCCCCAAGAGACCAACACATGATAATAATGTCATTGTTTATATCCCTATTAAAAAAAATGGTTTTAAGGGATAATACCATTTAGCATTATAATGTCATCCCTAATAACAATGCTATTTTGCTGAAGAGAGATAAGCAAACAGAACAGTGAGTGAGACAAAGCCACAAAGCAGGTGCTCTATCTCAGCACTCAGAAGTACCTCTGGACAGTACTTACTAAATTTCAACAACAATCAAGAGTTCTTCTTTGGATGTGAACTTGTAGGGCATCTTGCATAAGTCTTCCTGCCACAACCAGTGAAAATATGAATCACTTAAGAGACAAAACTCAAATAGCAGCAAGAAAAGAGAAGAACAAGAAAAGAACAACCTTAACATGTGCTCTAATGTAAAAACCCTCATTGCCTTTTTAATCATTAACTCAGTACGAATTCCCAGTGCGAAAAGGAATTTAAAAATTCCTTCAATCACTACCTCTGGTTTTAATATGGGGTCTTGAAAATTTGCCACCAGGCTTATCATGATTTTTTTAAGTGATAATCATCATCAGGACATATTTATTGATGAATATTTTATTTGTTCATGTGAACATGGTATTTAGTATTGTTATGATAAAAAATGACTTTTTTTTCATTTATGGGGCATTGAAATATTTAACCTACATGATGTATTAATCTACTGATTATGTGCTATAAAACTTGTAGCCCAATAATTCATATCTCCAATACAGCCATTGGGGATATAAAAAGTTCTGAAATATCTTTATAATTCCAAATGTCTCATTTACCAATCAAACCTCTCAAATATGATATTGCCTAGAAAAAAAAGATCATGAAGACTAGCAGTTCTCAAAAGCTGTAGAAGAGATTTATCTACTTTTCTTCTGAGAGGTTATAAATGATTATTATTTATCTCTCCAAAGTAATTACCAAAACAATGTGCCTCTTAAGTATCTTAACTTTCGATGTATCTCTGAGAACATCTCTTGATTATGAAGAGCATTTGAGTTACTCAAACGGTAAACGTAACATTAAATATTCTTTAAAATTTACTGTATAAATTTTACTGTATAATCAGCTGATAAATTAAAGGGTCAGATAAAAAGGGAATCTGCTAACAAGTGAGCAGCATTCAGACCTCAGTACTTTTTTGTTCTAATTAAATTGCACATTTACCTTGAATATTTCCAATGGTATCTTTCTTTTCAGAAAACAGAGTTCCCTGACACTGCTTAGCTATAACTGGTTGGTTGGGATTTAGCATTTCGGTAGATTACATCCATCTTCACAGTTATCTTGAAGGAAAGTAAAAGGTAAGAAAGCCTTTGGGCATAATTTTGAACCTCCATCACACAGGGTAAGAGTCTAGATTGTGGTGTGACATCTGCTGTTGGTGTGAAAAGGGTCTCTTAACTACAAAGCCATTTGAAAGTCTTTCCCTTATAAAATAATTCACAGGGAAGAAATTATCTCCAAATTACATTATGGCCTGGTTAAAAAAAAAAAAAGAAAACATTTACAAAGAATTTTAAAAGAAAGCATTTACAAAGAAGCCAGCAAGCAACCGAAAATAGTTAGATGCCCATCAATCTTTCATCTTCTCATATAACACTATCCTTAATTCAATTCATGGTTGTTTTCAGGTGTGTATAGGTTGAGTGTTGCTTTCATGGGTTACAATTGATAGTGGAATAGATGGATTATCTCTTTTGAGATTCAAATGCAGACTACTAGGTGTATGGTGGTACACAAACAAACACATTGTGCTTTTTATAAAATAAGCAAATGTGCTCATCAAAATTTAACATTTAAGGGGCTGGGGTTGTGGCTCAGTGGTAAAGTGCTTGCCTAGCATGTATGAGGTACTAGGTTTAATTCTCAGAACCATATATAAATAAATAAAATAAAGGTCCATTGACAACTATACACACACACACACACACACACACACACACATAAACACACACCATTTTAAAACCTTAAGTTTGCCTGAGCTATTGAACTTATATTTTCATCGTAACGAAAAATAGATTTAGAGATTTATATTTCTGCAAGAGACAAGAAAATAAAAGAACTTGAATAATTTTATTATTTAATAAGACACACATTTTTTTTTTTTTTTGGTCAACAATATGGTTTCCAGATACTTGCTACTGTTAAAAAGTGGTGTCCAACACTGAGCATGTCCTTCTTTGTAATTACCAAAGGATGGCATTTTCAGCTTGAGGATTTATTTCAGACCATGTTCACATTCTGTGTAGCTTTCCAAAAACAAACAAGGAAAAATTTCACCAAATCACAGGAAGTCATAGATGTGAAAAAAAGGTCCAAGTCTTATTTCCAGATGAGGAAACTGTCTTCATGAAAGGGTAAAGTTTCTAAACTGGAAAGCTTGAATTAAAATGTAAAAGATTAGGTATTATTAAGTTCCTCTGTTACACCCAGATTCCTGAGATAGTTAAGACAACGCCCTACTGGCCATTCAGCCTAGGGCCCTGTGCAGTTTGTCACAGGGCCCGAACCAATCAGTTTGAATGTGTACCCAGTTTAGAAGTGACCAATCACCCCTGCCCAGCCTGTTCCCGCCAATGAATGGACTAATCATGTATCAGAGTTGTTGTTCAATTTTCCCGCGCCTCATGATGATTTGTTCTGATGTATGCAAAGCCCCCCACCCTCTCCAAAAAGTGTACTTAAGCTCTGCTTGACCTCTGCTCTGGGCTCTGGGCTGTTCTCCCTTCTTGAGTGAGCACGGAGCCCCAGTGCGCTGGAACGGATCCCTAATAACTCCCCCTTGCCATTGCATGGAGCTAGTCTCGTGTGGTCTCTCCTTCTCCGACTTTTCGCCGGACCCTTACATTCACATTTGAGTAACTCACCTGTGGTGTCCTAGAACATAAGCCACAGGTTCATGGTCTGGAACATCACCAATAGCAGACCTTACATTTCCATCAGATCCTTGTTTCCTTATAGAATGTTTTGAAAAAAAAAAAAAGACAATGGTCTCACATTTATTAAATCAACACAAGCATGTTGGTGAAAACTTGAACTAAGGCACAAAATCATTCCCATTGCCTCAACTCTTCCCACACCCAGTTCTGCCTTCCAATCTCCATAGACCATTTCTGAGTTGTGTTCTCCTGGACTGTGTGCTCCTCACTCACCCCTCGAAACAAAACACTCATTCTGCCATTTTTAAAACTACCTGCTTGAAACTTTGTCTCTTACCTTAAGCTATAATGGAAGAGAATTTAAAATGTATTTACATCATTTCCCACCGCCCTTTTCCTAAATCCTGCAAAATACTTAAAACGTTAGTCTTAGTTTCTCCACAAGTCAACTTTGTAATTTCGAACACCATTTTTATCCTTCATTTCTAATCCCAATGCAGTAGCTCTTGATTCTAAATTTTTAAAACAACGATATTAACCTTCCCACACTTCCTTCCATCTCTCTTTCCAATTCTGTTCCAAATATCTCTCACAATCTATCTTTACTTTCATTTTTACCCCTAAGAAAATCTTTTGTTATTTTTCTGTGGATGAAACCTAATGAAAACCATTAATCACCATTTGTAATATTATGGCTATGTAAATATTATTCATTTCAGAGTCTAGGAGTTTGCAGGAATCCTATTGCCTTTTCCACGGATTTAATGACACAAATTCTAGGTGAATTTTCCTGGAATCAAGTTGCAATGGATTCTTCTTCTCTTTCCTACATGCCTTTATTTAGTCTTTCATTCACTCATTCAGTGAGTATTTAGTGAACATTTGTTATGGGTGCTAGAAATTCAACAGTTAATAAAACAAAAGTCTCTGTATTCATGGAGCTTGTACTGTATTGGGGTGGAAAGAAAACACAAATACTTAATATGTGTGTTAGTACGCTATGCAGTAATAAATATTGTGAAGATAAAGGAAATAATTAGGGACAAGAGAACAGCAAGAACGGCTATTAAATGGGGGTAGTTAGGCAAGGCTTTTGTGATAAAATAACATTTGAAGATAGACCTATTGGAGGCGAAGGAATGTTGTGTGGGTATTGGTGGGAAGAGCAGAGAAAATAGCAAGTGCAAAAAAGCCTTGAGAAGATGAAGTGATTTTTATGCTCAAGAAAAAAAACAAGAAAGCCAGTTTGAGAATATAAAGGGTGATTGCCATAAGAACTGAGGTCAGACAGGTAGCAGGAGGCTAGATCACATATGCCTTTGGACTTCGGACTTCGAAACTCTTAAGTGAGATGGGAAGCCACGGCAAGCACTGAGGCTCAAAAGCTATGCCCTAAAGGGTAGTGCATTGCCTTGCTGATTGCTTTGAACTAAAGGGAAACCAAGATTTCTCTGACATTCTCTGACATCCTGTTTCTCCTTCCTCTTTCTCCTCTGAAATGCAGAGAAAGCCTTTCTATGAGATTCCTTATCTTCCTAAAGATATATTCTCCCAAAGAGAAGCTCAATTGTCATGAGTACTTCTCCCCAGGAATCAAATCAACCAAAGGAGTTTGACCATTATCACAAAAAGGCCTAAGGTGGCCCATGCCCAGAAAGACTTTGTCACAGGCTACTACCTGTTACTTGGACCCATTCATTTCTCCCGAAAATAATTTCCTCTCTTCCAAGTGACCTTTGAAGAGAGCAGACAAGCTTAACTGGCTTCGCAGGTGTTCACCCTAACCCTTCATGTGACTCCCCCATGCATATAACATATTTGTGTACCTTTTCTCCTTTTAATCTGCCCCCTATCAGTTTATTGCATCATTGAATTATTGAACTTTTAACAGAGAGAAAGTTTTATTTACTCTTATGGAAGATCTTGAACAAATGAGTAACCTAAATCTGATTTATATCAGTATAGTATCAGGAAGGCCCAAGTGAGAGATTCTGGTGACTTCCATCAGGATGGAGTCTGGTTGAGGCAGAGCCCTGTAAGATTTTCTTATGTATTGGAAGTAGAATGTGAAGGAAAGAGAGAAGTTGTTAATTATTATAAAATACATCTGATTTTTGGTAGACTAGGTAGAGATGAAAAAGACCAGGTCAAGAGCAGGTTTCTGTTTTGTCTTGCATTTGTGGTTCCGGAATGATCTACACACATGAGCTAGTTGGTTTCTAGGCCTACTGTACATTGTCACCTGGGCTTTCCTTTATCATTCTACTTGCCTTCATTCATTGTTTCTTACTTTCCAGAGGTTCTCTCTGCCACCCTGGAGTTCTGCAATTTTTGCTATATTCATCCTCAGGAACTTCCTATGAATATGAGCTGACATTTTTTTTCTGTGTCCTGGGTATCTGAAAACATCTTTATCTTTCTCTCACACTTGATGGCTTGATTTGGGTTCATTTGATTCTTGGCTTGGAAGATGCCAAGTGAAGGGATACTTGCTTAGCTCCATTGTTTTTGATTTTGCTCATGAGAATCCACTTACCGGTTTGATATTATTCTTCTGCAGATGATCTAATGGCTCTTTCTGGAAGTCTTCAGAATCTTCTCTTTTTCCTAAATGTAATAAAATCTCAGTGATGTGCACAGTGCAGGTCTTTTCACATGGTGTTGGAGACTCAATGGAACCTTCAACTCTGACAGCATAGATGCTTCTGCTCATGGAAATTCTCTGGTATTATTCCTTGAATAAATTTCTGTCTACCAATTACTCTGTCTTTCTGCAACTTCTATTAATCTGATAGACAGGCATATTACATTGATCTTCTGTCTCTTATCTTTTCTCATATGTTTTATGTCTCTTTTTCTCATGTTCTGAGGCAGTAACATGTATTTAAATCCCAACACTTCTGTTGAATTGGCATTTCAGTATCATATTTATGTTTTCCAGGAGATGTTGATTTTTTAAAATTATTTTTTGTCTACCATCTCACACCATTTTGAAAAACATCATTTCAAATCTCTGAATTCCATTAGAGAAATTATTCTGTGGTGAGTTTATTGTTTTTTATAAAGGCTTTTTTCCCCTGGATGTTTATATTAGTATTTTAATTTCATGTGACTAGTTTTCCAAAAGTAATAATTTCTGACTTTATATGGAACAACTAAGTTTCTTCTCAAATAGCTCAGATAATTTATTTTGAGAAGAAACCTGCAGTCTTCTTCCTGGACAAGACATCTCACTCCTAGACATTACATTCATAGAAATATGCAGGAAACAATGTTCAAATGTTCTACATACACTCATCTAACACCATCCTTGGACTGACTATGCTTTCTACCTGGGATTTCTGAGTCTGGGCTCTTTAGAGGTCTACAGGGTAAGCAAGATTCTCTCTGGGCCAAATCTTCCTCCTGTTACCATTCTTCCTGCTGTGTGTTGTTTTCAATCCCAGAAATTTATTTTGGCCATATCTCACTTGAGTCTCCTTCCAATTTTCAATTGTCCAGTATATCTGTTTATACAATTTTAAGGATTCTTCAAAAGGAAAGACAGGGAAGAGAGGGAAAATCCATACAGTAAATTCATCTTATTGAAACAAAAGCTTTTAAAAGTGTGTCCTAATCCTGAGTGTCTCTTCCCAGTGTTTTCTCCTTTAAATAGAAAGCATAGTGGATTATATAACTATTAAGACAAATGAGTATAGGACACAGCCACTTACTTAGGGTGCACTTCTTGAATGCATACAAACATTGCCATAAAAAGACTAATCTACCCACTAATCCCAATCAACCACCCACTGCAAAGTGATGGAAATAAAATGACAGGTATTTAATGCCACTAAAATGGCTTAATCTTACAGTGTCTTGTAGGATAATGGTCTGTTCAGAGTAATTCTGATTGTGCCTGTTGTTATTATGCTGTTAATATTACTAAATTTAATATCAATACCCACCGAGAGGTGATGGTTATTTTTCATGGAAACTCCATGGTTCCAATTTGTACAATTGGATATTAAATAACTCACAAAAATAACTCACAACAAAGGGCAGGAAGAAGTAATTTGTGTGTCATAAATTGGATAATATGTTACCACCAAAAACTAAAAGCAACTGAATATGTTTTATGTTTATGAAAGAAAGCTGTCTTTGAATTCTACTAATTTGACTAAATTCAGTCGAGAGAGAAAAGAAAAAACAAAGGCAGAGATGAAGATGAAAAAATGGGAATAAAGGTAAGCAAATTTCTAGTTGTCTGTCTCCAAATAAAAAGATTTGGTTACAGCATCTCTTCTCAAGCCATTGTTTGTGTCTCTAAAAATAATCTTATCTTTAAGGAGGCTTCCATATATAGTTGTTCTGTAGGAAGCCCTGGGGGCAAAGGAGAGACTTTGACTTACTGGAAAAGCTAGCCTGAGAATTGCCCCAAGGCAGAAGCCATTACACACTTCTCTTCCATCCTTTAGACAAGCAAAAGGCAGAGTTTCCCACTGATACACATCAGCCCACAACTTGGCTCTCATTAGCTCTAAGCCTATGGAAGTCTTCAGAAGCTTAGATCATCCCACCAAGCTCATTAAGTGTTTAAAATTAGGCATTCTTTTCATAAGGAGCAACAGGAGTTCTTTCCATAGCACAGATGCACAGGTACAGATATACAGATATAGATACAGATGCATGAATACACACACACACACACACACACACACACACACACACACCAGACACTTGAACTTGGGATCCTCTCAGCCTAAGTCTATCGCTTTGTTTAATTCCTAATTCTGAAGTTGTTTAGAGGTGGAAAGTATATTCAGTTAACAGTACCATCAATGCTAAAATCATGTAAAATAATATTCCTCCAAGGGGTTAGGGATTCAGGAATACACCTCTGATTCAATTTTGCTTTATCACAATATTTAGGTTTTTCAAATGCCATGAGACCAGAAAGTAAAATTGCCTGGGCTCTCTGTGATGTAATTAGAGCCAGGAAATGTCCAAAATCTTCATTTATGTCAAATTAAGGCAAATATCCATGGCACTAAAGCCCACTAAAATGGTTCTGTTTACTGTGTTGCATATGACTTGTAAGTTTCTGAGAAGCGAAAAGGGCAACTCGGGAGGTAGGTTGTGTTCATATGAAGTAAAATGATATCCTAAAGAAAAATTCTCACTGGCCGATTCTCAGCTCCAAATCATGGGTCAGCAGCGAGTGTCTCAACCTGGTAACTCTCCCCTGCTTTTCTCCCACAATCCCCCAAACTATCAGGACAACAGAGAAGAACAGTTCCCATTATAAAACATTGTCGTGGTACATAAAATGTCGGTCTGCTGCCCTGTTACCCCGTAGGATACAGGTATAAATCTTCTAAAGGCCATAAAGTTCAATTTTCTTTCAGCATGGAAAAGAAGCAATTACTTAGTTGTTAAGAAAAATCCTAATATCATTATCAGATGACCCTAATAGACATCTGATATCTGGCTATTATTGTAAATGTATTTAAAATACATTTTAAAATCTTAAATTCAAATCATATGGAAATAACATAAGTTATCATAAAGGTGTTTAAAGATAATTCTAAATGTCAATTTAGCATATTTTCAAATATTGGTTTTCCAAAGTGAATGAATAGCTTCTTTTATGAGGTAAATGTCATTTGGTCAAATGGAAAGGACAATCATATTTAAAGGTCAGTTAATATAGTGAGTTAGTTGTAGTTACTAATGTTAAAATCTCACTATATTATCTTTAAACAAGAGAACTCCACTATTTCAACTAAAATTATACACAATAGATCAGCTATTTATCTTTTTTCCCATCTTTGCTACCAAGTTGATTTCCTAGTATTTCATTATTACCTAAAAACATTTTTTAACCAAGAAATTTCATAGATTATTTTCTCTTTTTCTTTGTACATTAAGGCCTAATACCACAGATTTCAATGGCAGCCTTTTTTTCTTTGTAATTTGAAAAACCTGAATTTTTTACCTTAAAAAATTAAGAATTCTTTTAGAGTCAGAGAAGTAAGTCTTTGAAAAAAAACAGAACAAAATATAAATCTGAAAATTCAGACATATGCATCCATTCCTAGGACCATATTTCTTAACCTTTGCTATCTGAGGACACCATAATAACCACTAACAACCATTTAACTAAGCAGAGTATCTTGCTTGCAAGATGCCATTGCAGTAAAAAAAGTTTGTCTTTTTTTCCACACTGTATCCCAATGCATAACATGCACATATACAAACATACAAAGCCTTGACTACTTATTACTTACTACTTATTACTGAATTGGCTAAAAATTCTTTTATGAAGATATAGATTTGGTTTCTTTGGGAAAAATATATTTTAAAATATTATTTAGTAATTATTTTATGATAAAACTCATACAGAAACAGATAATTACTAGGAATTTCTGGCCAGGTGTGATGCACATGCATATAATCCCAGTGGCTCTGGAGGCTGAAGCTGGAAGATCAAAAGTTCAAAGCCAGCCTCAGCAAAAGCAAACTGAGTGAGACCATGTCTCCAAATAAAATACAAAATAGGGCTGAATGGGGCTCAGTGTTCAAGTGCCCCCAAGTTCCCTGGTACCCCACACCCCAAAATTTCTGTAGGACTCTTTCTGATGCACCCCACCCCCATCTTAATCTGAGAGGTTAAAAACAAACATGTTAATACAGCAAATAATTTTAAGTACAGTGGTCATTTGTTCCAGTGTTTTTAGCTTGAATTTTTCTGTTTCAACATTTGTTTTAGTTGTTTTTTTTCATCTTCGCTACGGTTCTCTCAATTCACAGGTGATCAGAGTAATCAAAAGGTAATGAAGGGTGGTGGTCAAAATGTGTTTTTAATCTTCACCAGAAGTCAACAAAAACATTAAAATTTATTATGATATTCTCTTCCATGTCTATTCTTTTTGCCTTGACATTCCAGTACAGAAATATCTTGTAATATTTTACAGCCTTTGAATTGAATCTGATACAACTTTTAGCATAGTTTTTTGGGGGTGTATGTGTGATGCTTGAGTTCTGGGGTTCAAACCCAGGGCCTTGTACACACTAGGCAAACTCTCTACCACTGAGCTACATAGCCAACCCCTAAGTTTTAGTATAGTTTCTTCTATATGAATAGAAATTGGAAAAAAATAAAAGAAGAAGAAAAAAACTGGCAATTCACAGGCAGGCGAGTGTGATTTTAGACAGTGGTCATAACTGATAGTTTAGTTCACTCATGGGTTAACTAGACAGTAAAATATATATATTTTAATATATATATATATATAATTTATATATTTATTCTCTATATAATATATATAATATAGTAATATAGCAAATAAAATATTATATACCATATATAAAACTTATATATAAAGAAATATAGTTGTACTAAGATGAAAAATTGGCTTTGGCTGCTAAAGCAGATACACCCTATGTGACCTGGTTGAGATTTGTCCTTGTGTATTCTTCTTCTCTTGAGTTTAAGAAGAAACGGGGAATTATTCCCAGCTGAGATTTTACTCTCTGGCCAAGGTGAAGGAATGTTTCAGATATTGAAGTCCCTAAATGAGATGACTATGAGGACATCAAAAGGAGATGTTCCTATGTAACCCTGACTTAGGTGAAAGTCCTTGAGAGAGGGGCTAGGCTTCTCTAGACATCAGAGGCTACCTCCTTCTGACCTTGAAGAAGTAAGTTCCCATGAGTTGCACAGCTGCAGGGAAACGCATTCTGCCAGCAGCAACTGGAACTTGGAAGAAGACTTGGTCCTCAGGTGAGAACACAGACCTGGCTGACACCAGGATTGAAGACTTGTTAAGACCCTGAAGCAAAGAACCCAACTAAATTGTACCTGGACATGTGACCTACAGAGACAATTAGATAATATAGTCACAATTGTTTGTGCCACTACTTTTATGGTGATTTCTTGCCAATCAAGAGAAAATGAATACAACTGAGTGATAGAATATTTCCTTGTGAACCATTTTGGAAGTGTAATTGCTAAATCACCTGTGAGAATGAGAATGTGTTTGGGAATTTCTTCCTGAAATTGAATATGAGGAAACAGAAGTTAGACAGAACATACTTTCCTGCTGAGAGCCATTAGCCAAGTAGATATGATAATTTCCTTGCCAGCGTACCCCATGTGGCTTAGAGGAAGGACTCATGGAAATGGACTTGCCTTGGACATTTGCAGTGACATTGCATGTATGTTTGAGAAAGGTGACCCTGCTCAAGGACCAGGGTGGATCCAGGTTTAAGGAGGATCCTACTGGATTAGGGCGGATCCAGGTTTAGGGTGTATCCTGCTGGGAATAGGGCGTATCCTGCTGCCTCAGGCATGCCCGCTCCCAGAGTATTTGAGATTCAGAAAGGTGGATTTGGCCAGAACGTGAATTTCCCCAGAACGTGTGTAGAGGGCCGGTGTGAGTTCGGGAATAAAGAATTGCTGTTTGAATCTACAAGGCTGTGAGTGGCTCGTGATTTTGTGCCCAGCCAGACTGCGGCACTTTCCCAAACTGTAAGTTTAGGAACACCCATGATACCTTGTACCCTCATCCACTTAACCCCTACTCTCACTGAAATCCTCTTATTAATACTACCTTCTAGATAAGGTTCCTCACCAGCACCACTGTCTTAAAAAGTTTAGAGAAGAGGACAAGTGTCTCAGATACTCTGCAGTAGTTTGATAAAACCTCATTGTTTTAGTCAGCTTGTTCACTGCTGTGATTAAATGATCTGACCAGAGCAACTGTAGAAAAGGAAAAGTATATATGAGACTTACATATATAGTCCATAGAGGGCTGGCTCCATTTTTCAGAGCTTGAGGTGAGGCAGAATATGATGGCAGAACAGTGTGACAGAGGGAAGAAGCTCACATGATGATCAGAGAGCAGAGAGGGAGAGACTCCACTCACTAGATACAAAATATATACCCCAAAGCCATGCCCCTGAGGCCCCACCTCCTCCAGCCACATACCACCTGCCTTCAGTTACCACTCAATTAATCCCATCAGGTAATTGATTCACTGATTGGGTTAAGGCTCTGGTAACCAAATACTTTCTTCTTTGAACCTTCTTGCATTGCCTCACATGTGAGCTTTTGGGGGACACCAGACATCTAAACCATAACATTGCACCCCTGGTCCCCCAAAACTGACACTCATCTGACAATGTAAAATACATTTAGTCTATTTCCAAGAGTCCTCATCGTTTCAACAGTTTCAAGATTGCTCAAAGTTCAAGGCTAAGTCTTCTCTGAGGCTCAAGGCAATTTTGCATTGTGTGTTCCTATAAAATTAAAAGCAATCTACAAGATACATATATACCACTAACATTTCCATTCACAAAACTAGGGGCATAGAAAGATGGGATGAGACCAAGGCAAAACTGAAATCCAGCTGGGCAAATGTCCTGAAGTTCCGCATCCTGCATCAGGAGTACAACACAGCATTGTGATGATCTCTTCAAAGGGCTTGTGAAGCTCTGCCCCTGTGGCCTTGTGGGTTGCAGCCCAAGTGGCCTTTCTGTTGGCTTGTCTCTGTTCCATTCCTGCAGCTTTCAAACTAGGATGATGTCCATGTTAATGGCATTTCTTAATCTTGGGGATCTCTACTGCAGCTTTGCCTTCCTCCTCAAATCTCCACACATCGCCCTCTCAGGGGCTGCCTGCAGGGACTCGGACTTGAGAGAGGGACTAGGCTTTGCCTGGCCTCCAAGGCCTTCCTTTGAAATCTGGGTGGAAGCCTCTATGAACCCCTAACTCCAGCATCCTGCATTCCTAGAACCAGCAGCATATGGTTTACACCCAGGTCTGTCGCCATCTTGAGCAGTGGCCAAGCCTCCAGGAACCCTGGGTGCAGAAGCCTCAGAGAGCCTGGGTGGCTGAGCACGTTGATAAACCTCCTAACTCCCTTGTGCAAGAAAGGTGACTTGCTGGTATCTTTCAAGAGAATTTTTACTTTTACTTCCTGGAACCTGAGATGGGTGTGGTCTTGCCAGCTCCTGAGATGCCCTCAAGTCATCTTTCTTATTGTCTCTGAGCAAAGTCTTTAGCATTTCTTAAGTGGCAGTAATGTCTTTAAGAACTGCAACTTTCTTAGTCCCAGTTTTACTCTGGCCTTTCATGTCTATGGTTTTCAAATCTTTCTGCCCTGCTTCCTGTTCCTGATTATCACAATAAATTTGGCTAAAAGCTGCCAGCAATATCCATGCCACGGCCCGAAGAAGGTGATGCTACCCAGACATTTCTTCCATCAGATTAAGAAGTCCATTGCTTTTAAAATCATTTCACAGAAAGTCTCAGGACCTGGGCAAAATGCAGACAACTTCTCAGTCAGAACCCAACATGAATGGCCTCTACTCCAAATTCCAAGAGAATTTCTTCTTTTCTGAACCCTCTTGAGCTCTGTCTTCACTGTCTGCGGTCCTATTGTCAGCCATCAAGCTCCACTTAACAACAATCTAAAGCATTTCCCACTTGCACCTGCTACACATCTCAAAATTTCTCCTATCAATTCCAAAAAGCTCCAAAATCTTCTAAAACACGATGTCAGGTTAGTCACAGCAACAACCCCACTTCTCAGTACCAAGTTCTGTTCTATTCAGCTTTTTTTGCTGCTGTGACTAAAAGGTCTGAGCAGAACAATTGTAGAAAAGAAAATGTTTATTGGAAGGCTCATGGTTTCAGAAGTCATAGTCATAGAAGTTGGCTCCATTCCTAGGGGCTCAATGTGAGGCAGAACATTCACATATTTTTCCTAAAAGTCATTTTTTTTTGATCCATTAAATGGCATGATAGGGTTTCACCAAAGATGCTTGAGAAAATATTGGACCCGTGGTGCCATTGAGCAGAGGTTCTGTGAACCTCTGTGACATGGGCGAGGACCCAGCCCCTTAGACAGAAGTAAGATTGTTTGGGAAAGGGGGTGTCTCCAGTGATGAATGGCTGTGGTAGAAATAGGCATTTCAGACAGCTGAGCTTTCATGGCATGAACAGTCGAATCCCCTGTATAACAGGGCAATGTTTACTTGGAACAACTTCTTCATCTGTTTATTTCTCCATTAATTAATTAATTGATTTTATAGTTTATCTCAGAGTAAGATTAGATCTAATAAATGTGACTCAATACCAAAGAAGGAACTGGACTAGTGGGATGATATCTTTAGACTATCAAGAGATGCCAGGTCCTTCTACAGTTATTCCTGCTTCATAACTACCTTTCCCTTGGTAGATCTTTTCCTTCATATTTCTCTCTCTGGCCTCTCCCTGCCTGATCCAGTCCATTATGTACTCCTGACTCTAAGCCTATCATTATTCTCTTTGAAAGATAATAAGACATATTTGTTAATAGCCATTGTGAAAAACAAATTGGAGTGTAGGCTCAAGTATAAAACTAAAGTATCTTTAGTTGTAAAAATTTAAGTATCAGTATGAATATGGGGAAGAATTGGTTCTGAAAGGGCAAACATCTCTTTATTCCTGTTTCCTCTATCCTTGTTTTGAAGTGCTTCTCTTTCCCCACCATAATGATAATCAACCACAGCCCCAAATATATGCTTACTGCAGCAGAATCTTTCTGTCTTCACCAATCCCATAGTCGCCTGGGTCAGGGATTTCAACGTCTACCTAGGAACCTCACACCCTTATCATGTGCACTCATGTCATTGTGGTGGCCTTTAGCAGAATGGTAGATGACAAGCTCATACTGATAATCAGTAAAGAAATACTGGAAGTTTTGAAGTTCTGCAGAGGACGGTTCATCAAGGAATAGAGCCTGAACTTTAGCTTTCTGCCATTATTTGGAGTTGCCAGCAGGGCCTGGTACCTGGCAAGGTGAATGAGGCTGATCAAGCATTTGCCTTGCAGCAACATTTAAGGGAGAATACCAATAATTAAATAAATATATTTCAATGTCATATTTTTAAACATCAACCTTAATGTAAAAAAATCATAATAGGCTGGGCATGGTTGGTGCACACTTGCAATCCCAGCAGCTCAGGAGACTGAAGCAGGTGGATCTCAAATTCAAAGCCAGCCTCAGGAAAAGCAAGGTGCTAAGCAACTCAGTGAGACCTTGCCTCTAAATAAAATACAAAATAGGGCTGGAGATGTGGCTTAGTGGTCCAGTACCCCTGAGTTCAGTCCCCAATCAGATGAAGTATCAAAATGTTTAATAAATTCAGCATAAGTAACACTACTGTTATGCCAGCCATACTGGAGACTGAGGTCAGAATAAAAATCAGCCATTGATCCTATCTGTAATTAAAATTGTTATATTTGTTCACCATAATTTTTTTTCACCAATTTGGGGTTTTAAAAATATGGCCTTAAGCTAGGCACAGTGGTATACTCCTGTAATCCCAGCAACTTGGGAGGCTGAGGCAGAAGGATTGCAAATTCAAAGGCAGCCTCAGCAATTACTGAGGCCCTAAGCAGCTTAGGAAAACCCTATCTCAAATTTAAAACAAAATAGTCTTTAAAAAGGATTGGTGATATCCCTTAATGACTAAGCACACCTGAGATCAATCCCTGGTACCAAATAAGTAAATAAAATAAATTAAAATACTGCATTAAAGTAGTATTAATCTCCATTACTGAGTACTTGAGTTTTGTCCTCAAAATAAGTTCTTGACTTACCTCAGCCTAGTCCTGGCCCTGAATGAGGAGCTATTGTTTTTCAATGTTTGTGCTAACTTATAAAAAATAGCTCCTCATTCTTTTTAGTATTTTATAATTTGTGACAAAGTCTATACAATACATTTTGACCAAATAGTTTTCAACAAGGATGTTAGCCATTTTCAATGGAAAAAGAATTGTCTTTTCAAAAATTACTGCAAGAATAACTGGATATCCACATATAAAATAATAAAGTAGAGTGTTTTTCTTATCTCATGCATGAAAGTTAACTCAAAATCTTTAACAGACCCAAATTATGAACTACAATTACAAAACTCTTAAAAGAAAACATACAAGTAAATCTTTGACCTTGGGTTAAGCAAATACTTTTTAGAAATGACAGCAAAAATAGAAAAAAAAATAGATTAGACTTCATCAGAATTAAAAATGTTTTTGATTTAAAGAACATCATCAAGAAAGTAAAGAAAAAAGAACATAAAGAATGGGAGAAAATTATTTGCAAATCCTGTATATAAAAAGGGACTCTTACCCAGGATGTATAAATAACACTTACAACTCACCAATAGAAATATAAATAACTCAATTTAAAATATCACTAAAAATTTGAATAGACATCTACAAAGAAAATATGCAAATGGCCAATAAATACATGAAAGAAAAGATGCTTGACATCATTGGTGATTAGGAAAATCTATATCAGATTGAAATCAGATATCACTTCACACACAGTAGGATCCTATAATCAAAAAGAAAGTAGACATTAACTTAGATCTACAGTAATTGGAACTCTCATACTTTATTAGTAGGAATGTAAAGCATTTCAACAATGCTGGAAAGATTTTGGTAGATCCTCAAAATGTTAGCATAGAGTTACCACATGAGCCAGTACTTTTGAGAGAAATGAAAACATATATCCACCCATAAAGTTGTGGACAAGTATTTATAGCAGCATTACTCAATATATCCCCAAAGTGGAAATAACCTAAATATCGATAAACATCAAATGGATAAACAAAATGTGGTATATCCCTCAAATTAAATATTATATGCAATAAATAAAAAATGAAGTACTAATATAACTAGAACAACATGGGTGAACTTTGAAAACAACAGGCTAAGTGAAAGAAACCAGTCAAAAAGACTACATTATATGATTCCATTTCTATGGACTTATATATAAATCCATTAAGATGTGGGACCAGAATAGAAAAACTAAATCCATAGAAATGGAAAGTAAATTATGATTACTAGGGATTGGGGTCAGGGATAATGGGGAGTGAATGCTAACGGAGAGAGGGTTTCGTTCTGAGGTAATGAAAATGTTCTAAAATTGATTGTGGTGTGCAGTTGTGTAGGTCTGAATATGCTAAACCCTATTGAGTTGTCCACTTTACATGTGAAGATTGTGTGGTGTGTGAATGATGTCTCAGTGAAGCTGTTAGCTATAGTTCCTACCAGGCATTAAGGGATATCCATTCCCAGACTGTTCCCTTTCCTGTGGGTCAGTTCCCAATAAAAGCTCTTGCAAAGAACGTCTTTGCTGGAGACAGCTGTTTTAGTCAGCTTTTGCATTTCTGTGCCCCCAAAGACCTCACAAGAACAACTTCAGAGCAGGAAAAGTTTATTTTGGCTCCCAGTTTCAGAGGTTTGGTCTGAGGTCAGTGGACTCCACAGCGCTGGGCCCAAGGTGAGGCAGAAAAACATGAAGGAAGGGCATGGCAGAAGAAAATTGCTCAGGAAATGGCCACCACAAAGCAGAGTGAGATCTCCTCTCACCAAGGACAAAATATAAACCCAAAAGGCCCACCTCCAGCCACCTTCTTCCTCCAGCCACACCCTACAGTTACCACCCAGTTACCCATATCAGTGGATTCATGTACTGATTAAGGTAAGGGTCTCAAAACATAAACATTTCACCTCTGAACATTGTTGTATCACACAAGCTTTTGGGAGACTCCTCATATCTAAACTATGACAAAAGCCTTAGTCAATGAGTCCTCTGTTTTTCTGCAGTTGAATGTTACTGCTAAATATGACAAGGAAAACCCCCATCAGTCAAAGTTCTACTTCATCTCAGTAGGACTCTTCACACCTCTCTGTTTTGTTTTAATTGACAGAAAATTGTAGGTATGTACCATGTGAAACATGGTGTTTTAAACTATGGATACATTGTTTTGAAGAATGGATAAACAAAGCTACTCAACCTACTTGTCCATTCGTGAATGGATGGATAAAGAAAATGTGGCCAATATGCACAATGGAATACTATTCAGTCTTTAAAGAGTGGGAAATCCTGTCATTTGTGACAACATGAATGAACCAAAGGGCATTTTATTAGATGAAGTAAGCTGTTTACCTTCTCTGTTGATTCATCTGATTTGAAATAGCTTACCCTAAAGAAGCTCACCTGAAGCAAAGGGCAGGATGTTCATGGAGTTCTGGGGACATGCTACAGTCCTTTCCATTTCCTTCTCAGTTTCAAAGAGATGAAGTATGGCGATTGGTTACCTAGGGAAAATATTCCTCTTTAACATGAGAGATTCCAGTCTCCACTGCATTCTCAGGACAGAATCTATTTTCAGAGGTGATTTCTTTCAGGTTTAAGAAGTCAGACACTTTCCTGAGCCACCTGGTTATTGTTTCTTCATACATCACAGCATGAAAACCTGGTCCAGTTAGAGGATAAAAGAAATCAGAAAGCATCTGATTGGAAGTCTAAAATATAGTTTAGATTTCTTCACATCATTCTCAGAGTCTTCAGCATTTATTGATAACAGTTCAAGAGAGGCAAAACAAAAAAATGCTGATCCCACCCCAACAGAGCACTGGAATTATGCATACTAAAACTGATAAATTCTATTTCTTAAATGATGCTGAAAAACATTATATTCTGTTTTGATTTTAATCTGAGATTCCACAATTTCATTTTTGTCACTCAGTCTGGAATCATTTAGTTTAATGAATATTCCTTTATCAAGGGGAAAAAATTATAACCTCCTCCCACTTATTAACATGATAGGATGCATTAGTTTTTGTTGTTGTTATTTAATCTTATGCCCAACTTCAATCAACTGCTCTGGAGAATTTTCAAGATTTCAGTTTGATTTGTTTTCAGAGGATGGAGAAGAAGACTAGAGCATGAGGTAGTTTCGATTCAGTTTTAGAGTCTGACTAGTATCCTTTTCAGCCAATCAGAAAGCAGCACAAGTGCAAGATTCTTCAGGAGGTTGCAGTTAAAGGGTAGATGTTCAGTCAACAATTTCCAAAATCACGTTTCTCCTCAGAGGGTAAAGATAAGAGACAAGAATCAGACAGAACATTCCTCCTCCAGTGATTGTCTAACCCTCATGCTTATTTCTGGCTGTCCACTCGGGTCTCAATGCTATTTCCCCTCGGCAAAACCAGAATGGTTTAGATAAATCCCATGAGCTCTATGCGGGCAACCATACACCTTCAAAAATGATCTTTACCATTCTTTACTTGAGATACTAAGCAAGTGAAAGAGTGAAAATCTGTCTAATAAAATACGCAGTGCACAATGAGTACCATGTCATTACTAGGTATTATCTTAACTCTCAATTCATTTTTGATAATACCCTTATTAGGTAAGAAGGTTTTGGAATTAAGAAAGATTTCACCCATCACCAGCAGCTATAGAGAAAATACCTGTGGGCAAGTTGGGCTTGAATTTGAGATATTATTCAAGGAAAAAGCAAAGTGCAAACCAGAGATTCAGGGTTGTTGCTTCTTAGCACAAACCAAGGGGAACAGAAGCATCTATATTCATTAGCCTTCAATAACTATGATACCACACATTCCAAAATGGCTCCATGGAAAACATGCCGAAGAGGACAGCTGAAACATTCACTGGTAAATTATTGTCTTTGTGTAATATACATTTAAAGGGAGCTACAAATGTAAAGGCAGATGTGTAATATATGGCTGGCACGGTTTTTATTTTCTTATACATCTTGCTACTGTCTGGGGGCAATGCTCTTGCAACTACTGAAATATAATAGCTGCCTTCTCTCTCAGTACACAATTTGACAGCATTTATTCTTTCCTTCAGTGAACATAATTACTTCACATATGGAACCTGTGATAGCCTACAGGCATCTGAGAGAAACCAGAATCATGCAATCTGTCCCCTTTGCGAGCTTAATTTACATTCACAAGTGTCTTTTTATTAGGGCTGGCATCATGTAGGATAAAAATTACAGGTCAGCTATGGCATGTCACTGGGAAGTGTGCTTAAGTCAATAATGTGGCATTATTACATTTGGGATAATTTTACAAGGGAGATCTCACAGGAGGAATCTGACCTTAATTTCTTAGTTTCCAGCTTTACTGTTATGCACAAGGTAACTCATTTAGAAATAAGGATTGTAACTAATAGTTTAGTTCTGCTGTAAATATTTGTGCTGCGTGTCATACACTTCGGTATAACTTGGTAATGATATCTAGGAGATTCTCCTTTCTAGCTTTTAAAAGTGGACATGTTTGGATTTGCAACATCAAAATGGCATCAGTCCTAAGCTTCTGACTTTTGGCCTAGTTGAAAGGAGAGTTTAAGAAGATTACATTACTGACCCTTCCTATTCTTAGTAAAAGAACATCGTTAGTTTAACAGATGTTCCCTGGGAATGGAAGAGGTGAGTCTGTAGGTATTACAGCAATAGTAATTGTTTCTCTGTGAAACAGTGCTGTGGTCTTGAATTAGCACTTGGCTGCCTTCTCTGTTGATGGCATCAGAAAAGATTTTAACATGGGAAGTCAAGATGGTCAATGAAATCTAAACGATGACACCACATTCTTTCATGCAATACATGACCAAACGTAATTCTCAGATGGGGAGGATGGTCTGTATCACACTAAGCCCTGAGAGCCAGAGGCCAAGCCAGAATGAGTCCTCAGAGCACTTCTTGTCTTCATCCCCTCGGGGGTAGGTACCAGTGTGGAGATCTGTGGGTTAATGGAAAACTAAAGCTGCATGTATGGAGAGGCAAAGTCAAGGACTAGGATTCTAATACCAAATTAAAAACAGAGTCCATGTAGTCCAACCAGAGAAAGGAAAAGAAGAAAACGACCATAGGAATTATATGAATAATTTTTAGGTAAAGTAGGAGAGTTACACAGAACACAGTAAAAATTATTTAGTCCTCACTGAATTTTTAGAACTGCTTTGCTTTAAGTTGATTTCATTTTTTGAATGTTTTATTTGTATCAAATCATGACATACACATGGTTAGAAAAATCCAACAGTAGAGAGGGCTTATTTTGAGGTGCTGTCATCACCAGTCCTGTAGCAATGTACTACCTCTATCCTATTCAAATTCTGGTTTATGTTGACATGTTTATCAACTTTATTAATTATCTGTTATCGTAATTCTTTTAATGATTATTGTCATTTATAATTTATACCTGAAAATTAAGTACTATCTATAAACATTATGATCATTAAAATTTTATGAAACATAGGAACAAAAAAAATCATTCATTTATTAAACACCATTACATACTTCTTCATGCAGTAACAGTATGACTTTGTAGCCAGGGTACATTAAACTTTGGAAAATATGAAAGTGCTATTAAGATTTGCCCCCCCCCCTTACCCTTTCATCCAGTATACATACCATATTTTCTTATTCTATCTACTAAAATTCCTCCAGTTGTTAATGAAGACACCTTAGGTTTTTCACTATACCTACTTACTCTTTTCCTATAGTAGACATTGATTAAGATACCCTCCCTGTGGGTATCTTAATCAGAGATAAGAGGCATAAGCCAATAAATTTCTTTGAACATTTAAGTCCATTTGATCTGAGATTTCTGCTACTTTCAACCAAAGGCATTTAACGGATCCAATTAATTAATAAACCCTTTAAAGCATCTTTTAAAAATGTCTAATTGAAAAAGAATATTGTGTTAGTCAGCTTTCCATCACTGTCAAAAATAGCTAAGATAAATCAACTTATAAAGAGGAAAGCTTTAATTCAACTCAGAATTTTGGATGTTTTAGTCTATAATGGATTGGCCCCATTACTTTGGGCCTGTGGCAAGGCAGTGTGTCACAATGGGAGACTGCATTTCACTTCATGGTGGCTGAAAATTGAAAACAAGAAGAGGAAAGGGCTGGGGTCCCACTATCCCCGTGAAGGGTAGGACTTCAGTGACTGGAAGATGTTCCATTTGACTCTGCTCCTTAAAGGTTCAACCACCTCCCAATGTTACCATGGGCTAGGGACTAAGCCTTGAACATATAGGTCTAGATCCAAACTGTGACACACTGTGTGCTAGAACTTTTCTTTGCATACCAAGAAAATTAGGTCAATACTGCCCTCAAGGAGAACACAGTTAATTTTTTAAAAAAGCAATGTGATTACTTCCATAGTGAAGAGATACAGAGAAGAGTAGAGGAAGGGAAACAACTAATTCTTCTTGAGACATTAAAGTTTGGGAAGAATTAGAAAGACTTATAAGAGGAGGTAATGCTTGGACTATATCTCAGAGCATAATAATTTTAATAGAATCTCAATTGGTTGTAAATGACAGAAACCTAACTCCAAGTGATTTACACTGAAAAGAAAATGCACAGCCTCAAGATAAAATACATATTTCTTTTCTAACTTAATGATGGGACTAATATCCTGTCTCTCTTTTTCTATTCATCATAAACAATTCACTAGTCCAGTCCAGACCATACTCAAGGAAAAGGGATTGCAAGAATCTGTGTAGAGGGAGTTAAGGAATCACTGAAGATCTTCTTAAAGACTGTCCGCTTCAATGACAATTAGCATTCCAAACAAAATGTTCTCTAAAAATATAAGTAATAAAACCTCATTATTGAAATTTTTGAAAAAAAAATTGACAGAGAAGAAAAAGCCATCAATATTCCTATTATCTAGGGAAAACAAGTTAATATTGTTGAATATCACTCTAGTTTTCAAGCCACAGTTTTATATTGTTGAAATGATAGTATGCTTATTTTGTTTTCAATTATGTTTCCAAAAATGCTATACATGCAATTGCAATAGATATACTGAGGGAATTAGACAGGAAAATAGAACAACCAAGGGCAGAAAGGATAAGGACCTGGAGAAGAGAAGGAGGGGAGGAGAACCTCTGGCCATTCTGGAAGGAGAATTCTGTTCTAAGAACATCTTGTTGCTTCCCCTGACAGCTTCAACCCCATTCGTTCCTTTTCAGCTGGAACACCTGTTACTGTTCCTAACAGCTTCAACCACAATGGCTCTTCCTTAGCTACCTCTACTCTACCCTTAGCAACAGGTGACCAGCAAGTCTACTCTTACCTGAAGCTCTTCTCCTCCTCAACAGATGTGCTAAACTCCAAGGTTGGACCTATTCTCTTAATTACTGACATGAGGGATGGAACTTATGCACTTCTGATTGACTTATTAAACTCAAAGCTTAAAGAGATTGGTTGATCCATGCTAGCACCCCTCATTAACACAACCCCCACCAATCACCTAGGCTGGGCTGTGAGATATGCCTTTAAAAATCCCCAGGAAAGAACAGCCAGTGACCCTCTTCCTTAGGAACCCTCCCACACTACGGGATTCTTTCTCTGCTTTAAATAAATTGTCCTATCCTTGTCTTGTTTGTGTATCTCATTCTTTGAATTTGTGAGACAAAAAACCCGTCTGAAATCTCCCTGTTAGGATACCATTGGATTTTTTTCCATGTCTACTAATTGAATATTTAGAATGTTTACCTTTTTTGCTGTTATAAACAATGCTACTATTGTTTTCTAAGACTAGACTCCATAAAAAGTTTTCAAATATTGTAACTTGAAAATTGGGGTGCTAGAAATAAGAAAAATATTTTACAAATTGGGACAGAAAATTGCAGCCACCCTAACAGAAGGAACATGCATGACCTGTGCAAATGTGTAAATTATGCCTTTTATATATCTATTCTGAGTTTCACTTGATGGTATTTACTTGGGCTAATAAGGGGAATCTTTGGGTTATGCTGCATTCAAATTTTTCTTCAGAGGTGAGAAAGACATACTTTACTAATAGATTACATGCCTCAGGTCAACAGATTATCTCTGTGGCAATTACTTTTATAAGTAACAAGAATAAGCTTTGTTTACTGTTTTACTTTGTGACGAAGGTAAAACCAGTATTATCATCATCAACATATTCCAAAAATGTAGTGAGCTTAGTTATTGGCCCCAGGTCATCCAAATAGTAAGTGATAGAACATGCAAATTATATAATTGGTCATATTATGCAAATTAAACTCGACTGCACATACAAAAACCCACTGATATTTTTAACTGCATTTCTAAATCAAGACATCAAGTTTGTGCTCTATTTATTTTTTAAAAAGCCAGCTAATATTGTAATCTATATATTTAAATCAAGGTTTCAAATATATTTAAATTAAATTTACCAGAAAGTTAATGAACATGCTGAACTACATCCTCAAATCAAAATTTGAGGTTTATTTAATTTCAGTTATATATTTTAGGGTTGTTGATTCTTCTCAGCGAGAAGTCAATCAGAAGTGCATAAAGATAGTAACTTCCAGAATTTGAAAGACCTCCATGTTTACTATGATAGCTTTTCTTCATGTGAGAAAGATAAATTTAACAAGAAAAATTATATATTATATGGAGTAGAAAGTATATATTATACATTTGCCATGAAAGTTTGTGATATGTAAATAAATCCAAAATATATAAAAAACACAAATTATTAAGTTGGCATAATATTATATTAAAATTATGTATTATAAAAATCACTACGGAAGACTAAAAACACACATTTTTTCTAAACCTAATAAAACTATACACTTCTGAAAGGGCACTAAGTGCTCTATGCAAGCAATTTTTTGTTTGTTTCATTTTTATTTTTAGAAACAGAATTGGCTTGTAGACTGGTTTTTTTAAAAAGTTCACTCGCCACTGAACCTCCAGAAAGCCTTTCTCTGGCTCTCTCTCTTATTTGAACCAATTTTAAAAATAAGTTTGGAATCATAGGCAATTGCACAAGAAGATAGTACAAGACAGTACAAGGAGATCATGTTTATTTAGTTTTTCCTCATGGTTGCAGCTAACATAACTATGATACAATGCCTAAACCCAGAAACTAACGTTGGTACAATGTGTGCATATAGTGTTCAGTGCTCTATTTATTAAAAAGCCAACTAATATACTAATCTATATCTTTAAATCAAGTTTTCAAATATATTTAAATTTAATTTACAAGAAAGTTCATGAACATGCTGAACAATATCTTCAAAAAAATGTATCACATATACATTGATGTAACCACACACTGCCCATTACTAACACGGAGCTACCACGAGGCTCACCCCATCCTCCATCATTTTATCATTTTTCTTCCCCCATCATCCTTAACTCCTGGCAAATATATTCCATACTTTTTGTAACTTTTTTTTTAATTTTAAGAATGCTGTATCAATGTTTATGATCATAGTTTATGATATTTTACTTTGTTTTGTTTACCATTCAGAATAATGCCCTGGATATCTGTTCCAGTTATGTTTATTAAGAAGTTATTTTTATTGCTAAGTAGTATGGCATGGTATAATATAAACATATTAGTTTGTTTAACCATTCTGAGTGGATATTTTAACTAAGGGTCTGAAATGGACCCAGAGATGACTTTGAAGAAGAATCCGGTTGACCTGTAGGGCATTCAACTGGTGCTGTGGTTGGTTGGTGTGCTGACTTTATGAAGGGGGAGAAATTGAGAAACAGAAAAGACATGAGCTAAGCATGATTAGTTTCTTTTTCAGGTTGAATAGAATAAATACTTTAGAACTAGAAGTTCTGAAAAGATGGCTTAGGTTTGAATTTCTGATGGAATATATGTTTCCTAGAAGTCAAATTCTACACAAGTGCCAACATCTGAAGAGCCATGGAAGTAAATCAACAAGCAGAAAGACAAAGCAGAAACCAACTTAAGAACCTAAGGCCAAGTCTGGTTTAAAAAGCAGGGTAGTTCATTACTAAGTATCATATATATCTTAATAAACATATAAGAATTATTTATTTTAAATCTACGACAATCTTCCTACATCAATACAATCCTGATCAGAAGTCTTAAAAAAAATAAAATTAATTCCATCTGCACAAAATCCTGTTTTGCAGGCTGCCCATGTTTTCAATGTGGTGTCGGTCCTGTTTCCCAGGTGTTCTATGGAGTGTGGTATTTAGTACACCTAGTCATTGCTTTCCTGATAAGGCATTGTTCTTGTCCTCTGCCTAGCATTCTGACCATTAGCAGGCTTATGAAATTAGTTACCCTCTTTATTGCTATTTAGAACTTAAAAGATTAGTTCTAAAATCTTAAGCAGAACAATTAAACAATTTAATAGTTTTTCTTCATGAGAACTGTGTAATATTTTTTAAAGCTGATTTTTCTATTTCTGTAAGTTATTTTAAGTAATAATTTACTTGAGCTGGGCATGGTGGCACATGCCTGTAATTATAGCAACTCATAGAGATAGAGGTGGTTGAGGAAGGATTGCAAGTTCAAGACCAGCCTGGGCAATTTAGCATGACCCTCAGCAATTTAGCAAGATCCTGTCTCAAAATAAAAATAAATAAATTAATAGAAAAGGCTAACCCCTGGATTCAATCCCCAGCACTGCATATAATAATAATAATAATAACAATAACAACAACAACAACAACAACGACGACGACTTGATGTAAGTGTCAACATGAATACAGATTTTACTACATCCATGATGGGTAGAAATGCATTCCTGTGTCTGTGGTATGTGGTTTTTATTTTTGTTATTTTGGGGGGGCAGTGCTATAGTGTGAGCCCAGTACTTGTATATGTTATTATATATCCCAGGACTGTTTTTGTGATTCTAAGATATAAATATAACAAATAAAGGTGTATCATCTCTAGAAAGTCTTTCAGGCATTAATAAAGCCCAAATATAAACCTGCTTTACAAATGAAGAAATACAAATGGCAAATAAACCCATTTTCAACGTTTACTCAAAAGTAATGAAGACAGTAGTCAAAAAAATTAAGATGATATGTCATATTTTTTAAAAGTTTATTTTCCCTTTTTAATTACTATATCCAGTGTCGGAATGTATTCAGAATAGTCATTCATGCTGAGCTTAAAAATGATTTAACTGTGTCAAAAACCTTAAAGTTTTTGCAAACCCTTTATTCTGCATTATCATCACAAGGGAATGATAACGGATATGCTAATTGTTTATGTGCAATATGTTACTACATTTTTTTTAGTTGTCAATGGACCTTTATTTTATTTATTGATATGCAGTGCTGAGAATCAAACCCAGTGCCTCACACATGGTAGCAAGTGCTCTGCCACTGAGCTACAATTCCAGCCCCACTACATTTTTAATACCAAAAATTAGGTAAAATCTAAATATCAAAGACTAGACTCTGGTTAAATAAATCATGTTATATTTTCATGTTATAATTCCATGCAATATTGAAAAACTATATTCTGAAGGAAATAGAGTTGATACAAAAATATTTGGAGTATATTTTCAGTAAAAATAATACATGTAGCTCTTTCAGTTTGGGGTGCTATATGTATGTTTGTTTGTTCACACTGACTATTATTTCAGGTTGGCTATTCATCATTAAAATGAAAAAAAAAGACTGGGAAGATGGCATATGGAAATAATAGCTACTGTGGTGCTTCAGGTATTTTTTTCTAATTTATTGTCCTTATTTGTATTTTTTAAAATGTATACAGTTATTATGTATTACTATCATAATCAGTATTGAAAAAGAAACCAAATAATAAGAGATATTTAAGAAGAAGCCTGAGAAGGGTATACTGTTTCTCTTGGTAAATTTGACAAGAATGATAAATCTAAGATCAGAACGCAGAGACTCATGTTGCATATTATGAAGCCTTATAAAAAGAGCAACTTAATTTAGTTAAAGAAAAATAATATTGTTGATTCTAGAATGCGGTGACTGGAAAACATAATGACTTATCTTCATTAGTATTCATTCCTTTAAGCTCAAATTCAAAGACTGAGAGGATAATAAATCTTAGAGGTTCTCAGGCTTTGTTTCTGGGGGATGTCTGTCTCTCCTTTATCCTCCATGTTCTTGACGACATTAAAAAACAGATCTCTTTACTACCACTTAGGTCTTTGACTTAATAATCGATAAACTGACCAACTGTTAAGTGATTAGCAAACGTGTGTCTTTTGAATCTGTTATGGGAATTCCAGATCTCTCAACCTGTAGTCTCTAATGACCCCAGATACGTTTGTTCTCTGTATGCCAAAGGTTCTCCTAAAATCCTGGAGTCAGAAGGTAATACTGTGTTCTTAAGGCCAGTCAAAAACCCTACACGTTCAAGAAAAGTAATTCCACTTTTAACCAACCTACATTTCCATACACACTGCACATTTCAGTCACCTCAAACTGTTCTTGGTTCCCAAACAACTCCGTGCACTTTGACCAGACCGTGCCTGTGTTCAGACTGGCTTTTCCAGGAAACCACATCTCTGTCCTTCACATGTTTTGAAATCCAAATCATCCTAATTGCTTAAGGAACAGTTCCATTAGTCTGCTATGGCCTTATAATTTTTCAATATTACTTTGATTGAGTCTGAATTGATTGATCCCTCTTTTGCACTCCCTAAGGAATATGTTTTTCTCATTTTTATGTCCCATAGTATAAGGGCCTCCTCATAAACAGCAGACATTCAGAAAACATTTAGTGAACTAGTATTGCCTAGTGATCTAACCCTATAGGTGCATTTGGGTTTAACAATTCTTTCACATCTCTAAGTCAGCTAGGTTTAATGAATGATGTCTGAACTCCAAGGTGCTTTTGAAAGGAACTGTAATACCACAAATGAAGAAAAATTTTGAGTCTGTGTTCTCTCTCTCTCTCTCTCTCTCTCTCTCTCTCTCTCTCTCTCACACACACACACACACACACACACACACACACACACACACACATCTTTAAAAAAAAAAAACAACTAATACATGGGCCAGGGTTATGGTTCAGTAGTAGAGTGCTTGCCCAGTATGTGTGAGGCACTGGGTTTGATCCTTGGCATCACATAAAAATAAACAAATAAAATAAAGGTATTGTGTCCATCTACAACTAAAAAAAAAAGTTTTAAAGACTAATGCATATTGACATATCGAATGACTACTGAGTAATTTCTCTCAAAACTAATTATCTCTGAAGGGTTTGAAAATATTTTTGCTATTACCTGTAAACTTTATTTCTTTTAATGTTGTTGATATTAATAATTTGCTGGCAAACATTTTAATACATTGAAATAGTTATAAATTCCCCCAAATTGAGATTGACTCAATGATCACCTGTTGTGCTTCAGATGGGAGTCCCAGGTGTGGATAGCAGTGACACACAAGCACACACATGTGCACACTCACACAGATATCCTTGCCTCATGGAGCTTACCTGGAATTGGGGAATCAAACAACATAAAAAGTAAGTCAAATATGTAGAGTTTTAGGAAGTTACAAGGACTGTGAGGAAAAAATAAAACAATGAGGAGTTTAGAAGCAAATCAATCCAAATAATCTAAACTTGAATGTATGTTTCATTTTACAATTCCTTATGTATCTTCCTCTCTTGTATCATTCCAGACTCATTAAGTTATAAGACAAAGCATCATTTAGAGTATATGAAGCTTATTGATATCCCAGGAATATATGTTTGAATGCATCTATACAGTCAAGAGTGCTTGAAGAGTTTGGAGAAATAGTGAGGAATGTAGCACATGTATCTAAGTAAGCAAATTCATGAAGTTCATTGAAGTCAATAAAGTAGTAGCAAAAATGTTCACATCAGGAATTTTTTTCTTCCTTATAGGACAAAATTAAACATTTTAGAAATAAATATTTGGGTCCAGTTCCATAAGACACTTTATTACAGTATGCCTGAAATTAAATGGTACTGAAATACATTAGTTTCTCAAAGACAATTTTTTTTAATAATGACTATGCAAAGAGTGTTTCTTTTTCCCTTAAACCATGAATCTGTCCTGTTAATGGTGGGTATTACCTATAAGGCATGTAGAGGCACCCTAAATTTTAGAGTGAGACTGCCACTTAAAAGTCTTTTGGGGTAAATGGTGAATTCCTGAGAAATATAATCCCGACTTTAGATCAGGCATTTCTGAGGTGAGAAAACAGTGGAGGAAGAAAAAAAAAGACAGAGAGAAGGAGGAAGAGAGAAAGAAGGAAAAAGAAGTGGAGAAGTGGAGAGGGACAGAAAATCAAGGAGCAAGAAAGAAAGAAAAAGAGATAAAGCCAGAAAATAAAGAGATTATCTTGTGGGATAGTGCTCCTAGTTATACCTAATCAGGATTCAGTGACCCCATCTGCCTGAGGAGGTTTGGATTCTATGAGTCTCCTCTGCCCCTTCCATCAACAGACTTCTGGTGTGTCTGACCCAGACAGGTGAGGAGACACGCTACCATTCTTGTGCCCAGCACTGAACCCTGATTAGGTATAACTAGGAACACCATCCCACAAAATAATGTGTTTATTTTCCAGCTTCCTATCTTTTAACCACTTCACTATTTTGGGTTTTGACAGCTTCACAATTTGAGATTTCTGTTTCTTAGGAATGATACAGATTATAATCCTTTGATGCAGTAATTTTGCCACCACTTACTTGATTCCAAGAAAGCTTTTTTTTTTTTTTTTGAAGAAAACCTATGGATAGGTTTGAAGAAACCTATTTGAAGGAAACCTATGGATATCAATAAATCCATGCAACTCATTTATTTCATTTCCAAGTTAATTGGTGATCGATCCATTTGATAATTGAATGTGAATTAATACTACTTGTTTTGCTGTTTAATGATACTTTGTTCTGACTTTTTAACGTGTTTTCACAATGGAACTGTGTCATATTACACCCAATCAGCTTTATTATTTCCATACTTAGATATAAATTATGACAAAGTGGATCTCATGTAAGAATGTGTCCTTGGCCAATCTTTTCTTCTGCTAAATCCCAGCCCAGCAGGAGGCCAAGAACATGTATTAAACACATTGGATGATTGAGTGAATAAATGAATGCACCCAGTCAAGTTTTGCTGGAGTACAGCATGATGTTGTTTATCCAGTCTTTACCCACCCCCATAATTTATTCAGACATCCCCTAAACAATTAAATTCTACAAAAAGACTTCTTCAGCATTTCTACCACTTATTTATGAATACTATACAGGGACCTCTTATCTGGTCCTAGCCTTACTCCATTCTGGGAGGTGTCAAGTGTGCAAGGTGCTATTTAAAGCACCATTGAACCCCACCTGCTCCTTTGCTCCCCTTTTCTCATTGTCCTCTCACCAGTCCTCCTGGTCTGCCTTACATGCTGAGTTCTCGTGGTCATTTATTACTTTGTGCACTAACCCCCTAACTCCATTCTTTTGCTAGTATAAATTCTCTATAAATTCTCTCATGTTGATGAGAATTTTCATAGACAAATCCACACCAATCAAATCAATCTGGGACTGCTTCTGCTTTTCTGTGGCCTCCACCCAGACAGCCTCATCCCAGAGGCAGCAAGATGGAGGTTATGTGGTGATGTTTCTTAAGTGGAAACATCTTCAGTAATTAAAAAATAAAGATGTCCACTTCCTTTTCCCAGAAAAACTCGAAAAATTGAGGACGTCATCTAAATGCAATATATTAATGTGTTTTATTTTTTTGAACTGTGCTTTTCCCCAATTGATGTGAGCATAAAATATCTCCCAAACTCCTGCAGAACTAGGACTAGTAGGGTTAATTTCAATTTGATTAAAAAATTTAACATGCATGTAAAAAAGCACCGAAGCTGAAATAATTGGCTTACTTCTTTGTAAAGCCCTTCTCTGCATTTGTGAATTCCTCCGAACAAAAACATGAGAATTTTCTATCCGTCTTTTTCTCCAATGTAGTTAGCTATATAGAACCATTCCTAAGCCATCAAAGAACTCTGTGAGTCCGAATTTTCTGGTAGGTTTATAAAGATTCTCCCCTAAATATCTTGAGGTGGCATTTTCCTAACACATTTTGGGATTTACAGATTTAAGTTCGGATGTCATTTTATGTCTAGAATCAGGTCTTCCCTGTTATCCCTGAGAGTAACATTTTGCAGCTCCAAACCCCATAGCATCCTGTTTATGTATCTCTAATGGTACTTATCACATTGTATCTTGAATTGCATTTGTTTTCATTTATTTTATCTTGATGGCATTTCAGGGCAAACCACTACCACCTGTCAGCAAAATTCGAGGGTAATGAAGCTGAAAATCAGGGGAGGGTCAGGAGCTGGATACTGAACAATTTGATTATCAAAATGCAAAGCTACATTCATGCTCTTTTGGTGGGAGCAGGGTTGAAGATGTGGCTAATGGAACAAGAAACATTAAATCCATATGGTACATGTGAGAATGGAAGTCCATAGGGAAAAAAAACGAGGTCGCCATGAGAAGGTAATAAAAAGGGAAACATGGGAAGCGCTGGTGATACTCACTTGTTCTATTCAGCCTTATTTTCATGCATGGACTCCCATTGCCATTTTCAGTTCTCTTCTGAAGGCCCAGAGACTCTCATATCATTGTCAGTCTTCAGGCAGCATCTACAAGCATGACAACTGAAGAATCCGGTTTCCATGCTATTGTAACTCCACTAACCATTGTTACATTTTTTTTTTCCACTCCATAGCATTTGACACTTACAATAGGAAGGGTTCCATCAAATTTGGATGAATAAAATATATTCACATTTTTCACCTTTAAGGGTTAATTAAATTGTTTAACAGACACTGTTTGGTTTTGCATACTAGTATAATTTTCTGTGGTTGAGGTAGCAAGTTCTCCAATTGTACTTTCTATTGCCTCATTAGTCTTCACCTATTAGCAAGTAAGTTTTCCTTAATGGGGTATTTAGGATCATTTTACTGATGGTCATTTATAATAAAAAGAAAAGACTACAGTAAACTCATACACTGAGCTCTAATGTATTGTTTAATTCGACTCCATCTGCAAGTGTTTATTTTCTTTTATTAACTGCATTAGAAGAGGCTAATTTGTATAGCGTTTACATGTTATTTCTCCCAGTGAGGTGTCTGCTGTCATGCTTCTATGGCTCTATTATGCCAGAAAATGATACCACATTGCTTTCAATTGCTTTAATATAAAAATCAATAAAATGAATTATATGGGGGTGTGTCCTTATCACAAAAAATATGTAATAAACAGGAATCTGAGTAAAATAAAAATCTTGAACATGACTGGTCAAACATTTTTCCTCTTTTCTTCTTAAAAATAAGAAGTCGATGTGTGTATATCTCGGGGGTACAAAACTGTATTATGCATGTGCCACTGCTGCATTATTTGTCGTGGTCACTGTGTGACTGTCATTTTGCACAGTGCAGTGTAGGAGAGGACCCAGCAGAAAAAGTCTGCAGCATAATTAAGAAACACTCTGCTGCTCTCCATTATCTTTTCTCCTCACCTTGCCCTGTGTTTTTCTTCTTGATGAAGTGGTAGTAGTTTTCAGTCTTGGTGAGAAAATAACAATTCAGCTGACATCAAATGATAGGAAAACCTGTGCACTGAGTCACAGGTACATGGCCCGAGTAAGGGATCTAGCCTAGTCATTTCAGCCCAAATGTGAGACTGACAAAGCAAAAATAGAAATATGATACAGGTCAGAAATTGCTAGCTGGATTTGTTAAGGAAACTGTATGCTGTGGATTATTCGTCAGAGGCTCTTTAGCCCAAAAGGGTTTTTTGTGTGTGTGTGTGTTTTGTTTTTTTGTTTTCCCCTTCTGCTGTTGATTTTTTCCTACTGTCATAAGAGATTTTTTTCTTCATAAGCCAAACTTTTGGTAATGCATTTTGAGTAGAGCAGTTTGGGGGGAAATACCCCTACCAAATAGTCATGATTCAAAGTGAGAACTGACCTCATCCAAACACACTTACCTTTAAGAAACACTTCTTTGCCTAGATACATAGATACATAGATAGATGGGGGAGGAATAGGCTTACAGTTACATAGTATAACCGGTTTGAAAAATTGCTTCATGAGTTAGGATTCATCATATAAAGATGTCTTATAAAGGAATTCAAAGCATGCATGCACCACCAAAATACTATCTTATTCTGATTCTAGATTTTATATTTAAAATAAATCTTGCAATTATAATTCACAAAGTATTAGTATATATACTTATTTTTACTTATAAAATAAGTATATATATACTTCTTTTATATATATGCTTATATATATACATGGATGTATAACATATATATATATATGGATGTATAATCACAAAGATTCTTAAGGCATATGTGACTTAATAAATAAAGATTATGAGCTAAAATCAGATACTGGCAATAACTTTATAAATTATAATGTAGAAAGAATACAAGGTATTCATAATATATTTTGAAGTTTGCAATGGGACAGACATTTGTGATGTTTTCTTCCCTTAATCTCTGTTTATCAAAGCGGACTCTTTTTTTATTATTATTCATGGTTCCTAATAAATAGAATCATTTTAAAAGATTTGAGAGAAGGCAGAAGAAAGATTTTGTCTTGTTCAAAATAGGGCTAAAATTTGTGTTTGTTTTTTTAAAAAATCAGGTTATCTTTAAAAAAAAAAAAAAGTGGGGGAGGTAGCTTGTGCTAGGCCATTTGGGAGCCATTCATGTGGGTGGTGGCCGTTTCCTCTTCAATAAAACATGACTACTTACCATAGCAACCAGAGTGGTGAACAGCACATGTGCTGCCCGAGATACAGTACTTTAATAAAGAAATACTTGCAGTGAAGAATGAGCAAATACATCGGCACTTTTTTACAATCTCATAATAGAAAACAATATCTTTTTCAAAAGCATTTATATTTTCCCCATTTTTAATACCCAGCTACTGTGTGATAATCAATACAATACGCTACAAGCCATTTGCCTTTCTTTGTGACTGGCTTGCCTTTGAAAGTGATGATTTTTATTTGGGTGCTTGTTTCAACAGGATGAGAGTTGCATTTCGGAAGGCACCAAGTTGCAATGGGAGATGGTAGTCTTTCCTCTTTAGAAAGGGGAGAATGCAATGATCAGGTGTGCCCCCTGAGGCAGCACACAGGTCCAGGAGGTTCTCTGAGGTCTGCCCAGGTACACAGCTCACATATCATCTCCTGATTTCTTGCAAGTTTCACCCGGGGAGAAGGCACACAATTGGTTTAGTAAATGTATGAGCTAAGTCCCGGTGGTCTGCTGAGGATGCTGCTGCTCACTGCTTTCAGCTGCAAATGAGATCCCCCATGCTTTTTCTAAGCTCATTTATATACTTTGGCTGCAAGTTTAGAGTTTACAACACCCTGAGCTTTGCATCTGAGAGTCTTGAATTATCTTGTTATAATACTGCTCCCTGTGAGTGGTTTCAAAATTTTACAATAATGTTTATTTTGCATGAGTGGGATTATCTATGTATAATTACTACAAGTAGGTATATTCCATATGTTATAAAAGTTAAATTTTTACTTAGAAATCATAGCCAAGGAATACTTTTTTTTCCAATGAAAGTAATTTAAATTGAAGTAAGACCCTCTAATACCACCATCTGTACAAGTAAATTACTTTCAGAGTAATTAAATATGCATATCTGAGCCATGTACTGTACAGATGAACCAAGTTTTATTGAAGCAATATGCTTATAAATCCCTTAGGTATTAAAGATGAAGAACCAATGGCATTTTATATTCATGCAGATATAAATAAGCACAAAGATATTTGAGCAGTTTCATCTTTTTCAAAAATACACTTTATCAACTTTTCCTAGTTAATTAATAGTTTTCACCAAATAGGGTGATCATCATTTTTATTCGTCTAATGTTCTGCATTGTCTTAAAGCTTCACCAGCTATTTTCATGTTTGTATGTCTGGATTTATGATCGGTACCCACTCACTTATCTTCCTCGGTTCCCAGGGAGTAGAGCAATGCAGTGAAACTGGAATCATTAACTTGTCTGAATTCATAACAGTTGGACCTGCCCCTCCATGAAATAGCCCTGCACAACCAATTGGAATTCATGGCCACGGCCCTTTATTGCATCATCATGGTTTATAGTCCATAACAAATACAAACACAGAACTGAGCCTTAACAATGTGATGCTTCTGACCTGCCAGCCCACCTTCTGGGACTTTGCCTGATGAGTTTACCCGAGCACTGCATGGGGTAAAAGCAAAGGGAACCCTCTCTGTAGTTCTCCCTTGTAAGGCCTGACCTCAAGTCCCTAGTCCATATCTTTGACCTTGTCATCACCACAGTAGGCGGCCCATCTCAACCAGGAAAAGCAGTCATTTATGTAAGGTCTCCCAGAAACTCCGTCTGGTCAGGGCTCATTGATGTCAGTTTAAAAGTGGTTTCCCGCTGTGGTGAGACACCCCAGTTGCTTTTATAAAACGTTACTGTCTTCCTTACTTGAGCCCACAAGTGGGTTGGACCCTGGAAATGGTCTAATAAATTGAAGGCTACCAAAAGAAGGCTTGTTGTCAGGGAAGTTTTCATCCCAGATGGGGCGTCTTTCTCTCAGATTGTGTGTAATCCTGGGGAATTTGGTAATAAATTTTCATTTCCTTCACATCGATAGTTCCCATTAAAGTCAAATTAAATGCTTATCAGAAGGTGTGGGCTTTTTCTTATTTTTAGTATGCTCTCATCTCTGTAACCATGTTCAAAGTGTATAAAACCTGCAAGGATAAGGAACATTTTCTAATTTATTCTTACCTATCCTTCAGCAAACAGACCAAGTGAATAAATGCTGTCTTAAACCAAATAAATTTCAATTGATTTTGGAATAGAGAAACAACAGGGGATCCACTACATATTTTGCCATATTGTCTTTTTTTTTGAGGGGGGGGGACATTTGACTTTTTTGTTTATAATAAGTTAAATGGGACACAAAAATGCAACACCTTTAAGAGTCGGATTAAAGTTCCATATAATACCATTGAGAACACATGTAAAGCTCTGATATAAGAAGGCTGTGTTGTTCTCTATATGCAAAGGAGTCTTCTTCTCTCTTTGGGAAGAAGTCGTATTAAAACCTCTTGTTCACTGTGTTCTCATTGCAAAAGTGATTTTCAAGGAGTGTCTTTTCGACAGAGTTTAAATGCACACTGCATCATTGGCGAAGTATGAAACGAGGGCAGGTTATGTAACTTCTCTGTGCCCCAGTATTCACACTTTAAAATAGGAATAATAAAATTACCCACTTTCTAGAGTTGCTGTAGGGGTCAAATTATATACGTGAAACATGCTGAAAAGGGTGGCTGACACATTGTATGTATTTCCCTAACTGCTGACCATAAGGAGGATGACCATGTCTTTTCCTTCACAGTTTGTTTTAAAATAAACCAAATTAGAGCCCTTTTTGTACTCGTAAGTTTAATGATAGCATTATTTGTACCTATAGCTTTACATATCTTGTGTGTGTGTGTCTGGTTGATACTAATCCCCAACCAGACTCTAAAGTCATCAGGAAAGGGACTCTTCAGCCACAGCCCCAGATTGTAGCATAGCACCTGTTGGAGAGCAGACTTTCAGTAAGTACTTTCTGAATCAATAAAGTTGTATTTATTTAACATAATGACATGCAAAATATAAAGAGTTGGCAATGCTGCATCAACCTCCGTATTTCCTAAAGTTTTCCTAGGAATGAAGTCTGAACAGTTTGGGAAGCTTAGAAGCTTCCACCATTGCCTTCAGAGGTTCATTTAACTGTTGTACTCCTTAATCACAAGCCTTTTCTTTTTAATTTAAACCCTTTCTACTATAATAGATGTTCCTTTTTGTTTCAATAAAGAAGGGGAAAGCTGTTTACTATGCTTCACAGTAACGTTCTAGCAGAGATAACTAGCGTGATGTTTTGGTCTCTGCAGATAAATTGAAATGTTATCCAAAACTCACTACAGATTCCAAAGACAATTGATAATATGAAGCAGGTCCAGTATATCTTGGAGAAGTTTAACCATATGATCTTATTTAAAAAAATGTGTATAAAATTTGATTACCTTACTCTCATTTAGTCTGGATAATTTTTTCCCCTCCCTTTCTCTTTCTCAAGACATGTGCTTAAGGTTGTAGACACTGCTTGCAGACACTGTTTGCAGGGGTAAAGTGTGGCTTTATTGGGGATTTTCAATGAGGTTCCAAGTCCACTTAATCTGAAATTCTGACTTTAGTATCTGTGCTGCTAAAGTGAGCACTCTGAAGCTCTGAATTCTCTCAGGCCTGCTAACCCAGTGCAGAAATTCCCTAAAATCTACAATGCTCTATGAGAAAAATACCTGAGTATACTCTGTGTACTATTTACCTTGATTGGAAACCATTGTTTAGAAGGGGAGCAAGAGGTGGCTCTGGCTTTTGTTTTCCTCATTTTCTGCAATGATTATACATGGCCTTTCTTAGGTAAAAACAGTTGATGGTTCTTAAAATAGTTGACTTTGGCTTCAGGACCATCTGTGATACAGTTTTAGAACTCTTAGTATACCATCATACAAACAAACAACTCTCCCTAAACCTCCTAAAGGCATGACATAATTATAGTGACAATAATTTTAATTATATGCCGAGTGTGCCTCACACAGAGTTGACGTTGTGAGCTGTTGAGCTTTGAAGGTCTGGGAGGATTAGTAGGGACTGGTGAGGGGAACAGGATGGAGAATTTGCTAGAAGAGATTAAAAGCCAAACTATTACAGGAGAGTCAAGGTAGTTGAAAGAAGCAGCAGATAAGTAGCTCTCTTTAAAATGTTTGCTTTCTCCAGGCATTTCAACCAAATATGAAAGCAGCTCATATTACCTTTAGTCTCTAAATACAGAGAAGTAAGAGAATGAACATATCTCTAGTTTGCACATTTTCTCCCATCAAATTTCAAAATACCTTTCAATGAAAACCAAAGTAGTAGAAAGTTTACCCGAAAACTTGGCTCTTAAGAAAGTGCATATTTTCTTATCTTGGATTTCAAAATGTATGGTTTTGAATACACTGTGAAGTCATCTTCCAATTCTTTATGCTACTCTAAATTATGGACCCTCCAACACAATGCACTTTTGTATATTCACAGATATAAGCCTATATTTGTTTTGAATACTTCTCTCACTCTCTACCATCCATCATCTAAAATTGTAGGTGAAGTCAAAAATTCATTAGTAATCAACATTATTATGAAACTTTAAAACATTTCTATTCGAGGAAAAATTTATAATTCAATGAGGAAAATGGTTTCAAAGTTTGAGCTGCTTACTTTTTAGTATTTTCTACTTTAGTTTTTTTTTCATCTGTTTTTGTCATTATTGTATGTCTTTTTTGTTCATTTTGTTCTATTCATGATGATAATGATTTGATGATGCTTTCACTGGGATCCTTCTGGACCATGGCTTATTATTACCAAAGGGACCCAGAAGTGGGTCCATGAATCCATGGACTGAATCCATGAGCATATGACCCCTTAAAGAAAATGTGCTTAAGGTACCAACTCCAAGAAGCATCCAACAGCATTTGTTCTAATCCTCTGATACAAATAAGGTTTCACCACTTTGCTTCTGAGCATTATTGATCTAATTTGTGTATTTTCAATTTTGTTCAAATCCTGGAGATGAACACTATTTGATATACATTATTTCTCAGGCTCAGAGGAACAAGGTGAGGTGTGGGGGAGATTGAAAGCTTTTTCTTATACTACAATGGGTATGTTTATGCTTGCTTGTGACCTTTGAGAGCAAAACTTTGTGCACTTTCTAAAATTATTTCAAGTTCTAAAATAAAGTAAGCTTCAAAAGCAATACTTTGTAAATGCTGAGGAAAATAACAGACTGTTCTTATGTTTACAATTCTTCACTGTTATATGGATAGAATTTTAAGATAGATTTTTGTCTATGAAATATCATAGTCATTTAAATTGTACTAGCCTTCGATTATGCCACAAGATGGTGTCTTCTATTTAAAATAGTTATTTTGTCTCCTAGGATGTTTATTTGAAAGAGTTACACTAAATTAGAGTTTCTACTACAGAAGGATTGAAACTCCAGAATTCATTTTAAAAATTGACATGCTTCAAGACAAAGAAAACTTATACATTTTGGGGACTAGCAGAGGCAGCATCTCATGACATACTGAGGCACCATTTGGTGCTTAAAATCCAGCACCAGCTATGAACTTGGCATTAGCTTTGAGAACTCTGGAAGGATATAATGAAGAACAAATTGTAAAGTAGCATCTCACTTAATTCTTTATTTTCTCACTCTGGAAATTAAGAAATAAAATAAGAGCTACTTGTATGACGATATACATATACTCAATTAAAAGAGAAGCTAGCATATGTACAAAATAAACACTATTTAACTTCCCTAGAGAAAGGCCTTATCAAGCTTAATCACAAATCCACTTAGAGAGATCCAACATGGCGGCGGGCACGGAGAGATCAAGTCTCTGACCTCTTCACCTGTGCGGGCATAGGGAGTCGTAAACAGTCTAAATTCTGTTTGCTCAGGATCACTAGGCAATGCTGAGCTGACGTGGATTTGGGGCGAACAGTCTGGGCCTCTCAGAACACACACTGAGCCCAGATCGGCTGAATTCAAGCTCCCGTTCGCCTGCTTCCCGCAGACAAACAGCTGTGACTCAGCACTAATCCATCCGGCTGAAACAACTGGTCAGCCCTTCTGATACTACGGAGGTAAATGCCAATCGAGCCTTCATAGGTAGTGGCCACAGGTTTGAAACGGGGCTTGGGACAGACAGTAAGGACCCACCCGTTGCACTGGTCACCCGGCAAAGGGAAATGAACTGTCGCCATTTCCAAGAGATACCAACATGGCAGAGAACTGACGTCACCAGACTGCGGTGGAGGAGATAACTTCATTGAAATCTGCGGCTACAGGTGTGTAATTCTCTAGCCTTCCCTCTCCACACATCGGGGAAACCTTAAGGGCCCCTCCCAGCTCTCCCATAAGAGCCCCTTCCAGCTCTCCCGTGAGCGCCATAGCCAGACCCAGAGAATCAGACGTGGTGAGGAACCCGTGGCACGGAACTCCCGGCTACTGCTCCCACCAGTGCTGACAACTGAGGTCTCTTGCACCACCTACTGGGGGCGTGGCTACTGGAGGGCAAGTAAAATTCGCTGAGGATTCTCAGCCCCAAGCTCTACAAACTTAGGGTCTGAGGGAATGGCAAACAGGGAGACTGTGCCCAGTCGTTCATGAAAACAGGGCTCCTGGGAGCAGCAGACCTGGCGTGTAGCCAGTATTGTGGTGAGCGTCACCAGTGAGAGGGGCCTGGCTAGAGGAAAAGTGGGGAAGTGACTAGACACAAGAGGAGGCCCTAGGCACTCAGGATTGGAGACTCGCCCCGTCTGGGAGGAGGAGCTGATGCACAGTGATTGGTTCCCGCGTATTGACAGGAGAAACTTGGCCTGGTGGGCACAGCGCCACCTACTGGAAGAGAAGTTTCAAACTCTAAGACTGCATTTATTCGTTTTTTTTTTTTCTTTTCTCTTTTTTTGATTTGGGTTTTTTCTTTCATTTTCATTTTTCTTTAATGTTGTTTTTTAAAATTTTTTTACACTTTTTTTAAATTTTTTTCTTCTAAATTTAATGTTAATTTTTTTATTATTTTTTTTAATTTTTTTATTTTTTTTCCTTTTTTATTTCCTATTCTTTTTCTTCTTTTATCTTTTCATTTCTTTTCAATTTTCTTATTACCCCTTCCTTGAATTCTACCTGCTTACTCTCATTCTCTTTAGTGACTTCTTCCCTTCCCTTCTAATACCTTTCCTCCCAAGCATCAAATAAATTTATAGGAGTAAACAGTAACTCAGCACTCAAACAGAACAAGAAGTAACATGAGCAACTTGAAAAAGCAAGGAAGAAAAGGAGTACAAACAATGCACGACAGCCTAAATATTCAGGAGGACCTAGAGTCATCAGAAAAAATGGTCGTATAAAGAACTCAAGGAACACCTTAGACAGATGGAATGGAACCTTAAAGAGGATATGAGACAGAAAATTCAAGCAGTGAAAGAACACATTGAGAATGAATTACATAAACAGATAAAATAAGAAGTTAAGCATCTTTATCAGGAGATAGAGATTATAAAAAATAATCAAACAATAATTCTAGAAATGAAGGAAATGATAAACCAAATTAAAAACTCAAGTGAGAGTATGACTAACAGAGTGAAGCAAGTAGAAGCCAGAATGTCAGATAATGAAGACAAAATATATCATCTTGAAAAGAGTCTAGCCAACTCAGAAAGGCTGGTAAAAAATCACGAGAAAAACATCCAAGAGTTATGGGATAACATAAAAAAACCAAACTTACGAGTCATCGGGATAGAAGAAGGTACAGAGATTCAAACCAAGGGAATGAGTAACCTGCTGAATGAAATAATTACAGAAAACTTTCCAGAAATAAAAAAGGAAACAGATATACAAATTGTAGATGCATACAGGACACCGAGCACACAAAATCACAGTAGACCAACGCCAAGACACATTGTTATGAAGATATCCACTATACAGAACAAAGAGAAAATATTAAAAGGTACAAGAGAAAGGAGGCAGATTACATTCAGGGGTAAACCAATAAGGTGAACAACAGATTTTTTATCATAGATGCTGAAAGCAAGAAGGTCATGGAACAACGTATTTCAAACACTAAAAGACAATGAATGCCAACCAAGAATTCTGTATCCAGCAAAATTAAGCTTCAGGTATGACAATGAAATAAAAATCTTTCATGATAAACAAAAGTTAAAAGAATTTGCAGCCAGAAAACCAGCATTGCCAAGCATCTTGAGCAAAACTCTACACAAGGAAGAAATGAAAAACAATAACCAAAACCATCAGTGGGAAGTGCCTCAGTAAAGACAGAGGGCGGGGAGAAAGATAATCATGGAGGAACAAACTAATTTTTTTTAAAAAAAAGGAAATAATCAAACATGGCTGGAAGTACAAAACATATATCAATAGTAACTCTAAATGTTAATGGCTTAAACTCTCCAATAAACTGACATAGGCTGGTATCATGGATTAAGAAAACAAAACCAACAATATGCTGCCTCCAGGAGACACATCTGATTGGAAAAGACATACACAGGCTGAAGGTGAAAGGATGGGAAAAAATATACCACGCACACGGTCCTCGTAAGCAAGCAGGGGTGGCCATCCTCATATTGAATAAAATCAACTTCAAGACTAAGTTAATCAAAAGGGATAAAGAAGGACATTATATACTGTTAAAAGGAACCATTCACCAACAAGACATAACAATTATCAATATTTATGCACCAAATAATGGTGCTGCGACATTCATAAAACAAATTCTCCTCAAGTTTAAGAATCAAATAGACCACAACACAATAATTCTGGGTGACTTCAACACACCTCTCTTACCATTGGACAGATCCTCCAAACAAAAGTTGAATAAAGAAGCTATAGAACTCAATACCACAATCAATAACCTAGACTTAACTGACATATATAGAATATATCAACCATCATCAAATGGATATACTTTTTTCTCAGCAGCATATGGAACCTTCTCAAAAATAGACCATATATTATGCCATAGGGCAACCCTCAGTAAATATAAAGGGGTGGAGATAATACCATGCATTTTATCTGATCATAATGGAATGAAACTGGAAATCAATGATAAAAGAAGGAAGGAAAAATCCTACATCACATGGAAAATGAACAATATGTTACTGAATGATCAATGGGTTACAGAAGACATAAAGGAGGAAATCAAAAAATTCTTAGAGATAAATGAAAATACAGACACAACATATCGGAATCTATGGGACACAATGAAAGCCGTTTTAAGAGGGAAATTCATCGCCTGGAGGTCATTGCTCAAAAAAAGAAAAAACCAACAAATAAATGAGCTCACACTTCATCTCAAAGCCCTAGAAAAGGAAGAGCAAAATAACAGCAAATGTAGCAGAAGGCAAGAAATAATTAAAATCAGAGCATAAATCAACGAAATTGAAACAAAAGAAACTATTGAAAAAATTAACAAAACTAAAAGTTGGTTCTTCAAAAAAATAAATAAGATCGACAGACCTTTAGCCATGCTAACGAAGAGAAGAAGAGAGAGAACTTAAATTACTAAAATACGGGATGAAAAAGGCAATATCACAACAGATGCTACAGAAATACAGAAGACAATTAGAAATTATTTTGAAAACCTATATTCCAATAAAATAGAAGATAGTGAAGACATCGATAAATTTCTTAAGTCATATGATTTGCCCAGACTGAGTCAGGAGGATACACACAATTTAAACAGACCAATATCAATGGATGAAATAGAAGAAGCAATCAAAAGACTACCAACCAAGAAAAGCCCAGGACCGGATGGGTATACAGCAGAGTTTTACAAAACCTTTAAAGAAGAATTAATACCAATACTTTTCAAGTTATTTCAGGAAATAGAAAAAGAGGGAGCTCTTCTAAATTCATTCTATGAGGCCAACATCACCCTGATTCCGAAACCAGACAAAGACACCTCAAAGAAAGAAAACTACAGACCAATATCTCTAATGAACCTAGATGCAAAAATCCTCAATAAAATTCTGACGAATAGAATACAAAAACACATCAAAAAAATTGTTCACCATGATCAAGTAGGATTCATCCCTGGGATGCAAGGATGGTTCAATATAGGGAAATCAATAAATGTTATTCATTTAATCAATAGACTTAAAGATAAGAACCATATGATCATCTCGATAGACGCAGAGAAAGCATTCGACAAAGTACAGCATTGCTTTATGTTCAAAACATTAGAAAAACTAGGGATAACAGGAACTTACCTGGACATTGTAAAAGCTATCTATGCTAAGCCTCAGGCTAGCATCATTCTGAATGGACAAAAGTTAAAGGCATTCCCTCTAAAATCTGGAACAAGACAGGGATGCCCTCTATCACCACTTCTATTCAATATAGTTCTCGAAACACTGGCCAGAGCAATTAGAGAGACCAAAGAAATTAAAGGCATAAAAATAGGAAAAGAAGAACTTAAATTATCACTATTTGCAGATGACATGATTCTATACCTAGAAGACCCAAAAGGGTCTACGAAGAAACTACTAGAACTAATAAATGAATTCAGCAAAGTGGCAGGATATAAAATCAACACGCATAAATCAAAGGCATTTCTGTATATCAGCGACAAAACTTCTGAAACGGAAATGAGGAAAAACACTCCATTCACAATATCCTCAAAAAAAATAAAATACTTGGGAATCAACCTAACAAAAGAGGTGAAAGACCTATACAATGAAAACTACAGAACCCTAAAGAGAGAAGTAGAAGAAGATCTTAGAAGATGGAAAAATATACCCTGTTCATGGACAGGCAGAACTAACATTATCAAAATGACGATATTACCAAAAGTTCTCTATAGGTTTAATGCTATGCCAATCAAAATCCCAATGGCATTTCTTGTAGAAATAGATAAAGCAATCTTGAAATTCATATGGAAAAATAAAAGACCCAGAATAGCAAAAGCAATTCTAAGCAGGAAGTGTGAATCAGGCGGTATAGCGATACCAGATTTCAAACTATATTACAGAGCAATAGTGACAAAAACAGCATGGTACTGGTACCAACACAGGCGGGTGTACCAATGGTATAGAATAGAGGACACAGAGACTAATCCACAAAGTTACAACTATCTTATATTTGATAAAGGGGCTAAAAGCATGCAATGGAGGAAGGATAGCATCTTCAACAAATGGTGCTGGGAAAATTGGAAATCCATATGCAACAAAATGAAACTGAATCCCTTTCTCTCGCCATGCACAAAAGTTAACTCAAAATGGATCAAGGAGCTAGATATCAAATCAGAGACTCTGCGTCTGATAGAAGAAAAAGTTGGCTCTGATCTACATATTGTGAGGTCGGGCTCCAAATTCCTTAATAGGACACCCATAGCACATGAGTTAATAACAAGAATGAACAAATGGGACTTACTTAAACTAAAAAGTTTTTTCTCAGCAAGAGAAACAATAAGAGAGGTAAATAGGGAGCCTACATCCTGGGAACAAATTTTTACTCCTCACACTTCAGATAGAGCCCTAATATCCAGAGTATACAAAGAACTCAAAAAATTAGACAATAAGATAACAAATAACCCAATCAACAAATGGGCCAAGGACCTGAACAGACACTTCTCAGAGGAGGATATATAATCAATCAACAAGTACATGAAAAAATGCTCTCCATCTCTAGCAGTCAGAGAAATGCAAATCAAAACCACCCTAAGATACCATCTCACTCCAGTAAGATTGACAGCCACTATGAAGTCAAACAACAACAAGTGCTGGCGAGGATGTGGAGACAAGGGTACACTTGTACATTGCTGGTGGGACTGCAAATTGGTGAGGCCAATTTGGAAAGCACTATGGAGATTCCTGGGAAAGCTGGGAATGGAACCACCATTTGACCCAGCTATTGCCCTTCTTGGACTATTCCCTGAAGACCTTAAAAGAGCATACTACAGGGATACTGCCACATCGATGTTCATAGCAGCACAATTCACAATAGCTAGACTGTGGAACCAACCCAGATGCCCTTCAATAGATGAATGGATAAAAAAATGTGGCATCTATACACAATGGAGTACTATGCAGCAATAAAAAATGACAAAATCATAGAATTTGCAGGGAAATGGATGGCACTAGAGCAGATTATGCTTAGTGAAGCTAGCCAATCCCTCAAAAACAAATACCAAATGTCTTCTTTGATATAATGAGAGCAACTATGAACAGAGCAGGGAGGAAGAGCAGGAACAAAAGATTAACATTAAACAGAGACATGAGATGGAAGGGAAAGGTTGAGAAAAAGGAAATTGCATGGAAATGAAGGGAGACCCTCATTGCTATACAAAATTACATATAAGAGGTTGTGAGGGGAATGGGAAAATAAACAAGGAGAGAAATGAATTACAGTAGATGGGGTAGAGAGAGAAGATGGGAGGGGAGGGGAGGGGGGATAGTAGGGGATAGGAAAGGTAGCAGAATACAACAATTACTAATAGGGCATTATGTAAAATTGTGGATGTGTAACCTACGTGATTCTGCAATCTGCATTTGGGGTAATAATTGGGGGTTCATAACCCACTTCAATCTAATGTATATAATATGATATGTCAAGAGCTTTGTAATGTTGTGAACAACCAATAAAAAACAGACTGTCTTATATATTAATAAAAAAAATCCACTTAGAAAAAGAGAAAGTTCTGATGAAAACACATTAGGATTTCCTAGCTGAAATTAACCTCTTGTGTTAATTTCCTATCTGAACCTAACCCCAAACTTTGGCTGAGGAAAGGAGACTATTTCCAAATTGTCTGTGAAGCAACATTAATCAAAACAAAAATTAATATAAAACTATACCAGGTGGTCTTTCACTTCTGGTCACAAGGGAGTAACAGATCTAAACCTCTCCTCCACAGCTAGGAACTGGAAAACAATATATGCTATACCACTATTTAGAAAGTAGACACTCTGCATCACAGGACTGTGATTCCTAAGGGAAGAGGGGAGATGAGTCCATGATCACACCAGGTTTCTGCCTAGAGACAGTTTCCAGACCAGGGTCCAGGGAGGGTGAACCCAAACAGAATGCAGATGCTCTTCAAAATGAGAAGGCATGGGTCCTTACTCCTGGAGGTTATAGAGGCTACAGTTTTCAAGAAATGAGGGAAGTACCTATATATACAGAAAGGCTTCAGAAGTCTGTATAAAGTCTCTCAATTTTTCTAGGAAAAAAATATTTTAAAAATCTCAGAAATATGAGACAGAGCTCTAACATACATCTAAGTCACTTAAATAAAAAAAAAAAAAAAAGAGAGGGGCTGGGGCTATAGCTCAGTTGTAAAGCACCTGCCTTGCACGTGGGAGGCACTGGGTTTGATCCTTAGCACCACATAAAAATAAATAAATAAATATATTGTGTCCATTTACAACTAAAAAAAACTTAAAAAAACAAAAGAGGCTGTGGTAACAGGGATTAAAAAAATGGAGAAATAATTGCCCCAAATTTTCCAGATTTAATTAGAGCATAAACCTCCAGCAGATCCAAGAAGTACATTAAACTCCAAGAAAGATGAATACAAATACCTTAAAACCACTCAAAGAGAAAAACTCTTAAAAATTATCAACACAAATGCACACTTCTTATCAGAATATTAGCATTATAGGGACTGGGGTTGTGACTCAGTGAGGCTCTGGGTTCGATCCTCAGCACCACATAAAAATAAATGAATAAAATAAAGATATTGTATCCATCTAAAACTAAAATGTTTTTTTTTAATTTAAAAAATGAGCTTCATAAAAGACAATAGAATGCCATCTTTTAAGATGCTGTAGAAAAAAAATAACCTGTCCATCTTACATTCAATATCAGTTTAAGTATTTCAGAAATAAGGAAGCAATAAAGTTCTTTTTTTTTCCAGAGAAGCAAAAGCTGAGAGAATCAATTGCCAGCAAATCTCTACTTTAGGAACTTTCATAGGAGGTTCTTCAGACAGAAAGAAAATATTAGCAGATGGAAACTTGGAGCTTCACAGTGGAATAAAGAGTGAAAGAAATGGTAAATATGTGGATAAACACAGAAAACTCCTACTTCCTCATTTTATAAATTTCTTCAAAGAAAATTGGTTATTTAAAGCAAAAAAAAAGTTTTATTTTTAATTTGTAGCTCACAGAAGAAAATGTATGACAATGTTATGGTCTGGCTATCCAGTGTTTCCCCAAAGTTCCTGTATTTCTGCAGAAAAATTCAGAGGTGAAATGATTATATTTGGAGACCCATAACATGATCAGTCCATCCTAGTTTGAATGGACTGACTGGTGGTAACTCTAGGCAGGTGGGGTCTGGTAGGAGGAAGTGGGAGAAGGTTGCATCATCCTTATAGCCCCTTGTTCCTCCCACTCTCTGCTTCATGACCCTGCCATGAGAAAGATCCTTCCCCCATGATGTGCTGCCTCACCTTGGGCCCAGAGCAAAGGAGTCAGTCATCTATTTTCTCTGAAACTGTGAATCCCAAATAAACTTTCTTTCTTCTAAGTTGTTCTCAACTGGTATTTTGGTCACAATAATGAAAAGCTGACCAAAAAAAAAACAATATAAAAGATATGCAATTATAAACTCTCCTAAGATTCCTATATCCCACGTAATAAGGAATTATATTTGAAGTAGACTATAGTAATTTAAAACACACCATTTAAGTCCCAGAGAAAGCAAAAGTATAAAACAAAGACAGATAATTGATAAGCCAATAGTCGAAACAAAAGAGTCTTATAAACATACTCAATCCAAAAGGCAGGGAAAAATGAAAACAGAAACAAATATAGCTAGAACACAGAGAAGGATTATAGATTCAAACTCAGTTATACCAATCATATTGCTACTAAATGTAAATGGACAAATGAGTTCAGTTAAAAGAAAAAGATTCTCAGACTATATAAAAGAAAGCAAAACTCAGCTGTAGGGTATCTCTGAGAAACTTTAAGTACAAATATACACATAGATATAAATGTGAAAAACTATACTCTGCACATCCTCATTATGAGAAAGCTAAGGTGACTATGTTAGTATCAGACAACATAATTTTCAGAAAGAGAAATAGTATCAGCAATAGAAATATTTCATAATGATAAAGAAAGTATTATAATTCTAAAAATGTATGCAATAAAATAAAATAAACCCTGAAGAAAAATTTGAAAAAAATTGAAGCAAAATTTAAAACCTCAATTTTATGATGAGAAAAACATCATATGAATTCCCATGGAAAGGCTTCCTGCATAGTACTTGACTAATTCATGTCAAAATTATTAAGGGAATCAAAAAACAAAGGAAAATAATATCTGAGAACTATCATAACTGACAGAAGCTTAAATGGTATAATGGGTAAATGTAATATGATATCCTAAGTAACAATCTTACAAAAAGAAAAGGAACATGAGATAAGAAAATCTAAATAAATCTTAATCTTTACTTAATAAAATGTACATAACTAGTTCATTGGTTGTGAAAATTACACAATAGCAATATAAAATATTAATAAAAGAAGGAACAAAGTATGGGGTATATAGGAATTTTCTGTACTATATTTTCTGTTCAGACTGATGTAAGAAAATGTCACGAATTGGGTGACTTATAAACAAAAAATTATTTTGTACAGTTCTGGAGGCTGGAACTCCAAGATCAAGATCAAGGCACTGCAGATTTGTTGTCTGGTGAGGGCCATTTCCTGGTTCACACCTTCTTACTGTATCCTCATATAGTGTAAAAGGGACAAGGCAGCTTTCTGGAGCCTCAAAATTTTAAGAGGCACTAATCCCACTCATGAGGGCAGAGCCCTCAGGACCCAATCACCTCCCCAAAGCTCCACCTTCCAATGCCATCACATTTATGGTTAGGGTTTAGCATATGAATTTGGGAGGATCTCAAACATTCAGACAATAGTAACTAACTTTGCATTTTTTTTTTAGTTGTACATGGACAAATACCTTTAGTTTATTTATTTATTTTTATGTGGTGCTGAGGATTGAACCCAGTGCCTCACACATATGAGGCAAGCGTTGTACCACTGAGCCATAACCCCAGATCTAACTTTGCAAGTTTTGTTTGAAAATCTAAAACTGTTCTAATGTAAAATTTTTCCTTAAAAAGAGAATATAGTCATAGTCCGGGAGAAAATTTTTTCAATGTTGATAACTGATAAAGATTTGCACACAGAATATAGAAAACATGACATCAAATCAATAAGAAAAAAAATCATATAATTCTAAGGAAAAAAATGGCAAGGAATATGAACCATCAATTAACAAGACAGACAACCCTAATGACCATAAACATATGAAAAGAAATACAACTTTACAATTCATAAGGGGAATATAAATTTAATTTACAATATGATTTAAATACCATATGATTTTTAAAATCTTAAATATGATTATGTAGAAGAGGAAGTATAACAATGGTACTTCTCATGCTCTAATTATAGAGTGAAAATGGGTCAAACATTCTGGAAACCTATTTAATATTTAATAGAATTGAGGATGCACCATGAGTCAGCCTCAAAGTAAATATGAGAGAGAAATTTTATTTCTACTGGTATATTCATATAAGTAAGCTGATATCTACTGATATTCTAGGGTCCCAAATGGCATAATTTTAAGGGAATCATCTGTCAGATCTTTAAACTTGGAGGTACTCTTTGTAAAATGGAGTCATTAGAAGACAAATTGGTTTATTCTCCCATCTTACCTAAACCCAGCTTCAAAATCATCCTTTTTGAAAAGAAAGATACTTCCCTTTCTCCTTTGCACCTTACCACCATGCATTGCCCTGAGTCTAAAAATCTCCATGTGCCAAAAAAGCATTTCCAGAATGCATAGCTCATGAGAGCCCTGGGACTGCAGGCACTAATCTTGGTGGAGAAACATTGAAGGGGGCAGTGCCTTATTACATCCAAGAGACAAGAACAAGACAAAGCCCACATGCTCTTATCTATCGTTTTATCTATCCTTCTTTCTTTCTATCTTAGAAATAGAATTCCAAAGCGAGATGGTTGTCATAGAGATGAGTGTGAAAGCACATTTATTTGAATTGAAAAATGAAGTCATATATTTCTGACAGAAAATAAGTCTGATAGCTGTTTGTTTTGACAATGAAGACTGGATATGACATTTAAGTTAAATGATAGACATTTTCCACAAATTGGATTACGGAAATCTACTCCAACATTTTGGCCAAAATAAGTTTAAAGCATGAATACAATATATGATGTGCTGAAACAAGTGTCTTTTCTAATTCTTAAATTTGGACTTTAAAAGTAAATGTTAAGTTTAAAACATACAGGGTGATACCTAACTTTCAAAAAAGCTGAATGTCTTAAAAGGATGAAGGAATTCTGATATATTCATACAATGTGATAATATGCACAGTTAACAAATAGATTTATATGTATATTCAAGAGCCTCAAAAATGTTGAGTTGATGAAACCAAACAAGCTGTAGAATACATTCTTTGAATCTCATATCAATAGTATCTACTGAGAAGCTATTACAAAGCAAGTAAGTATTATTTAAGTATTATTAGTATTTTAAGAAAATACTAATCAACAAAACAGAAAACTCTGCTCTTAGGGAGGCTCATATCCCATTGGAGTAGGAAAACAAAAAAAGATAAAGAAAACATAATAACAAACAAACAAACAAAATATCAACAAGTACATAATGATTAGAATTATCAAATGATGGTTAAGAATGGAAAGAAGAATAGGATGTGCTACTATAGGCAGAGTGGGGTGAGGCACCATTGGAGTTGCAGTCTTAAATAGGCTAGTCAAATTTGTCCTCACAGAAAAGATGACAATTAAGACAAGGTCTGAAATACATGAGCTCATGATCCATGTGGTCATGCGTAGAAAGGGAGATTCCAACAAAAGAAATAGGAGAACATTGAGGAGTCCAGGTGGCTCAGGCAGAGTAAGCAAAGGAGGAGCATAATCAAGGGTGTCACAGCAGAAAGAGCTTCTAGATTATGAAAGACCTAAGAGTCAATGTAGGGCCAGGAAATTAATCCATTCCAGTTATAAAATGATCACTAAACATAAGTTAAAAAAAAAAAAAAAAACTTTACAAGTAAAGAGCAAGAGTGCCTTTCTGATTTTGTCCAGAATGGAATGTGGACAAAATCCTTCTTTCTTTCTTTTTTGGGGGGCAAGGGGGGTTTACTGGTGATTGAACCCAGAAGTGCTTTACCACTGAGCCACTTCCCCAACCCTTTTAAAATTTGCAACAGTGTCTCGCCAAGCGGCTTATTTCTCACTAAGTTGCTGCAGCTGGTCTCAAACTTGCTATCCTCCTGCTTCAGTTTCCCAAATTGCTGGGATTACATGCATGCACCAACATGCCTGGCTTCAACAAAACTCTTCTTATGCTCAAGATTTATTCACATTCATTGATTTCTACTAGTCTGGGGAGAAAAACTGAGGTGGGTGTGAGAAGGTAGATAGATACACAGTGTCAACTACATCAACACTGAAGTTTGTAACCACATCAAATCAACTATGCATGTTTGCCAGAGGGCAAGAGAAGACACATTTTATAAAGAATATCAAACAGCACAGTTGACACAAATTCTTCCAGAAAATAGAAATATACCCCAGATCATTGTAATGAAACAAATAACCTTGATATGCTATTAAAAGAACAGAAAACACAGGCTACTCTCTCCAATAAAATTCTTGTGGAAAATTCTTATGCAAAATATTAACAAACCAAATCTAGTGGTATATAAAAAAGATTGTGTCACAGCAAAGGATGTTTGAATTTAATATTTAAAATCCATAAATGTAATTCACATTAAGAGGACAGAAAGTTATGAACATCTTAATAGATGTAGAAAAAGTATTTGATAATAACATCTATTTGTAGTAAAAAAAGGAATTATGAACATCTTCATAGATGTAGAAAAAATTATTTGATAATAATATCTATTTGTAGTAAAAAAAAAAAAAGAAATAACAGATTTGCAAATTAGAATGGGCCTCTCTTAATCAATAGCGTCTACAAAAAGTACTATAGAAAACAACATATTCAATGAATTTTTGCAAACTTTACCCTTGAAAACAGTCACAAGCCAAAGATGGGCGTGCAGGCTTTGCTAAAAGTCATTAAGCTGGATGCCTATAATCTCTGGACTTTTCTATAGGTAATGCATAAGTATGTAACCACGAAAATCGTTTTCTTGAGGAAATTGAGAAAAATTACAAGGATAAACTAGGTTTTGTTTTTTAAATTGAACCTTTAATTAATTAAAAATAAATGATAGATTAAAAGGAAAAATGTTAAATAGATTTAATGGAAGAGCCCCAAACATAAATCTCATTAAGAAGAGTTGTAACAGGGCAATGTTACAGAGCATGAATGTGCCACAGAGCTGAGGGAGCCACAGCAGGCCTTTACACCAGTTCTTGTGAAGCACCAGAAAGATTTCAGACATGTGTCTTAGAAGAGCAGACATGAGTTTACTAGAAGGGACAAGAAAAGGAAAATGGGGACACTCTCAAAAGAGAGAATAGGTCCTCTCAGAGAGAAGGATGGGGTATCCCTCTCTCTCTCGAGTTTCTTGGAAATTTCTTGGGAAATTTCCAGAGAGTCCCATATAGGTCCACCTCTTGACTTGACTGACAGCAGCATGCCATTGAACTTTCAAGTCTCCACTATACATGACAATTCTAGGTCACATTGAACCATAATGACCAATTCTAATTTGAACTTGTTCTAAGAGATTTTATGTTTAGGGGGAATTATCATTATGTGCCTGAGCTGTGGAACCTGGTCTGTGAAAGGTTACAATATTCCCCACTTCAGAGTAACTTGTGTTCTTCCTTGCAGTATTTCAGGCCTGCATTTCTCCTTGCAGATAGCAGATTGTTTGCTAAAGAATGTAGCATATCCCAATAACTTAAGTCAGACAGGGCTATAGGTAAATTGCTTTTCTAAACGAAAGCATGTGAGAGACAGCCCAGGGTATCTAGTTTATAGAACTATTTCCTTCATCTCATTTTATGGCTTAGATATGAAGTGTTCCCCCAAAAGTTCTTGCATAAGATAATGCAATCCAGAGGTGAAACGATTACATTATGAGAGTTGCGGCCTAAATAGTGGATTAATCCACTGATGTGGATTAACTAGATGGTGACTTCAGGCTGGTAGAGTATGGCTAAGAAAGTAAGTCACTGAGGGTGTGCCTTTGGGATTTATATTTTGTCACTGGTCAGTGGAGCTCTCTCTGCCTCCTTATTGGCGTGTCCTGTTTGCTGGGCTTTTCTACCACGATGCTATGGCCCATCTCAGGGTCAGAGCTTCAGAATCAGCTGAGCATGGAATGAACCTCTCATACTGTGAGCCAAATAGACTTTTCCCTCTCTGTGCAGTTCTTGTCAGGTCTTTGGTCACAACTATGAAAAGCTGACTAAAACACTCATGTTCCTACTGCTCACATCTGCCTGTTACCTATCAAAAGGAATTAGTACAAAAAGCCAGAAGAGATCCAAGTCTTAATTATGATCAGTGAGTAAAACCCAGAGTAGCAGTTATAAAGCAACCAGTTGTAACTCCATAGGTGTGAAATACCCTGGTGCAGGTCTCTTTCTGGTCACTATGATAAAATACCACACTGGGTGGCTTAAACAACAGGAATTTATTTCTCTCAGGTCAGGAGGCCGGAGACCCATTATCAACTTGTTAGTAAGGTTGGTTTCTCTAAGGTCTGTCTCCCTGGTGTGCAGACGACTGCTTCCTCCCTGTGTTGTCTATGCGAACTCATCCCTGGTGGCTTTTTGAGTCCCTCAATTTCCTTTTGTAATTAGTACACCAGTCAGATTGGAGCAATGCCCACCCTACAGGCCTCATATCAGCTTAATCATCTCTTTAGAGACCTTATCTCCAAATACAGACACATTCTGAGATAATGAGAGTTGACATCAACATATATATTTTGGAATGAGGCACAATTCAATCTAGTAACACCCACCAAAGTTGAAAGTTAACCAATAATGGGAATAAAAATAGGTTCTGCTGCATGCAGTTGGGGCTCCAGGTACATTATGCCATGGGATTTCCTTCTGAGCCTTATTAATGCAAGGAAAACATCCCCTCCACCCCTTTGAAAGTGACTTTGCCACTGTAATGGTTCTGTGAGAAGTGAAAGCATCACCGATCAGCAGTGATCATGGTAACCTGACCTCATGACCACAAGAAAGTTTAAGAGGACAGAAGGACTGTTGGAAACTGTTCTCCAAGGCACATGAATCCTGAATGATGTATGGAAAAGTAAGGGAAAGTTGGATTGGCTAAGGATAGAAAGGAGAATATTATAGGATATAGTGAAAGTAGCAAGGTAAAGAGAGAAGCCTAAGTAAAAGCTGTAGCTTTACTATGGCTCTCTGGACATTGAAAAAAAAATGTTTATGGGGCTTAAAGATTTTCCTTCTATGATATTCTGCACAACGTTTTTACTAGTATACTAAATATTTGTTGAATGATGAATATTCGTTAAATAAGTGAACTGAGCCATGAACATGGTAGTAATTAATTTTTGTGGCCAAAGTATCTGGGATAATTCTCAAGCTGTCATTTATGTTACTTTATTGGAAATAAGTCAAGAAATCATTATTTTTCTGTCCCAATGAAAGAGCTATAAATAGGGGACGACCAGCTCTTCCTTACCAAAGAGAGAGTCAATAAGATCAGCAAGTACTTCTAGAAAATGAAGTGCAAGGAACCCAGGAGCCGGCCAGATCCATTCATAGAAGAGTAAAAATTGCCCCCAGGAGCAGTCATTCCTTTTTCAGTGCCCGCTCTTTTGTGGCCATCTTTATTCTTTCTTCTATTTCTACTTCTTTCTCATCTGTTTCTGCCACTTTCTTTCTTCTGATGTCTACTGATGGGTGTCCCCCTTGACTGTGGGTAAATTTCTTTTCTTTCTGTTCATCCCCTTTTCTTTCTGCCTCTCTTCCTTTTTTTTTTAATTGTTCTGACAGTCTTTTTCTAGTTCCCCCTTTTTCAGCAATCTACATCTTTTGCATTTAAACCAGTCATGACATAGAAATTAACTATATAGCATTCATTATATAAAACTACTTTTTAATATGAAGACCAGTCCAAACTTCATTTTATATGGCTCTAAGGGAAAATATAAGTCGTTGTTTTCCAAGGATTGTCTCCTCAGTGTCACAGGGTACATGGAACTTCCTCAGGAAACTGATTCTTGGATTAAGTTAACATTCTCTCTTTGCTTAGCATGTCATAAGAGACTTGATAAAATTCAGCCATCGTTGCTTTCATTGTATTCAATGAGCCTTTCTGCTGACTGTCTAAAGTCTGTGAAGCCAGATCCCATCAAGTGTTGTCCACCCCGTAAGCCCAAGCCTAGAACAATTATCACAAAATGAATGAATGAAGTGATGAGTTAAAAAATTTTTTCAGTCCATCCCTGTTTACATCTTTTCAGAAACAGACCTCTTTTCTCAATTGTCATAACTCATCTAAAACTTCCTATTCATTCCACAGTTCCCTAAGAATGTGAAGACCAGAAATGGACTGTGGCAAAGTGATAATGAAGACATGCCCATGGGCAGCAAGTCCTAAGATAAATTCCGTAAATGTTAAAAATTTCGTGCTGTGAGCTCCTCTTTAAACTATAATGTGCTTTCTTCCCCTTTCTGTATTTCTCCTCTACCTCTTAATGCTCCAGAAATATCTTTCCTAACATGGCTTGCCACACCAGAGTAGCCTATACTGTCTCCCCATTAACCCCAATGAGTCTCTTTTACTTACAGTTCGATGCAGAACAGTGATTCCTATTCCCATCCCGCACTGCATATTTTTTTTTCCCCTGAAAGGATAAAACACCGATAAATGAAGATAAATTGTTGGCTTTGTTCCAAGACAAGCTTGTTGTTCTAGGACCCCAAACTGTCTCAAACATCATTAAGAAGCAGCAGGCCACCCAAGGTTGTGCATCAATTAGCAATTAGGTCACACATTGGTTGGTTGGAGGCACTCAGCCTTTGGCCTTGTTCCTCACAGCACACCCAAGCAGGGCACTGGTATCCAAACAATGCCCACCCTGTTGTATCTTGTTCCTTAATTGGGATAACGTCGAGATGCTAATGCGCACAGGCCGGCTCTGTCACTCCAATTAGACCTCATTAGTGGCTCTGCCAGTGGTGACCACTGGAAAGTGATATTTGCTCTTGGGAAGGCTTTGTGAGGAGCTCCAAGTCCCTGAAAGGAAGCTAGCCAATCCCTAAAAAACAAATACCAAATGTCTTCTTTGATATAATGAGAGCAACTATGAACAGAGCAGGGAGGAAGAGCAGGAAGAAAAGAGTAACATTAAACAGAGACATGAGATGGGAGGGAAAGGGAGAGAAAAGGGAAATTGCATGGAAATGAAGGGAGACCCTCATTGCTATACAAAATTACATATAAGAGGTTGTGAGGGGAATGGGAAAATAAACAAGGAGAGAAATGAATTACAGTAGATGGGGTAGAGAGAGAAGATGGGAGTGGAGGGGAGGGGGGATAGTAGGGGATAGGAAAGGTAGCAGAATACAACAATTACTAATAGGGCATTATGTAAAATTGTGGATGTGTAACCGACGTGATTCTGCAATCTGCATTTGGGGTAAAATTGGGGGTTCATAACCCACTTCAATCTAATGTATGAAATATGATATGTCAAGAGCTTTGTAACGTTGTGAACAACCAATAAAATAAAATAAAATAAATAAATAAATAAATAAATTTTAAAAAGATATAAGAATTGTATTATTTGCAGCAGCTAACTCTTTCCACAATTGTCTACCATGGTTGTCAATCAGTCTAGCGTTACTTTCCAAGGCTCAATTATTATACTATGATTCCTGCTACCTGGGGTGGTAGGTGGACTTTCCTACATGTGGCCACACTATATTATATGAGACTATTAATTGCCCTCTTTTATGGACAATTTCCTGGGCCCCCACATCCAATTTCACTTGAAATACAGATGTGTTCAGAAACAGTTCTATGCACCCAAACTAACACCATCACTCTGAATCCAAAGATGCCCTATAGGTCATTTTTCAATGGATTAAAAAGCAAGAAATTGAAGACAATAAATTTGAGAAATACACAGAGAAATATGTGATTTGTTTTTTGTTTGTTTGTTTGTTTGTTTTTAATTTTTAAGCATGTACCAAGGGTATTTCAAAAGTTTAATTGTGAGAATGTTGCTACTTACTTGTCACAATGAGAAACTGATTGTTGGTGTGGCCAAATTTGGCAAGAGACACACACAGACATAGACACCACTTCTTGCTTTCTTTCTCTCTTTCTTTATTTTATTTTATTAGTTTTAGTTTTAGATGGACACAATACCTTTATTTTACTTATTATTTTTATTTATTTATTTTGTGGCACTGGAATTGAACCCAGTACGTCACACACACTAGACAAGCATTCACCACTGAGCCACAACTGCAGCTTTACGGATACCATTTCTGAAGATATTACAGTCCCTGAACACTTAGTTTTAGAGGAGACACAATGTCATGTGTTATTAGGGTCACCGGCAAAATTCCTTCTGGATTATACCATGGTTAGACTTTACCCCACAATCCATGTGGACAGTTCTATTAGGTCAGGCTGGCATGGCCATGCTTCCTCCACTGGGTTAGGGCAGGACTAAGAGGGGACATGGCTAGAGTCTCTTGCTATTATCCTTTGGTTCACTCAAAGGTGATTATCATTCTTGCTTTGATAGTTTTATTTTTATTTTTTCCTTAAGGATGAGAGGGATTTAAATAAGTGCCCTTTAATAAATAAGACTGGAGACAAATAGGTGATCAATACTAGGGGACATTCAAAAATGGCAGATCTGAGTATCTTGCTTGCAATTAATTGTTGCTAAAAAAGTATTTTTGAAAATTTATTTTTAACCATCTGTATTCCAACAGCTGCCTACACTGTTGTCACCGTAGTATGTATCAAGATATTTGCCATCTAAAGAGCCTTCGGGAGAATAATAAGGTAAGGCTTTCCTAGTGGCCATTTCCATCATGCGATTTTCCCCTTAGTAACTTGCATCCTTCTTCCTGCCCCCTTGACTTGTGTGAGCAGTTGCTGCAGAGATGGCAGGATGTCAATGCCCCCAAAATTGAACCTGTGATTTGTTTTTCTTTGATTTATGTGCTTGTAGTCAATAAACTTTATAAAGGAAAGTATCAGACTGAACAATCAATCAAAGATAAACAGATTCCTGTCCTTTAAAAGCATTTCAGCCCAGTAGGTGAGTGTCTCATTCATCTTTTGCAGGCACGCTTTCGGCCTTTCCACTGAGACACAACCGACCGCTCACTACAGGCAGCTTTTCTACCAAAGGGCTGCTGCAGTTGAGCTGAGATTTATCAATTTCATGGCACCAGTGGTCCTAACATGGTATCATTTTCAGGATCTAAATGGTTAAGCATGCTGTTTGTATCCTGTGACCTGGGTTTTCCATCTACCTGAAGAAGGAGAAGGATGACTAGTTTTAAATGCTCTAGACTGTACTGTTCTATAAAAATTCATATTGTGCACTTTTTCCCCCCTATTCTAAAAAATCAAATCCCTTCCCAGCAAACGAGAATTCCCCCTTCGTTCTATTAGTGGTTTCTGAATCTTCCTTGGAATAAGGCAAATGTCATCCTGCATGTTTTGCTTCTCTGCAGCACAGATGGTGTGCATATGCAGATTGGTGATTTTCTAATCAATACAGTGGCACTTGGGAATATCTGTAAGTATTGTAATAATGCATTAGTCAGGAGTGATGTTGTAACACACTGAGATCATACACATAAATCTAAGACACCATGTCTAGACACTCCAGGGAAGATAGTATGGCATGGGTTGGAGCAGGCATTAAGGGAGGGCAATATTTCAAATATGATGGGAAAATAATGCAATTTGCAGACTTTAATAAAACCATTGGGGAATTAATTTCAGTAGGGGTACATTCTCTCCCCAAACATTCGTGTTCTTATGTTTTGCTTCATGGACACTTGTAATGAGATACGTTTCACCTGTTATCTCAGGCATAAACAGAGAATGGGATCTGTGAATTGAGCTAGATTTTTAATGTGCTGAATATGAAAATAATCCCTTTATAGGTAATGCTTTAGCTGTACAAAAGTGCATTATGCAAACAACACATAGACAGAATAAACCTTGGAGATTCAGAGTTAGAAGAGCTTATAAATTAATCTCCTAAGCACACCTTGAGCATGCTTAGAGAGTGCATTCAATCATAAAACTTGACCAACTGAACCTGCAAAGTTTTAATAGGGATGCGTTCGATGATGAAAAATGAAAATGATGTTAAACGTATGCCCATTTTTACACTACCCCAAAATTGCAGGCTGGCTTTACTGCAGCTTTCTCTGATGCCATTTGACCTTGAATCTTTCATTTTAATCAACCGACACTTTAAATTCTGCAGGCTGATAACTGTCCCAAACTCAGATACTTACTGTGACACAAATGATTTGATAAACGTGTTCAATTAAACTTAGAAGGGAAACCAGTGTTTTAGAGCAGAAAACAGATACAAAATACATTGACTCCCTGCCGCCGACTTTTCCTGTAAGGGTCCAGCAGCAGCTCTTGGTGGCAAAGACTACTTCCTCTGCCTTCCTGTTGTCATTTGGAGCCATTGCTGCCTAAGTGAGAAGTCTCCTTAAGTCTCAGGCCAGCTCTGTGCTTCTAACACTCTGGAGGCTTTTCAATTAAAATGCGAGAGAGGCAAAGGCTAGATGAAATCAACCCAATTATCTCTGTAGCCATAGAAATGCACATGACAAATGAACTCTAACCTTTTCCTTTCTGATGACAACTTGGGCTCTGAATAGAAGTGTGATTTTTTTTTCCTTTCTTTCTTTCTTTCTTTCTTTTTCTTTTCTTTTTTTTCTTGGTGAGTATGAGGAAAGGAAAAATGTGGTTTTTCTTCAGTGTAGAGTGAAAGCCACTTATTTGGCAGGATACCTCAAGGCAAAATGCTTCCAGCACCTGTACAATTTGGTTCCATGCAGCCTTAAGCTTAGATTTTTTTTTTTTTCTCAGACTACCATCCAGGGAGAAAATACGTCACAGCATCTCATTTGTAAAAGTCTTTTCTTGCAACTTTGGCGATTCATTTCCTTATTTCTAACTATATTGGTCTGCATCTTTCTTTCAAATATTGGTTTTGAAGGAGGAATAAAAATACACATAAGAATGTATTCATCTGTTTTATTTCCTAAGCACTTGAACCTCTTCCTTCTTGATGGAAGGCCATTTGATCACTAATACTGGACAGACACTTTACAGAAAGGGTTGAAGCTCAGCAAGAGTGAGATCAATTTACAGTTTTCTATATTCCTCGATTTTTAGATCATTGACGCACCCAGTGCTCACTTAGTAAATGTTGCTTGGTTCAGATAATAACCATAAACGTCCTCAAAAATATCCTAGTGAACAGGTAAATAGTGTCCACTCAGAATGGGAAATATTGCCCTCCCTTTCAAATTGAAGAAACATATAAGATTCATTCCCTTCTTCTTCCACAGGTTTTATTCTACTCCATGATTTTCTTTTTAACTTCAGCAATCTTTCTGCCAAACGCAGTAGGCATGAGTCTATGTGTTCTTTTGCTCCATTGGTCTTTCTACAGTTTGCAATATTGCTGGAGATTAGCCCAATTCAATTCTTAGTCATACAATAATCAAAACTTAAACCATAATGTTCTTTTCACATTTTTGCCTCTGCCCTATTCTAGGGCTGTTTCAATGCCCTAGTTATACATGTAAACATTTTATGACAGCTATAATCAAAATACATAAATGTTTAAGAATACATCTTGGCAAACACTAACAAATCCTCTCATTTGACTTGCATTTTATAATCCATTCCACCAAAATCTGATTACCCAATGTCAGTGTCTCTTGGCCCCAGATAAATTTGAGAAGGTGATTATGTGCATTCACTTTTGTTTAACATTTCATAGTTTACAAAGTGCTTTGGGAATGTGAAAAATAGTGGTCTTGGTCAGGATAAAGGGCAAGGGGAGCATTTATGCTATTTATGGTTATCAAACAGCATTTATGCATGATCCTTCTCCTGGGATAAGGCTCTGGGCATCAGCCTGGAGATGGAGGATGATCTTGGTGAAGAAATAGGTTATCAAAAGGAAGAGATATGGATAGAGACACTGCCTCTCAAAGAGGGATCAGCAAGGGAATGGTGACTACTTAAATAGAAAAAAAAATTAAAGGGTTCCTCACATCAAGGCCAAACATTAATAAAATTATTTTGTGGGAGACAAAATTCATTTATACAGCCATAAGTGGATCTATCATTCTGGATATTTGATTCCTAAAACCTATCAAATCTGCTAGACTTATGTATGGACAACTTTTAGACAACTTTTAAGGATGACACTTAACTATCTTGCCCATGGGAATATCAGTGTGACAGAAGTACACAGGGAAGATGTCCCTAAAAACGTTTGTTACCAGACAAAACAAAAATCCCTGATTTGTTGGGCTTAAGTCTTTGTCTTATTAAATTTCAAATGTTCCTGCAGAAGATAGCATTTTGTTAGTCATTTACACTTCAGAATTAATGATAATTTCAGATCCTTACCTGACAACAGATTTTTAACCCTCAGCTTCAATGGCAGGGAGTACCTCAGAAGAATGAAGGAATGTGTCACCAAATTGGGGCACTAGGGGTGCCAGAAGAGAAGGGGAGGAAGTTAAAACAGGAAGCCATGAAACAGAAAATTCACTTCTTTATTTACCATAATGCCTTGAGCTATTCCTGCTGTTGTCATTGTATTCCCTGAAGTTGAAACCACACAACAGGTATTGCTAAGATAAGCCTTTCTTTGTATATTCTCAGCACTTAATTCAGAACTGAATAAAGAACCATTAGCTGCTCCTCTCCTGTAGGACAACAAGCCCCGAAGGTTTGAGCACCTGGTGAAATGCAGTTTTTCCAGATAGCGGTGTTTAACAGCTATGTTGGGTCCTTTCTGTCTTCTAGTTCTCAGTGTCCTTCTATTTTCTGGTTCAGTTAAATTTATTGTCAAATGGCAGGTTACTGATGAGCCTCAGACTCAAGAGTATACAGAGTGCTTGAGAGACACATTGTGCCCTTCCAGAGTCCATAGGTGTCTCTCTCTCTCCTCATCCCACAACCATTCGAGGCAACTGAGAACATAAAATGTCTATTTAGAACAATGCCAAATTCACTTGAATTAGTCACAAAATAATTGTGTATAATAAGAAGACTATTCTTTCTTTCTCTCTCTCTCTCTCTCTCTGGTAATATTATTGGTAAGAATAATGAGTATGAAATATTCATGTTAATAATGCCATGCAAAAATTAAATATCATTTTAATGTATGTGCTTTGAATTAAAAGGCTAGAAAAGCCTGGTAAAGTAGATGAGCATTGGACTTGAAAATCAAAAAAGACCCAATATAAGTTCTGTTCCACCTAAGCACGTCCCATGTTTTACTAGAGCCCAGGATTCTTCCCTATAAGGGGTTAGGCACTGGGGTCTCTACTCAGCCAATAATTAGTGACTGTATAAACTCTTATGTGAGGAAGGGTGTGATTCTCAGTTCTGACTGAAAAAAGAACTTCCTAAGGCCAGGCAGTGGGAGGTAGAAAGCCCTGGGCCAAATTCAGCCACCCTGGAACTACATAAACTTAAAATGCTACTCCTTAGATTACTTTAGGAACCTTTATTCTCAGATAATTTGAATATGTTATAAAAACATGCATACACATATAAAGCCAAAATTTTTCAATTTTACACTTTAAACAAAGCTAGAAATTATCAATACTTTGTATATTTAAACTAGAATGAGTTTTTAATATTGAGGTGAAGAAGCTTTATTGTGGCCTGCAGCACATAGTTCGTTTTCATATGTATTTCAATGTCTTCAAGCTTTTCCCCATCATTTCAAATATTTTATCAATCTTTGTTGCTTAAAAGCAAATGCCACATATTTTATTTCACTTTCATAGGACTAATGGAAGTGTGATAAAATAATTTCACCTTTAAAAAATACACACACACACACACACACACACACACACAAGATTTTTGAAATTTTATGTTTTCAGATAATCATATGTTTTGCCAATACATTCACACTAGTAGTCAGGAACTGTGACAGCTGGTGTCAAAGTTTCATTTTATGTCATCAAATTCAATATTAAAGAGCTACCATTGTGTGGTTAGCATTGAGTTAGGAAATCCCATGTGATCACACCATATCACAAGTTGGGAATGAACTTTGCTTTGCGTTTGAGGAACTTATCATTTTGTGTTTTTAAAAAAAGAAAAAAAAAAGTATGTTTTCCATTAATTGGCAATATACCCTGTAAATAATGTTGTTCTTTTTACACTGAAAACCATTTAATTCCCATTATCTCACTTCATTAGCCAAATGTCCTGTTTAGGTAAGCTCTGAATATGAAGCACATTATACTGTTGCAGGAAAATAATATTTAGAAACAGCCTTGAACTGAAAAGAAAACCTAGCAAAAAAAAAAAAAAGTCTGTGCCAATGAAATGTATTTATTGTATTCAGGGCTTTTTCAGGGATCTGATTCTATGATGATTGACCTTGGAAATGAAGTGGGAGCAATGTACTAAGTAAACAATGACTTCTGGGACAGACAAAGGACATATTTGCAATTAGTTTTTCAGGAAAGAGTTTAAATATATGTAAGACCTTGGGCCAAATGAGGAATGTTTTGGGGACCAGAAAAATTTGATGTCCAACCATCCCATCTCTCTGCTCACCACTGCCCTCTCCCCTACAGACATGTCTTCTAAAATGTAGTGTATACAAACAAGGAATGCCTTTAACGGGAAAAACAGTTGCAAAGAAGAGTCTGCTAATATGCATGAAGAAGGATGCTCACCCTGAGAAGGAGGTGTTGGGGAGGCGGGAGGCAAGGGACACAGGAAAAATACAGGAGAAACCCAAATCTGCAGTGCTTAATTCCATATATAAAATTGCATAGTGTTTAAATATAAACTACATACATGTACCATATACTTGCAATAATTTATGTATTAATATTACCTGATACTATGTAAACAGTTGTGATCTGTATTGCTTAGGGAATAATGATTTAAAAAAACTACACATTTTGGTACAGTATTTCTTTTCTTTTCCTCTAAAAACTTTCAGTCTCTGGTTGGCTGTAACAGAAAATACAGAACCTACAGACACAGAGGGTTGACATTAGTAGATGGCATTATGATCATAATGTTGCAGCTCCTTGATAAGTCTGTCTCTAGGGGAGGATGATACCTCTTACCCCATTGATATCAGTCCTCTGTTTGGCCAATGAGACATAAGTAAAAGTGTCATGTGCCACTTTTTGTAAAAAAGATTTAAAAGCCTTCAGTAAGTCACATCATTTCTCTTTTTTCTTCTTTCATGAATCTAATGGCATTACACAGTTAAATTGACATTAAATAAACACCATATTTTTTGCATAATTATATCCCAAATATTGCATAGGACATATTTATGCTGAAAACATCATTGTTTATTTATCTTAAATTCAAATTTAATTTGCATTTTGTGCTTCTGTTTGTTAAATTTGGTGACTCTAGTTTGGCAGGATACCAGATAATAACTATTCCACTGGCCTGTGTTCAGAATAAAGACCAGAGGTGGACAGGGCCTCCTCAGACTTATAACCAACCTTAAAATCAAGTTTTGCCATTTTTAGCAACAAGGATAGCCAAGACTTTCATAAGGTATAGGGGAAGATGTCAGCCTCCTAGGCAGGAAACATGGTCAAAGAACTTAGTTGAGAAAGAAAAGGTAGAAATTTTGTAGAAAATAAAAATAGTATTGGTGGCTTGTGAGAGGCCATGGACAGAAGGCTCAAGAGTTTGTTCTCTAGTAATGAGATAGAAGTAAAAGTTTTGAACCAAATAACAACATGATGACTTCTAATTTGCTCCAAAATAGTTCTGACATTTGTTGCCTTCACTTTTATAGGATAAAATATAAACTTAATGTTGGCATAGTTGTCAACATCTGTGTGTGTGTGTGTGTGTGTGTGTGTGTGTGTGTATGGGCACACATGTACAATTGTATGCTCAGAGTAGGGTGGCTATTTAACCATTCATGGACCTTCAAATAGTTTGTACTCAAAACAACATTTTTATTTCATGGATTTGCAGAAGAAAGAATGTTTTCATGGCATATATATTAATTGTGGATGGCACAAACCCAGCTTGAAATGATTACAAAAATATAATTTATTGGGAGAAGAACAGGATGTCTCACAGAATCAAAGAAAATTCAAGCTAGGGAAATATCAAGATGTGCAGTTTGGTTGAGGAACTACCAAAGCTATCATGGGACTTACAGTCAGTGTTATGGTTTAGATAGGAGTTGTCTTCCAAAAGCTCGTGTGTGAAATGATATCAGAAAGTTCAGAGGTGAACTGATTGGATCATGACAGCCTTAACATAATCAGTGCACTAATTCACTTGGACAGATTAACTGGATGCTAACTGTAGGTGAGTAGGGTATGGCTGAAGGAGGTGGGTCCCCAGGGCCTTATTTTGGGGTTATATATTTTGTCCCTGTGAATTTCTCTCTCTGCTTCTGAGTGTTGTGTCCTGAACTGCTTTACCATGAGCCCCAAATAAACTTTTCCTCCTTAAAAATTGTTCTTTTTAGGTCTTTTGGTCACAGTGGCAAAAAGCTGACTAAAACAGTCAGGATTCCCTTTAACTCTGATCAATGCGTCTTTTCATTGATCTGTTCCATTTTTTTTTTATCTTTATATAAACCACTTGACTCCATTCTATGGCATGAAATCATCTGAGGAGCTCTGGATTAATTTATATTTAAAATTTTTAGATATAAGACAGAGTGCCAAAACTCTTACTCTAAAGGTCACATTTCAGGAAAGGGGTTTGAGTGAACCCATCTTGATTCAGGTTCTAAGCCCTGAGCCCATCGATTGTGATCCAGGTGCAGTGATATTGTATACAATTGTTATTCCTGGGCTAAAAGTGCCAGGAGAAGATGTCTCTAAAAATGTTGAGGATTGGTCACTCTAATAATGTGTCTATGACCCAGAAGTGACAACCTCAACAGATAAAGGGAATGCATAAATTTATGTAAAAATGCTAAATCATCATCTAAGCTTAGACCAGACTGAGTCAGTTCTTACAGGGCATCAGAGCCTCACAGTCTCCCATCTTTCTGTCCTGCCATCCCACATTTAAGGGTCTGGATTCCATCCTAATATGAAGAAAAGGGAAGGGAGGGAGAAATGGAGGGAGGGAGAAAAGGACAAAGGGAGAGGAAAAGAAGTCCAGATTAAGTGATTAAAATAGTACTGAATATATATTGGTCTGGGACAGTGATTTCTGCAGAAGTGGAAGGTTTTTCTCAAAATTCCCTAGCCATCTGCTCATTAGTCAGTCTGTTTCATACAATTGTTTCTTCAATTAAAAGCAAGCAAAGAACAAGATGGTGGCATCAGCTACTGTTGCACATTGATGTTACCATTGCAAAATTTGTTCCTGCAATAAGAACACATGAAAAAGAACAAACTATTGATGTTATCACAAACGGGGATTATAAAGGTTAATACACATGGACAGTTATTTCTTTTCAAGCTATCAGTAAGATTCATCTTTGAACTAGAAATCAGAAAGGATAAATCATCTCAGGAATTTGAAATGGCAAATGTCAAGTTTCCATATTTACCTATTTGTGTGCCTAGGTGCTCTTGCATTAAGCATTTTAGTTGACTGTAGGATAGATTTAAAATGAAATAAAAACTTGTAGAAGCAGAACCTGCTCTAAAACTTCTTCTCTCCCTACAACCCATCCTACCACTTTCATCCATTCTTTCTGCCCAGAATATTGCCTGGACCCAGGAATTTTCAAGGAAGTTTTATTTATTGATAGATTTGTGATATCAATATTATGTTAAGAATCTTTAGGTGATTCTTCACAAAGTAGGCTGAGTAGTAGATGGAGAAAAGACTAAATATGGTGAAATAAAGTTGGCCTAGCTTATGGATCTATATACATACTGATAGGGATCTCTACAGTGTAATGGTAGTGGATATGTAAAAAAGTTATTGCTTTTCATAAGGACTATAAAGAAATGGCATCAATAGGATTTAGAAATGGTTTAGACATTCTGTGTACAGAAAAGAAATAAATAAAAGGCAACATGAGTTTTTAATCTAGGAGAATTACAGAGAAAAGTGGAAGGAGATTCAAAGGAACAATACATTTTATGAGATTAAAAATATATTTAAGTGAAAGTACCTGAGAATATTCTATTACTTAATGCCCAAACATCTTCTAAAAGAAAGTGACAAGGAGCTTTAAAATGGATTTCAAGTTGAACATGTGTAGTACTAAAGACCAAGTCTAGGCAAATTAATTCTGAAATGTTAATCAATGCTGCAGGTCTTTTGCTTAATTTTGAAGTACATTTTATCTCTACTATTCCCATCTTTTAAATTTAAATATATGTCTAAGACAAAAAGAAATTCCATGTGTAAATTGTAATCTACTTTAGTGAATAGAACTACAATTTGGTATAGAGAAAAAACTTTGGATTTGGGAGTTTGAAGTTTGGTACTCTTTTCTTGTCTCTTGCCATTAATGAACTATGTGATGTTGGACAAGTCACATACTCTGGCTAAATTCTGTATCTGTTTGAAAAAAGAAAATGTGTGCATAAATGTTCTCCAAATTTCTTTCCTGCTCTAAAATTCTCAGATTCTAATACTTATATGAACTCTGTATTTGGCTTTTAAGAACTGGTATTTTGTCTTTTCACTTACTAGAAGGCTGATAATTTTGTTTGACACCTAAAGATCTTATGGAACAAGGACTTGATTCATCAGTGGAACAAATAACATTGGAGGGATGGTTTAGTAATTGTCTTTATTAATTTTAGCATATGGTAATCCAAACTATCCATCAGTCTCGTCAGTCTGTCATGATAGTTACATAGATACATATAGATGTTTAGTGAGTAGATGATTCTGCAATATCTCTCAATTTTTTACTTATGTGTATCACACAAAGTCTATCTTGGCATGATGTTTCTAATCCTAGTGAACTTTTGGTAACACATGGAGACATTCCTGGTAGGCACAACTGGGAGGGGAGTACTAATGGTATCCTGTAGGGCAGAGAGCAGGAATTCTACCAAACATCCTGTATGCATAGCCCCTCTCTCTTCTAACAAAGAATTATTCACCCAAAGAATCAAGTATGCCAGATATGATGGCACATGCCTGTAGTCCCAGCGGCTTGGGAGGGTGAGGTAGGAGGATCACAAATTCAAAACCAGCCTCAGCAAAAGCAAAGTGCTAAGCAACTCAGTGAGACCCTGATTCTCAATAAAATACAAAACAGGGATGTGGGATGTGGAATGTGGCTGGGGATGTGGCTCAGTGGTTAAGTGTCCCTGAGTTCAATCCCAGTACAAAAAAAAAAAAAAAAAAATCAATTGATCAATTGTACTAGATTTGTGAAAACATTTCTCATTTTTATCTCTCATAACTCCTTTACAAATTAGCCTTTCAAGCATCATACAATATAGCTGTTTCATGGATACTCTGTTTATATAAACTCTCACATGTCCATCCTTGCCAAGTTGAATGGCAGGGTGCACAATGCTATAGTTTAGACCTGGGATGTCCCCCAAAGGCCCATCTGTTAAAAGTTTAGTTGGATCTTTTTTGAGAGTAGTGGAAACTTGAAGAGGTGGGGCCTAGTGGGAGGATCATACTCTTTGAGGGCATAGTGGGACACCAGAACCTTCCTCTCTTTCAGTTTCCAAGGATGAGGAGTGGCATTTTGTTCAGACATATGCTCCTGCCATGATATGCTACCACATTTCCCCAGCGTTGAGGCCAACTGATCATGGACTGAAACTTTTAAAATTGTGAACCTAAATAAACCTTTTCTCATTACAAATTGATTATCTCCTGTATTTGTTATAGAAACAGGCTGAGTAAAGCACATAATCATATTGTTTTTTTCTGATTCCTGAGAAAGAATTGAGAGCTGAACCTGCAAAATGGCCTTAGACTTTTACCCAAAGTCACAAACTCAGTGAAGAAATTAACTTTGCAAAAGGAGTTTGAAGTCAGCAAAACAATAGCCTTCCTTTTTTCCTCTACTTTATTTTTCACTTTTGAAAAGGTTATTTTGGCAAATAAAACTAAGACTTGTAGCAGAAGTTAATGCATTCATTCAGGAAACACAATGTGAAATTAGTGGTACCATTTTAAAAAATTAGCTCTCTTAGGCAAAGCTTGTAAAAGTTGATTAACAAGTAAGTAGCAGCCATTGAAAGAATAATGCTTTCACATCTTTTAGAAAACCTCCCTAAATTATTCTGAAAATTATATATAAATTTGAGATTAAAACAGTTTATGACTTAAGTATTCTTTCTCCCCTAATATTCAGTTTTCAGTTTCTTCAAATTTGATTCACACTTATACCATCTGGAAGAAAGAACCACAGAGCAGCAAACTTGGTCTGGTGACAAAGAGAATGTCATCACCTGGTTCCATTCGTCTTTTTCTTTCTTTCCTTTTTGTTATTATTTATTGGCATTTTGCCTGCTGCAAGAAGTAAGATTTCAATGTGGATTTTAAGATGCTTGCGAATCAATCCAGAGAAAGCAAAGTATTTTAAGGGCAGCATGAAATAGAGGCATCCCTGACTGTTAATTTTAAGCATTTTAACATAGGTCTGGGATAGAGGCTTGTTTATTGAATTTGAAAAATTAATTCCTAACAGCCTGGAGTATAGTTTGCTTTGCCTAACCTGGGTTTGTACATATTGGTCTTTTCTGTTTTTTCTTTTTAATATTTCAAAAGGTAAGGCTGGCAAGAAGGCCAGTGGTGCCGTTTCACACCTTGAGGTCTTCCAGAACCAGGACTGCATTCGTCAGGGGAACAAACAACTTTTGGAGATGCTTTAATAATTGCCTTTGGTGGACTTGTCTTACATTCATTAAAGACTGTAGGCCAGACCTGCTTCCTTGACCCTCATTTCTTTCCGTTTCCAAACAAACAAACAAACAAATAAGAAATCATTTTCCCTGAAGCTGCTTAGTCATCTAACCTAGAATTTCTTTGGTTAGATTGGAAGTTGCACACCTCGGATATCTCAACATTTAAATATTAGAACTTGGCAGACATGTGGGTATTTGCAAGAGTGTGTGACTAGAGTTGACTATAGTCTGTTCTTGTGTTTAAAAAACATTGGAAATAATCTAGAATATTAACCTTTTAAAAAAAACGCATTAGGTATTTACTGTTAAAAATAATTCCTGTGTTCTTCCTTTGTTGATAAAAAAAAATATCCTATCGCCTAATTATTTTTGATGTTGGAAATGTCCAGAGAATAGTTAATATAAAAGATCACCATTTTATTATTTAAGAAATTACAACATAACCCTAAGCCTCTGTCTAGTGTATAACTATGGATTTTGGAAGCAATCTTTTTTTTTCCTTATTTAGTTTTATAATTAGATTTGAATTTAGACTTATAAAAGTGACATTGTACATGAAGCCCACAGACATGCATCTTGTATAGAAAATAGACAATGAGCATTCACTTTTCCTTGTCAAGAGAATGCCCATAAGAATTGTTGGTAGGCTTCTAAATGTGGAGGTAAGTAATAAGCAGGTATTGACTTCTGTTGAGATCAATATCAAGATTTGTTGACCCAAAGAGGTTAAAATTGACTGAAGAGTGGGACAATAAATCTTGTTATTGACTAGGAAGCAGAAGTCAATATATGTATTATTATAAGCATTTTTCTTTTGGTATAGATGATAGGGGTGGAGTCATTTTTAAGACTTTAGATGCATATAGCCACATGTTTACATCATGGTGGGGGCCAACACAGGCTCTCAGGTTTATTACAAATGTGGCTAGTCTCATGATATCAATAACATACCTGGTTCATCTCTCAAAATGTCAACTATCCTTTTCCCTGTATTTTGTGTTCTCTTATTTTGTGTGCTTTGAAATTGAAATGTGGAATTCACAAGTTTATATGATAAAAATTTGTTTAAAAATAAAAAAATCAGGAAAGAAGATGTTCAGATTTTTTTCTCTAGAATGTAGTTCGCATGCATGCTCACTCTTGTATTATATGTATCTACTCAACAATTTTATATTTTCATGCAATGGAAAGACTTTCTTCTAGGCAACCCATTACTATCATGAGTTTGCCCTTCACATGAGTTATGATATTTACAAGGTAACCTAAAAAGTGTCAAGATTGACACTTTTGAAATAAGTATTTAAAATGAGCTAAGAAAAAAAAAAAACCTCTAAATATACACAAGATGGGAATTACTAGGTCATTTCTGAGTTTTTCTATTCACCACCATCTACCCACTCATACAAAAGCCAAATAGACATTTTATTTTTCCACAGTGGAGAAAAGTAGAAATGGAAAACAATTTTCCATTGTTCTAAATAGCTCTCATGTTGATAAGAAATCAAACTTTGTACATCCAAGCTGAATACAGCGTGCTGGGTAACAAGTTTCTGTTTGTCCAGTAGCTTTGCCTGCACTGAGGTTTGTACAGGAGCATCACAGATACATGAAATCCTGGAGGAATATTCAGCAGGAACATTGATGTTTCCAATTACTGGCACAAAATTTTCTCATGCCATACGAATCCACCCTCTTATCTCCATTCCCAGTCTCATGGTAATAATGAAGGAAAAACACAGAGGGTTTCTTTACCTACTACCACCTCTCCAAATTTGGTATTTTATAAGGAATATTCAGTTCTGTAAATGCTCAGAAATCTGCAAGTTAGGGAGGAAACATGAGAGATGCTTTGAATGCCTTCCACTATGGGGTGTCTCCAATTCCTTAACACACTCCATTGTGCCTCACGGCTGGAAAAACACTCCACAACCCATTTCCTCCTTTAACTGTGAATTTCCCTGCTTCTATGGGTTTAGATTTTAATGGTTGAATTACATTTACATCTACTCGTGCAATGGCCATTAGCAGCCAAAAGTCTTCACTAACTTTGAGAACAACTTTCTCATAAACAACCTGTTTTGTGTATCTAAAATAAATTCATAGAGCAACTTTTAACTCTAAGAAGCTCTAGAGATGTCCTATACTAAAGTGCAGGTCTTTCTGGCTCTCGTTACTGGTTGTAAGTACCTTACAATGAGTCACAGCTCAAGACAAATCGCTGATGAGGCTGCAACAATTCCAAAGCCATTAGAATTGTGACAAAATCTTGGTTAGCCCGAGGCATTGATCAGTTGAATTAAGTTCTAGAATGTGTGGTCATTATAGAGTTCTATGATGAACATACCCAAAGGGTGCTGAGGGGCTATCTAATCATATGACAGTCCATAGGTAATATTGTAGAAATACATGAGGTTCATATAATAAAACTGAACTTTCACTATAACCATGGGAAGGTACAACAGGTAAGTGTAGACCTTACCTCTAGCTAGAGGAGGTCTCTGGGATACATCCACTCACACACACAAAAGAAGTTTTTAATCTTACCAACCTTTTTATACCAATCATACTTATCTATCTCTCCATCTACTTGTGTGTTTATGTAATCTATTTCCATATACGGCTAGAAAAGTGTGAAAACTAATAAATTTTAGTTTGATTCCTTTTAATTACCACCAAAACATATAATCCTGCCTTTGTTTTATACATATTCTGTATGTAAAGAACAGAAAAGAACATAATTCAAGCGCTTGATCTTCTTGTAATGACAAGCTTGGTGAAGTCATCTGCACTACCTTGCTTGCTGCATCTGGACAGTCTGCCAGGTCCCTGGTGGAGGGACTCCCAGCATTGCAAGAGCTGCAGGAGGCAGAAGAGGACCAGGATCTGAACCATGCCCACAGACAAGAAAATCTCTAACTTCTGGAAATTCATACAACTCACATCACGCCCCTCTGAAACTACACCCAATCAACAGAAAGGCATTTCTTAAGACATAAACCCCAGATGGGGGTGATCTGGAGAGGAGATAACAGTCACAGTTTGGAAGCAGGGAAACAAGTGTGTGACTGGTAAAGGAGTACATGAACCTGAAAAAAAAAAACAGAATCATAAGCCAGTAGCAGAGAAAGCTGAAGTCCAGTGTGGTCTTTATTATCACAGAATTCCCCAAAGGCTTAGCCCCTTGAGAAACAGGGAAGGAGGGGAGGAAATCTCTGATAAGGAGGGCTGATTAAAAATCCAATAGCCAGATCTCTTGTCAGCTGGTTATCCGCTCCTCTCACCATAGCAAAAGACTCAAGTTTTGCAAAGCAAAGGGTTTCCATACAGAGAGAAAGGGTTGAGGTCAGGGATTTTATACACTAGAAATAGAAAGCTTATGCAAATATCTGTAGGTGACCCCAAAATCTCTGACCCAATTTCCCCTTGTGGCTTCAAAACATGGGCAGCAGGACTTCACCTGAGGGTATCCCACCCTGAGGAATCAGACTGTCAACCAAGAAAGACAAAGGCTATGACATTTATCCTTTCCTGCCTTATACTTGACGGTTGACTAATCTCACACTACGAACATCCAATTAGTCCTTTTAAAAACAGTCCTTTTAAAAATAGTCATTCTTAAATATGAACCTTCAAAGATCAGACAGTGGAAAACTAGATAGAAAAAGATAGAGTCAAAACAAACAAAACAGAAAACTCTTTGGAGGAAACATAGATGATGAAAGCAGAAAAAAACTTGAAGAGAAAAAAATAACTTGAAGAGAAAAAAACTTGAAGAGAAAAAAATAACTAATAACCATAGTTATTAGTCATTAACAATGTAAGGAAACGACTCCTACCATGAAACAAGAACAGGAATGATCCTTTTTTTTTTAAAATGAGTGTTCAAAGAGGAAAGATAAGCCTCTAGAAAGTAAACTTATAATAGAAGAAATTAAAAACTCAATGGAAGAGTTGAAAGATGAAGATGAGGAAATTTCCGGAAGATATAGAAAAGAAATATAATGTAAGAAATGAAAGTAAAGGTAAATATGAAACATTAGGCCAGGGTGCCTAGTGTTCAAGTAAGAGATGCTACAGAAGTAACTACATATATAAATCAGATGGAAGGAGGGAGGAAGGGAAGAACCAAGTAAGTAGTTTATATAATATTTTCTTTCTATATGTTCCCTGGCCAGTTCCTGTGACAATATTAAGTACTTTGTTCTTAGTGCTTTGTCTATTGACCTGAAGGTAGGCATTCACAGGCTTTTCACAGGCTGAGAATTCTTCACCAAGGAAACTGAGTTTATTGACTCAGATGCCAGTTTAAATTGAAATTTATGATTATCATGAAATAATACTTCGATTTATATAATGCTTTAATTTTGATATTTCTAAGTATTTGTTTTTATATTTATCTTTATTAGATTAATTTTAAAAGAGCTCTTTCTTTGAGATATAATTGATATATAACCAATTGCATGTATTTATTTTAATATATGTGCTTTAATGTATTTAAAGATACTGTTTGATCCCTTTTGACATATATATAGGCCCAGGAAATCATCGCAACAAGATAATGATCATATTCATCACCCCCAAAACTTTCTTTTTCCCTCTTGTGCTCCTTCCCATCCCCTCCCCATTCCTTTCTTCCAGGCAACCATTGATCTGCTTTCCATCACTGTAAATAAGCTCTCATTTATTTTCTAGAGTTTTATGTTAAAGAAACCCATACAGTGTATTTTTTTGGGGGGGATCTGTGTTCTTTCATTCAACAAAGTTATTTTGAGATTCACCCCCATTGCTGTCACCATCAATAGTTCTTTCTTTTTACTGCTGAGTTGCTTTCCACTGTGTGGATATTAAAATCCGGTTATGTGTTCACCTGTTGAGTGACATTTGAGTTGTTTCCAATTGGGCTTATTCTAAATAAGGGTATTGTGAATATGTTTATATGAGTATTTGTACCATTATATGTGTTTGTTTCTATTTAAGTAACTACAAAGGGAATGACAAGCTGGTATCATAGGTATTTATTTAAGTTTTTAAGAAATTTCCATATTATTTCTTAGAGTGGTTGTTTCATTTCACATTCCTACTGGCAGTTTATGGGACTGACTGGAACTCCATATCCTTGTAACACTTGGTATGAGCTGGATTTTTGATAATGGCCATTTGTCAGATTAAATTTAAAAAAAAAATTGCCAAAGAAATGTGATTTCCTTATAACATGCACAACCATTGATGGTCTACTTAACAGTGACTTCCTGTACATCCTCACCCCAATTACCCCAGAAAATGAAGTCTATGGGAGAACTTCTGGGAAGTTTCTGAGAAAGGTTTCACTCTCTTTAAAATAGTAATAGTAGTAGTAGTAGTAATAGTAATAATAATAATAATAGAGACTTTCCTTCTTGTAACTGGAAGTGATTACATGAGGGCACAACACCTCTAGCATGACTGCTATGTTGGAGATCCTGTGTAACTCTCTGGGTAATCTCTCTCCTTCTCCCTTCTGCTCTTTGAGAAGGCTGGTTTATATGAGCAAGCTGAAGGGTGCCATTGCTCTTTGACTTCACATTGGGTTTAACCATTGAGGAGTTCAGGCTGGGGATTAAAAGAGGACAGGCTAGTGAGGTAAGAAGTGATTCTTCTATCTCCTGCCCTGCAGGGTCTCCCCAGATGGCTGTGTAGTTATACAGAAGGTTATAAATCTTCTCTACAAGCCTTCTCCTTCCTGATTCTGGTAGTCCCTTGCCTCATCATGCCTGGATTAGTGGCAATCTGGCTATTACTGACTGTCTGAGTTTGTTTCCTTTTGCTAATAACACAATACCACAAACTGGGGAAGTTATTAAAAAAAGAGATTTGTTTTGACTCCTGGTTCTGGACCAAGGTTCAGGGAATGCATCCAGTGATGGCTTTCTTGCTGGCAGAATCCCCAGGTGGTACATGGCCCCACATAGCGAGAGAGAGGAGAGAGAGAGAGTGTGTGTGTGTGTGTGTGTGTGTGTGTGTGAGTGTGTGTGTTTGTGTCCCCTGGTCTCTCCCTTATAGATCCACTAGTCTCCATTCATGAAGGTTCCATCTTGATGACAGTATCAAGTCCTAATCACCCCCAGAAGCCCCACCTGTAAACATCACCCTCTTAATACTTCATTATGGGAATTAGACTCAACATGAATTTCAGAGGGACAAATCCTATTTAAGTCATAGCCTGGGCCCCTTGGAGAATAGTACTACCTTTTGTGACTTCTGCTGCCTGCACTTTTATAATAGTCTTGAGGTATGCTAATGCATGGGTCATCTTGCTGGGGACTCTTATAAACTTAGCACTCAAAAACAAATGCCGAATGTTTTCTCTGATATAATGGGGGTGACTCATAGTGGGGTAGGGAGGGAGAGCATGGGAGGAATAGATTAATTCTATATAGGGAAGACGGTTGGGAGGGAAAGGGAGGGGGAAGGGGATTAGCAAGGATGGTGGAATGTGATCCTCATCATTATACAAAGTACATGTATGAAGACTTGAATTGGGTGTCAACATACCTTATATACAAACAGAGATATGAAAAATTGTGGTATATATGTGTATTAAGAATTGTAATGCAAAAAAAGTAGATGTATAATGGCATAACTTGACGTGAGCATACTTTATATACAGAGATACAAAAAATTGTGCTCTATATGTGTAATAAGGATTGTAATGCGTTCTACTGTTGTTGTGCATTTAAAGAAATTATAAAATCAATTTTTAAAACACACACACACACACAAAAAAAAAAGACAATGAGGAAGAAGATTAAGCATAAAGGCCAACAATGAATGAAAAAAAGTTAGAAGACTGTTGAGCTATTGAAGTTGATAAATGTACCAAATTTGGAACATCTTAAGACCCAACTATTTGTCTGTTATATAATAAATATCTTTATGCAAAAATAGTTAATTGCCTTAATAAACACCAACCATCTGACAGTGAAAAGTTAACCCATGATCTTTGTAAATTTTATTAGTAATAATTTTATCTTAATTTTTATCACTCTTCCAAGTAGCCCATTGTCAGAAAAATAAGACTGAACTCGATCTGATCTTGTTAAGGCATATGTAGTTCCCAGAAAAGAAAAATATTAAACAATTCAGGATTCTCTCAAACTGAAAAGTCTACAGACCTAGATGAAAAGATATGTAAATGACTTCATATTGAAAGATACACAAAGTCATTCAAATGAGGTAGGGTAACAAGTTCCTTGATGAGATCAAGGTCAAAAAACTTATGAGACTAAACATTTTTTTAAGTGTTGGTGTTTATAATGTATGAATAGGTCTCTTCCTGTCCCACTGGGATAGAAATAATTCATTCAGCAGAAAAGCCCATATCTCTTGATATTCACTCTTGACTAAGAAAATGTCACCCAACATTGCTTAAGATAATAGAATTTCTTTCTTAGGAGATAAATGTTTTTTTTTTTTTTTTAACATGGAAACTCAGAATTAATTATATAAATATTTAAGAGAATCAAATGCAATATTAATATGTATCTGTTAAGGCTTTGGGGTATTTATAATGTTGGAAGCATGAAAGTCATTTAAAAAGTAGGTAAAATTAGTGACTTAATTTAAAAGTGTAAATAAGTAATTGACTTAAGCCTATGAATTTAAGCAAAAATTTTGTTTAGTTTATGTAGTAATTATAGTTAGTTTGTGGAGTAAAACATTTTGAGGAACTTAAAGTTCACAATATTTCTAGATCTAATTTATTAGAGGGAATAGAGATATTTTAAAATATCCTGGAAAGTTTGCTTTTAAATCATGTATTTGAAGTACCTACATAAGAAATCAAATATATTTAATTTATAAATTTAGTTTAAAATATTTAAAGGAGTTTAATTAACTTAGTTTGTAAATCGAACTAAATGCTAATCAAAAGCCTCATAAAAGTGATTGCTAAATTTTCTAGACTTATAAATACAAGATTATGGAAGAGCTAAGCTTTCAATTTTTTAAGGCTAATAATTCAAATATATTTTTAGCTAAACAAATTTCTGAATAATATTTCCTGCACTCAAAATCTGTCTTGGAAAATATCAATATTGACAAACAACATTGACAGAAGATAAGGAAGCATTAAATTATTGTGATAGTAAAGACCTCCTACAATTATTACATATAAAAAATATCTTCAAGTACTCTCAACTTTCATCAAGTTTAATTGTATTAGTACTAAGAAGCTCGACAGTTTAGTTTGCAAATTCAGGCCCTCGAGTCAGATCCAAGTAGTTTGTACCCTAATTGTTCCACGTCTTAACTGTGGGAATGGGTAAGTGTTAACTTTATGGGATTCATGTTCCTTGTTTGAAAAATGAAGTTATTAATAGTTAATATACATTGCTGAGAGACTTGAATATGATAATTACAGAAGACCCACCACAAAAGTTAAAGTTAAACAAATATTAGTCGGTATGCTTTGGAGCAGGAATCTTCCTCTACTGGAAAATATCTCAGCCTGTTTTTCATATGGCTGCCCTTAAAACCAAAACATGACAATTACAAATTCAATAAAATCCTTGATTGAAAGTTTTGCACCTGGTAGTAAACAGAGAGAGGGTAGGTTAGTTTTAGTTTCTGGTGATTTGAAACCACACAAAAAAAAAATCCAAAAGGATAAAGAAGAGCATGGTTTATTAACAATAAGCTCCTTGAAATTGTCTTCTGATAAAAATAAATATGTATTCACACCCAAAAAGAACTATGGTTTTATAGGTGCACCCCAAGTTCTTATGACTTATTTAGTTTAGCCCTTGCCCAAATGTACTATTAGAAAGTAAAGTGAGAAAAGAATGATCACATTAAGTACCTAAAATTGTACATTTTATAATATTTAATGTTGTAATTCTTATAATAATAAAAAAGAAAAAAATTTTCATTTTAATTATATTAATGTATTAAAACATGATTAAAAACCTATAAAAGGGTATACTATTCATTTTCTAAATTAACTATGCTCATTTATATATGTATTATCAGGGAAATTATTTACAATATATTGATTAAGGAATTTTAAAATTAAGTTTCAAATATCTATAATATATTATAAATAATATTATACACTTTAAATATTAAATAAAATAAATTTATTATAATGATAATTTATATATAATTGTGAAAAAATTTAAATCAATATGTCAGTATATATTATCATGTATAACATGTTATATAATATATACACACCTATCAGCAAATTTGATTGCTATAAAAGAGGGAGGATATACTTTGATTTCACTTATACGTACCAGATGGATCTATAGAATAAATAAATACAAAAAAATAGATATTTATATATGGTTTGATATACTATTGACAAAAATTTTACTATTCGTGTCTGTGATGTATATTTCTCATACATGATTTGGTAATAAAGAAACTGCTACCACCAATCAGAAAAGTAATGTGATAGCAAGTTTCAACTGAAATACTTAATTAGAAATCCTGCTTTTGAGGAAAAATTAATGAATAAATAAATAAATATGCTAAGAATAAATAGATAGATGGATGGATAGATTTCTCTCCTTTCTCTACTTACATGTTGATGAACCCTTATAAGTTGAAAATGCAATTAATACACCTACCCTAACACTTAGCAGCACAGGGAGCTGTGGAGTGTTGGTTGTTTATGTTTGTGATCACATGGCTGACTGGATACTGTGGCTTGCTGCAGCTACCCAGCATTTTGAGAAGATTGTACAATACTGCTAGGCTAGGAAATGATCAAACTTCAAAGAATGGTTTCTGCTGTATGTGCTTTCATACCACCATACAGTTGAAAAGTGAAAGTTGAACCATAATAAGTCAGGGACTGTCAGTATACATATATCTAAGCCTCATTTTGTTCAGCTAAAAAAGAATCATTACGATGCTCGTTACCTATATTATAGAAATGATGCTGTGAAATTTCCCAGAATAAGTGATAGAAGACGTTGATTCTTCCTCCTTGTTCTCTATGGTATCACTCACCCTGAGGGAAGCCACTTGCCATGTTTGTGCAGATACTCAAGCATTTCAGATGTCAGTATGCCAAGCCATGGCTCCTTCCAACAGCGAGCAGCCATGTGAATGCTCCATGTTGGGAGCAGATCCTTGAGCCCCAGTCAAGCTTTTGGACAATGAATGCCTTGACTTGCAACCTCATGAGATCCTAAGCCAGAACCACCTGATTAAGCTTCTTCCAGGCTCTTGACAATCAGAAATTGGGATATAATATTTGTTGTTTTAAGCCACCACAAAAATTGTGTATACTCACATAATCAAAAATATACTGATATTGAAAAATGATTTAAATACATACATATGTTTTCATGTTTCTATGTATAAATTTAACCATATTATAAAAGATATAATTACAGAATGATGCATATATTAGAATTCAGCTTTTGTTTTAAAAAATCCAAAATTATCACTTGTTTATGCATATTTGCCAGAGTATAGAGAAATGTGTCAAAAGATTCATACCGAACTGCTAAGACTGTTCACATCAATAGACTGGGAAAAGGAAGATGATAAATTGTTTCTGATCAACTAGTACAAAGCACTAGAACTAGGCAAACCAGTACCTCAGTGCTATTCGATCATATGAACATGATGTGCTACTTTTACAATTTAAAAAAAATAAATTCAATTTTGGGTAAATGTTAACAATATAGTTGAGTGCTAAAACTTTGAATTTTTTTAAAAAAAATACTTTTTCTTTCTTTTTGTTTTTAATGTTTGCAATAGCTGTAAGTAAATTATGTAATTTAGTTTAAAATCATTAAAATACATTTTTTAAATGGAAAGTATGCTCTAGAAGAAGATTTTTAATATAAACAAGGAACTGTTTGTTCTCACTCCCCAACATGATCATAGATTCCTCACAGTAATGCTTAAAATGTGAAGCTTGTACTCAGACTTTTCATCAGAGGAGTACAGAACATTTTTAGCCTTTGAAATGATTGATACTTAAAGCATACTTCATGTTTGGGAAGGGTGAGTTGAGGAATATGGTCAGTGCTATTCTGGGGAAATGGAGTCATAGAAAGGCAAAAAGACTCCTACAGTTTTCCTTTGAGTCTGCAGGTAACTGGCAATTGGGCTATCTCTATAATTTGACACCAGTCAGTTGGCATCATAGTCTAGAAAGGATGATTGGTAGGATTGAAAGAAATGTGTACATTTGAAATACACCTCAACTGATACAAACAACCACATACCAAACCTCACTGCTTTATCCCTTTATATCAACCATAAAATGCAAAAGATCCAATGAACACCCTTTTGCAACATATTAATGAACCAAGATTTTGCTTTTGCTTAAATTCCACCGTCAAACTTTAGCTTTTCCCTAACAAACCTCATAGCAGGGCTTACTAGTTCCATGTTTCTATTTTATCCCTGCCTTGACAAAATTAGATTCCTCAGGTCAACTTAGTGCACCAAAGAGAACTACGAAAAATGTAAGTATCCCTGCATTTCTTAAATAAAAAGGAAAAAAAAATGAGAAAGGAGAAAAGGAATCGTTAACCTTGATCCTGTCTCTTGACCCAGATGTCTGAATACTAGGAGTAGCCATTAAATGAGAAGAAAGACATAAATGAGAAGGAAACACGTGCTTCCCAATCCCATTGTCCCTAACAGAAAAACAAACCCTTAATGAATTTTCAGAATTTATTTATTTTTCCTAAAATTGTAGAAAAAATATATGCTTTCTTTTTAATTTCTAAACTCTTCATTTATTGCTTGAACTGACTCAAACTCATTCTTCTTAGGCTTCAGTTGGCAATGTCCTACGTGACTTAGATGACATATCAGTTACATTTTTGTGATCTCTTTAGTTCGCACAACAATAATTTAAGGTCAGTATTTATCTACTTTAACAGAGGCAACGGATTATAAAGAAACAGAGGGACTCATTCAGTCATTCAGCAGTATAGACAGGACTGCAAGCTAGAACCCTTCTCTAAATTCTATGCACTTTCTTCTCCTCTGCACATACCTCTATATTTCTGCCTCTTTTGTTGCCTCACATGAATACTTCAGTCCCACTTCACCTCTGAATACCACCCCCCAAAGCCTAAAATGGAAAAGCAAACACATCAGAATTAGTGATTCAAATGAATCTTGAGCTATGGCGCCAATTATTGGCAACCTGCCGGTACCTTTGAGATGTGAGTGATTGTTCAGTCCCCACCCATGACCTATGAGAGGAGCCCCTGGGAACCTGGTGACTCATTCCATGACAAGTCTGGGCAAATAGAAAGACCCAGGAGGCGCCTGCATATAATAATCAGGAGGTATTGACTTCTGTTGGGGTCAGGAGTAAGATTTATTAACCTAAGAGATAAATATTGACTGAAAATTTGGACAGTTCCTCTTTTTCTTCCCAGAGACCTAGTAAATTACTCAGAGTGCCACTCAGACACTTGAAAACTTAGACATTTTCTCTGGTTTTTATGGCCATTTTTAGTTATAGACCTCCCGAGGGAGCAGAATCTTTGTGCTATATTTTAGAGGGATACTTAAAATCCTGCTAATTATTGCTTCGTTTTTATCTATTCAAAGACTCACTGGCCAGAAGCCTTTTATTACAGAGTAATAGGCTTGCATATCCTTGGGGCTTTTTTTCTATAGTCTTCAGTGTCTGGCTGTGAGTCCCAATTTTGATTCAGCTCATGTGATGGCTTCTATTCTTTCCCCCTCAAGTTTTCTCTTGTCCTTAAGAAGTGGTTTACCTCCTGTGGAAACACCTCCTAGGCCTGCAAATCACTGCAAATTGTACAAGTGATGCTTGGAAAGTGTGTTCCAAAAGCTTCTTGTTGTGCTATGCTGATCACTAAATCATATGTTTTTGTTAGCTTTCCCTTGCCATGATCAAAATAGGTGACAAGAACAGTTTAGAGGAGGGGAAGTTTATTTGGGGGTCACAGTTTCAGAGGTTTCAGCTCATTAGTGGCTGACTCCATTACTCTGGGCCTGAGATGAGGCCGTACATCATGGGGGAAAGGTCCAGCCAAAGAAAACTGCTCAGCTCCTGACAGGGTCCAGAAGCAGAGAGAAGAAGGGGAAGGGCCCTAATAGTAGATGCACCCTTCCAGGGCATGCCCCCAGGGATCCACCATCTCCAATCAGACCCCACCTGCCTACAGTCACCCCCAAGTTAGTCCATTTAAACTAGGATTGATCAGGTTATAACTCTCATAATCAAATCATTTCACTTCTGAATATTGCTGCATTAACAGGAGATTTGGGGGGATACCTTACATCCAAACCCCAATATCATAGTTGTTGGGGATGCAAATCATGTCAAGATGGCACCTGGCACTTTGCCAGGAGGAGTGGTTTGTGAAGCAACACCAGCGATCCATTAAGATGATGAGGATTCCTTATTGGCTGACTGCTGTATCTAGATGATGTTAATTAAGTTAAGCTGTATGTAATTAGTCAAGTATATATACCTCTGCTGTCCAGCTCCTGCTACTTTGGGTGCCCGCTACTTTGAGTTTTCCCTCAGTTCCTGCTGAGTTCACTCGCAATAAAGTAGTTCCCACTTCAACCTTCAAGTTGCTTGTCACCTCCCGGTTATTTGCCCAGCCAGACATAGTAATCCTTTTCTCCTCAAGTAAGTTATTTACAGACATCCCAATCAAGAGGGATTAACTTGGATGGCCAAACATTCAGGTCCCTGCCCCTCTGCCTTGTGTTTAGAAGTGGTTTAAATTTGTCTTCAGATGTTGGTATGATTTATTCTCTTTTCTTTCTTGATGACAGGAAACAGTCACCTCAGATAACCTGCTTTCCTTTTCAGACATCTGATCTTGATATTTCTTTTCTCGGAGTTCATCCCCTTTCTGTAAATTTGGAGGTATATCCCCACATTGTATTAAAAGCTTCACAGTGGCAAGTCTGTGAGGCTTCAAAAAGGTGCTCTCTTCATTTAAATATACTTCCCCTTGATCAGAAAAATCAACACCTTCCACAGCCTGTTCTTGCTAAGAATGAGTGTGGTTATGGTTCTTATCTCCTTGATTCCAATAAATTACTAAAAGTACTCATTCCAGTTACTTTGAAACATCTTAGAAACATTTCTCTAACACCGTATATTGCAACTTTTGAAGTTTTATTACTTCACAGTTCTTTTTCATTGTATATTTTAAGCTCTAATTCCCTTTCTTTTCTTGACATGATTGTGTTTGCCAAAGACCTGTGTGGAAGAAGTTTGCCTTTCTCTACAAGCATTTCCTTCCCCAGATTCATTCTTTCTGAGGCTGTTATGGATTTCTAATTGCAGAAGATGTTAGTACTGAATTTCCCGTACTGAATTTTCTAATTCTTTTTGAGAGGTGTCATCATGCTTTGACTGTGTAAGGCATTGAGTCCTGCATGTGGCCTCCATTGCAGGTGGGAAGACTTGATGGAAAGGCTTAATTGTGATTTCAGCTAGACCCACTTTCTAGTTGCAACACATTTTCCCAGCAAGTAACACTGGAGTGTGTGACAACTACACAGTGTCCTAAATCAGGTTTTAGTTTGCGTTTAGATGAAGTTTGCACAGCATTCCTTCTTGCTTCAGTACATTACAGTGTGCTTTTTGGCCACCAAGTTTGGAGGAGTGGAGCTGATGGAAATGGTATTGGCCGTCAGGGATGGTGTGCTTAATGTGCCATGCAAAACTTGTGAATGGAGAACATCCCTAGAAATGAAAAGAGACTGATTCTCAGGGCTGAATCCTGGCCTCAGGAATGAACTAGAGATATAATCGACATTAAGAAAGCCCTTGAAATTCACCAACAGAGATCCAAAGCGGCTGAAAAGCAACCAGCTGCCACAAGGTGGCGAAATCACATTGATGTCCTATTGCTCTGTTTCTCCACCAAAACCTTTTCATGTCAACTGGCTGAGGACAAAGGTATCATTTTTACATTTAAATAAAAACCACTTATCACCATGATTTACAAGCCATTTCAGTGCATACAGATACCTGAATATAGTGCATAAACAAGTTAGGTTGAGGTCGCTGAATAAAAAGCAAAATGTACAATGTATTTTCTTGTAGCTACCTGAGAGGACCAGTCCTCTCCCCATTTTTTGATGTCCACTTTATTTTGAGGCACAATTGGCTGCATATGCCATACCATCCCTTAACATGTCGTTTAAAGATGAAGAAAGAAAGAATTTAGGACATATTTAAAAGCATGCTGTGGAAATTTTATGAAGTTCAGTTTACTTTAGGCATGAACAAGAATGCAGATGATACAGAAAGAGTTTTAAGTAGCATCACTAGAGAAAAGAGGCAAAGTCTGGGTGCATTTGTGCCCATGTTTCCTGGTGCTGCTGCTCATGGGGGGCATGGGCTCTGCTCCAACTGGTGTTTTCAAACACATCTACTTGTGTTTCTGGGGATTTCACTAAACTGTGCATCTGCAGCCTGTGTGAAAGTATTTGAAAACAATAGTCAAAGCACTGTGTGGTGGATGAAATGAGTGAACTCACATAACATATAGCCACTACTAGCCCAAGTACATTGCAGAGATTAGATAAATGTGCCCCTCACAGTGCACATGTCTTTTCTTTAGGGTGCACAGTATGGCAAGTACAACCTCTTCACCCCCTTACCTCCCATCCTTATGCAGAAAATACCCATGTCTAGGTTCTGCATGTGAAGCACTAAAAATGAGACATGGCACAAGTAAGGTAAGCCCTCAAAATCATCCTCATCATCATTATCATCATCATCATCATCGCCATCTCTTTTGGAGTATTCTCATTACAGCCTTAGTATGTCTAGTTTATTCTACAGATGTGTCAGAAATACACATATAAATGTGGTAGGGCGGAGAAACAGTACTTATTAAATAACTTTAAAAATAGGTTGAAACAAGGGTTAAAAACTATGAGGAAAAATTGGGAGCAGTATGGAAGAAAGACCCATTCAGAGAGAGAGAAGTTGTGCAGGGTGGGAGCTTTTAAAATTTAAATTTCTCAACCAACTCCCAGAGCAGCCTTCTCTTTCAGCCCAGCCTTGCTTAGCCCAAACCTCATTTCAAATGGTATGCAGACTTGGCTACACTTTAAAAATAAGACTTTGTTTTATTTATTTTTATTTTTGCAGACCCCAGGCCTCCAGACTCAACACCACCATATGACTTCTGAGACCTGGTCTTTTTTTGGGGGGGGTTTCATGTGTCAACTCTCCCATTCATTCATTAAGAATGTCTCTGGCACTTACCGGTGGATATCATGGCCTCCCTGCCTGTCATTAGTGAGGACATAAAGAAATCCGACCAAGAAACCAGTTAGCAGCACTGAGCTGTGACCAGCCACAGGGTTTCAAGGTACCTTTTTTTTTTTTTTTTTTAGACCACAGCATTAGGAGCAGCAGCCATGATTTGTGTTAAAGCAAAGTACATAATATAGACTAGATGGCTGTCCAGGGATCTTTCAGTCTAAATAAAACCAAGATTAACATAGTAAAGTTGAAGAAGAAAACAAATTGGCTCCTGTAGTTTACATCTTGTTCAGAAGTCCTCAAATCACTGTCCAGAAGAGGAACATTCATGCTGTAGCATGGGCCAGAATTTTCAGAATACAGTGGGTGACAGGCATGTTTACCTTGGAAAAAGAATATTTCCAAACTATGAGTAGAATTTTGAATGGGGGAGGAGGCATGAATATTCTGTTTTAATGATAAAGCAATTAAGTCACTTTTATTGTTTTAGAACAGCAGATTTTCTACTCACTCAAAGGAGATGGGAGACTTTGTTTCCTAAAGTAAAAATTTTCAAACCATCAGGTTTTACACTATAGCCCACGAGCTCTTTTGACATCAACTTTTGGTGAGACACTTTTGAAGTAAATGTGTTATTAGTCCAAGAAAACCACGACTATTGTAAGCAAACAATAACTACTAGATTTTTCCGTGTTTGTTTGACACATGGTTATGGAGCTATCGTACTATTAAGCCACTTGAAAAGTCATTGATCCAAAGCACAGCATTTTGAGGGCAGCTCTTGTAAATTCTTCCATAACAGAGTCATACTGGGTAGTTTATGACAAGCTCTGAAGCAGTCGCTAGCAAATAACCTGGAAACGTTCACAGAGCCAGAGGAGGAACAATCACATGAGCTCCAGCAGAAGGCAGAGCCCCATTCACAGGGACAGGTTGAGATTGACAGGATGCCGCCAGCCACAGGCACTCTGGCATCGGTGTGTCAGCCTGGGAACAGCTGGGCATCAGTGACTTTAGGGGAGATGACAAGGTTTTAAATTGGGGTGGGAAGTCCCAGGATGTGTACCTCAACAGCAGAGCACATGTGATCATCTGTTTTACACATTGGGCTTCTAAGCAAGACCATCTATGTTTAAGAATGGGCCCCACTACCTTCAAAACAATACTTTAAAAGAAGTGCTACGATAGAGAAAGGAAGACAAAGAGAGAATGAATGAAGAGAGTCAAAGCAAGAGAGCTGATTAATGCCACACACTTGGGGCATCATGCCTGAGGACGGTAGGAGATAGAGGTGGAGTAGCCAAGTCAGAGCAAGCTGACGGCTTTGCTGTGATGTAAGATGGGATTAATTTGGATGATAAGGGATGAAGATGGAAAAACAAAAACAGAACATGTGAAACTCTTTCCTACATGGAACAATTAATTCTAGACATACCAAACTATAAATGTGGATTATTTATTTTTTCTTCACAAAAGCATTTCATTTATTCCAGTTTCCATGGTTAATCCTGTGAGCCAATTTTGCTAGATGACGACACCCAGTGTTTGATCACACACTAATCTCAATGTTACTCTGGAGGTATTTTTGTAGATGGGATCAACATCTGTTTGGGCTGATAATAAGTGAAATAAATTACCTCCCCCAATGATGTAGGTGACTTTTCATCCAAGTAGATGAGGACTAATATTTCCAGAAGAAGAAATTTTTCCTCCTAGTATAATGTAGAAACTTTCCCTGAGCTTCCATTCTGAGCGTCTGTTCTACTCATTTCAGACTTAAGAGAGCAAAATCAACTGTCTGAATTTGCAGCCTTCAGGTCCACCTTTATGTACAAATATCACACTCTCATCCCCTATATTTGGTGTTCCAATTCCTTAGACTAAATCTCTCAATAGATAGATAGATCAATCGATTCATCCATTCACCCTTCCTATTGGTTCTGTTTCTCTGGAGATCCCTGGCTGACACATTGGTTACCACAGACAGATCCTAATCATATCCACACATTGTACTAAAAAAAAGGACATGGCTTCAGGGACAACCTGGTCTTTGAACCCCAGGACTGTTGCTCTGCTTATTAATGAGGCTCTGTGTAAATTATTCAATCTCCCTGAACCTTAATTTCCTCAACTATGAAAGGGGAGTGATGTTAGCTACTTTTTGGAATTGGTCTGTATGAGAATTAAAAGGGAAGGTATGCACAAAAGCATAGAGTATAAGAAGTGGCACATACTAGGTGATTGACAAATAACAAAGAGTGTTGATTATTTTATCTTTTGTGCTAAAGAACATTCAGAATGTTTTACCAGCATTTCAGGTCTATAAATGCCAACCTTATCTCACATACTATTTCTACATATAGATAATTAAAAATATCCTCTGTGAGTATAAAAATTTCCTAATATTAATTCATGAAGCATTAGTGCCATGAAATTATTGAAGAAATAAAGAGTCCTAGTTTGGAATAAGGATAGAAGTCTGCCTACAAGAATATCACTTAGGAGATTTTCTTTCTCCATTAGTATACTAGAAGATAGAGAAGTTCTGCAGTCTGGATACCTTTGAGTAATCTAGTTATGGTAGTCATTTGGTCTATTTAAAAATACTCAAGTTTTCCTCTCCTTTTCCAGGCATATTTTAAGTTTTACTTTCTCAGCCTTTCAAGTTATATGTGGACATATGACTTTTTTGGAAAAAAAGAAAAAAAATCGTGAATCGAGTGGTGTGATGTTTCTGGGTGGGGTCATTAAGTGCTGCTTCCCTTTTCCTCCTGTGGACATTTCAGAAGCTTGGGTTTAGATGGAGTTTTTATCAGTCTGGGTTTCTGAATGACAACAATGAGCAGAGTGTCCCATGCTGACCTGCATGGGGCATGGTACACATGATTGAGAAATCAATTAGCTGTTGTTCTAAGCCAGATTTTGAGCTTCTTTGTTACTATAGCAAAACTTAGCCTATTTTGTATCTTATATAAGACCCTGTTGTAAGAAAACCATATGTATGTGTGTGTGTATGTATGTATGTATGTATGTGTGTGTGTATGTGTATGTGTATATATATATATATATATATATATATATATATATATATATATATATATATATAATCTCTCTCATGTGGTCAGTAATTAAAATTCATTTTGAGGAAATTGCTAACAGAGCCTGAAAGGATAGTATAGGATAGCATAGTGTTTTGCAATATAAAAATTTACATGACCATGAAATCATTTTTCCTGGAAACCTTATTGACCAACATTCTTCGGAAAATGCTGATCCAGAATGTTCTCTGTGGCAATTTATTTTTTCTTTACATGTGAATTATTACCAAAAGGTATAAATAAATTAAATATGTCATAAAATATCGTATGGATGGGAAATGGTTACCCATGATTTCCTTCGTATGCTGTTCAGTTAGTTGTCTGCCTCCTGCTACTGCTCACACTTCAGTGCCTTCCCTCTCCCCTAGTCCCCTTCACCCGACTCTGAACTTATAGTTTAGTTAAAATGGTCCCTCCTCCATAAAGCTGTACCAGATATAACCAATTTTGATTTATTGTCCACTCACATTAATTTTGAGTTCTACCTCATTTCTAGCATTTACCATCCTATGCTTAATAACATGATTAGTTTATATGTATTTCAACCCTGTCAGATTCTAATCTCCTTTCGAAAGTTTGGAAAAATAGCTATTCATCTTAAAACCTCCTACAGGGTCTGACAGAGGATGTTAAATTTAGATTAAACTCAATGAGTGTTCACTGAATGATATTATGGCTAAGAGCTAAGTAACAAAAATATAATTATTAATAACAACAATAATAACTAAATTTTAAAGCACTTACAGTGTGCCAGAGACTGAAACAACAGGTTTATCTGATTTTATTTCTCCTACTATACCTGTGTGGTAGGTACTGTTATCACCTCATTATAGACTGGAATTCTGATGCTGAGGGAGGTGAAGCAAGCTAAGTTCACAAAGCTGATAAGAAGCTGCCATATTGGGTAAATATAAGTTTAGATTTTGGTCTCAGGTGCAGAAATATAGATATTCATGATGATGCATATGCTATTGACATGTGCTTTTACTTCTCTTTTTCCATTTTCCAACCCCATGGCAGATTTGCCTTGGAATACACTAAATAGGATTTGGGCTAGCAGAAGAAGAAAGAAAGAAGGAAACTGTAACAGGCAGAAAGAGGGTTAGTTGGAGGAAATAGATAATAAGGCCTTAACAGTCACCCTGGTCCTTCCCTTCTCATAAATAAGGAGAAGTGACAAAGAGCAATAGAAGGAATGAAGGACAAGGGAAAGAAGTGGGTTGCTGAGTGCGCCATGCATTTAGTGGGGCCAGATATGAGCATGAAGCTCAGTGATGTCCTGGCTTCAGAAGCTTTGGGTTGCTAGTGGACAAAGTATTCAAATGGCATCATTGGATACTAGAAGAGCTAACATAAGCTGCAGATTACTTTCTAATAAAAGTAGCTTTGGAAGTTGTCTTTGTCTGTTATCCTTCTTATTTACTCTATTTGTTGGAAACCCTACTGTTATCATTAATTGAAAGAAAGCACCTTGGATGATTAAACCTTCGTCAGGGGAGAAAGACTCTTACAGATCAAAAAGTCAACACTATGATCTGATGAAAGATTCAAGGATATACTAAATTTATCAATTGTTGCACAGATGAACAAGCTGAAATTCAAACACCTACACTTACCAGGGTCACTGGGGTTGAGAAAAAGTCAGAATAGGTAGAATGTTCACCTTGGCAGCCAACAGCAGCATAAATGGAAACATAATTTGAATCACACTTGAGAAAAACGTTCAGTGAGTAGAATGGGAGTGAGGTAAAGCTATAAATGAAATCGTAGATGACAGATTTGAATTTGCAAAATGGGAGCCCTTCTACTTCTTTACTTATGGACTAGAAGATGGCATGTTGTCAGCTATTCATCTTTGTGTTTGGTGGTTTACACATGTGATGCCACATGGCATATTGATTTAAGACCATAGGGACAGTACTCAGGTTGCCTGGGGTTCAAATCCCAGGTCTGCAACTTGTTAGCTTTGGGACCATGGGCTAGTTATTTTACCCTTTTTAAATTTGTAAAAATGAACAACTGAGAACCTGGCATCTACTGCTCTGTAATACAAGCGTTGACGTAAAAGAAAGAACATTTATGTTTGTTCACAGATTACATGGTTAGGTTTTCTTTATGGTCTCCACTTAGTGATTCTCCTGGTCTTACCTGAGCTTGTTCATGGATCTGTGTTCCGATTCCAGTATCTATACTCTTCAACCATTTTTCCATGTGGCTTCAAAAAACATATCCCACCTGGTTTATCTCTTGTAGGTATTTCAGGGTTAATTGGATGGAAGTTAATCTAGAATGGATTGGCTGAGACACATCTCTGTTTCGTCTGTCATCTACTAACAGGCTAGCTCAGGCTTTGATAGCAGCATTCTGAGAAGGAGAGAGAGAGAGAGAGAGAGAGAGAGAGAGAGAGAGAGAAAGAGAGAGAGAGAGAGAGAGAATGCTTATGAGCAGGAATTTGCAAGGCCCTTGTGGCCTCGGCTCAGTACTAGCACATCATCACTTCCCCTGCATTCTGTGGGCCAAAGCAAATCACAAGGTCAACTCAAATTCAGAGGGTCTAAAAATAGACTTCATTGTTGATAGGACAATCTATAATGTCATATTGCAAGGGGTGTAATTACAGGGAAGGGCTATTTGGGTGGAAGATTATTTTGCATTCAATTTATCACATTGTAGATAATAGCAGTACATACTACATAGTGTTAATTTGAGGGTTAAGTGAGTTAATATGTGTACCACACTTAGCACCGTGACTGGAGGATGATCAGTATTATATAAGTGTTAAATTTTATTGTTCTCCTGATATCTTAAAGAAGCCAGTCAGGACAATGTATTGCCACCTTCTTACCATGAGGCAAAATGTTATAATCATAGGTTTTTCAAATCATGGTTTAAGATTCAAGCCAAAGACTATATTCATTATTGAGAAGGGTCATTTCCTCCATAGTTAAAATTATAGGAGAGACAAAATGTCTAATCTTTCATTCCATCCTTTTTGTCCATGCCTTTCTGTGTTTTTTTGGCAAGACATCTTATATGCCTAGATTTTTTTTTTTTTTTATCAGTCATAAAGAGGGAAATTTTCACATGATTTTAACTGGCTCCTAACTACTAACATTTTTTTTTATACTGGGAATTGAACCCAAGGGTGCTTTACCACTGAGCCTCATCCCCAAACCTTTTTTAATTTTTAATTTTGAGACAGGGTCTTGCTAAGTTGCTGAAGGTTTCATTAAGTAGCTGAGGTCAAACCTGTGATCCTCCTGCCTTAGCCTCCTGATTCCCTGGGATTACAGGCACGTACCCACTATGCACAGCTCTAACTGCTGACTTTTGATAAATCCTGATAGAAATGTTCTGCCCAATTTTATTCCAATGACTAATGGGAAAGGGTGAGTCTTCCTATTGCCAGAGTGAAATGGGTTGTTAAGAGTAACCAAGAACTTAAATTGTCAAAAACAACTTGACTTAAAAACAATTTTCTCCAAGTCAATTTGTTTAGAGAATAAGTTGGCCAAAAATTATTATCTGACATGGATTTCTCATTTTAGTAATTGTGATGCACTTGACATTTTGTGAACTTTCATGAGTCATTAAACTTTTTGTCCATTTTTTTTTCAAAAATTTTTTTGGGGGAGAAGTCCCTTTTCTTCCTCATTTCTAACTCATGTAGTCAATTACGTCTGTTCTGCTTATTTGTCTGAAAGTTAATTATGCTAAAATCAGTGTTTCCAACCACCAGTTAACATTAAAACTTTTGGAAACTTGGTATACTTTTCATAATCTTTATCTGAATTGTTATAATAATCTTACTTCTTGCTGTGTAATTTTGCTTTTTAAAATGTTTAGAGTCATTTTTAGCCCTCAAGGTTAACTTCCTTTACTTAACCCTACTTTGTGTTTCATTTTGATTGCACATTTTTTACACATTTCAACTAATTTCACAGAGTAGCATTTTTTACTTCTCAAGATTGCTGTCAGATCAAAGTTAAAATGAAAAACCTGTGTGATCTCAGTTTTTAAGCTTAAGCATCTTCTTGGATAGCTGGCTGACAAATGTATAAAATGGTGCCTCAATTGAACTCAGGACAGCAGATGGCCCAGGGCTGCTGGCATCTCACTGAAGGAAAGCTAGTTTCCCTGTCTCAGTTCGGTGTTCTAAAGTTTGCAGCTGAGGGACCTCAAGACTGAAACGTAGAATGTTGTAGGTGAACATGGTGATTAATACAGCTTCTGAGATGTCCAGTGGCTTCACTTTTTACCATCACCTTTGACCTCAGCACATCTTTAACTCTGCTGGTTTCTTAGAGCACACCAAAGTTACAAAAGAATGAATTCTTAGTTAAAAACAGATTTTACACTAGTGTAGTTCCAGCAGCATGTCACAAACTCAAAAAGTATTGCTAAATAATGAAAGCAAACATGATTGGGTAAAAATGCAACATAAATTTAAAATACTAGAGAAAATTTTACAAACTCTGAAAAAAAAAAGGAGAAAACAAAGCATTAAAATTCTAAACACCTTCCACAGTGTTTCAGCATTAATAATACATGAATAGCCAATTACAAAAGAATAGTCATGTTTGATTATTTTTTACCAGTTTGGTTTTAGGCAAATTGTCTCAGACCAAATTGGCTGTTAACAAATAGAAGCAGTGATCTGAGCCAAGACCCTTTAAGTGTGGCTAGGATTAGTTGATGGTGCTGCTATAAACAAGGCAGAATTTGATCTTGGTTTATTGATAGAACTTACCTCAAATATTTCACTTCTTGCTGTCTGGTTCATAGAATATCTTTTCAGTTCTGACTCCTCAACATGTGTCTGATATCAAAATTTCCATTCCAAGCCTCTGCCATAATTTACATGTAGTGAGAACTATTCCAGGTACTTAGATTTTCTGCTTTCCCCCCTAATTTTGACCATTAATTCTGTTTCCTTTCTTTAAGACCAAAATGGTTGAGGATGCTCACCATATCATCCCCTCCTGGCTATTTCTAGTGAGCACCCTCATTGGAGGCTGCTATCCTGGGGTTCCCACAGTCCTTCTGGCTCCTGGAACCCAACCTGGGCCTCCACATAGTGGTCTGCAAGATCTGTCTCCTGGCACTCTATGGGCCAGACATTCTGACCTCTTCCTTCAGATCCACCAGGGTGAGTCCATGAGCAGTTTCTATTAGGTGCAACCCCTTTCTAATTGTACCACATTAAACCAGAAGGAAACATCTGAGAAAACTCAGTAAGATTCCTTTTTCTAGGGTGTGGAAGCATTCACAGGGACTGGAATACAGAACGTAAAGTTAGAGGCTGCAGATGGGAGAACATAAAGCCGCTTGGTGTTCTTTTAATTTCCAAAACATTTTATTTTTTTTATTAAGCAATATCCCTTCACAAACAATCAATGTTGAACAGTTTGACATCTATTGATACCCATCTGAGGCCCATTCTCATTGAATGTTTGCAGTGTTAATTCCCAACTTAGTTGTCACTCAGTGAATGCATTTACACAGTTATGAACACGTTCAATTCCTACTTAATTACTTTAAAAATCATAGTAAAATGCACCTAAAATTTAAGATGTTAACCATCTTAAGTGTAAAGTTTAGTAGTACTACCTACTTCATATTGTTATGTAATTTATTACAAAAGTTCTTTTTCCATTTGGCCCAATTAAAACCTTTGTACCATAAAATGGCTTTTCATTCCTTCCTTCTTCTGTTCCTAGAAACCACTATTCTACTTTCTTTCTGTATAAATTTGACCACTCTAGACGCACCATATAAACGGAATGATACTATTTTTCTTTCATGATTGGCTTATTTCACTTCACCTAATATTATCATAGACTATTCACGTTGTACCCCATGGGTCAAAATCGCCTTTCTTTTTCAGGTTAAGTAATATTCCATTGTGTGGATATAACACACTTTGTATATCCGTACCAACACTGATGGACATGGATTGCTTCTGCTTTTTGGCTAATGTGAATAATGCTTCTATGAACATAAAAGCTAGTTTTTAAATGAATGGGAAAAGAAAATGATACTTAGAGAAAATTAGAGACAATAAACAAGAGACTACTGATGTCATTCTTATGCCTGTTTCTCATCATCTTTTGAGGGCCATCTGCTTCTCTGCTCCTAAATTCTGAGAGTCACCTCTGCATCTTTATACAATAAATTATCTATTTTTTGCTTAGGATGGCTTAAGCTCTTTTCTGTTATTTACAACAAAAGAGCCTTGACTAATATATGGTAAGAAAAAAATCTCTGCAAATAAAGACAAGTTCAAGTCATGACAAATATCCATTTTATTCTGCAAATAAGAAATATGATAAAATTTTAGTACCAAGAAATTAAAAACTCCCCAGTACCAACGGAGGCTGAAACATCTGTGACCTTTCAGACCTTCAGTAAACAGCTGAGAAAAGGAGGAAACATTTCTAAATGAAACCCAAGAAGGAAGGTCAATGACATTTTACATTTGGTTATTAGTTTTTTGTTCTATTTTTGCTTTAATATTTCACAGTTCCTCTTCAAAGCCAGAACTATCCAATGGGAATGGAATCTTCTGAGGGCTGTTTGTCTTTCATGAGATTCACTGACAAAATTAATCACCAAGGGAAAAATAAAATGATTTCATCATTTTTGCAAGTTCAAAAATCTCACTCCCAAGTATCCATCGGATGCTTTTCTTTCTTAATCCCTTAGCTGAATCTATTTTGAAGTTCCTGCTGTAAAAGATAAGATAATGTACATTTCTAACATCCATGGTATACAAACAGAAAAACTTCTCTCATCCCAAATCTCACAGAAACAGTGGAAATACAAACAAACAAACCCCAACATGGACTCTCTCTTATTCTTGTAGTGCGATTTTCATAAGGGTGTTAGCTTGGAAGTTTGATCAAGTCTGAAAAATACTGAGTGATCTTCTCTTCAACTAAATAGCAGTAAATGTTTCTCTTCAAAAAAAAATTAATTTCTGTATTTATCTGGCCCAGTCTTCTATCTTTTTTCTCCAAAGTAATTTTGGTACTCAGACCTTGACTGTCAACACCAACAAAATTCTTTGTGCTTCTGCCTCGTCCTTTCCCATCATTTCTCTCACTAATTTTCTTAGATGACCTGCTTCTTTTTCTCATCATAATTTGACCTTGTATTTTTCTTTAGCCTGTCTCCCTCCCCCTCCCCATTTTTAAACTGTCTTGATAGTTTCCTTTTAAAATTTTTATTTCTAAGGGATGTACTAAAGCAAGTACATATGACAGAGATGGGGGAAGAGCCACATTTTTTAAATGTTGGTAAATGCTCATGCTGGTCTTATCCTTCTGAGCTGAGCAAGAGCAGCCTATATTTACAGCATATTCAGGGTTTTGTATTGGGAAGATATAAATACCTATGAAAAATCCTCCCAAAAGCCACCTGAAGAAATCTGCACATGTTGGCATAATTGAATGATGCAAGCAGCCAATTCATGCATTAGGAGAGACATTAGCAGTTAAATAATCCACACATCCAAGAGGACTGGGTTCTTGTAGACTTTCTTCAAGTTGGAAGTGTTGTCTGTCTAAATTTTCCATATTAAATCAATGTAAGAAAATGCAACATAGGAACAAATAGCTTCTTGAAAGTGATTCCCCCTAAAACACTCACTAAGGAATTATTTAAGATTTAAATACTTGCATCTGTTTTTGGCTATAAACAACTTACTTTCATTCAATACTAAAATGTTCTAGTTAGTTATATTTTCACATATATTTATACCCTCTGAAGACCCATAAAAAAGCAAACGTTTTATGTATTTTTTTTTTACCTTAAACTTTAGAAGATTCTATTACTTACATATCCAGGAACAATATGAAAAAAATGTTTTTTTTTCCCCTAACATCTTCATCAAAGGTAGGTATTCAGACTTCTTTTTCACATTTCCTAGGAAGATGAAACAGCTATTGGTATTAATGTCTGAGCAAGATTATATATCTGTTTTCACAATTATTTGTCATCCAGATGGTTCTCCTCTATGACTTACCCCTTAATATGTCTTCTGCATTTGCTTTATGGATTTATAAGAGGTTTATACAGAATAGGAACAATAACTTTTTTATGAGTTATATACATGGCCAATGTTGTCCCTAATTTGTTTCCTTTTCTTCTTCTTCTTCTTCTTCCTTTTTAATGTAGACATTTAAAAAAGCATATATGTAAAGATGAAAATCTCTGATTGAATTTTTATTAAACTATTCCATATCTTCAATGGATGACACATTGTTTAGTCAAAATTCCCATTTAGTATGACTAGGTAAAAGCAGAAATTGAATTTCAGCCATCACAGCTTCTATCAAAGTTAAAATGCATAGTAAGCCCATGAAACTCATTATTCAATCAAGTGTTTATCAATGCCTATTTCATGCACTATAGCTAGAAACTGGTAGGAAGGGATCCAAGTTAACACATAGGCAACTTCTTTTAAGGGACACAAGTCTAGTTTGAGAGACTGAACATAAAACAAACAAAAACATTATTAAAAATAAAACATACAATGTGATAAGAGTAGAAATATCAATGAAAATTTGACAAAAAATAGAACCAAAATTCCTACAGAGTTTCAAACAAGGAAAAGAATCACTACCAGGAGAGACTCCATGTGAGGTAAAATTTAACATAGAAAAGTTTGTAGGGATCAGAAAGGGGGAAACCTAGAGCAGTGTTTTCCAAATGCTCAGCTGTGGGATGGTTAATATGGTCAAAGATGAAAGCACAATCATCCCCAACCTGTTTGGGAGGCAGGAAATAGTGATGTGTCTAGACAGAAGAATTTTTAAGAGAAAGAAAGAAATTTGTCTGACTTCTCCAGTGAGAGTGAAAAAGCTTTTTCAACAAGGGAACTAGCTGAGGAGAAAGTAGAGCTCCAACTTGATTCTGTTTCATACAGTAAATGAACCAGTTAGCCACCTGATTAAAGCAATCTTAATGACATCCAACAAATATGTCAAAACCTGAATGGTCACATTTTCTAAGTTGATGAGAGAAATTAAGCAAAAATTAAAAAATAAAATAAATATCTTTGTAGGTTGTCTGTAGATTATTTTATTTAAGGAAATATACATATGTTAAATATGTTTTCTTGAATACACATGCACACATAAATACAAGCACACATACTTCTATATGCATAGGTCAAGTTAAAAATAAGTGAAGATTATATTGCTTATGTTTTCTTTTTTTTTTAAGCTCAAGATTGAGATTTGTGAGCAGAACTTTAAAATTGAAAAATCAAGAAGCAAAATTTAATCAGTGAGAAAGTTGAAAAATACTTCCTGGGCACCTTCATTAAAGATTAGGCATAAGGCTGCCCTTACAGAGCATAAAGAAGACTATTTCCTTGGCCTGATGCACTTTATTCTCATAGAGATCTCCTCAGATTGGATTATGTGTATACCTAAGGGTATGTGGTTGTGTGCTGGCATACAATACCATGAGATAAATGCAGCACATCTTCCCAGAGTAACCATTTTATCTGATGATTAGGAAATAGGGCAAGTTAAGTAATTTAATAGTAAGTAATTGAAGACATAGTTTTATATTAAAGCACATACAGAAAAATTATAGTGCATAATGCAAAATGCTCCTGAAATTTCCTGAGAAAATATGAGACCTCAAATAAATTTCCCTCATGGATGGTTATGTAAGCTATTTCCCCACAAAGCAGAAGGAACAAGGAAAACCACTTAAAGGAGTTTAGAGCAAGTTTACTCTCCTTAAAAATATTGAGGAAAAATTTTTACCATATTATTTTTCTACTAGATGATTTTTTCCATACCTATGCATCTTAGTTTTTACTTAATCTTTTTATTGGAAGAGTAAAAAGATGGTCACGTAAGGTGGTGTTCCAGGTTTTAAGGACAGGTTTATTAGCCCATTCTAACTTTTAGCAAGAGCCTTTAGTTCTTTTTGCAGGGCCTCTGCGACTTGAAGCTGGTGACAATACCTCCAATCCCATCTCCATCCTGTTGAGTTGGTCCTGGGTCCCAAACAATGTTCCCTAGGGCTGTGGGTAATGCCAGACAATCAGTTCAGTCTGCACCATTAACCTCTAGGGATTAGTAGCTCTCTGTGCAATTGAATGTTCCCAGATTAGTCCCTGTGGTGAGCCACCTGCCAGGACTCAGCACATCACAGGCAAGCTAAGAAGCTAGCAAAAGATTTAAAGCTCAAACTTGAGCTGAGCAATCAGGATATTTTTCTTCTACAATTTACAGCTACAGTAGCATGACCTAATTTCTCATTCCCGGGTTTGTTTTTTTCTCTCCTTGAATTTTGAGTTCCGATTTACCTGATAGAATTTATTTCACAAAAATTTAATGGAATAAATTTCAATTTTCCCATTGTAAAACTGGAAAAACCGATGGAATTCCAATGTATCCTTTAAATTTCATTGCTAACACTTTATATTGATTGGAATAAGAATTGTTGGCCACATGTAAGTTAGGTCTACCTTTCATCTGTGTGGTAGAGACAGGCTGCCAGTTAGAGGAACGTTATCTTGGCAGCCCTTGCTCTGTATGCAAGGAGTGTACACAAATCATAAAATCAAGGCCTGCCTTGCTGTACGTTGACATATTGATGTATAAAGTGATATAAGTTTATTAATTTGCTTTTTAAAAAAAAGGATATGTTTTTTGTTATCAAACCAAATGGAATAAGAAGGAACAAATAGAATCTTACTCATGCCTGAAACAACCAAAAATGGAAAAAAAAAAAAAAAAAATATATATATATATATATATATATATATATATATATATATATAAAAGTTTCAACTACTCTTCATATCAAGCAGTGAAAAGTGTCAGGTCTGAGGAGTGGGAAACAAGGGAGGTATGCCCTGGTTTCCCAGCTTAATGTTTTAGGAGTTCAGGGAGACCACAGTGCTTGGACAGGAACCTCAATAAAACCTGTCTGAGTTGAGAGACAGAGCTGGAAATTTGAGGAGAGCAAAGTGGCTAGATTTTGCTATAAAGAGTACTGGACAAGAGAGCATGCTCAGAGAGAAAACTCCAGAGGGTCCTCCTCTGAGGGTCCTCCTCAAATAGTAACGTGGCCATAAGGGCACATGCATAAGGACACTCTCCATGGCTTAATAGCCACAGCTCTGAGGATTCCAGGGAGCAGGACCCAGCATTCACACAGGACCAAAAATGGTGCCTCAATTCATCACCCATACTGGAAGACCTCACCACTCACAGTGACTGGAGGAAACAATTCAGGAGGGTATTGCTTCAGCTTTGGGAAATAGTTACACCTAGACTAGTGGCTAATATGCTCCTACACTTACCAGGATTTACATTTTTAAAAAATCTTAAAAAGAAATAAATAGAGCAAACTATTTCTTAGTAGCCAAAAAGAATTCTAGAATAAAAGCTCATGCATATTTATAGAAACACAAAAATACCTGGTATTGAACATAGTACTATCCATCACATCTTGCATACAATCATAGACAATGAGTCATACAAAGAAGCAGAAAAAATGTGATCCATAATGAGAAGAAAAATCAATTAAGACTAACTCTGAACTGACTGAGATACTAGAATTAGCTAACAATGACATTAGAACAGTAACGATAACAGTATTATAGTTGATTTAAAAAATGATACAAATTGAACATCTAAGGTAAAGTTACAATACCTATTATAAACAAGAGTCTGAACAGAGTTAAAGGTAGTTTGGACACTGCAGAAGAAAAAAAATTAATGACATTAAGGACATAGTAATAAAAATAATCCAAAATAATACTAGAAATAAAAATATAAAAGGGCATCCATGATCTATGCAACAACTTCAAGCAGCCTAATGAATATGTTATTGGAGTTTCCCAAGACACAGTAAAAATATTTGAAGAATTATGATTAAAATTATTCTGGTTGATTTTTTTAAACTACATACCCTTAGATTAATGTGCTCTAAACACAACAAGTAAAGAAGACCATGTCAAAGTACTTCATAAACAAATTATTAAAAAGCTGGTAATGAAGAAAAAATAACTTAATAGCTGTTAGAGAAAATAACACATTAAATATGGAGGAATAAAGATAAGAATATTACTCAGCCATAAAAAAGAAGAATGAAATCATGTTATTTTCTGGTAAATGGATGGAACTGGAGACTCTTGTGATAAGTGAAATAAGCCAATCCCCAAAACCAAAGGCTAAATGATCTCTGGTGTGTGGATGCTAACATATAATTCGGACTGGGGGAAGAATCAAAGTTCATTGGATTAGAAAAAAGGAATGCAGGGAAGGGAGTGGGGGAAGTGAATAGGAAATACAGTAGAATGAATTGGACATAACTTTTCTATGTTTATATATGAGTACATGACCAGTGTAACTCCAAAGCATGTACTATCACAAGAAGGGGAAGTTATATTCCATGTAGGTATAATATGTCAAAATACACTCTACTATTATTTATATCTAAAAAGAACAAATAAAAAGAGATGAAAAATGCTATAGATTTCTTTTTCAAAACAATGCAAAAAAATAGAGCAGAAAGGCATTGTTAAAATGAAAGTAAAAAACAGCTAATCAAGAATTCTATATGTAGAAAATAAATATTTTTTTAAGTCAAAGGTGAAATAAAAAGTTGTTGTTTTGTTATTTATGTATTTATTGGTACTGAGGCTTGAACTCAGGGGTTCTCTACCACTAAGCCACATCCCCAGCCGTATTTTGTGTAAGAGACGGGGTCTCACTGAGTTGCTTAGTACCTCGCTTTTACTGAGGCTGGCTTTGACTTTTTGATCCTCCTGCTTCAGCTTCCGGAGCCACTGGGATCATAGGTGTGCACCACCATGCCTGGCTAAAAAGTGTTTTTCAAACATACAAAGGCTAAAAGAATTTGGATTCATGACAAATGATATTTTAAATAAACATGTGGGCCAAAGGAAATAACATTTATGGAAATAATGATACATGGGTGAACCTATAAGGTTTTTTCTTAACATTTCAGTCTTTTAAAAGATTATTTACTGTAGCCATACCACCCTGAATGAACCCAATGTTGTCAGGACTTGGAAGATTACAAGGTTGTACCTGGTCCAGTACTTGAATGGGAGAATTCATTGGTCAACCATTTAGTCCTGCAGTTTTCTTTTCAAAAAGGTTTTAACCATAAGTTGAATATATGCATTACATAAAAGATAATTGATTAAATAAACAAAATAACAACATTGTAGTAGAGGCTTATAACACATATTAACAAAATACATAGAGTAGCATATGGAAATGTACATATATCATGAAATACTTAAACAGAAAGTGATAAAATATTATACTCTGAAAAAAATAAAATGTGTCACAGAAACCACAAAGCATCAACTAAATCAACAAAGAGTTTTGGTTTATAATGCAACAAAAGAGAATGGAAGAAAAATATTCATTTAATCCAAAAAAGACTAAAAATAGTGAATAAAGAACAGATAAAACAAATAGAAATCAAACAACAAAATGATAGACTTAAACCTAACTATCGTGTAATCACATTAATTTAAATGTTATAACATTCAGGTTAAAAGGTAGAGTTGCTAGACCATAAAACTTGAAAAGGATAGAACACTTCCTAATACCAGACCCCAGACCTAGATGTCAGGGAAAGAAGCCTACAAGCCAATACTTCTTATGAACAAAATATTAGTAAATCAAATTCTAAAATATATAAAAAGAAATTACAGAATTTTTTCCAAGAAGTCAGGGAGATTGAATAATAATCAATTTATACAACTCTCGATGACAAAAATTTAAATTGTAAAACTATAAATAATTGCAGACAGTTTTATATCCTAAAACTATAGGATAATTGCAGAGAAATCGATGCAGAGAAAACATTTTACAAAATCCATCTATTGTCTGACCAATATGCTTGCAAACTAAGGCTAGAGGAATACTTAATTAACTTTACAGAGAACCAAAATCTATAATTAACTTTATACCTAGCGGTTAAAGTGAGAATGCTTTCTTTCCCTCTAAAATCAGGGACAAGACAATTCTATTCAATATAGTACTGGAGGATTTTAACCAGTGGAATAGTGCAAGAAAAATAAAAATAAAAGCATTGCAAAGTAAAATCAGCATGAAACTGTCTTTGTTCACAGTGACACACTTACCTTATTGGGCAATATAATGAAATAAGTTACTAGATATAACAAGTGAGTTTGGCAATTTTGTAAGATAAGAAATCAAAATATTATATTGGTTATGTTTATAAGTATCCCTTTGAATCAGAAAAAAAAATTTTGGTAAAGCCTGAGAAACTGATTCTATAATTAACATAAAAATACAAGTGGTTATAATAGCCAAATAACTTTTAAAAACACAAATTTGAAGAGCAAGCGTTTTATGACTTCAAGACTTGTTATTAAGTTGCTGTAATCAAGAGAGTGCAGTATCAATGTCACAAGAAACAAACAGATAAATGTAAAAGAATCCGGGTCAGAAGTAGTTCCCACATATAAAGGCCACTTATTTATAACAAAAGTACAAAGAAAATTACATGGAGAAATGATGGTATTTTTTTTAAAAAAAAGTACTATAATAACTTGTTATCCACAAGCCAAAAAAAAATTTAATTTAAACTTTATATGTAAATTAATTCAAAATGGATCACAGACATAAAACCTAAATTGTAAAACATTTTTAAAGAAAACCTAACCTAAGAGAAAATCAGAGTACCATAATGTAGGCAAAAATTTCTTTGACACCAAAATTACATTGCAAAAAAAATTGGAAATTGATAAATTGAACTTTATCTAAATTTAAAATTTCTGTTCTTGAAAGATATTGTTAATTGTATGAAATGATAATACTATGCTAGAAAAAATATTTGCAAAGATTATGGTTAATAATAGACTTGTACCCAGAGTATATAAAGAAATCTCAAAACTCAAAAATAAAAAAAATAAATAATTGAGCAAAACATTTGAATAAACACTTTTTCAAAGAATGTATAAAGATATAAGATGACAAATGGGCACATGGAAAAGAATGTATAAAATTAGTCATTAGGGAAATGCAAAGTAAACCACATTATATACCATTACACACCTCTTATCATGACTCAAATTACGAGAATAAAGACATAATGAATATAATATATATTCATTAGTAAAGGCTTGGGGGAAAAGAAACTGTCATATACTACTCGTGGGAATTTTAAGTGATATCACCACTTTGGAAAACTTTGGCTTTTTCCTAAAATGTTAAACTTACTGATGCCATATGGTCTAACTATGCCACTTCTGAGTAGTTATCCAAGAGAAAAAAAAATGCATATGTTCTTACAGACACTTGCAAATGAATAAATAACCCAAATGTCCATCAACAGGTGGACAAGCAAAGTATTATATGTATACACACTCACACACACATACACATACACACGCAATAGATTAAAATTTACTAATAATGGGAGTGAATGAAAGATACCTGAGGAAAATATAATAAAAACTGTATATTTTTATATTTACTTAAAACTTTGGGAAATGCAAACTAATATATGGTGAAAGATCAGTGGTTGCCCAAGGCAAGTTGGGGAGAGTGATAGAGGGTGGGGGGATTATGAGGAGCTTGAAAAAATTTAGAGGTAAAAGATGTGCTCACTGTCTCTTCACAATGATTTTTATACTGGCTGCATTTCCACACAGACCTTTGGAACAACAGTTATCTTGGATACCTTGGTCTACTCAGTTGACTTCAGGAGCAAAAAACCCAAGCCACCTTTATCTTTTCCAGAGAGCTTCAGAAAAGAACTGAGTGATGCAAAGAGGAATACAATCCGATGAAAAGTGACACAGCCTTGCTCTCCAAAGGAATTTATAAGAAAAAGGCTATTTAAAAGATCGATTTTCTCCTGAAGCAGTGGCACATGCCTATAATCTCAGAAGCTCAGGAAGCTGATGCAGGTGGATTGAGAGTTCAAATTCAGCCTCAACAATATAGGAAGGCCCTAAGCAACTCATCAAAACCCTGTCTCTAAATAAAATACAAAAAAGGTTTGAAGATGTGGCTAAATGGTTAAGCAATCCTTAGTTCAATCTCCAGTACCAAATAAATAAACAAACAAGCAATCTATCTTCAAGGAGTGGTACAGCTCAATGATTAATATAAAAAGTCTCAGGAGACGTGGAAATCCAGAGAGAATTGTCCAACGAATGAAGTTTCAGAATCTATTAAATAACAGTTGAGAGACCAATGGAAGTATCTGCTGTCTGTCTTGAAGGCACAGTTCATGAGAGCTGCCACCACTTAGAGACACTATACGTGTCATCTGAGGGTACTTGGAAGCCATCACAGTGGGAGCAATAAACCAGATGTCAAACTGGGCAGAAAGAATTGTTTGGGGCGGGGGTTAATTCATTCTCTTTTTAAACTTGCATCTACCATTCTGTGTGATTTATTATGAGTCCTGAGTATGATAACTTAAATTTCACAGTACTACTCATACTATACCAGTTTCCTGGGGCTGGAAATGTAGCTCAGCGGTAGGGCGATTGCCTAACATGCACAAGGCCCTGGGTTCAATCCCAGATTTGAAAAAAAAGAAAGAAAGAAAGAAAGAAAGAAAGTAAATGAGAAAAAAGAAGAATACAAGTTTCCTTATAGGAAATCTGATGGAGTTGAAAACCTAGACACTCAGATGTGAACTCAAGTCAATTACAATAACTTTAAATTTATAACCTGGTTCTTAGAGTTCCTGCAGAAAGTGTGGTCCATAAAGGAAAGATATATAAAGGACATTTAGAAATGTAATTTCACCCATAGAAGGGTAGTTCTGAGACATCTTTTTTATGTCAAATCTTGGAGGTTAAAATACACTCATTCATTTAATTTTACTGGGCACTTTGAAATTACAATATTTGCCTTTGTGTTTGGTCTAATGAGAAGTAGTGAAATTATTAACTTTAAGATGTTTGGGTTTTGCCAAGGTATTTTACCCCTGCTGCAAAGAAAAGTGGCAAATCTTTAGAAATGTGACAAAAATTTCAGTATACTATCAGCATGCTAAATGACTGATTTGACTCTGACTAGTTTTAGCTTAAATACCTAGATGACTAAATGACTTAACTGCTTCATCAGGGGATATTGTGGGGTGCTGGTTGCAGATTATGCATAAGCTTTTGAAATAAAATTAATGTTTTCAACATTATGTACTTCAAAACAAAATTTCAAATAATTATTTTCGATTTTTTCTGTACTATTATATAAAAATGCTAAAATTAGACAAATTAAGTCTTAATTTAGGTTTTGCCTTGGACATGAAGAATATGATCTCTTTTTGCTCTTTGAGGAGGAGGTGAACAAAAACAGGAAAGGAGAAACAGTTAACACTACTAAATTCTGGTTGACTGATTCCACGTCAAGGGATAGACAGAATGACTCTGCTCCATATGGAGGTTACCCAGTTCTATGTGGAACTGTGAATTCCACTAAGTGGAATTTCTGAGTAGAAAACATTACATTAGAAGTCATTAATTTCCACAGGTTTTTATTTTCTAAGAGAAATTTTGTAGGAAATATGAATAGCTGTTGACTATATTTCAGTGGGTTTTTGTAAAGAATACATGATATTACCTTAGGATAACACCTACCAGTGTAGCAAAGGCCAAGGGCTTAATTTAAGTCACCAGAGTAACAATTTCAATCCAATCCACAATGCAGAAGCCATTAACTACCCTTTGCAGGCCAACAAATTGATTTTACTCACTTTAAAAGATGTCTTACTTACATTGGGCAAATGTAATTTGCAAGAATTAGCAGCAGTATGGTTCTTAGACAATGAAACCAGCTAAAAATGGGCAATAAACAAAATACAATTTCTTATCCAGTAGATGGGAAATTATCCAAAATTTTATATGAAATTTTTTATACCCTATGGCATTTCTTCCAATTTATGTAAGGCAAAAAAAAATTCATAAAAAATATATTTTCTGTTAATATGTGTGATACATATTCTTAACAAAAATAAAATGTCAATATTTAATCTTTTATTGTCATTATTGATTTAGCTGTGCTTATTAAATGATATTACTATACTCTGAGAATACTAATGTCAAAGACATATGCTTCCAGTTATGAGCTCCAACTGATATACTCTGATGCTGTATTACTCAGAGCATTCTGCTCAATTATTGGCACCTCTCATGTCAATAAAAGAGATCCCAAACTCCATAACTTGTGACTTATTATTAAAAGTCCTTCATTAATTGTTTTCTACATTGTTGAATGGCGAATGCTGATGATTCTGACAGGTTATCAACCATACGGACATAAAATCTCCTGCTGCAGCTTGAAATTGGACAATGAAGATTCATCCCTTGGGCTCAGCATTGAGCTCTCCACGGGATAAAATTTTTAAATAAATTTTGTTTAATTGATTATTGTTTTAGTTTATTTTATTTAGTTTATTATTTGCTCAACTTATTTGCTTTCAAAATTACAGGAAAATTAAATTAAGTAGATAGAGTGGACAACTATGCTCTCACCCAGCCCAGCACCCCTTATAATTAATCAGCACCCTCCATTAGTATGGTATATTTGTTACAATTAGTGAGCGAGTGCTCATTCTTTATTATTAACTGAAGTCCATATCTAATATTCCTGTACTTTTAGATTTCACCTAATATTCTATTTCTGTTCCAGGATCCCATCCAAGATACTACTTTACATTCAACCATATGGCAACTTAAGCTCTTCTTGACTGTGACAATTTCTCAGACTTGCTTTGTTTTGAGTATTTTATAGATGTAACCCAATGGATTTGTTTCATTTTTTTTCTCATGATTAGACTGAAATAAAGGATTTTTGGGGGAGGATGACTCCAGAGGTAAAAAGCTATTCTCATCAAATCATACTGTGGTCATGGGCTATCAACATTACGTATCACTCTTATTCAGTTTGACCATCTGATTTAAGGAAGTACTTGTCAGTTTTCTCCACTGTGAAGTTTAATCTTCTTTCCTTCCTTTTCACATGAGATGGAAGGAAAGTCAGTCTCTATGCACCAAATGAATAGGAAGTTAGGCTCCATCTTCTTGAAGGAGAGTAGCTGCATAAATGATTTTAATTCCTCTGAGAGATTTGCCTTTCCTACCCGTTTATTTATTTTCATTTATTCATAATAGTAAAGGCCCATGGATATTTATTTAAGAGTTTAAGTTATAACCCAATACTATTTTTATTTTGTTGCTCAACTTGTTTCAACTTTGGCCACTGGGAGCTCTTCAAGTAGGTCTGGGCTCACTTTGACATACTCCCATAATTATGGATTAATGGAGCTTCTTTTATTAACATTTCCTTATTTTCTAGATCTGTAAGATGTTTCAGGATCATCTGCTTACACCTGCACATGAGCGCACACACACACATGCTAGAATATCAAATTTGCCATTTCTTCAAAAAGCCATTCTCCTCTTATGGGAGAATATTAGAAATCAAGATCAGAGAGCTAGGTGTGCTTGTTGACACTGGACTGTCAGTTATTGCAAGCCTTCTCAACTGTCCTAATGTATGGGTATATGTATATACATACTTATAAATGTTTCTGTTTTGGACACATTTGTGTCCATATTAAAACTGCACATGAGCTGTTTCTGATGTCATCATTGTAACATTTTACCCTTGCTTCTGTTTGAACTCCCATTCCAACATTGAGTAACCAGGCTTCCATCATCTACCACCATTTGATTGTTTACTTGTAGTACACATGTAGAGCAGCTGGAATTGTTGACCTGTACTGCTGTTGGAAAAAAAAACTTTATCAATTGGAGTAGAGTAAATTCATAAACTCCCCAAACTAGAAATAAACAAGGTATCCTTCAAAAGGTGAATAATAAATTGTGGTACATGTATGCAATAAAATATTACTCATTAATAAAAAGAAATATTTATTGCCACAAAAAGACATGAAGTGAAAGAAGCCAGTAAGAAAATGTAACATAGTATTTGACTTCGATTCGATCCCATTCTAGAAAAGGCAAAACAACAGAGACAATAAAAAGATTAGTGGTTAAAAAAAAAAGAAACAATTAGTGGTTTCAAGTGATCTGGTCAGGAAGAAAGGAAGGTTGAATAATTATGTCACAAGGGAATTTTAGGGCAGTGAAATGGTCTTTTATAGCACAATGAGCGAACCACAGAATACAAAATGCACACACACACAAAAGAATCTTAGAGATTCTTCTCATTCCCAAAGTTACATAGCTCAGCACCTTTTCCCCTACCCTCTTCAAGTACATTGTTTTATATGTTTGTAATACAATTCATTTTTTCAAAACCACATTTGCATTTCACCCTTAGATCTCAAATCCTCTAATTTTCTTTCTTTCTTTCTTTCTTTCTTTCTTTCTTTCTTTCTTTCTTTCTTTCTTTCTTTCTTTCTTTCTTTCTCTCTCTCTCTCTCTCTCTCTCTTTCTTTCTTTCTTTCTTTCTTTCTGTTTTTGTGTGTGCATTTTGTATTCTAAGGTTCACTCGTTGTGCTATAAAAGACCATGGGTTTTGTCAAATGCATAGCATTATATATTCACCATTACAATATAATATAGAATCATTTCACTGTCCTAAATTCCCTTGTGATTTAATTATTCAACCTTCCCTTCTTTCTCGACAAATCACTTGCAACCACCAATCTTTTTATTGTCTCTATTGTTTTTCCTTTTCCAGAATGTGATTGAGTCAAAAGTCAAATAATATGTTATATTTCATACCGGCTTCTTTCACTTTCAATATGCATTTATGATTCATTCTTATCTTTTTATGACTTAATAAAGAATTTCTTTTTATTGATGAGTAATATGTTATTGCATACATGTACCACAGTTTATTATTCACCCTTTAAAGGATACCTTTATTATTTCCAGTTTGGAGAGATTATGAATTTAGTTGGTGTAAACCTTCATGTAGACACAATTTTTCAAATTAATCAAATTTACACCTGGGATAGTTGTTGTATTATATGATCAGAATATGTTTAGCTTCATAAAAAGTTATCAAACTCTTCCAAAATTGCTGTATTTTGTATTTCTATTAGTTATTAATGGGCTTCTGCTATTCCTCATTAATTTGCATTATTAGTTCTGTTTCTACATTTACTGTGCTTTAAAACCATATAATATGTTCTCTATACTTTTAAATTTGTGAAAATAGGCTTTATGTATAAAATGTTGCCTATCTTGGTGAATGTTTCTTATGGGCTTGAAAAGAATGTATACTCTATTGTTGGAAGGAGTATTCTATCAATACCAATAAGATAAAATTAGTCAACAGTATTTTCTAGGCTAAATCCACCAGTTTGGATTTTTCTGCATGTTTGACCTATTAGTTGTTTGTAGTGTTGAAGTCTCTAGGTATGGTGCTAGATTTGGCTATTTTTCCTTTAAATTTGATTGCTTTGGCTCACATGTTTTGGCAGTCTCTTGTTAGGTACAGCCATGGTTAAGATCGCTTTGCTTCTTAGAGAATTTATCATTTTATCATTTTGCAATATTCATCCTTGATAATTGCCTTTGTTTTAAAGTCAGCTTCATCAGAAATTAATATACCTACTTTCACTGCCATTTGATTAATGTTACCAGAATTTATCTTCCTCCATCACTTTGCTCTAAACCTATCTTTGTCTGGATATTTAAAGTGAATTTCTTGTAGATAATATATTGTTATGAATAAGATATAGTTGTGCTCCTTTTTTGTTCACTCAATCTGCTTTTTAAATGGATACATTTAGGCTGTTCATATTTAAAACAACTATCAATATAGCTGGATTAATTTCTTCCACAATTACAATTATTTTATAAAGATTGTGTTTGTTGCTTTTTGCTCTTTATCGTATGTTTTTGCATTTATTAGCTTTAAGAGACCATTTAGTATGATTTAGTTTTATCCCTCACAAAAAATATTATTTGTAACTCCTTCTTTAAGTTTAAAGGTTGCCCTAGAGTTTGTAATATGCATTTTCCAGATTTATTGACATGCAGTTGACATACAACATTTTATATATTAATGTTGTACTATATGTATAGTATAGCTATATATGTATAGTATACATTATATATAATGTATATATATATATATAATTTGCATTAATTTGCATTATTAGTTCTGTTTGTACATTTACTATGCTCTAAAAACATATATATATATATATATATATATATATATATATATGGAGAGAGAGAGATTTTGGATATCAAAATATATATCATATATATGATTACCAAAATCAAGCTAATTAAATATGTCACTTAACTTATTTAGTGATGAGAATGTTTAAGATCTATTCTTGTTCAAATTTTAATTATATACTATCTTATATTAACTTAAGATACCATGGTGTATCAAAAGCTCCAGAATTATCATGGAGCTTTTAAGTTAATAGTCTTTCTTCCAGTAGATTTAGCATTTCAAACCTATATTTAAGTTTTTAATACATTTTAATTTGAATTTTGTGTATGGTATGAGACAAACACCCAATTTTGTTCTTCATAATTTAGATATTCAGTTTTCCCACCATCATTTATAATAATTCTTTCTCAAGTTGTATGCTTTTGATAGCTGTGTCAAAGATTGACCATAAGTGAGTAATTTATTTCTAAGCTCCTCTGTTATGTTTCATTATTTTGTGTGTCTATTTTTATGCCAGTGCCACTTTTTTTGAATACTTTGGCTTTGAGGCATAATTTAAAATTATAGTATTACAGTACACTATACTACAGTACAATAACATAGGTAGGGTCATATATGCATCTTTGCTCACTTTGCTCAAGATTACTTTGGTTATTTGGAGTCTTTTGTGGTTCCATATGAATTTTAGGATTTTTTTTCAATTTCTATGAAAAATGGTACTGAAATTTTGATAGGGATTACATTGAATCTGTACATTGTTCTGTAGAGTATGGACATTTAAGTGACATCACCAAATCATGAATATGGGATATCTTTCCATTAATATGTATCTTCTTCAATTTTTACCATCAATATTTTATAGTTTTTATTATAGAGGGTATCCATCTTCTTTTTGAATTTATTGCCAAATAATTTTGAGATTATTGCATATGGAGTGGTTTTTTAAAAAATTTTTGTTTGTTTCTTTGTTTTTATTTTGTTTACAGGTATCATTAACATGTAGAAATCCTACTGATTCTACTATGTATTGATTTTCTATTGTAAAATTTTATTGGATAATTTTTTAATTCTAAGATATCTTTGGTGGACTCTGTTTTGTTTCTCTATATAAGATAATGTCATTTGGATACTGGGATAATTTTATATCTTCCTTTGTAAATTGAATGCCTTTTATTTCTTGTCTTATTGCTTTGGCTGGAACTTCTAAGTAGTAAAAGTATGCATCCTTGTCTTATTCTCAATTTTAGAGGAAAACTTCAGCTTAACACCATTGAAGTGTGTTGTTAGACATGAGATTTGAGTGTATGCCATTTACTATATTGAGGAACTTTCTTTCCACTCTGATTTGTAGACAACTTCTATCATGAAAGATATTGGATTTTAGCAAGTACTTTTTCTGCTTCTATTGAATTGACAATAATTTAATTCTTCTTTCAGCTGTTTATGGTATAACACACTTATTTATTTTGTAAATGTAGAAATATACTTGCATCCCAGGGATTAATCATATTGGTCATGGTGTATTCAGTTTGATAGTATTTGGTAGTATTTTGTTGAGAAATTTTTTTTAGTAATTTTTTAATTTGTTTTAACTAGTTATACATGACAGCAGAATGCATTTATACACTTTGATATATCATATATCATACATAGATGGGATATAATATCTTACTTTTCTGAGTGTACATGTTGTAGAATCACATTGGTCATACAGTCACATATATACATAAAGTAATAATGTCTGTTTCATTATACTATATTTCCTATCCCCACATCCCCTCCTCTTCCCTCCCATTATTGCCCTCTACTTAATCTAAGGAAATGCTATTCTTCTCTATTACCCCTTGCCGTATTACGAATTAGCATCCACATTTTAGAAAAAACAGGTTTTTGGGGGATTGGCTTATTTCGCTTAGCATGATATTCTCCAACTCCATCCATTTACTAGCAAATGCTATAATTTCACTCTTCCTTAAAGCTGAGTAATATTCCATTGAGTATATATACCACATTTTCTTTACCCATTCATCCATTGAAGGACACATAGGTTGATTTCATAGTTTAGCTATTGTGCATTGAGCTACTATAAACATGCTATATTACCGTAATATACTGATTTTAAGTCCTTTGGGTATAAACCAAGGAGTGGGATAGCTGTGTCAAATAGTTTCCAAGTTTTCTGAGGAATTCCAAGTTTTTTGAGGAATCTCCATACTGCTTTCCATTGTGTTTGCATCAATTTGCAGTCCCATCAACAATGTATGAGTATACTTTTTCCCCACATCCTCGACAACATTTATTGTTGCCTATATTCTTGATGATTGCCATTCTGGCAGGAGTGAGATGAAATCTTGCAGTAGTTTTGATTTGCATTTCTCTAATTGCTAGAGATGTTGAACACTTTTTCATGTATTTGTTAATCAGTTGTATTTCTTTTTCTGTGAAGTGTCTGTTCATTTCCTTAGCCCATTTATTGATTGAGTCATTTGTTTTTTTTTTTTTTTTTGGTGTTAAGTTTTTTGAGTTCTTTATATGTCCTACAGATTATAGCTTTATCAGAGGTCCATGTGGTAAAGATTTTCTCCCAACCTGTAGGCTCTCTCCTCATGTTATTGATTGTTTCCTTTGCTGAGAAGAAGCTTTTTAATTTGAATCCATCCCATTTATTGATTCTTGATTTTACTTCTTGTTCTTTAGGAGTCTTGTTAAGGAAGTCAGATCCTAGGCTGACATCATGAAGATTTGGGCCTATTTTTTCTTCTACTAGGCACTGTCTCTGTTCTAGTGCCTAAGTCTTTGATCTACTTTGAGTTGATTTTTGTGCAGGGTGAGTGATCTAGGCTTAATTTCATTTTGCTACATATGGATTTCCAGTTTTGCCTGCACCATTTGTTGAAGAGGCTCTCTTTTCTCCAGTGAATGTTTTTGGCACCTTTGTCTAGTATGAGATAACCATATTTATGTGGGTTTGTCTCTGTGTCCTCTATTCTATACTATTGGTCTACCAGTCTATTTTGGTGTCAATATCATGTCATTTTTGTTACTCTTGCTCTGTAGTATAGTTTAAGGTCTGATTTTGTGATGCCTCCCGCTTCACTTTTCTTGGTAAGGATTTGCTTTAGGTATATTATGATTGCTTTTTCTATTTCTATGAAGAATGTTATTGGGATTTTAATAGGAATTGTATTAAATCTGTATAACACTTTTAGTAGTATGGCCATTTTGACAATATTGATTCTGCCTAACCAGGAATATGGGAGATCTTTCCATCTTCTGAGGTTTTCTTCAATTTCTTTCTTTAGTGTTCTGTAGTTTTCATTGTAGAGGTCTTTCACCTCTTTTGTTAGATTGATTCCCAGTTTTGGGGGTTTTTTATTGTTGTTGTTTTGTTTTTTGGGGGGGGGGGGTTTGAGGCTATTATGAATGGAGTAGTTTTCCTAATTTCACTTTCAGTGGATTCATCGCTGATGTATAGGCATGGTTTGGATTTATGGGTGTTGATTTTATATGTTGCTACTTTGCTGAATTCATTTATTAATTCTAGAAGTTTTCTGGTGGATTTTTTTGGATCTTCTAGATCATGCCATCAGCAAATAGTGATAGTTTGAGTTCTTTTTTTTATCTATTTGTATCCCTTTAATTTCTTTCTTTTGTCTAATTGTTCTGGCTAGAGTTTCAAGGATGATGTTGAATAGAAGTGGTGAGAGAGGATATTCTTGTCTTGTTCCAGTTTTTAGAGGGAATGCTTTCAATTTTTCTCCATTTAGAATGATGCTGGCCTTGGGTTTAGCATATATAGCTTTTACAATGTTGTGGTGTGTTCCTACTATCCCTAGTTTTTCTAGTGTTTTGAACATGAAGTTGTGCTGTATTTTGTCAAATGCTTTTTCTGCATCTATTGAGATGATCATATGATTCTTGTTTTTAAGTCTATTAATATGATGAATTACATTTATTGATTTCTGTATGTTGAACCATCCCTGTATCCCTGGGATGAAACCCACTTGATCATGGCGCACTATCTTTTAAATATGTTTTTGTATGCAATTTGTCAAAATTTTATTGAGAATTTTTGCATCTATTTTCATCAGGGATATTGGTCTGAAGTTTTTTCTTGATGTGTCTGTCTGATTTTGGTATCAGTGTGATGTTAGCCTTGGAGAATGAGTTTGGAAGGGTTCCCTCCTTTTATATTTCATGAAATACTTTGAGGAGTATTGGTGTTAATTCTTCTTTGAAAGTCCTGTAGAACTCAGCTGAGAATCCACCTGGTCCTGGGTTTTTCTTAGTTGGTAGGCTTTTGATAGAATTTTCTATTTCATTACTTGAAATTGATCTGTTTAAATCACGTACGATCTCCTCATTCAGTTTGGGTAGGTCATTGTCTCTAGAAACTTGTCAATGTCTTTGTTATTTTCTATTTTATTGGAATATCAATTTTCAAAATAGTTTCTAGTTATCTTTTGTATTTCAGAATGTCCATTGTGATATTTCCTTCTTCATCTTGTAGTTTAGTAATTTCAAGTTTTCTCTCTTTTTCTCTTCATTAGCATGACTAGGAGTTTATCTATTTTCTTTATTTTTTCAAAGAACCAACTTTTTGTTTTGTCAGTTTTTTTTAAATTGTTTCCTTAGTTTCCATTTCATTGATTTCAGCTCTGATTTTAATCATTTCCTTTCTTCTCCTGCTTTTAGTGTTGATTTGTTCTTCTTTTTCTAGGGCTTTGAGATGAAGTCTTTGGTTATTTATTTGTTGACTTTTTATTCTTTTAATGAATGTACTCAATGCAGTAAACTTTCCTTTTAGTACTGCCTTCATAGAGATTTTGATATGTTGTATCAGTGTTCTCATTTGCTTCTCTAAGAATTCTTTCATTTCATCCTTAACTTCTTCTACTATCCATTCATCATTCAATAGTGTATTATTTATTTGCCATTTGTTATAGCTTGTATTTTTTATATTATCATTGATTTCTAATTTCATTCCATTGTGGTCTGATTGAAAGAAAGCATGGTATTGTCTCTGTTATTTTGTATTTACTAAGATTTGCATTGTGGCATTAGATATGGTCTATTTTAGAGAAGGAGCCATGTGCTGCTAAGAAGAAAGTATATTTGCCCGTTGGTGGATGAAATATTCTATATATGTCTGTTAAGTCTAAATTATTGATTGTAGTGCTTAGTTCTATAGTTCCCTTACTTAGTTTTTGTTTGAAAAATCTGTCCAGTAGTGAGAGAGTTGTGTTAAAGTCCCCCAGTATTATTGTATTGTGGTCTATTTTACTATTGAGATTGAGAAGTATTTGTTTGATGTACATGAATGCTCCATTGTTTGGGGCATAAATATTTATAATTGTTATGTCCTGCTTATATATACTTACCTTAAGAAGTATGAAATGTCCTTATTTGTCTCTTCTGATTAACTTTGGTTTGAAGTCTACTTTATCTGAGATTAGAATGGAAACCCCTGCTTGTTCACACAATCCATATGAGTGATAAGTTTTTTCCCATCCTTTCACCTTCAGCCTATGTATGTCTTTGCCCATGAGGTGAGTCTCTTGAAGACAGCATATTGTTGGGTCTTACTTTTTAATCCAATATGAAAGTCTTTGTCTTTTCACTGATGAGTTTAGGCCATTATCATTCAAGGTTATTATCGAGATAGGATTTGTATTCCCTGTTATTTTGATTTATTTTTATTTGTCTTGGTTTCTCATTTGGTTGAATGTCTCTTTAGTGTAGATCCTCCTTTTGCTGGTTTTCATTTTTTTTTCACTTAATCCTCATGGAATATTTGGTTGAGAATATTCTGTAGTGTAGGCTATCTAGTTGTGAATTCTTTTAATTTTTGTTTATCATGGAAAGTTTTAATTTCATCTTAAAATCTGAAACTTAATTTTGCTGATATAAATTCTTGGTTGGCATCCATTTTCTTTCAGAACTTGAGATATATTATTCCAGGACCTCATAGCTTTGAGGGTCTGGGTTGAGAAATCAGTTGAAATTCTAATTGGTTTCCCCTTTTATGTAATTTGATTTTTTTCTCACAGCTTTTAAGATTTTAGCTTTATTCTGTGTGTGAGTCATTCTCATTATAATGTGACTTGGTGTGGATATACTGTAATTTTGTACATATAGGGTTCTATAAGCCTCTTGTATTTGATTTTCCATTCCATTCTTTAGGTTTGGGAAATTTTCTGCTATTATATCATTGAAAAGATTGTGCATTCTTTTGGTTTGTATCTCTGCTCCTTCATCTATTCTGTAACTCTTAAATTTCATCTTTTCATGTTCTCTCATAATTCTTGAATATTCTGTTCATGGTTCTCTAAATGGTCAACTCTACATTCAAGATTATATATTTTGGGGCTGGGGATGTGGCTCAAGCGGTAGCGTGCTCGCCTGGCATGCGTGCGGCCCAGGTTTGATCCTTAGCACCATATACAAACAAAGATGTTGTGTCCGCCGAAAACTAAAAAATAAATATTAAAAAAATTCTCTCTCTCTCTCTCTAAAAAAAAAAAAAGATTATTTATTTTGTCTTCATTGTCTGAGGTTGTGTCTTCCAAGTGGTATAGTTTGTTGGTATTGCTTTCTATTAAATTTATAATTTGGTTTACTGATTCCTTCATTTTGAGGATTTCTGCTATGTGTGTGTGTGTGTGTGTGTGTGTGTGTGTGTGATCTCTCTTTATTGAAGTGATCTTTTACTTCCTGTGTTTTTCTTTGATTTTACTCCTTATCCTATCATTTATTTCACATATTAATTTACCTATGTACAATCTAAACTCATTCTTGGACATTTCTTCTACTGTATTATCAGTGGCTTCTGTTGTTGAAGCATCTTAGTTTGTTTGGGGAGTTTTATTCCCTTGTTTTTTTTTTTTTTTTTCATGTTGTTGATGTCTTTTCCCATCTAGAAGGTATGGATCTAAGGCAGCATAAATTCTACCCTGTAAATCTATAATGTCCCTGAAGGTTTCCAGTGCCTCACCTTTAATGGTGAGACCAATATCAACAGCACCCAGTGGAAACAACATATAGCTTTAAACCTAATAGCTCCCACCAAGGCATCTACTGTTTTCTTGCATTAAACCAAAATAATGAATTCAATAACTATCTATAGTATAAACAGAAAATTTGTTAAAACAATTTACAATTTCAGATGGTAAATGAGAGAACAGAGGTAGTGTAGTATGTGATATTTGCAAGGGAGGAAGATAGGAGCTAGAAGTAAAAATTCACAGTAAGAGTGGAAGAGGAGTTATTAGAGATGACTGTTGGTTGGAGAAAAGTTGGAAAGAAAATCCAAGAAAATAGACAGGAAAGAGGAATAATACAAACAAAGAAAATTAGACATAAAAATACAGCAAAAATGCAAAACACCATTCATATATCATTGTCGTCCACACACTGATGCATAAAATATCCTATTCCAAATATGGTAGAGATATTAGCAAATGGAAAAATAAAATAAAATAAATATTTCTGGAAAGTCAAACTGTCTCTGTCAGTGTTCAATAGTTTCTCAGCCCTGTTATGATGTCTCTCAGGATCATCAATGATTTTATATATATACATATATATAGAGAGAGAGGCTTGTGGGAAGCCGGTGGTGGCAGTTGGGCTCTGAAGGTTTTTCTTGAGGAGCTATGTGGTTTGGTGTATGTGTTCTAAAAATAAAGTTCATTTCTTTTGACAAGTGGCTCCTGAATTGTTCCCAGCCAGACTGCAGCATTATACTCCACTGTATATATATACTCTACTGTATATATATACACTAGAGTATATTTTGACATGTTATACATACAAGAAGTATTATTTCCCATTTTGTGGTTGTATATGATGTGAAGTAACACTGGTCATGTATTCATATATGAACATAGGAAAGTTATGTCTGATTCATTCTTCTGTCTTTCCTATTCCCATCCCTCCTCTCTTCCCTTCATTCCCCCTTATCTACTCCAAGGAACTTCTATTCTTCCCTCCCCCTCTTATTGTGAGTTAGCATGCCCATATCAGAGAGAACAGTCAGCCTTGGATTTGGGGGATTGGCTTATTTCACTTAGCATGATAGTCTTCAGTTCCATCCATTTATTGGCAAATGCCAAATTTTATTCCTCTTTATGGCTGAGTAATATTGAATTATTTATATGTACCACATTTTCTTTATCCATTCATCCATTGAAGAGCACCTTGGTTGGTTCCACAGAGAAGCTATCATGAATTGAGCTGCTGTAAACATTGATGTGTTTGCACCACTATTTTATGCTGATTTTAAGTCCTTTCGGTATATGATGAGGAATGGAATAACTGGGTTAAATAATGAATGGTTCCATTTCAAGTTTTCTGAAGGAATCTCCATACTGCTTTCCAGAGTTGTTGTACCAATTTGCAATCCCACCAGCAATGTATGAGTATATATTTCAGGTCATCTTTTTATTATATTTTTTAGCTACCTCATATGAAAGAAATGTGATATTTTTCTGTGTCTGGCTTCTATTTATTAATATGTTGTCCTCTAGTTCCTAAAAATGGAAAGATTTCATTTTTCTTAATGACTGAATAATACTCATTGAGTATATATACTCCATATTTTCCTCACCCTTTCACATGTTGAAAGCAATGGGGATGATTGCCTATCTTGGTCACTGTGAATAATTTTGCAATAAACATGGGTGTGCAGGTACTTTTTTGTATGCTGACTTAATTTCTTTTGGTGAGGTAGATATATACCAAAGAGTCAGATATCCAGGCAATTCTATTTTTAGAGTTTGAAAAGCATCCATGTGAATTTTAGGATTTTTCTCTAGTTCTGTGGAGACTGTCACTGGTATTTGATGGGGATTTCAATGAATCTATAAATTGCTTTGGGTACTATGGCCATTTTTTCAATTCTAATTGTCAGTCTATGAACATGGGAGGTCTTCCTGTCTTTCAGTATCTTCTTCAATTTCTTTCTTCAATATTTTACAATTTTAATTTTAAAATCCTTTTGTATTCTTAGGTTTATTCCTAGGTATTTTTAACTAATTAATTAATTGATTAATTAATTTGTGTAGCCATTTTGAATGAGATTGCTTTTGTAAATTATTTCGTAGGAAGTTTATTTTTGATGCATAGAAAAGTTACTGATCTTTATATGTTGATCTTGTATCTTGCATTTTACTGCATTTGTTTTTCAGTTCTGATCTTTTGGTAGATTCTTTAGGTTTTTCTACATGTAAAATCATATCAACTACAATAAGCATAGTTTGACCTTCTCCTTTCCTATTTGCATGCCTTTTACTTCTTCTTTTTTTTTTTTTTTTTTTTTTTTTGCTTAATTGCTTTAGCTCAAATTTATAGCAATATATTGAGGAGTAGCAGTGAGAGTAGAAAACAACTTAGTCTATGGGCTTGACCTATACATAACCTAGGAATCTGGGGGCTAGCCTGACATGGGGGCAGGCTTGGAGAACTGAGTCTTTGGAGTGTTCCTTGGTCCTGGGTCCATAGGAGTCAGCCTGGAGACTGGGGCATCATGAGAACGTCTGGAGATTGGTACCCTGGGGGTTTTCCTGTTGCTAGGGCAGGTGTTAAGACTGGAGCTGCAGGGCTGTCTTGGCACAGCAGTGGCCTTGGATATAGGGTAAAAAATGACCAATCTGGCACTAGGATTTACTGTGGTCATCCTGATGTGGGGATGACTCTGAAATTAACTGTTCATTTCATTCTTCTTCCCCAATGTGGGAGGTATCTCTCTCCATGATGCACTGGCTAGAATTGGGGAAATGTGAAATTGTCCTTCTTAAACTCTTCCTTGTTGCTTTTCTTATTTCTGTCTTCTACTCAAGTGCTATAATCTCTTGCATATCTTAGGTCTTGCAAAAATACTGTTGTGCATGGACGTTTGTTTAAATGGTGTTTCTGAAAAAAAAATATCTGGGAAGTCTTATTCTGCCATGTTATTGGTATTACTCTCTCTGCAGTCTGTATCTTAAGTGTCCCTTGAAACAGAACCAGTCCGCTTCATCATAGTGCAGGCTTCTTACTTTAAAGTACCACTGATTCCTGCTTTTTATAGCATTGTTGTCCTTCATTTCACTTACCTATACATTACTGTCACCAAGCATGTTATTAATATTATCATTTAAAGTTACCCTTTACCTTGATTAAGAATAAAAAAATAGAAGTTTACATTTTACCTTCCTCAATACTTTTCTTTATCATCTGCATTTTTGACCTACAACATTTATCTGTCCCTGAAGAATTTCTATTAACATTTCTTACCAAGTAGTCTAATGGTGATAAATTCCTTCAGGTTTGTTTGTTTGAGAATCTGCATTTTTCCTATGACTTTAAAAGGTAATTTCACTGAAGTCAAATTATAGGTTCATATGTTTCTTCTTTTTTAACACTTCTATTTGTTTTGCTTGTAGTTTTAGAATCAAAGTCTATCGTAATCATTCCCCTTTCCTCTATAAGTTTTTTTTTGGTTTGTTTGTTTTTTTTACCTGGTGTCTTTCATGACATCATCATTATTATTATTTAAATATGATGCCATTATGTGTAGTTTTTTTCTTTTTTAATTTATAAACCTTTATTGTTATGATTTGCAGCCAAAATGTTTCCCTAAAAGGTTCATGTGTTGACAGCATGGAACAAGGTTCAGATTTGGGACCTTTAGGCAAAAATTGGATATTGAGGGCTTTGATGTCATTGCTAGCTGCATGGATTTTGGGAGGTGGGACCTAGTTAGAGGAATTGGGTCCATGGAGCCATGTCCTGGAAGGGTTTATATTTTCCTCAATACCCCCTCCCCTCAGTGTGTGTGTGTGTGTGTGTGTGTGTGTGCTCACCAGTTGCCAGGATCTGAGCAATTTTTCTCTGTCACACTCTTCTACCATTATATTTCTGCTGTGTAGCCATCCAACCACAAACTGAAACTACTGAAACTGTAAGCCAAAATAAGTCTTTCCTTCTCTAAGTTATTCTTGTCAGGTATTTTGATCCCAGTAACAAAAAGCTGCCTAATGCATTCATGTTCTATGACTCTAGAGTTTTAGTTTGTTGTCCATTGTTAATCATGGAAAATCCCATGCCTTTATATTTCAAGAGTTTTTCTGCTTCTTTCTGTCCTCCTTCTCCCTGGAATAATTCAATTACATGTACGTTGTACTTTATAAATTATCCTATGGTTCTTTTCCAATTATTTTTTCTTTATATCATAGTTGGGCAAATTCAATTGACTTATAATCAAGCTCTCTGATTCTTTTCTTGGCCGTTACCAGTCAACTGGTAATTCCAGTCAAATGACCAATGAAAGGTAGTTTTCATTTCTGTTACAGTGTTTTCAATATTTAGCACTTCTTCACATGTTTTCTTATGATTCCAATTTCTCTCCATACATTTCCATTTTTTTTCTTGGGAATTTTGTGAAATGTTTCCCCACCCTAGATGACATAAGAAGGCTAAAAGGGGCAGAAATGAGAGCAACTCACTGCCTTCAAGTGGAAAAAGGCTTTCCTCTGGAGAGTGGGTCTTGACTGTGGAGAACCATGTTTAAACCAATTACTGTAACCCTTCCCTGAGAACCTGATTGGGTATCTGAGGGTAAAACCTACAAAAGTGTGGGCCTCCACAGAGACTGTGGTGTTCACGGCACTCTCACTCTCAAACTCATCCACACTGAGTCTCCAACCATTTGCCAAAACAGGATTCTGTGGCTTCTGCTCTTATAAGGAAATCTCATGCATGACTCTAATTTTACGTGTCTCTCCAGATTTCAGAGTAGTAAGTTTCCCTGTGACCTTAAATCTCTGGTGGGTCCAAAAAAAAGTAATTGATTTTTAGGTAGGTCAAGTTTGTGAGGATGAAAGTGATAACTTCCACTCCTTTCAGGCTGGAGCTCATTCTAGAAGCCTACATAGGGCAATATTTTAAAAAGCAATGTTCTGGAAGAAATAATACAATAAATTATTGCACTTAATACGTACTGGGTACTGTATTATATTCTTTATACCTGGCCTATTATTTAAAAGACACAACAAAACTATAAAACAGTTGTCAGGCCACCTTGTTCCCAATATTGTATTCCTTCCCCTAAGTCATGCTTCCCTGTCTCTCAGAAAGCTTGGTTTCTCACATCTAAATGGAAATAATTACAGACAAATATTTTATTCAGCAGAAAATACTTTGTTCAGCAGGATTAAACTGTATTAATTACCGAAACACTGTTTGACAAGCAGACTCCGTGTTGAGAAAGGACCTTGAGGCTTCTATTGAATCCCCCTTTTTTTTTTTCTTCCATTTGGTCTTTAAATGAATCACATTATATTTATATACCTCTGGAAGAAGATTAGGATATTTTTAATAATAAAATGACAGTTAATTTTTTAAAAAGGTCAACTCTAAGCAACTGGAGAAAAAAAAATTGTCTTCTTCAGAATATATTTCAAATAAAGAGAAGTTTGATAGCACAATTTCCAAGACAAAGAAATACTTACTAACATACTAGTACTGTACCCAAAAAAAAAAAATTGTTGCAACATATGGCACTGTATTTTCTTCAGGAAAACAAGCCTCCTGAGACCCAATTCTTTGATACTAATCACAGCAGTAATTAGAGATGATGTTGGTTACTGTTCATGAATGCTCTCCATGTTAAGAGCAAATAACACCAGCAAAGTGTCTTCCTTCTCCCTCCCAGGTGCTGGCCTGACAAGTTCATCTCTAAGATTGGCTTCACCACTCCTGATTCTGAAGACTTGTCACATACATTTCCAAGCATGAAATTGGAAAACTACTTATTTTAAGCCAAGTGAAAGGCTTTCTTTAATTGTAGCTCTTTGGACTCTAAATAATAGTTCTATGGTTTCAGGAAATGTGAAGCACATAGGAAGTGGTCTTAAAGCAGGTTTGAACTTATAAAATTAGGTTTACCAAATAAGCATCTAAATAAAAGAACTAGCCTACAGTACTATAGAATGTCTCGACATATTTATGAAAATTGCATCACAAACATAAGTGAAGGGCACTGAAGCAAAAGGTTTTATAGTCAGAATCCTGACATTTAAATGCTGTTGGAATAAGCCTACATTGTAACCAGGTCATTTTCAAGAGTCATGGAAAGATTTTGATTAGGAGAGTGTGGGCCATATGGATGGCAGAATTTTGTGTTTTAAATACAGGTGCCAGTCTAAGCAGGCTAGCCGCATAAAATATGGAAATCAGTTAGAAATCAGAAATGAAAGAGAAGCGATTTCTTTAATATTTCTCATGGAGGGTTGCAGTGGGAGCAGAAGGATTAGACCACAGAGCGAATTTTGTGAAAATTGTGAGGCTGACTGGTAGTAGTTTCTTTTGAGAAGTCTGAAAGTCTATTATTCTTTTTAATCCACCATTATTCACCAATGAGAAGGTTAATGTCACTTTGGATTTTTACTGGAAGGGCCTACCTCACAAAGTTTGCCTGCTTAGTTCAGTTCAGCCCAGCAAACTACTGGGAACCTCACTAGCAGACAGCATTGCAAACTCACAGGCCCACTCTGACTGGTCAGCTGCACAGTCTCCCAGGAACAAGGCTGAGCCTAGAGGAAAAAAACAGCCCCTTTGGACTGACTGGAGGGTCACCCAAGCGTAGGCAGAATGAGCACTTCAGACAAGGACAATGGAATCACCCTGTGGAAGAGACATATGTTGAAACTTCTTAAGGTTGCCTAGAACACTTTTTTGGCCTCTACTTCTAACATTTATAGAGGTTAAGATTTTAATCTGGTTAAACACACTTTGGCCCTTTCCTTCTTTAGCTATCACTAGGCATTTTTACCTATAGCTTCAGTAAAGTTTGCAAGAGGTCTTCTGAAACATCCATTACTATGGATGTCCCCCAGAAGGCCGATTATTGTGAAGCCAGAATATACTCCAGTTGATGCTTGATTATATGCACCAACAGAAGACAGGAAGGGGGTGAGCAATTGAAATCAGGGCGATGGTGAACCAATATATTTCTAGCTTTAGAAGTGGTATTTTTCCAAAACATGTACTTCAAATTTTGAAGTTGTTCTCATTGGTCCCATCACTTATAGGACAAAGTTCCTTAACATACCTATTGTGATCTGTGATCTTTCTTGCTTGTGTAGGTCTCTTTATCCACCCATACAAAACTAATATGTTTTAAATACAGGTGCCATATGTACAGAGTATATGTGTTTTAAAGGTGTTTTGTAGGGATTGGCTAACTTCACTTAGCACGATCCGCTCTAATGCCATCCATTTCCCTGCAAATCCCTGTGGTTTTCATTGTTCTGAGCAAAGTGTGGCTGAAATTCCCTACACCCCTGTTTCCACTTAGCAAGTTGTTACTCTCCTTCAATCTGAAAATCGAACTTTCCTCTGTAAACATTTTTCCACCGTCTAGTCCATTTCACTTCACTGGGAGATACTAACAAGCTGTCCTCTCTATTCTTTCAGAATTTTGTTCCTACCTCTTTCTCAGAACTCACAGCACCATAGAATAATTACCTACTTATGTGACATTTTTTCTCATCTAAAGTGTGAACTACCAAGGCCAGGAACCAGTTGAAATTCCCAGAGATCCTAAATAGAAATGAATGGTACATGAACAAGGGACTGAGATATAAAGAAAAAAGGTAAATAGGAAGTCTTCATGGAAAGAATACACTGGAGTTTGTTTGTTGGTTTGTCTTTTACAAGAGACAATTCACACAGTACAAAATCTCCTCAGAATAAATTCACAATTAGCATTTCAGATGTGCATTCATTCTGTAGATTATATAGAGAGACCAAAGAGGCCATTTGTACAATCATTCTCCCCAAACAGAGCTCAGTTTTCCAACATACCCGATGAGTGATTTCCAGGGAGGCCACATTCACCCTTTCAAAAGAAGGAACACTCCATTCTTGAATGATTCCCGTTGTTAGAAAGTTGTTCAGGTTTGTTTCAAATCAAACCAAATTTTTTTTCTGTGTTATTCCAGCTTTCCTCTTCCAATGTTGAAGTCAGAATTTGCCTTGATAAGCATAAAGAATAAAGTTAATATAATTGTGCATAACAAATGATCAAATATTTGAAATCAGTATCTGAGGAAAGTTACTTAATTTTCTAAGATTCAAAAAAAACCTTTTTTTACATCTTTCAGTGGAATCATTCTTTTAAAACTACTTAAATACAACCAAATTCACAGGGTTATAGGAAAACTCAAGTGAATGGAAACATCTAAAGCAGCTATAACAGAGTCAGGAAATAAGGGGAGAAAGCTATTATGCTAGTATAGTTTTGTTATTGTTATTATTGAAATAGTCCTATGGTTTCCCCTCCTCTTTAGTCAGTTAAATAACTCTTAGTTCTTTCAAATGGAGGTCATATAAAACTTCTTCCACCATCCTGGCTGACCTTGTCTGGATATACTTCAGTTTATAAAAGTACCTCTGCTAACACATCCAGAACAGTGCTTATTGAAACCCACATGAACAGGGCAGCAGAAACCAAATAATTCCAGTGGAATTATTTCATTCCTTGATGAAACATCAGTGTTCCATGAGAGAAACAACATTGATGTGAGGTATGAATTTTTTTCTTTGGTTTGGTTTTGATTTTTTTTTTTTAATTCCATGATACTACTGATTTATTTTGAGTTTCCAGTTTACCAAAACTCTTAGGTCATTTTAACAAATACAAAGCGTTTTTATCTTAATCCAATTACTTTTCTTTTTCTTGACCTTAGATATTTATTAACCTTCACAAAATACTAGATCAACAGGATATTAGCAATCACTTTGTGGTTTAGGCGAGAACACAGAATATAAAATAAATACAAATTTGACCTGGATTGTGCAAATCATTCAAAGACATGCAGGAAATTCCAAACATGTTGCCTAGAACATAATAAATATAAACTATACTTCCCCTTTATGTGATATTCAAATTTGATAATCAAGATTTTGTATATTCTAGGAGAGCACCCAAACAGAGTAGTCCTACTAATAAAAATCAAACAGATGTCAGTCAACTACTATGTTCAGGAATTTGCTTATAATCAGCGAGGAATCCACGAGAGAAAATGCAAAACATTTAGAGGTGAAATGACTGAGTTATGAGAGCCTTAACCTAATCAGTACATTAATCTACTTGAATGGACTATCTGGATGATAACTATAGGCAGGTAAGGTATGGCTGGAGAAGATAGGTGGCTTGGGAGGAGTACCTTTGGGGTATTTATTTTGTCTATGGTGAGCTAAGCTTACTCTCTCTTTGTGGTGGCCATATCCTGAGCTGCTTTCCTCTTCCACCAGGATGTTCTATCTCACATTGTGCCCCGAGCAATGAGCTGGTCATCCATGGACTGAGACCTCTGAAATTATGAGTGCCAGATAAACTTTTCGCTCTCTAAAACTGTTCTTTTCAGGTCTTTTTGAAGCATCAGGTACATGCCACTGGGCCCAGTTGGAAAATTTTTATATTTTAGTAAAAGATAATGTAATCTTTCATGATTCAGAATAATGATCAGAATTTGATAGGATCCTAGGTAGCTTAATGTTTGCCAAGTCTTTCGGCCACATCCCAAATAACACCATAGAATTAACATGTCCATTGACAAAGTTGGTAAAGTAGACTATCACCACATCAATTCATTTTTTTATCAAACATTTCCTGGTTCCCTATTAAGTAATAAATGACAAGATAGATATGGTCCCTCCCCCTTATAATGTCCCAGTAGATTCTGGAAGACAGGCAATAAACAAATTACCCCAGCACAGGTACTGGTGATACTGGTAGGATAATATTTTGCGATAATAATTTACTCTTTTGTAACTTTATACTTTTTCCTCTTCTTTCCTCATTAGCACCCTAGGACAAGTCTGAAGTAAGGGAAAAAAAAAACAAGGTAAAAATAACAATATTCAGTTTCCTTGTTGGCTGTTTATTCAAAATGCCAGAAGTAATAAGAAATTAGGGTAGATACTCTCATAGGAGAGGAGAAAGGATGTGCCTCAGAAAATCAGGGGAAATAGGATTTCCTTGGGATAAAAGCAGTCCCCAGTGTTTGGAAGGAGAAAGGATCCCAGTCACCTAGAGAAGTAGTGACAGGAACATGCCTGGCAGCCCCCTGGGAGGGAGGCCAGTCCTCAGAGAGGAGGGAATCTGTGACCTCTGTCTTCAGTATGGGGAATGGAGCAGAGTGCAAGCCATGATGACAGGGCCTCCCAGCTACCCTGACCTTCCCACTAACTTATGGAGGGGAAAGGCCTCAGGATTCACTGAGTTTGATTCCCTTTTTCCTATGAAGATTCCTTAAAATTAAAATGTTTATTTCAGGCATGCTTGATTTCTTGTAACTAAATGCATATTTTCTTTAAATGTTATTAATAAAACCAGTAGGGTATGAAAGTCAGGACAGATATTTCTGAGAATTCTTTTTAACCTGTGACCTGAAGGATATGAATAAATCCCAGGGGTAAGAGTTGGAGATGGATTCCAGGCATAGGAACAATCAGTGTAAAGGCTGTGAAATAAGAGTGACTTTGGCTTGGGTGAACACCTAGGTAAAGACCTGGGTAGTGAAGGCCTGGTGATTTAAAGGCAGAGTGGCAAAAGGTAACAAAAGCGAGACAAATCTACAGGTGGTTTTCTACACTGTGTTAAGGACCAGGAAAGAATCCAGTGGGAAGCCATGGAAGAGTTTTAAGTAGGATCCTGGTTTTATCTGGTTTGCCTTCTGAACCCACCATTCTGGCTGTTGTATGGAGACTGAATGAAGATTTCATTGACAAGTGTGAAGAGATGGAGATCAAAGCAACAGTCCAAATGAGAAATTAATGGGATCCAAATGAACAGGGTGACAGTAGGGAGCAAGTATACTTGAGATACATAAGAAAGAGCATTAGGAGTGCTTGCTAGTGAGTTGCATTGGGAGGGGTGGGTGTCAGACATCTCCTGGTCTCTAGCTGTGAAGCAGGATGAAAGTTCATTCTAGTTACTGATGGGAAACTCTAGAGGAGTAATAAGATTGGGAGGAAGAAACAAAAATTTCTATAATGGCGCTGTACATTTAGAAGTTCTAAGAAACACCTAGAGTGTTTTTTTGTATGAGCTGATGCTGCATGCATCATGAAATTCATAATTTTTTAGATGCTGTGAACAAGCATGATGAATAAGCCTTTATGTCTTATCAGTACTTATCCATAAGATCTTCCTAATTTGGGGAAGGGTACAGCTCTCCTAGGGATCAACATATCAGGTTGTCCAATGTGAAAATACATTAAGCTTATAGTTGATGGTGGAGACAGCAGAGCCAGTCTCTGCTGACCTTTCTAGGCTTGTTTTGAAGTAGGACAGAAGAGCTGGACACCCAAGGAATTTTCAGGAAGCAGGTTTATTGACTTCAGGGTTCAGGGGTAGCTCTTATCTAAGAATTCTTCCTCTGAATAAAGATTTTGAAAATTCTTTGAACTTATACTTGAGGTAGGGGATGGAGATGCACATGACAAGTGCTTTCTGTTCCATTCTCTAGATCCTACACAGGTTTCACAAGTTTTTACCACTTGAAAACAGAGATAATATCTTGCACAAGCTTGGAGACTCTACTTATCACACCTTTTGTGTGCAAACCTGGCATTTACAAGAAAGAGGAAACTACCAACGACAATAAACTCTGCTGATATTCTGCTGATCTAACAAGACAAGAAGCTTGATTATGGCAGGGGTCTTTTGAATAGGGCGTCTCTGGCCTGCTTCAATTTAACTTATATGCCTTCAACCAATATGAAGTAATAGAATCAGCAAATTCACTATTCAAATTAAGACTGACATAGTATATAAGTCTATTTAGAATAAAAACCTTGAGTATTAGCAGCTCATTGGTACTCCTTCTTACTTTGGAAGCACATGAAGGCCCTCCACTCTTCTCATTCTAATTCTTCTAATTCTAATTCTTGAAGACCTGAGGTTCTGAAGCAGTGTCTTGTGAGAACCTCATTCTTAACTCTAGTACAAAATGTCAGCCTAGGAAGCTGTGAGAAAGAGGAGAAAGAGAAGAAGTATCCATACAAAGTGCTTCCCCCAGGGCTGTTATACTTATCTATATAAATAGCAAAGCTTGGTTTGGGACTTTGCATGTAACTAATTGGTAGATTATATGCTTTTATGTATGGTGTTCTGGGTTCCATCCTCAGCACCACACACACCAAAAAAAGCTTGAGTGTATTGTATAATTTTAGATAAGTTTATATTAGAAAATCTTCTACTGTCCAAGCTAATTATTCCATAAAATTAATGTAAATGATATTGTCAGTTTCTGCATTATTACATCTGTTTTGATAGAGAACGTGTATATTTTCCACTCTAGGTCTTAGACAATTCTATTCCCATTCCCACGCCAGGCAATAAGAGATGTCATAAAACTATGAAATATGTGAGTGTGGAATTCAACTCAAAAGTCCAAGCTATCTGAGCTTAAGTTAAAAATATTTATCAAATAAATAGTTTTTAAAGCTGCGAGACTGCATACAATCAACTACAAAGATAAGAGAGAAAAGTACAACTCTGGATTCATAGTCATTCAATGTGAGCCGACCAGCATCATCCTCTCCCCATAGGAACTGTGCTCCAACCAAACCAAACACAGAAAAATGACTGAAATTATCAATGAATTATTACAAAAACACGATTGGAAAATAAAAAGATTCCTTTGGACCAAAATTGTAAATAAAACATGATAAATATGTTCACTTTATTGGGAAAAGAAAATCTGTCTCGTCCAGGATACACACACATACACGCACAGCAAAAACTATAATGGAAAAAATGGTCCTTGTGGCTTAACATAACTAAAATATATGTGAAAATTAAGGACAGTCTAAATAAAATATAAAAATTACCTATAAGTTATTAAATCTATGAGAAAAAGTTAGAAAAAATATCCAGTTAAGTAATGAAGAGACTTGAACAGACCATTCACCAAAAGCAATTCAAAAAGGTCTACAAACAAAGGAAAAAAGTGTTCAAACTTTTGATCATAAGGGAAATGCAAATAAAACCCACAATGCAATATCATTACACATTTAGCCATATAAATAGTGTCATATAACACTACATGTTTAAGAAGTAATGAAGCAATTCAAATTCTTACGTGCTGGTAAAAATATAAATCAGTTTGATAACTTGGGGAAACTGTTATAACCCGTTAAAATGAACAAACACTTACCTCCACCTAGGAATTCCATTTTTGAGTAGACACTGGAAAGGAATGTCATGCATGTGTAACAAATACTCATGGTAGCACTGTTCACACTTGCCTGCAACTGGAAATAGCTGCATTATAATCAAAAGCAAGACAGAAACCAGGAGACTGAGGAAGGGATTCAGGAAAGTTGTTACCCCAGTGGGAGAGGGGGTGGAATGAGGGAGAATCTGTAAGGTATAGTCAATTTTCTGATTTTTACATTTAGGGACTTGTTTTATTGATGTTTGTTAGACTATTAGAGAGGGAAGGAAAGAGGACATAAAAGAAGCTCTTGCATGTCCAATAATGAGAGTCAGGAATCAAATATACCATATCATATCAAAGAAAATTGATATGTCATCTGGAAATTACTAAAAAATTCAGGGGTTTTGTATAGCAATCATGTTAATGCAATTATGGCATGACTTTAATACCTTATTTGAAATTGAAATTGTTTTTAATTGCCATATCCACAACCTCAAATTCAATTAGCTTCTATACACCAATGACTCACAAAATCTATATCCCTAGTCCAAAAATTGCTCCAATAGCTTTGCATCTCCTTAATCTGTATGCAGAAGTAAATATGACACCGGGGCTTGTAGTTCATATTCTGCTGTTATTGGTTCCATCTTAACCCCTGGAAGAAAAACTTTCTCCTTTCATTTTTATTTCTATATCCCTTTATATACTTATATACTTGAAAGAACTATTCCTCACTAATTATCAGAGCTAAAAATAGTTCTTTCAATGGCATTCCACACAACATCATAAATACCTAAATGGTTTATGTTACAAATACATATCATATTCCTACTGCTTCCTCTTTTTCCTCAATGATTTACTTCAAAATTAGTGAATAGGATTCAACTAATTTGTCAATCTTGTATGAAAAATTTTTAACAAGAGATAAAAGAGTAACATTAATGCTACAAATATATATGTAAATAATTCCAATAAAATATTATGAAAAATCTACAAAAATGAATGATTTTTTGCAGTTCTATTTTTATTTTTTTTTAGTTATACATGAGAATAGAATATATTTTGACATATCATACATATATGAATATAACTTCCCATTCTTCTGGTTGTACATAATGTGGAGTTATACTGGTTATGTGTTCATATATAAACATAGGAAAGTTATGTCACATTCTTTTTTTAATCAATGTTTTTATTTATATGTGACAGTGGAATGCATTACAATTCTTATTACACATATAGAGCATAATTTTTCATATATCTGGTTGTATATAAAGTATATTCACACCAATTCATGCCTTTATACACGTACTTTGGATAATAATGTCCATCACATTTTAAATTTAAATCTAAACACTTCATTGCACTAACCACAAGGCTCCAAAACGGCTCAAATCTCTGAAATGAACGAAATGAAAAAGGAGGCAAAATTCTTCAGATTTTAGTCTTATATACAGGAATGAGAAAAAATAAAAAAGTATTAAGTATGAAAGAAAGGTGGAAAATTGGAAAAAATGTGATGTATAATCAAGAAAATGCACAGTCTATAGAAGCAGATGACCCAGATAAGGGAATGACTGGGCAACAAATTCAACATCTGTGTATAAAAAGTACCAAAGATGTGACAAGATTTAATGGGGAAGATGAGGTGTTTCATGACTGGAAGTACAAATCATATTTCAATTGTAACCTTAAATGTTAATGGACTAAACTCACCAATCAAGAGACACAGGCTAGTAACCTGGATCAAAAAAACAAACCCAACAATATGCTGCCTTCAGGAGACTCATATGATAGGAAAAGACATACAGAGGCTGAAGGTGAAAGGTTGGGAAAAATCATACCACTCACATGGCCCTCGGAAGCAAGCAGGAGTGGCCATATTCATATCGAATAAAATCAACTTCAAACCTAAGTTAATCAAAAGAGATAAAGAAGGACACTATATCCTGTTAAAAGGAACTATCCACCAACAAGACATAACAATTATCAATTTATATGCACCAAATAATGGTGCAGCAACGTTCGTAAAACAAACTCTCCTCAAGTTCAAGAGTCAAATTGACCACAACACAATAATTATGGGTGACTTCAACACACCACTCTCATCATTAGACAGATCCTCCAGACAAAAGCTGAATAAAGACTATAGAACTCAATGACACAATCAAGAACCTAGACTTAACCGACATATATAGAATATATCAACCATCATCAAGTGGATACACATTCTTCTCAGCAGCACATGGATCTTACTCAAAGATAGATCATATATTATGCCATAGGGCAACTCTTAGTAAATATAAAGATGTGGAGATAATACCATGCACCATATCTGATCATAATGGAATGAAACTGGAAATCAATGATAAAAGAAGGAAGGAAAAATCAAGCATCACATGGAAAATAAACAATATGTTACTGAATGATCAATGGGTTACAGAAGACATAAAGGAGGAAATCAAAAAATTCTTAGAGATAAATGACAATTCAGACACAACATACCGGAATCTATGGGACACAATGAAAGCAGTTCTAAGAGGGAAATTCATTACCTGGAGTTCATTCCTCAAAAAAAGAAAAAACCAACAAATAAACGAACTCACACTACATCTTAAAACCCTAGAAAAGGAAGAGCAAAACAACAGCAAATATAGCAGAAGACAAGAAATAATTAAAACTAGAGCGGAAATCAACAAAATCGAAACCAAAAAAACCATTGAAAAAATTGATAAAACTAAAAGTTGGTTCTTTGAAAGAATAAATAAGATCGACAGACCCTTAGCCATGCTAACGAAGAGAAGAAGAGAGAAAACTCAAATTACTAACATACGGGATGAAAAAGGCAATATCACAACAGACACTACAGAAATACAGAAGATAATTAGAAAGTATTTCAAAACCCTATATTCTAATAAAATAGAAGATAGTGAAGACATCGATAAATTTCTTAAGTCATATGAGCTGCCCAGATTGAGTCAGGAAGACACACACAATTTAAACAGACCAATAACAAAGGAAGAAATAGAAGAAGCCATCAAAAGACTACCAACCAAGAAAAGCCCTGGACCAGATGGGTATACAGCGGAGTTTTACAAAACCTTCAAAGGAGAATTAATACCAATACTTTTCAAGCTATTTCAACAAATAGAAAAAAAAGGAGCTCTTCCAAATTCATTCTATGAGGCCAACATCACCTTGATCCCAAAACCAGACAAAGACACTTCAAAGAAAGAAAACTACAGACCAATATCTCTAATGAACATAGATGCAAAAATCCTCAATAAAATCCTGGCGAATCGAATACAAAGGCACATCAAAAAAATTTTGCACCATGATCAAGTAGGATTCATCCCTGGGATGCAAGGTTGGTTCAATATACAGAATACAATAAATATTATTCACCACATCAATAGACTTAAAGATAAGAACCATATGATCGTATCGATAGATGCAGAAAAAGCATTCAACAAAGTACAGCATCCTTTTATGTTCAAAACACTAGAAAAACTGGGGAAAACAGGAACTTACCTCAACATTGTAAAAGCTATATATGCTAAGCCTCAGGCTAGCATTATTCTAAATGGAGAAAAACTGAAGGCATTCCCGCTAAAATCTGGAACAAGACAGGGATGCCCTCTCTCACCACTTCTATTTAATTTAGTCCTTGAAATACTAGCCAGAGCAATTAGACAGACAAAAGAAATTAAAGGCATAAAAATAGGAAAAGAAGAACTTAAAATATCACTATTTGCAGACGATATGATCCTATACCTAGAAGACCCAAAAGGGTCTACAAAGAAACTACCAGAACTAATAAATGAATTCAGCAAAGTGGCAGGATATAAAATCAACACACATAAATCAAAGGCATTCCTGTATATCAGCAACAAAACTTCTGAAATGGAAATGAGGAAAACCGCCCCATTCACAATATCCTCAAAAAAATAAAATAAAATACTTGGGAATCAACCTAACAAAAGAGGTGAAAGATTTATACAATGAAAACTACAGAACCCTAAAGAGAGAGATAGAAGAAGATCTTAGAAGATGGAAAAATGTACCCTGTTCATGGATAGGCAGAACCAACATCATCAAAATGGCAATATTACCCAAAGTTCTCTATAGGTTTAATGCAATGCCAATCAAAATCCCAATAGCATTTCTTGTAGAAATAGACAAAGCTATCATGAAATTCATATGGAAAAACAAAAGACCCAGAATAGCAAAAGCAATTCTAAGCAGGAAGTGTGAATCAGGCCGTATACCGATACCAGATTTCAAACTATATTACAGAGCAATAGTAACAAAAACAGCAGGGTACTGGTACCAAAACAGGCAGGTAGACCAATGGTACAGAATAGAGGACACAGAGACCAATCCACAAAATTACAACTTTCTTATATTTGATAAAGGCGCTAAAAGCATGCAATGGAGAAAGGATAGCTTCTTCAACAAATGGTGCTGGGAAAACTGGAAATCCATATGCAACAAGATGAAGCTGAACCCCTTTCTCTCACCATGCACAAAAGTTAATTCAAAATGGATCAAGGAGCTTGATATCAAATTAGAGACTCTGCGCCTGATAGAAGAAAAAGTTGGCTACGATCTACATATTGTGGGGTCGGGCTCCAAATTCCTTAATAGGATGCCCATAGCCCAAGAGTTAATAACAAGAATAAACAAATGGGACTTACTTAAACTAAAAAGTTTTTTCTCAGCAAGAGAAACAATAAGAGAGGTAAACAGGGAACTTACATCCTGGGAACAAATTTTTACTCCTCACACTTCAGATAGAGCCCTAATATCCAGAATATACAAAGAACTCAAAAAATTAACCAATAAGATAACAAACAACCCTATCAACAAATGGGCCAAGGACCTGAACAGACACTTCTCAGGAGGACATACAATCAATCAATAAGTATATGAAAAAATGCTCACCATCTCTAGCAGTCAGAGAAATGCAAATCAAAACCATCCTAAGATACCATCTCACTCCAGTAAGATTAGTAGCCATTATGAAGTCAAGTAACAATAAGTGCTGGCGAGGATGTGGGGGAAAAGGTACACTTATACATTGCTGGTGGGACTGCAAATTGGTTCGGCCAATATGGAAAGCAGTATGGAGATTCCTAGGAAAGCTGGGAATGGAAACACCATTTGACCCAGCTATTGCCCTTCTCGGCCTATTCCCTGAGGACCTTAAAAGAGCATACTATAGGGATACTGCCACATCAATGATCATATGATCATAGCAGCACAATTCACAATAGCTAGACTTTGGAATCAACCTAGATGCCCTTCAATAGATTAATGGATTAAAAAACTGTGGCATTTATACACAATGGAGTATTACGCAGCACTAAAAAAATGACAAAATCATGGATTTTGCAGGAAAATGGATGGCATTAGAGCAGATAATGCTAAGTGAAGCTAGCCAATCCTTAAAAAACAAATACCAAATGTCTTCTTTGATATAAAGAGAGCAACTAAGATCAGAACACGGAAGAAGAGCATGAGGAAAAGACTAACATTAAACAGAGACGAGTGGGGTGGGAGAAAGGGAGAGAGAAGGGAAACTATATGGAAATGGAAGGAGACCCTCATTGTTACACAAAATTATATATAAGAGTTTGTGAGGAGAAAGGGGAAAAAAAACAAGGGAGAGAATTAAACAACAGCAGATGGAGTAGAGAGGGAAAATGAGAGGGAAGGGGAGGGGGGATAGTAGGGGATAGGAAAGGTAGCAAAATACAACAGTCATTAATATGGTATTATGCAAAAATGTGGATGTGTAACCGATGTGATTCTGCAACTTGTATTTGGGGTAAAAAATGGGAGTTCATAACCCACTTGAATCAAATGTATGGAAGATGATATGTCATGAGCTTTGTAATGTTTTGAACAACCAATAAAAAAAAGATGAGGTGTTTCATGAGAAAAATAAAAGTTCAAAAGAGAAATAAGAATACTTGAATTGAAAATTATAATATCTGAATTAAGATATTCATTGGCTCAAATGACAATAGTAAAGAGCAAATGAGATTGAAGCATTGCTGGTAATGAAAAAAAAGCAGTGGCATGTGACTCCTGGTGTGGGGCACTTCGGAGTCAGTGTTGCTTTGGTTACATTCCTGCCCAAACACCTAATCTATATCTAACCATTGCAAACATCAGACAACCCCAAATTGAGCAACATTCTACCACAAATAATGACCCTTCCTCTTCAAAGACATGTCATAAAAGGCAAAGAGAACTCAGGTATATAACAGATTAAAGAAAATGAAAGAAATATGACAAAGAAATAGAATAGATTATGAATCAGAAAAAATGTTTTTTCTTTTGCTTTGTTATAGAGATACTAATAAAATAGTTTTCAGTACTTGAATAATAACTATTATTGGATGCTAATATGATACCATTATTAATTTTATGACTTTGATATTATATTTTACTTAAATAAAACAATGTCCTTGTTTTTAGTGAATACTCACTGAATTATATGATGAGTAAGAGATTTTTGTGTAGGTTTCCTTTCTGTATTTATATACATTATATATAAAAAATATATACGTGTACATCTATATAACACAGAGAAGAACAAAGTCCAATGTGATAAAATATTGACATTTGGAGAAATTAGGTAAAAGATATGAGAAGTTCTTGTACTATTTTTTTATTCACTAAGAAGTCTGAATTATTTTTTTAAAAAAGTAAATTGCAGATTGAGAAAATATTTCAAATGCATAAAATGTCTGTATCTTACTAAAAACTTGCCCAAATATAAAAATTCTCACACAATTCAGTAATTAACAACAATCCTAATCTGGTTATTCTTTGTCTTTATACATATGAATTTAGTTACTTTACATTTATATAATTAATAATACACTAAAAGTTTAGTTTGCCATTCTTTTATCTTCTTTATTTTTCCTGTGTTCTTATGCTTATTTTATTCAACTTTCATGTATTCTTTAAATTTATCATGTTTTATTTCATTTTTATCTACTTTTTTGAGAATTCTAAATTATATTAATATTATTTTCCTATTACATTTCTAATACACTTAAAAATCAGAAGTTTGGGAGGTCTGGGGTTGTGGCTCAGTGGTACAGCACTTGCCTAGCACGTGCGAGGCCCTGGGTTCAATCCTCACCACCACATAAAAATAAATAAATGAAATAAAGGTAAAAAAATCAGAAATTTTTACTTTTGTGCTTCTAAATAATACACATATTTCAGATTCTTGAACTAAAGTGATTCCAATTTTATCTTGTCTTGTCATTACTAACCAATATCACAAAGTTCACAAAGTAGAGATTTAATCATTGTTTACACAACCAATATTTATGTAGAATGTTACATGTACTTTTTTTTATTGGTTGTTCAAAACATTACATAGTTCATGATATATCATCTTTCATACATTTGACTCAATTGGGTTTTGAACTCCCATTTTTACCCCAAATACAAATTGCAGAATCACATCAGTTACACACTCACATTTTTATATAATGGCATATAAGTGACTGTTGTATTCTGCTACTTTTCCTATCCCCTACTATCCCCCCTCCCCTCCCCTCCCATCTTCCCTCTCTACCTCATCTGCTATTGTTCAATTCTCTCCCTTGTTTCCTCCCTTTCCCCTCACAACCTCTTATATGTAATTTTGTGTAACATTGAGGGTCTCCTACCATTTCCATATGCTTTCCCTTCTCTCTCCCTTTCTCTCCCCCCACTCATCTTTGTTTAATGTTAGTCTTTTCCTCATGCTCTTCGTCCCTGTTCTGTCCTTAGTTGCTCTCTTTATATCAAAGAAGACATTTGGCATTTGTTTTTTAAGGATTGGCTAGCTTCAATTAGCATAATCTGCTCTAATGCCATCCATTTCCCTGCAAATTCTATGATTTTGTCATATTTTAGTGCTGCATAATACTCCATTGTGTATAGATGCCACATTTTTTTCAGATACATTATTATTTATTAAATATGTAGACAGAAAAGCAATAGATATAATAAGCAAAAATGATTAAAAACAAGCAATATTAGCTTAATTAGAATTCACATGAGAAAAAAGTCCACTGGTCTTCACTTATTTTAAATTGTTTATTATGTTTTTAAATTTAAAAAATTGTATATGGGGCTGGGGTTGTAGCTCAGTGGTAGCGCTCTTGCCTACCACCTGAGAGGCACCAGGTTCGCTCCTCAGGATCACATAAAAAATAAATAAAAGTATTGCATCCATCTACAACCAAAAAAATTTTAAAAAATTATATATGTTTATGGTTCATAAAATTGGTTCTTTTCAGTTATACATGATAGTAGAATCCATTCTGATATAATTATACAAGCATGGAATATATCGTATTCTAATTAGGACCCCATTCTTATGAAAGTTCATGATAGTAGGATTCACTGTAATGTATTCATATATGTATATTGGAAATTTATGTCAGATTCATTCTATTGTGTTTTCTTTTCCTATCTGCCCTACGTTCCCTTTATTTCCCTTTGTCTAATCCACTGAACCTCTGTTAGAACTTCTGTTCTTCCCCTCCCTGACCTTATTGTGAATTAGCTTCCACATATCAGAGAAAACATTTAACTTTTGTTTTTTGAGGATTGGCTTATTTCATTTGGCATGATAGTCTCTAGATTCATCCATTTACTGGCAAATGTCCTAATGTAATTCTTTTTTTTATTGATTGTTCAAAACATTACAGAGCTCATGATATATCATCTTTCATACATTAGACTCAATTGGGTTTTGAACTCCCATTTTTACCCCAAACACAGATTGCAGAATTACAACTGTTACATACTCACATTATTACATAATGGCATATTAGTGACTGTTGTATTCTGCTACCTTTCCTATCCCCTACTATCCCCCCTCCCCTCCCATCTTCCCTCTCTACCTCCTCTGCTGTTGTTCAATTCTCTCCCCTTTTTCCCCCCCCTCCCCCTTGCCCCTCATAACCTCTTATAATTTTGTGTATCATTGAAGGTCTCCTGCCATTTCCATATGCTTTCCCTTCTCTCTCCCTTTCTCTCCCCCCATTCGTCTTTGTTTACTATTAGTCTTTTCCTCATGCTCTTCCTTCCTGTTCTGTTCTTAGTTGTTCTCTTTATATCAAAAAAGACATTTGGCATTTGTTTTTTAGGGCTTGGCTAGCTTCACTTAGCATAATCTGCTCTAATGCCATCCATTTCCCTGAAAATTCTATGATTTTGTCATTTCTTAGTGCTGCGTAATACTCCATTGTGTATAGATGCCACATTTTTTTATCCATTCATCTATTGAAGGGCATCTAGGTTGGTTCCACAGTCTAGCTATTGTGAATTGTGCCGCTATGATCATTGATGTGGCAGTATCCCTATAGTACGCTCTTTTAAGATCCTCAGGGAATAGTCCGAGAAGGGCGATAGCTAGGTCAAATGGCGGATCCATTCCCAGCTTTCCCAGGAATCTCCATACTGCTTTCCAAATTTGCCTCACCAACTTTAAGCCCCAGCAGCAGTGTACAAGTGTACTCTTTTCCCCACATCCTCGCCAACATTTATTGTTGTTTGACTTCATAATGGCTACTAATCTTACTGGAGTGAGATGGTATCTTAGGGTGGTTTTGATTTGCATTTTTCTGAGTGCTAGAGATGGTGAGCATTTTTTCATGTACTTGTTGATTGATTGTATGTCCTCCTCTGAGAAGTGTCTGTTCAGGTCCTTGGCCCATTTGTTGATTGGGTTATTTGTTATCTTATTGTTTAATTATTTGAGTTCTTCGTATATTCTGGATATTAGGGCTCTATCTGAAGTGTGAGGGGTAAAAATTTGTTCCCAGGATGTAGGCTCTATATTTACCTCTCTTATTGTTTCTCTTGCTGAGAAAAAACTTTTTAGTTTAAGTAAGTCCCATTTGTTTATTCTTGTTATTAACTCTTGGGCTATGGGCATCCTATTAAGGAATTTGGAGCCCGACCCCACAGTATGTAGATCGTAGCCAACTTTTTCTTCTATCAGACGCAGTGTCTCTGATTTGATATCTAGTTCCTTGATCCATTTTGAGTTAACTTTTGTGGATGGCGAGAGAAAGGGATTCAGTTTCATTTTGTTGCATATGGATTTCCAATTTTCCCAGCACCATTTGTTGAAGATGCTATCCTTCCTCCATTGCATGCTATTAGCCCCTTTATCAAATATAAGAAAGTTGTAATTTTGTGGATTGGTTTCTGTGTCCTCTATTCTGTACCATTGGTCTACCTGCCTGTTTTGGTACCAGTACCACGCTGTTTTTGTTACTATTGCTTTGTAGTACAGTTTGAACTCTGGTATCGCTATACCTCCAGATTCACACTTCCTGTTTAGAATTGCTTTTGCTATTCTGGGTCTTTTGTTTTTCCATATGAATTTCATGATTGCTTTATCTATTTCTACAAGAAATGCTGTTGGGATTTTAATTGGCATCGCATTAAACCTGTAGAGAACTTTGGGTAATATCGCCATTTTGATGATGTTAGTTCTGCCTATCCATGAACAGGGTACATTTTTCCATCTTCTGAGATCTTCTTCTATCTCTCTCTTTAGGGTTCTGTAGTTTTCATTGTATAAATCTTTCACCTCTTTTGTTAGGTTGATTCCCAAGTATCTTATTTTCTTTGAGGATATTGTGAATGGGGTGGTTTTCCTCATTTCCATTTCATAAGTTTTGTTGCTGATATACAGGAATGCCTTTGATTTATGTGTGTTGATTTTATATCCTGCCACTTTGCTGAATTCATTTATTAACTCTAGCAGTTTCTTTGTAGACCCTTTTGGGTCTGTTAAATATATTATCATGTCATTCACAAATAGCGATAATTTAAGTTCTTCTTTTCCTATTTTTATGCCTTTAATTTCTTTTGTCTGTCTAATTGCTCTGGCTAGTATTTCAAGAACTAAATTGAATAGAAGTGGTGATAGAGGGCATCCCTGTCTTGTTCCAGATTTTAGAGGGAATGCCTTCAGTTTTTCTCCATTTAGGATGATGCTAGCCTGAGGTTTAGCATATATAGCTTTTACAATGTTGAGGTAAGTTCCTGTTATCCCTAGTTTTTCTAATGTTTTGAACATAAAGTGATGTTGTACTTTGTCGAATGCTTTTTATGCATCTATCAAGATGATCATATGGTTCTTGTTTTTAAGTCTGTTGATGTGGTGAATAGCATTTATTGATTTCTGTATATTGAACCAGCCTTGCATCCCAGGGATGAATCCTACTTGATCATGATGCACAATTTTTTTGATATGCTTTTGTATTTGATTCACCAGGATTTTATTGAGAATTTTTGCATCCAAGTTCATTAGAGATGTTGGTCTGTAGTTTTCTTTCTTTGAAGTGTCTTTGTCTGGTTTCAGGATCAGTGTGATGTTGGCCTCATAGAATGAATTTGGAAAAGCTCCTTCTTTTTCTATTTCTTGAAATAGCTTGAAAAGTATTGGTATTAATTCTTCTTTGACAGTTTTGTAGAACTCCGCTGTATACCCATCCGGTCCAGGGCTTTTCTTGGTTGGTAGTCTTTTTTTTTTTTTTTTTTTTTAAAAGAGAGAGTGAGAGAGGGGAGAGAGAGAGAGAGAGAGAGAATTTTCATATTTATTTTTTAGTTCTCGGCAGACACAACATCTTTGTTGGTATGTGGTGCTGAGGATCGAACCCGGGCCGCACGCATGCCAGGCGAGCGCGCTACCGCTTGAGCCACATCCCCAGCCCGGTTGGTAGTCTTTTGATGGCTTCTTCTATTTCTTCCTTTGTTATTGGTCTTTTTTAATTGTGTGTGTCTTCCTGACTCAATCTGGGCAGAGTGTATGACTTAAGAAATTTATCGATATCTTCACTATCTTCTATTTTATTGGAATATAGGGTTTCAAAATACTTTCTAATTATCTTCTGTATTTCTGTAGTGTCTGTTGTGATATTGTCTTTTTCATCCCGTATGTTAGTAATTTGAGTTCTCTCTCTTCTTCTCTTCGTTAGCATGGCTAAGGGCCTGTCAATCTTATTTATTTTTTCAAAGAACCAACTTTTAGTTTTATCAATTTTTTCAGTGGTTTTTTTTGGTTTCAATTTCGTTGATTTCTGCTCTAATTTTAATTATTTCTTGTCTTTTACTATTCTATTTATTTATTCTATTTATGTAGAATGTTACACGTACTTTTTAATATTTACTCTCCATTTTTTCTTATATCCTACATCATTATTTCCAGATTACTATCTTATTTTTCCTTAATTACCATGTTGAGAATTTGGCAATTTCTTGTCTGAAAATGTCTTCATCTTAATCACATCTAGACTGATAATTTTGCAGGGCAGAGAATTTTATGTGGATAGCAATTTTCCCTGAGTCTGATATTTCTTGCATTTGATCAATCTGGAATCAGTCCCTATCTCTCTAGTTATTATCTTCCCTGCATTCTCTTATTTCTTTCTTTATTTATTTATTTGTTCATTAATTAATTTATTTATTTATTTTGGAAATCTAATTAAATGTATCTTTGAGGCTTATTCTTATCTCCATGCCGCTTAACATCCTTCCTTATTTTCTATCTTCTTTATTTCTGTACTTCATTTAACATTTTCTTCTGGTCAATCTGCCATTTAACAAATTTGTTCTGTAGCTATCTCTAATCTCCTGTGTAAAACATTGATTTAATACTCATTTCAATTACTATGCATATTTTCCATTTCTTATGTTTTAAGAATATATTTTTCTCCCTAAACATTTTAATATGATCTCTTTGTATCTACTACTTAATTATTACAAAATGTGAAATTTTGGTGAAGTTTAATTCTTCCTGTCTGGTTTCCTTATGTGATTTCAATTTTGACTTGTGTAAATGACATTTATCTATCAGTATTTGGAGAATGCAAATGAAGATATAGAAGTCTACAGATGAGGCAGGCACTCTGGGCATGGCAAACCAAACAAAATAATATTTTCACTTGATATTATTCTTAGGCAAACCTACATAAGTATAGAATCATGGTTACAAATTCTGCACGTGCTGACTGATAGATTTGTTTCTAGCTCACATTATCCAAAGATATAGGCTTTGAAGAATTCTGATTTTTTATAGTATTCTTAGTTACAACACTGTCCATGAGAGGGGTCCAAGACCTTCTTTCCTTTTCTGTATGGTAGATTTAAAAAAAAAAAGAATTTTGCTGTCAAAGTGCTTATCAAAGTAAGCCCAGCATCAGTTTGTACTTAATCACATTCATAGCTGTTTCCTTGCTCAGTATTTACCACTTTCCTTTTTCTTTCAACTTTAGCTAGTGTATTTGATATTTTAAGTTTAACAATCTTAGCTATTTAGTAGTAAAACTTGAACAACTATCTAGAAAACCTATTGCCAGAATCCCAAACCATATATAATTTTAGCATTTTACTTACAGTAAATGTATAGAGATTATTATCTTCAAATAGTTCATGATCCAGAACCATCATTTCCAAATGAATGGCCCTCTTTGGAGTTTATTTCTTCTCTTCTTTCATTTATTTGTTTGTTTAATGTATTTATTTCCTCTATTCTCATTTTGTCCTTCAATTTTTTTACTCTACTAGCAGTTACTCTGAAGTGTTTGAAGTCTATTCTTTCATTTTTAGGCATTCTTTTAAAATATGCAAGATTATTTGCACACATGAATTTAATTGACATTAGTGCTCCTGTATTTTATTTATATGTAATATATAAGCTTTTATGGACCATCATTTGGGTGTATGTACCTCTGTTCCTTTGTTTCCCATCGTTCTATGGTGTTTTATAGTGAGTATTCACTTTTGGCAGCTTCCAACTTTCTGTTACTCCAAAGGACATTGTAGTAAATATCCCAGAACATGTTCTCCAATAAATACTTGTAAGAGTTTCCCTGAAACTCTTATATGTAGGAGGAACATTGATGGGTGGTATTGTATACTTGTAGTTGCCAATTCAATTAACTGATAGCATGCTTTAAACATCCAACCAATCCCAGGATGCGTCCTTACCTCTCTAAGAGATTCAAGGGAAGCAACTGGTCTTGCTTTTCCTCTGTCCTTACAAGTTGCTTAGTACCTGGCATACAGTCATGGTTCAAAACATTTGCAAACTTTACGAAGGAAACCTAGTCTACAAACAACTGAAAATAATAATTTCTGAATATTTGAATGATCTGATACCAATGTAGCAATTTTCATAAAATAAGAACATGGTGTAAGTAGTAATGTGTTTTTTTTCCTCTGTACACTTACACATTTTGTTTTAGCCCACATTTTAATGTGGGAAAATCATTATTACTATTGCTTTCTTTCCTCTATTATATTTCTCAAGAGGGAATTATTGAGACAAGAAAAATCTATTTCATACTATATCCTCTTAAAAAATAGTCTGGAGCCAATAATTCAGCTCACTTTTCAAATTCCTCCTGTTTCCTATTTATCTTTATGTTTTATTATGATGATTTGGTTCTTCGAAGTGCTTTGTTTTCTTTCCTGAAACCAGGTGTATTGCAGATGAGATTGTGTTGTTATATAAGAAGAAATATTTTAAATTCAATCTGTTAAAAATGTAACCTCTAGTCTTGACAGCATCTTTTGAAATATTGTACTTTAGAAAACTTGCAGTTTCCACTGAGAAAGCTAATTTGTTTCACTCTATAGTGGTACAACATGTCCTAGCTTTAGAACAATAAACATAGATACTCCTTTTTCAAAGACTTGTTGCTGTTAAGAATTGATGTCTAATAAGATGTTCTATATTCAAAGATCTCATTTTATAAAGTTTGAGACCAAATTCTTCCCAACAATAGTTTGCGACTTTGAGACGTGTAGGAATAATTTGTAGAAATAGCATTTACTATCCATTGCTATTTCCTTAAGATAAATACTTCTTTGCTTCTAGATGAATTTTTCCCTGCATGATTGCTATCGATATCTTTAATTTTATAGTCTTTGTCATAAACTAAATTAAATCATGACACCTTATGCTTTTAGATGTGTGATATTTTCAGGGCCTTTCATAAGCATGAACTAATCCATACCCCTTTGTGACTCAGTATATAACAGTACATTCACACTACTGGATTATATTTCTATTGATAACTTAATATTTTTGTTGGTCATGGCTTTAACCCTAATTTCATAGTGATAGATAATCATTTAAACACTAATAAATTAAAAATATTCCCTGATATTATTTGAATTATTCTATTTTAGTGTCAAATATATCACTACCTTGTTGTCCTTGCTTTAAGAATGTCTGAGATGTCGAGATAATGATATAGTTGAAAAGGTTTCATGGCCCAGCTGAATTAGAGTGTAGATTCAGGAGCTAGAACAGAAACCCGAATAAAAGCAACTAAGACATGACATAATTCATTTTTCTCCCATGTAAAGTATTAGATTAAAATGTCAGGTTGGTGTGAAGAGACCAAATTTCTCCTATCTTGCGAGTCATCCCAAGACCTTGTTTTTATCATGTCACCCAAGAGGAATAGCCACCATATATTCACATTCCAGTTGGCAAGAGGGGACAGGGATGAGGGAAGGGGTTGGAGAGAACAAGCATCTCCCTGAGAAGGTCGTGATGCAGACCCTTTAATCAAAATTTAGTCAATGACCACACATAAATGCAATAGATACTTGAAAACATAGTCTTTATTCTAGGTGGCCATAGACCCAGCTAAAATTCAGGAAATCTATTAAAATTGAAAAGGAGCAGAATAGATATTAGAATAGATATTCTATACAGCTTGTGCCATAATTTCAATTTATATTTCCATTCAGAATGGATAACATCTAAAAACATGTGAGAATAATTTTAAACATTTTAGGAGCTGGTGAGCAGGTGGTCAGCCTGGAAAAATAATGGGCTTTCCATTTATGTCAAGACTTGATTTTTTCCATCCCAAAAGCAACAGTAGTAAGAGGTACAAACTTCTTATCAGTGAAGAAATATCCAAGTGGATTCTAAATAATCTTCCAAGGTTATCTTTCCATTTTCCAAAAGGAGATCCTGCACCTATAAAATATAGTTGCTGTGCACTTTATTTGTGGGTGAATTTCTTTCACCCACAAAATAGGTGAAACAGGTCCCACATTGTGACCAGTGAGTGTGATGAAGAATAGGAAGATTCAGTGTTTCTTGCATGAGCCTTAAAAAAGTGTAAAGCTCAGGGATGCATGCAACCGGGAAGTGGGGAGCCTGAGTTCTAGCTAATGCCATAATGTAGTCAAGAGAACTGATGATTACAAAGCTCCCCATTTCTTCCTGTAGCTAATGGTCTTTGGGCTTTGCCCAGGTTCCTTTAGAGCCTAATACATCCATACTCTTATTGTTACAGGCATTGGCTGCTGAAGATCTCACTTGCAGCTTCTCCAGAGGATTGCCCTTGGTTGATAGGAGCTGCCTTCATGAGTGTTGCCGGGATTTGTCCTGAAGTTTGAATGAAACTCCTTGTGTTTCATTATCAACTTAGTAGACACTGTTTCAGCACAGTTTCAATGCCACAACCACAGTGTGAAAGTTTGAGAGATTTTAGTACTTACAGACCCTGGGGTACACAGTTCACCTGGAGAACATGAAGAACAGAGAGCACAGGCAGGGAGAGAAAGGGCAGCCATGGGAAATGCCTTAGCTGGACCTGGGGCATTATCCCAACAGCATTACCAAGGGAAACTTCAACTGATGGATTTAAAGCAAGAAGTCACCAGTTCCAGATTGTACTGTGAGAGGTGATCATCTTTAAGTTCCTAGACAAATATCTGAATGGACCTTTTAATGAAAGCAGTAGGAAAATGGGATGTCTAATTTGCTAGGCCCAGAGAGATGCCTCTAAATCTTTTTGGATTGTGGCATATTAATTATACAGAATGGTGAGTTTTATTGTGGCATATTTGGATATACATAAAAATATAACTGATCAATTTCACCTCCCAATACCTCCCCCACACTCCTCTCACCCCTTCCCCGAGATCTTCTGCCTCTATCCTATTGGTCTCCCTTCTTTTTCATAGAGCCTCATTTTTTTTTTATCTTCCACTTACGAAAGAAAACATAACAATTTCTTTCTGAGCTTGACTTATTTCACTCAAAATTATATGATCTCCACTTTCATCCATTTTCTTGCAAATGACAGAATTTCATTCTTCTTTATGGCTGAATAAAACTCCATTGTGTACATACACCACATTTTCTTTGTCTATTCATCTGTTGATGGACACCTAGGCTGATTCCATAATTTGGCTGTTGTGAATTATGCTACAGTGTACATTGGTATGCACATATTCCTAAAATATGCTGACTTTAATTCTTTTAGATAAATACCAAAAAATAGTACAGCTGGATCATATGGTATATCCATTTTTAGCTTTTTAAGTAAACTCCATTCTGACTTCCATAGTGGCTGTACTAATTTACATTCCCGAAAACAGCGTATAAAAGTTTTTATCCCCCACCTTTTCACCATCATTTATTGGTATTTGTATTCTTGCTTGCTGATCTAACTATAGAATCTAAATATGGGTTTGATTTGCATTTCCTTGATGACTAAAGATGCTGAACACTACTTCATGTAATTTTTGGCCATTTGTACTTCAAACTAGTATTTTACTCTTCTCATAAATTCTGATATCATATAAAATTGTAAGCACTCACTACACCTGGCCTAAGGCCAGTCCTTGGCAGTGTATTCAACAGCTCTGCCACTTCTGTGACAGGATCCACAACACTTCCTGTACTCTCAGGTTGAGCCTATACTTCCAGAGTCATTTCTTTATTTAGCTTCTTTTCCTTCCTATCTTCATTCCTTTTGTTGAATCCCTGAGTGCAGTCCTTTTATAAATTGCTTTCACAAGAACCTTGATCTCTTCTAGAGATCTGCTTCTAGAGATGACAAACTAGGATATTTTTCTTCTAAGTAGGCTGAATTTTTTGTTAATGTGAGATGCAATCAGACACACAGATCCCATGCTCAATCTATGCATTATCAACAACTGTCAATTTTAGGGACATCTAAATATTTTCACCAAAAAATCCATTTAGCAAATAATGTTATGTGTCTTAACATCTCTGATTAATTGTGAATCTTCCTTCTTTACCCCAAACGTTAACATGAATAGTCACAATATAATTAATAATGCACATTAAATTCCATTAGTTGTCTATTTAATTACCTTTATAATCTTGGACGTTTTGGGGCAGGGGGATGCTGGATTCTATTTAAGATTGTTCATAATCTGCTTGAATCAAATGTATGAAAATATGATATGTCAAGGGCTTTGTAGTGTTTTGAACAACTAATAACAAAAAAAAAGAAAAAAGAAAATAAATAAATAAATAAAAATGTATTCATCCAAGTAACCCTGAAATTGTGAGGGAAGAAATAAAAAAAAAATAAAACGATAAAAAATAAAATAAAATGTAAAAAAAAAGATTATGCATTATATTTTGTTCCAATCTTTTTTGTAAATTTTGATTTACAAATGCAACTAAAAGTTTCCTAAATTCTATTGACTTTGATATCTTCGAAGAATTCTAATTAGGTATTTTATAAAAACACTTCATAAGTAAGATTTGTTTAACCTTTCCAAATGATTAGATTGTGTTTTTCTAAGTGTGTCAGGAGATATATGATGTTAGTTTGTCCCAATAATGGTGACATTAATGTTGATAACTTGGTTAAAATGTGTCTCTATAAGAGTGTTTCACTATAAAGTTATAATTTCTAGATTGATTAATTAATTAATTAATTTTTAAATACATGACAATGGTGGAATGCATTACACTCATTATTACCCACATACAGCACAATTTTTTGTAACTCTGTATATAAAGTATGTTCATGCCAAATTATGCCATTATACATGTACTCTTTTTTTTGCATTACCATTCTTAATACACATATATACCACAATTTTTCATATCTCTGTTTGTATATAAGGTATGCTGACACCAAATTCAAATCTTCATACATGTATTTTGTATAATGATGACCATCACATTCCACTATCCTTGCTAATTCCTTTCCTTCTCCCTTTCCTTCCTACCCCTCTTCCCTATCTAGAAATAATCTTCCTCCCATGCTTTCCCTCCCTACCCCACTTTGAGTCACCCCCTTATATCAGAAAAAAACATTCTGCATTTGTTTTTTTGGGGATTGGCTAACTTCACTTAGCATTATCTTCTCTAATGCCATCCATTTATCTGCAAATGCCATGATTTTGTTCTTTTTTAATGCTGAGTAAAATTCCATTGTGTATAAATGCCACATTTTTTTTAATCCACTCATCCACTGAAGGACATCTAGGTTGGCTCCACAGTTTAGGTATTGTGAATTGTGCTGCTATAAACATTGATGTGGCTGTTTTCCTGTGGTATGCTGTTTTTAGGTCCTTTGGGTATAGTCCAAGAAGAGGAATAGCTGGGTCTAGATTAATTTTTAATATAAACAAAATCTGCATTTCTATAAAAAGTCCAACATAGTAGTGAAAAAATTATCTTTTTATGTAAAATGTGAAAACCCAATATTGCTTTAAGACATTTAATCCATTTTCATAACAAATATTGGCTAGTAATTTTTGGTTTTATTAAGTTTTATATCAGTTAATGCTTTGCTTCAAAAGTTAGTTAAAAATTGTTCTTTCTTTGTTATTTTTTGAAAAAAAGTTTCATAGCTATAATGCTAACTTCAGCTTTTCTGAATTTTCAATTTTTGGGGAAAAGGGGATTTATGCTTTTTATTATCTTTTATTTTATTAGTTTTATTGTCACATTTTTTTAACTTTCTCTCCCCATTCACTCTGTTCTTTTTTTTAAGATAGAGAGAGAATTTTAATATTTATTTATTTATTTTAGTTTTTGGCAGACACAACATCTTTGTTGGTATGTGGTGCTGAGGATGGAACCTGGGCCGCATGCATGCCAGGCGAGCACGCTACTGCTTGAGCCACATCCCCAGCCCTTATTGTCACATTTTTACCCTTTATTCATAATTGGTCCCTTTTTACTCATTTTCTTGGTTGGTCTTGCCAGGTATTTATCAATATTTTCTTCTAAAAAAATGAACATATTTTGATTTTGCTAATTTTATCTACTGCATTCATGCTTTCTATTTTTAAAAAATTCTTTCTTAATTATTATCTTCATTCTATTTTATTTGGGTTTAAGGTGATAAATTCTTTCCATAACTTCATCAGAAATAGACTGTTATTTTTCAGGCTTTGTTCTTGAAATGTACACTTGGATGGTTATCACATATTCTTTAAAGAAGGCTGTGTTAGCTTTTCATTGCTCTGACCAAAGTACTTGACACAAACTATTTAAAGGATAAAAGGTTGATTTGGGGCTCATTGTTTCATAGTTTTCAGTCCAAAGTCAGCTGGTTCTTTCGATTTTGGCCTGAGGTGAAGCAATACATCATGGTAAAGGATGTGGTAAAGTAAAATACTCAGCTCATGGCAGTCAAGAAGGAGAAACACAGAGACGGGCAGAGAAAGGGAGAAAAAGAAAAAGCCTTCAGGGATAAGATATAACCCCTAGAGGCAGTTCCCCAGGGATCCATGTCTTCAATTAGTTCCTAGTTCCCCAAAATCTCTGCACCTTCCAGTAGTCCAATCAAGTACCAATGGACTAATCCACTCACCAGGTGAGAGTCCTCATGATCCAATCATTTCCTTGAAGTCCCACCTCTAAACATTGCTGCATTGGAGGCAAGCCTTCAACACATAAATCTTTGGGGACACTTCTTATCTAGCCATAAAAATTATTTTAGCTCCATATACAAATTTTACATATATTCAATAATTATATTCTAATTCCAAATATTTTCTATTACAATGTTTCTCTAGCTTTTGAAGTTTTTAATTTTCTAATTATTTTTAATAAAAAAATATGTATTGATAGGTAATGAGAATTAATGTCTAATTATTTTTAATTACTGATTTCAAGTTTAAAATTCTATTATAATCAATACAGAGAAAATACATTGTATTATTTTACTCAATTAAAATGTGTTGGGATTTGTTTTATGTATATAGAGTCCAGTATATAAAAATTTGGGCTGTACTCACATATTTGGCATAGTTGGTAGCAAGTGCTCTATTATATCATTTAGGGCAAAGTTTATTAATCTTCCTTTTCAAGTACTCTCCATTTTTCTTGACATTTTTGGTCTGTCTTTGCTATAACATTCTAGAAATTTTGTATTAATTTTTTCTCTATGTTCATGAATTTATTTACCCATAAATTCCTTTATATTTTGCTTTATAAGCTATGAAATTAGGTACATACAAATTTTTATACATTCCTGATGTATTGATCTTTTCATCATTATGAAATATATCTCTTAACCTCCAGTATGCTTCTCTTCTTAAAGTCTTTTACTTTATTTTGGTCACAATTTAAATATTATATTTTATTTTAAATTCTGTCTTTACATTTCTATATCCTCATTTAAGTTTTTATCTGTTGTAAGTAGTACACTATTGGCAATAATTGCTAATTCTGATAATCTTGGATAATTACTTATAATTTAATAATAGTTGGGCTGGGGATGTGGCTCAAGCAGTAGCGTGCTCACCTGGCATGTGCAGGGTGCTGTGTTCCATCCTCAGCACCACATAAAAAAATAAAATAAAGATGTTGTGTCCACCGAAAACTAAAAAATAAATAAAAATAATAGTAATAATAATAGTTAATTTATTAATCATTGATATGCTTGGATTTAAATCTATTATCTTAATACATTTTTCCCCTATTTCTTACAATTGTTCTATGCTTTCTTTTCTCTCACTTCTTGTCTTCTTTTGGGTACATTGAATATTTTGCTTATTTTAATCATATTTGTTTTATAACTTTTGTGATACATTCACTGACTTCAAAATTTCTATTTTATTTTATTTATCCTTTTGATGATCCTTGTATGGATCCATCACCTTCTAAGTCTTATATAAATTAGCACTTATTGACAATGGAAATATGTTAGAAAATTTAATTTAGACAATTTAATTCTAGTTATCTCCTTTGAAATGATAGTTCTATTTAAATGAATCTTTTAGCACTATTTTTACTGATTTTATTCTGAAACAAAATATTCTCTTTCTGTGTGTATGTGCTTAATATCTTTAATCACATTAACATCAAGTAATAGTTTATTCCCACCCTCAAAATAGCTTTTTAAAAATATTTTAATTTGTTCTAATTAATTATACATGACAGTAGAATGAATTTTGACCCATCATACATGAATGGAGTATAACTTCTCATTCTAGCATTAATCTCCAGGATATAGAAAGAACTCAAAAAAACTTAACACCAAAAGAAAAATAAATAAGATAATCAATAAATGGGCAAAGAACTGAACAGACACTTCACAGAAGAGGAAATACAATCCATCAACAAATACATGAAAAAATGTTTAACATCCCTAGCAATTAAAGAAATGCAAATCAAAACTAAAAGATTTCATCTCACTCCAATCAGAATGGCAATTTTCAAGAACATAAACAAAAATAAATGTTGGCGAGGATATAGGGGGAAAGGTACACTCCTGCATTGCTAGTGGGACTGCAAATTTGTGCAACCACTATGGAGAGCAGTATGGAGATTGACCCAGTTATCCTACTCCTCAGTTTATACCCAAAGTCAGAATGTTACAGTGATATAGCCACCTCAATGTTCATAGCAGCTTAACTCACGATATTTTCTCTTTTGTCTTTGTAAGGAAATCTCTTTTACCTTCATTTTTAAAGGGTATTTTTACTAAAAGAAGAATTCTAATACTGTGACTTTTTTTTTCTTTTTTCTTTCTTCTTTTTTTTTTAAGTTGTCATGACAATCATCTCTTCTGGCTTCCATTATTTTGGGTAATAAATAAGTTAAGAATTGTGAATTTGTTCCTTTGGAAAGAATTTGCCTTTTTTTTTTCCTGTTTCTCATTTTTTTCCTCTTCATCATCAGTTTTCATTCATTTTTCCATAATGTACTCGAGTGTGTTTTCTTCGTCCTCATTCTGTTTAGGCTTCACAGTGTTTCATTAACCTAAATCTGTGGCTTAATGTCTTTCATTACTTTTGGCTATTTTTTTGCCGTTAGCTCACATATTTCTTCCATTCCTGAGAATCTGTGTGTCATATATGTAGACCCTTTCTGTATCATGTCTCTCTTATTCCTCTTTTGGTGTTTTCAATTCTTTTTATATGTTCTTCACTGACTTTTTTTTTTTTTCAGAATCACTAATACTCCTTTTGGCAATTGGCATAGAAGTTAATTACTTACAGCAATCAGAGATTGGGCTATTTGTAACTGCTTAGGCCTGGTATTCTCATGTGGCATTATTCATAGTGCATACTCTTTCAGGAGTCTTAACTAAATGCCTAGAAAGCTTGTTATGATCTTTCCCCTTGCTAGGCCGTGAACTCCATTTTTACATTTCCAAATCACACTAAAATTTTATGTCTCAGCATCTGTCTTATTTTAGCTTCTGAGGCTTTCCACCCACATTGCATATGCATTAACTAATGACTCAAAGGGAAAAGCTGCCAAGAATAACACACTTAACAAGTTTGTTCTCATCTCTCTGGAACCCCAGGTCTCCAAGTTTGGTTGTCTTGATAGATTTCTGGTGTGTTCAAACAGTTTTCACATCTTGTCCAGCTTTTATTTTGGCTCCCAGTGGAAGGGTGGTCTGCAACAATCTATTTCTTCCTAGCTGGAAGGATGAAGTTTTTGATATTTTTATAAGCTTACATTAATGACAGCTGCTCTAGGAAGTTGTTTCTTATCAACTCATCATAAATAATCACTCAATTAAATTCCTATAAATGTAGTAATTAATATCCCAGAAAGTAGAACTATCAGAATCAACCTCCACTATGACTTTGGACAAGTTACCTTACTTTTGCCTCAGTGTTTTTCATTTATAAGATGGACATAATACTTGTACTCATGTCACAGTGTTATTACAAAGATAAAATGAGATAATATATGTAAAAAAATAAGAATTACATAAGTATTAGATGCTGTTAGTGGTATTTTTAATGATATGATGGCATCTTTTATTAAATACTTTGGTATTTGAATACATATGTTATATTTTGCATATATATATATATATGTACCTGACTGGGTTGTACTTTTTCTGAAAGAAGGACATGTTTTCTACATTTGTTATGGTTTGGATGTGTGGTGTCCCCCCAAAGCTTGTGTGAGACAGTGCAAGAATGTTCAGAGAAGAAATGATTGGGTTACAAGAGCCTTAACCCAATCCATGAATTAATCACCGGATGGGATTAATTGAGTGGTTAGTAAAGGTAGGTGGGGGTGTGGCTGGTGGAGATGGGGCACTGGGGACATGGATTTGGGTTATATATTTTGTATCTGGTAAGTGCAGTCTTTCTCTCTGCCTTTTGATCATCATGTGAGCTACTTCCCTCTGCCACACTCTTCCTCCATGTTCCTGGCTCACTTAGAGCCCTGAGTAATGAAGCCAGGTGTGTATGGATGGAGACCAATTAAACCGGGATCCCCCAAATAAACTTTTCCTCTCCTAAAATTGTTCTGGTCTGGTTTTTAGTCACAGCAGTGAAAAAGCTGACTAAAACAACATCTTTGTTTATTTTCTAGGCTTCAGATATTTTCATAGAATATCTGTTCTTTTCATTAATGAATTAATGAATAAAAATTACATATATCCAAATTAGTTAATTTGATGAAATAAAATGGTAACTTGTACTCAAAGTTCATGGCAGGGCAAGAAATTTAGCTCCTTCAAATACTTACTGAATCTGAGATTCTCATTTGCTGAATTTATTTTTAATCCCTCGAATGCAGAAATTTGTTATTTTTCATCTCCTTATTTTAGCATTTAACTCAGTCCTGGTTAATAAGGGACACTCAATTATTGTTTGCCAGATAGATTAAAAATTGTTCAGTTTATCTTATTTGTTACTATTGATAACTATCATTGTCATTTTACAAGTACTAGTGTATTTAGATTTCAATTCATCAAAGATTCTCCAAATTTTAAAATAAAATTGTCTGACTTTTCTTTGAAGAGTCTATTTGATTTCTCTTTTTCAATGAACTATACTTTCCACTAATTTTATTTTAAAAGCTTTTTATAAATGACATACATCAATCAGATTTGGATTTTTTTATGTTGAACTCCTAGGATGTAAGTATGCTCCAGGGGTCCACAAACCAACAGATCAAACAATTTGAACGCTATCCCACATGCCACAGAAGCCTGAGATTTTTAAAAATATTTTTAAAGCTAAAATTGTTTCAAACTTTTGACCCTAACTGTATTTTTCACAATATTTACCAAAGTCTCATAGATTTTATTTTCTACATATGGCCTTCTTGAATGTTCTTGATAAAGATATTTCTGTGTGTTTCATATTGTTGGGGTTGTTGGCTTTAAGATAGAAATTAGAAATTCTATTTATAAAGGGTCAGAGAGTAAATATCTGTGTGTGTGTGTGTGTGTGTGTGTGTGTGTGTGCAAGGCACACAAAATGTGGAATGATTGAATCAATTATACTTAGCATAATGGACTCTAAATCCTTGTTGTCCCAAATGATAAAATTATCTTTTTTAAAGACTGAATAGTATTTCATTGTATAAATTATCATTTTTTTAAATCTACTCACCAACTGATGGACACTTAGGTTGATTCCATATCTTAGCTCTTGTGAATAATGCTGCAATGAACATGGGAATGTAGATATCCCTCCCACATACTTATTTAAATTCCTTTAAAGATATTCCCTAGTGTGGGATTGCTGGATCCTGTGGAAATCCTATTCTGAGATATTTTTGCCAGGGGGAGAAGAGAATTGCCATATCGTTTTCCATAATGGTTATAATAATTTACATCCCCATCAAATAGTGTGTGTTACTTTTTTTCTACATCCTTGTCAACAATTTCCTTTCTATAAAAGCTACTCTAACTATATAAAATGGTATTTCATTATGATTTTACTTTTACATTTTCCTATCAATTAGTGATGCTGAGCTTTTTTTTCATGAGCATATTGGCTATTTGTATATCTGTTTTGAAAAAAGTGTAATCAGGTTCTCTGCTTATTTTTGAAATCAGGATATTTCTTTTCTTGCTATTGAATTGTTTGAGTTTTATGAATACTGGATGTAAAAAATTGGCCATGGACAGGATTTTACCAGCAGATGACAGTTTATCAACCTCTAGTCTAGGGGAATGTCATTATCAGAATAGTCCAAACTGAGTTTTAGCACTATCATGCTTACCCTCTGTAAGACCTACCCATAGAGAAACACTGGCCTTTGCATTTCTCTTTCCAACATTAGCTTTCTGTCTCAGTGTATGGAGTGTAGGTAAGTGATTCAAGAGTATATACACACATTTATATTTAGGAAACATTTTTCTAGTAAAACATGATGTTCATAAATATAATTCCATCCAAACTGAAGTCCATTTCAGTATTACTATGAAAAGAGTTATTCCCCCATTGATTTAAAACCCTACAACAAAATTTAGGATTGTTGATTTTTTTCTTCAGACACAGAAAGTCTATTGATATCAAAGGAACAATGTACTTTAAACTATAATTCTTTAAAAAAAAAGACACTGCAGTTTAAAGTGCTAATACCTTATCTCTAGACTCTGTCATCCCAGATTACCATACTATCTTTAATATAGGCTTAGGAAACATAAGTACAGTAACACATGTTCATACATAAAGAACTGTATATGTTGTGACAAAGAATAAATTAGACTGAATTTTGTATTATGATTTTTAAAAATTTTGTATCATTTGTTTAATGGTATATCTAATATGTGTCTATATACACATATTGTGTTACATTTGAATTAGAAGTGTCATACAACTGTATTGGTTAGAATGCATGATTGTATGTAATCAGCACCCCCAAATAGTAATGGTTTATACAAACTAGACACTTATTTATCTCTCACTTAAAATCCTTGATTTAGATAATTCATGCCTGATGTGACTACTTTATAGTCATTTAGGACACAGGCAATATCTGTCCGTTTGGTTTTTTATCTCTAGGGCTTGTCCTTTGACTCAGGGTGCAAAAATGTGGTTCTAGAATATAAGAGGTAGAAGGAAAGTTGCATCCTTTTCATTAAGAAGAAATTACAGAAGCTATACATATTACTTTCTCCCATATCCCACTGCAAATAATTTAGTCTCAATGCCACAACTAGCCTCAGAGTGATGTGAGAAAAATAATTTTCCAAAACACATGAAAATTATATGTTCATTAGAACAATAGGTATTAAGAAGCAAAAAGCTGACTTTCATTCTTGTGACAAGCAAGTTACAAGACCATTTAAGGACATATAACGTGAATTAAATTATCTATACAGGAGTAAAACATTGTGGTACTTTTGACACAGTGAGCAGAAAAAAACAAACATCCCTTCAGAAGCTATTTGAAGGGGAAGCATACAAAGTTGGAGGGATAACACTTTCTAATTCTATTCATAGGAAATGTGAATTTGAACAATTATCCACACATTAATATATCTCAACAAGGGTTGAAATAAATAATCTGGATGCAACACAGAAATAAGAAATGATTTATTGAAGAGGATAAGAAAGATAGTTTCACATTATCCACATGAGCCTTCCCCCATGAGCAGAAAGCACAATGGAGATACTCTCCACATGAGAGAATTACAGTGAAATGAGTACCTAATTTTGCCACAGAACAGAGTACCAGGCCTACATAGTGAAATCCAACATAAGACTGGCCTCCAATACCTACATGCTCAGTTTTTAGAACTTTCCCAGCTCTACACCATCCCCTAAAATCTCAGACTAATGGCCATCCTCCTAATCCAGACTCTAGGCCTAATTCCATAAACCCAGGATCTAGTTTGGCTCCTGTGGATCCAGGTACCAATCTGGTACAAACGTGGACCCAGGCACCGTCTAGTCACAAGCAACAAGCCCACAAGCAAACCCTATCAGCCTTCCACAAATCTCTGGACTAATTGACTGGTCAAAGCCTTCCTCTGAAAAGTAAGTCCATTCGAGTGAAAGAGGTGCCTACTTCTTCAAATTTGTAGGTACCAACGTAAGGTTGCAAAAATCAGGACTAATAAAGAAAACATGACACCTGCAAAGAAACAAATAAACCAGTGGTAAATTACCATAAAATTGATATTTATAAACTCCCTGACAAAGAATTTAAAAGATGGCTTAAAGTCAATGAACTTCAAAAGAATACAGATAGACATATAAACAACATCAAGAAACACTACATGAACAGTATTTGGCGATCAACAAAGAGATATAAATAATAGAACCAAACAGAAATTCTGGAGCTAAAAAAATAAAATGAACTGTATTGACCAGAGCTGACCCAAATTGGAAAATTCTATAGAAAGCTTCTGTAGCAGACTTGATGCAGCAGAAGAAAGAATTAGTGAGCTGATCATTTGAAACTATACAGTCAGAGGAACAGAAAGAAAAATAATAAAAAAATATTATGAAGAAATTGGATGGAATTCATGAAGCATCATCAACTGAACCAACATATAAGCAATGGAAGCCCTTGGAGGAGTAGAGAAAGAGAAAGATCTAGGAAATTTTCTTTAAAGAATAAGTGACAGAACAGAAAACTTATCAAATCAGGAGAGGAAAATGAATATCCAGATCCATGAAACCCAAAGAACTCAAAAATAGATTAAATGTAAGGATAATCTCACTGAGACATGTTATAATCAAATTATCAAAAGTTAAAGACAATTTTGAAAACAGTAAGAAAAATGAACTCTTCACATGTAAGGGAAGAGCATGAGTACCAGTGGATTTCTCAGCAGAAATTTTTCCAGCCAGGAGACAAAAGGATGATACATGTAAAATTATGAAAAAAAAATATATATATAATGCAAATTGATATTACCATGCAATCAAGCCTTGTTAGAATGCCTATTATGAAAAAGACAAGATAGATTGTATTGGTGAGAATATGGAGAAAGTGAATTCTTGTTGGTGGCAATGTAAATTTTACAGATTTTCACTGCTGTGACTAAAGGATCTGAAAAGAACAACTGTGGAGGAGGAAAAATGTATTTGAGGGCTCACAGTTTCAGAGGTCTGAGTCCATAGAAAGTCAGCTCCACTGCCCAGGGTTTGAGGTGAGGTTGAACATCATGGCAGGAGAGTGAGGCAAAGGGAAGCATCTCACATCATGGTGATCAGAAAGCAGAGAGAGAGGGAAAACATGGCCGAGAGAAGGGAGTGAGCCACCCTATAGCCCCGTGCCCCCACACCCCCAGATCTCACCTAGTGGGAATACTCCATCTCCCAGACTGTCAGAGGAACCCTATCCAGCTGCTCCTCTCAGAAATCACCAGCTGTGCAGGGCTCCAGGCCTCAGCATTCAAGTAGGAAGCCTGGCATTGGAGCAGGACCCAAAGCCCAAAGTTCTAGCTAATGCAAGACTCCATGGGCATCTTAGAAGAATCACCTATCAACACATCTACAGATCTCCAAGACTTCACTCTGCTCTCACTCAGGTCACTCAGCGGCTACCTACCCACAGCACAACGCCATTGTAAGGCTCCCCCCACCTCACCAGGCTCCCCCCACCTCATCAGACACTCCGGCACTGAAAGCAGACTGCCGCCATCTTGGCTGAGCATTCTCACCATATTAGGTGAAGGCAGTTCCCAAATCAGATCTCCAGCGGCCAGGTACCAGGTTTCCAACCTTCCCCCTCCCCAGCAGCAGTAACCCAACACAGTAGCTGCCCAACACAGGTGTGCAGTGCGACCAGGGAGCTGCCCACGGTTGCCCCGGGGGTGAGAGTTTCCTCAATTGGGAACTGCTAGAGGAGAGGGAGATGGGGCTCAAGTCTGGAGCCTAACAGAGAGACCAGGAACTGGGAAATCTCCAGGCAAGAGAGGGAGATAGTACCGGGCGAAGAAGTCATATGAGCGGTCCCAAAAAGAGACCCATGAGGTTCAGTATTTCTGCGGGGACTGGTTGCTGCCACTCACTTCATCCAGGCACCCTGTGCCAGGATCAGTCTTCCCACCCTGGTTACCTCCACCATTCAGAGGACAGAGACACCAGCTTAAAACAGATGACCCTACCTATTGGATGAGAAGAGAAGCAGGAAAGGTACGGATCTTTAAAGCTAGCTACAACCCTGGTTTCTTCCTTTGAATTTTTTGTTTGTTTGTTTGTTTGTTTTTTCTCTTCGACCCCTCTATCCTCCGGCCCTCACATCCCCAGCATATGTGAAACCAAAAACTTTGCATGAAATAGGACTTTGAGGACTGAGTCATCTGAATAATATAATATAGAGGTGTTGTATATACCCTTTTTTTCTTTTCCTTTTTATTCTTTCATTTTTCTTTCCCCCTACAAATTTTGCTCTTTTAACATCTGTATATTTCTAAATACATATGTGTGTTTGTTTTGTGTACTCTACTGTCATCCCATGTACATGCCTATCCTAAATTACTTCCTGTCTATTCTCTTGCTACTAACCCTCTTCACTAGATTTCTCCTTCACAATTCCTAATATATATTAACTCTATATCTTCACATCCTACCTCCTCAGCATATCGTCCTATGCCCCACCACTGTTTATTGTCCACATTCAGAAACTATAAACCTTTTTACAAAACTACTGATTATATTTTATTTTTTTTTATTTTTTTTTTTAAAGAGGAGAGGGAGAGGGAGAGGGAGAGGGAGAGAGAGAGAGAGAGAGAGAGAGAGAGAGAGAGAGAAAATTTTTTTTAATATTTATTTTCAGTTCTCGGCAGACACAACATCTTTGTTGTATGTGGTGCTGAGGATCGAACCCGGGCCGCACGCATGCCAGATGAGCACGCTACCACTTGAGCCACATCCCCAGCCCCTGATTATATTTTAGATAATAATTGAATTCAACATTTCTGTATATTGAGACTAAACTGTAAACATCTTAATAAGAACAATAGTTCATAGGTGGTATATTGTTGATATTGGGATCTGTTAATATTATCCTTCCCCCACAAAGGAGAAGTATTGGAACCCTACAAGAGCACTACAAACCTATAGGGTAAAAACTATAAGAATCTAGACATACAGAGCTTAAAAGTAAGATGCATGAGCAACATGAAAAGACAAGGGAAGAAAGTTCCCCAAACAAATGAAGACACCACATCATTAAAATCATTGGCAGCCACAGCAGAAGAAATGACAGAGAAGGAGTTTAGGATGTATATGGTTAAAATGTTCTGTGAACTCAAGGAAGATATAAGAGAGCAAATACAGGCAGTGAAAGATCACTTTGACAAGGAGTTACAGAAACAAATACAGGAAGCAAAAGATCACCTCAACAGGGAGTGCTAAAAAAAAAAAAAAACAAAAAAACAAAAAAAAAAACCAGAAATGCATGAAATTAAAGAAATAATAAACCAAATTAAAAGCCCAACAGAGTAGACCATTTGGAGGATAGGACATCAGACAATAAAGACAAAATATGCAATCTTGAAAAGAACATAGACCACACAGTGATAATGGTAAGAAGCCACGAGCAGAGCATTCAAGAAATATGGGATAGCATAAAAAGACCAAATTTAAGAGTTAATGGGATAGAAGAAGGAATAGAGGTCCAAACCAAAGGAATGAACAACCTATTCAATGAAATAGAATATAAAAATCTTTCCAAACACGAAGAATGAATTGGAAATCCAAATTCAATAAGCCTATAGGATGCCAAATGTACAAAATCACACCAGATCCACACCAAGGCAAGTTATAATGAAAATGCCCAACATACACAATAAGGAGAGAATTTTAAAAGCCACAAAACAAAGGACTCAGATTACATATCTGGGAAAATCAATTAGGATAACAGCAGAATTTTCAACAAAGACCCTGAAAGCTAGAAGATCCTGGAACAACATATATCAAGCTCTGAAAGAAAATGTGTGCCAACCAAGAATCTTGTATCCAGCAAAATTAAGCTTTAGATTTAAAAATGAAATAAAAACCTTCCATGATAAACAAAACATAAAAGAATTTATAGCTAGAAAGTCTATACTAGAAAATATCCTTGGAAAAATATTCCATGAAGAGGAAACAAAACAAAACAAAAAAACAATGAAAATCAGCAGAGGGAGATAATACCCTAAAGGAAAAACTAATCAAAGAAGAAAATCAAGTCACGTTAAATACCAAAAATAAACAAATATGGCTGGGAATACAAACCATGTCTCAATAGTAACCTTGAATGTTAATGGCTTAAACTCATCAACCAAAAGACATAGGCTATCAGATTGGATTTTTAAAAAGACCCAACAATATGCTGCCTCCAGAAGACTCATCTGATAGGAAAAGACATGCACAGGCTGAAGGTGAAAGGTTGGGAAAAATCAGAGCACTCACATGGATTGTAGAACCAAGTAGTGGTTTCCATCCTCATATCAAATAAAGTAGACTTAAAGCCCAAGTTAGTCAAATGGGATAAAGATGGATATTGCATGCTGCTCAAAGGAACCATACACCAACAAGACATAACAATCATGCCCCAAACAATGGTGCAGCTATGTTCATCAAACAAATTCTTTTCAAGTTCCAGAGTCAAATTGATCATAATATAATAATGTTGCATGACTTTAAACAACTCTCTCACCACTGGATAGATCTTCCAAACAAAACTTGAATAAAGAAACTATAGAACTCAATAATACAATCAATAATTTAGACTTAACTGACATATATAGAATATTTCAACCTGCATCAAGTATATACCTGCAAGCATATACCTGCATAGTATATGGTCTATTTTAAAGAAGGATCCATGTGCTGCTGAGATACACTTTTTTCTCAGCAGCACATGGATCCTACTTTAAAATAGACCATATACTATGCCACAAAGCAACTCTTAGCAAATACAAAAAAGTAGAGATACTACCATGTATTTGATCAGATCACAATGGAATGAAATTGCAAATCAATGACAAAGTAAAAAATAAAAATTACTCCAACACCTGGAGACTAAAGAATATGCTACTGAATGAACAATGGGTTGCAGAAGACATCAAAGAGGAGGTTAAAAATTCTTAGAGGTAAATGAGAACATAGACACAACATATTGAAATGTCTGAGACACTATGAAAGCAGTTCTAAAAGGAAATTTCATTGCATGGAGTTCATTCCTTGAAAGAAAAAAATCAACAAATAAATGACCTCACTTTACATATCAAAGCCCTAGAAAAAGAAAAACAAATCAACAGCAAAAGCAGTAGAATGCAAGAAATAATTAAACTTAGAGATGAAATCAGTGAAATGGAAACAAAAGAAACAAAAAACATTGACAAAACAAAAAGTTGGTTCTTTAAAAAAATAAATAAAATTGACAAACCTTAGCTATGCTAACAAAGAGAAGGAGAGAGAGAACTCAAATTACCAGCATGCAAGATGAAAAAGGTAATATCACAATAGGCAATACAGAAATACAGAGGATAATTAGAAATTATTTTGAAAACTTATACTCCAATAAAATAGAAGATATTGAAGGTATCCATGAATTTCTTAAGTCATATGACTTGCCCAGATTGAATTAGGAAGATATACACACAGCCCAATATCAAGTGATGAAATAGAAGATGCCATTAGAAGCCTATCAACCAAGAAAAGCCCAGGACAGCTGAGATCTACAAGACCTTTAAAGAAGAGCTAATACCAATACTCTTCAATTTATTTCAGGAAATAGAAAGAGGCAGCACTTCCAAACTCATTCCAGGAGGCCAATACCTGATTCTAAAACCAGGCAAGGACACATCAAAGGAAAAAAAAAAACCTTCAGACCAATGTCTCTAATGAACATAGATGCAAAAATTCTCAATAGAATTTTGGCAAATTGAATACAAATACATATCAAAAAAGATGGTGCACCATGATCAAGTAGGATTAATCCCAGGTATGCAAGGTTGGTTCAACATAAGGAAATCAATAAATATAATTCATCACATCAATAGACTCAAAGATAAGAACCATATGATCATCTCAATAGATGCAGAAAAAGCCTTTGGCAAAATACAGTACCCCTTCATGTTCAAAACACTAGAAAAACTAGGGATAACAGGAACATATCTCAACATGGTAAAGGCTATCTATGCTAAGCCCCAGGCCAATACCATTCTACTTGGAGAAAAATTTAAGGCATTCCCTCTAAAAACTGGAACAAGACAGAGATGCCCTCTTTCACCACTTCTATTTAACATAGTCCTTCAAACATGGCCAGAGAAATTAGACAGACAAAAGAAATTAAAGGGATACATATAGAAAAAGAACTTAAATTCACACTATTTGCTGATGATATAATTCTATACCTAGAAGACCCAAAAGCTCCACCAGAACACTTCTAGAATTAGTAAATGAATTCAGCAAAGTAGCAGGATATAAAATCAACACCTATAAATCAAACACATTTCTGTATATCAGTGACAAATCCTCTGAAAGGGAAATGAGGAAAATTACCCCATTTACAATAGCCTTAAAAAATAAAATACTTGGGAATTAACTTAACGAAAGAGTTGAAAGATATATACGATGAAAACTACAGAACCCTAAAGAAAGAAATCAAAGAAGACCTTAGATGATGGAAAGATCTACCTTGCTCTTGGATGGGCAGAATTGATATTATCAAAATGATCATACTACCAAAAGCACTATAAGATTTAATGCAATTCCAATCAAAATCCCAATGGTATTCCTCATAGAAATAGAAAAATCAATCATGAAATTCATGAAATAAGAGACCCAAAATAGCTAAAGCAATCCTTAGCAGGAAGAGTAAAGCACATGACATCACTATACTAGACCTTAAACTATACTACAGAGCAATAGTAACAAAAACAGCATGGTATTGGCACCAAAACAGACTGGTAGACCAGTGGTACAGAATAGAGGATGCAGAGACTAATCCACAAAATTATAATTATCTTATATTAGACAAAGGTTAACAAAACATGCATTGGAGAAAAGATATATAGCATCTTCAACAAATGGTTCTGGGAAAACTGGAAATTGATATGCTACAAAATGAAATTAAACCCCTATCACTCACCATGCACAACACTCAATTCAAAATATATCAAGGACCTAGGAATTAAACCAGAGACACTGCATATAATAGAAGAAAAAGTAGGCCCTAATCTTCATCATGAGGGATTAGGCCCCAACTTCCTTAATAAGACTCTTGTGGTGCAAGAATTAAACCAAGAATCAATAAATGGGATGGGCTCAAACTAAAAAGTTTCTTCTCTGCAAAAGAAATAATCCGTGAGGTGTATAGAGAGCCTACATGTTGGGAGCAAATTTTTACTCCTCACACGTCAGACAGAGCATTTATCTCTAAGGTATATAAAGAACTCAAAAAGCTAAACACCAAAAAAACCCAAATAACCCAATCAATAAATGGGTCAAGAACATGAACAGACACTTCTCAGAAGAGGATATTCAATCAATCAACAAATATATGAAGGGGCTGGGGATGTGGCTCAAGCGGTAGCGCACTTGCCTGGCATGCGTGCGGCCCGGGTTCGATCCTCAGCACCACATACAAACAAAGATGTTGTGTCCGCCGAGAACTAAAAAATAAATATTAAAAATTCTCTCTCTCTCTCTCTCTCTCTCTCCTCTCTCACTCTCTCTAAAAAAATATGAAAAAATGTTCATCATCTCTAGCAATTAGATAAATGCAAATCAAAAGTACTCTAAGATACCATCTCACTCCAGTCAGAATGGCAGCTATTATGAAGACAAACAACAATAAGTGTTGGTGAGGATGTAGAGGAAAAGGCACACTCATATATTGCTGGTGGGACTGCAAATTTGTGCAGCCAATATGGAAAGCAGTATGGAGATTCCTTCGAAAACTGGGAATGGAACCACCATTTGACCCAGCTATTCCTCTCCTCAGACTATACCCAAAGGTATAGTCTTAAAAACAGCATACTACAGGGACATAGCCACATCAATGTTTATAGCAGCACAATTCATGATAGCTAAATTGTGGAACCAGCCTAAATGCCCTTCAGTGGATGAATGGATAAAAAAATGTGACATATATACACAATGGAATATTACTCAGCAATAAAAGAGAATAAAATCATGGCATTTGTAGGTAAATGGATGGAGTTGGAGAAGATAATGCTAAGTGAAGTTAGCCAATCCCCAAAATACAAATGGGCGAATGTTTTCTCTGATATAAGGAGACTGACTCATAGTTGGGTCGGGGGAGGTAGCATGAGAGGATTTGACAAACTCTAGACAGGGCTAGAGGAGGGAGGGCAAGGGAGTGGGCAGGGGTTAGCAATGATGGAGGAATGTGATGGACATCATTATCCAAAGTACATGTATGAAGACATGAATTAGTGTGAACATACTTTATATACAGAGATATGAAAAATTGTGTTCTATATGTGTAATAAGAATTGTTATGTCATGTATTAAAAAAGTAAAAGCAATTTAATTAAAAAAAGAAAGAAAGCAGAGAGAGGGAAATATCCATTTGCCAGATACAAATATGTACCCCAAAGTCACACCCCAGTTCCCACCTCCTCTAGCCACACCCTACCACTTCCCTATCAGGGGATTAATTCACTGATTGGGTAAGACTCTTGTAACCCAGTAATTTCTTCTCTGAACCTTCTTACATTGTCTTACATGTGAGCTTTTGGGGGACACCTCACATCCAAACCATAACAATAGTTATCATAAAAAGTATGGAGATTCCTCAAGAAGTTAAAAATAGAAGTATCACGTGATCCAACAATCCTACTTCTAGATATATATCCAAAGGAAATGAAATCAATTGTGTAAAAAAAAATTATATTTCCACTTATGTTGCAGCACTATTGTCACAAGCCAAAATAAGTAATCGACCTAAGTGTCTATGGGTAAAGACACACACACACACACACACACACACACACACACACACACACACCACAGAACTCTACAAGATTTTGTGTGTGTGTTTCTGAATGTGTGCATATGCACTTACATGGATAGCTTAAAATTTATATTATTTGTGATAGAAAAAATGAGCAGGGAAGACACGAAGTTAAGTGAAATAAGCCAGATATATAAAGTCAAATATTGTATGATTTTAATTATATGTAAGATCAGAAAAGTTGAATTCACAGAAGTAGAGTGGAATGGTAGTTGTTAGGGGGTCTGGCTGTGGGGAATATGGGGAAAAGTTGGTCAAAGGTACCAAGCTGCAGTCTGACAGGAGAAATAAGATCTGGAGTTTTACTGTAAAGCTTGGTAACTTTAGTTAACTACAGTTGTAATATATTATATACTTGAAAATGCTAAGAGATTGGATCGTAAATGTTTTCATCATGCACACACACAAAATAACCACATATAATAATGAATATGTTAATTAGCTTGATTATGGTAATCGTTTCATAAAGTATATACACACACACACACACACATTGTACACATAAGAATGCATAATTTTGTCCAAAAAATAAGATGTATGAGGAGAAACTTGTTTAAAAAAGTTAACTTAGAGATGCTCAGTAAGGGCTTAAGAAGTTTAATTGGAAGATGCTAAATGGTGAACAAAATCATTTGCTTACATCACCATTATTTGTGATGTTTTTAACCAGACTTAACAACAACAGAAGCATTTGTACCTTCAGGATCCTTTATCCACTCTCTTTTCTTCTGGAGAAGCAACTCCAGTTTTCTCTGGAACACTCTCATCCACCTCATTGTGTGCAGCCTTGGTGTATCTACCAGCAGGTGCTCTGCCCATCTGCTGGGTATGTGAACCACATTACACCAATGAGATATCTCAAAGCATGGAAACCAAGTCAAATAATGCCAACTTGGAAGTAAGCCTGACTCTTTTCTGTGACACTCTAATGAGCCATAGACCCCATAGCTTCCTTAGTGCCTATTCTACTATTTGGATGCTATATCTATCTGCATACCCATTTCTTTATGTTAGTGAGCCACCTCTGAATTATTTCAATTATTTCTTTTTGCTTGTGTTAGGTAGCATTATATTCTGGTATTTACAAACAACAACAAAAACCTAACTATATCCCAATTATAAACTCTGTGTTTGGAAATGAGTATAAGGTGTATATGCACACATGCATGTCATGTAAACACATGTACACACGCATACTCTCATACATGCTGATATAAGTCATGAAAAAGAAAACAGAATTTAGTGTTTTCTGTATTTTGTATTCTGTTGGTGATTTTATTTTTCTGGATGTACACACTGATAGGTGAGATGCCTTACTCTGATCATATGAGAAACAATTGGGGGACATGTTAATAACTAGGACAGAAAATGCCTGTCTTGGTAGATGAGAAAGGCATAGTGAAGCATTTTTTAGTCCAGATGGAAATATCTTACCCAGCAGCATAATGATCTTAAGAAGATGATTTTTCTGGGAGATTTTATGTATATATAAAGTATCACATATATATATGCCTAATATTTTCAGGGCTCTTGTTCCCAAGGATAAAATTATACAATACAAATTAAAACACAATGCATGCATTAAATGCCTCTGGTTATATTAATACCAAGGACTGTGTGTGTGTGTGTGTGTGTGTGTGTGTGTGTGTGTCTTTATTATTGCTTTCCTATTGTCATTTTAGAAAAGAGTTTCTAACAGAGCCTTCCTAAAAGGTTCTTCAGGCTTAATAGTTATAGCATTTGTGAAAATGTTCACAGGGTCAAATTGATTCAATTATTTTCATTTGAATAAAAGGAACAAACATTTTTGAAAGTCTACTGTGTTTGTTCCTAACCCAGGTTCAATATTAGATGTACCAGGGAGCTTTTTAAAATGAATATTTCCAGAGCATTTGAAGTACTACTCTCCATCCCTCTGATTTTGAAAAATCTTTTAAGTGCTGAAGGTTGAGCCATGAGCAGAAAGGCTACTGCAGCAGTTAAGAACCTGTGCTCTGGACCAGACTTCATCCAAATCTTGCAAATTTGAATGGAGCTAAGTAACAAATAAACTAAGAAACTTTGAGCCATATTTTTATCCTCATTGTGTCTCCAGTTACTCAGCTATAATATTAGAACAACATGTTTGCTTCATTTGATTGGGCCTTCTATGTAGTTAGTAGTCACAATTGTGGACCACATAATAGCTTATTTTAAATACTTATGAAAACTAATTGAAATAACTATTACTTGCAATTAACATATAAGGATACTGAGTTAGATATAAAAACTAATGTTTTCAGGACCATATAATTGCTACTATGCTAGGATTTGGTACGTGTGCAATGATGGAGGATATAGAATAAAAAATACTGGGGATATCTCAGTCATGAAGGCTTTGAAGTGGTTATGGAGCAGCTAGGAGATGTCCAGTAATCAACTGGGTAATGAGACTCTGGGTCTCAGCAGAGCAACCAATCACAGAAAGAGATCATTTGTACATAGATTGTGATTGAATTCTTGAGTGTGAGTTTTCTCATGCTGTAATCACATATAATAAAAATAGTCTGACAATATCATCCTTGAAAGATTCAACACTTATAAGTAGTCAGTTCCAAAATTAAAAGAATACTAAGAAGTCAGAGGCAATAGTAAACTCTGAGATATATCAAAGAAATTCAGATGGAAAGAAATAAAGATGGGGAATGGTAGATGTCAGATAAACCTGAGAGTCTAAGTCACAAGATACCAAACAGTTTGGGAAAGGTGAAGATTATTATCAGTAATCTTGGGCACAGTTTTTCCTAGAATAAATAAGGCGGCATAGCAAGGATATACCCTCTTCAAGAATTTTCGGTGATAAAGAGAAAGACAATTGTAGATAGGAATAAATATAAGGTTGGATTTTGGGGGGTTGTCTTGTTGTTTTTAGTGAAAAAGAGTTAAGTTTGTTTATTCTCAGGGGGAAATGTGAGGAGTTTGGAAATAATGAGAATGAGGAAGAAATAATTAATGAAGTTCTCAAAGTAAGTACAAAGGTAGATTCAGACAGGAAAAGAGGAATTTTTTAATTAATTAATTTTAATTTGTTCTATACATGACAATATAATGTGTTCTAACATTATATATATAATTATATTCTCATTCTTCTGGTTGTACATGATGTGGAATTACATTGATTTTGTATTCCTATATGAACACAGGAAAGTAATGACTGATTCATTCTATTAACTTTTCTACTCCCAACCCCTCTCCTTTCCCTTCATTCCCCTTTGTCTAATCCAAAGAACTTCTATTTTTCCCAACTCCCTCTTATTGTGAGTTAGCATGTGCTTATCAGAGGGCACATTTGGCCTTTGGATTTTTGAGACTGGCTTTTTCACTTAGCATGATAGTCTCCAGTTCCATCCATTTACCAGAAAATGCCATAATTCCATTTTTCTTTATGGCTGAGTAACATTCCATTGTGTATAAATATTACATTTTCTTTATTCATTCATCTGTTGAAGAGCACCTAGGTTGGTTACATAGCTTAACTATTGTGAATTGAGATGCTATAAGCATTGATGCAGCCGCACCACTATAGTATGCTGATTTTAAATCCTTTGAGTATAAACTGAGGAGTAGGATAATTGGGTCAAATGGTGGTTCCATTCAAAGTTTTCTGAGGAATCTTCATACTTTCTTCCATAATGGTTGCACCAATTTGCAGTCCCCCCAGCATTGTATGAGTGTACCTTTTTCCCCACATCCTCACCAACATTTATTGTTTCCTATATTCTTAGGTAATTGTCATTCTGACTGGAGTGAGATGAAATCTCAGAGTAGTTTTAATTTGCATTTCTCTAATTGCTAGTGATGTTGAACATTTTTTCATATATTTGTTGACCGTTCTTAGTTCCTCTGTGAAGTGCCTGTTTAGATCCTTTGTCCATTTATAGATTGGGTTATTCATTTTGTTTTGTTTTTGGTGTTAAGTTTTTGAGTTCTCAATATATCCTAGAGATTAATGCTCTATCTGAGGTGCAGGTGGCAAAGATTTTCTCCCATTCTGTAGGCTTTATCTTTTTTTATAGTTAATTACATTTTTAATTTTATTCTATTTTTTTAATTTGTTCTAATTATTTATACATGAAAGTAGAATGCATTTTGACACATTGTACACAAATGGAGCACAATTTCTTCTTCCTCTGGCTGGACATGCAGAGTCACACTGGTAGTGCAATCATACATGTATATAGGGTAATAATGTCCATCTCATTCCACTGTCCTTCTCATCCCCACACCCCATCCCCTTCCCTCACTCCCCTTTGCAAAATCCAAAGTTTCTTCATTCTTCCCTTATCCTCCTCCATTATAGATTAGCATCTCCTTGTCAGAAAAAAATATTTAGCCTTTGTTTTTTGGGGTTTGGCTTATTTTGCTTAGCATGATATTCTTCCGCTCCATCCATTTATCTGCAAATGCCATAATTTCATTCTTCTTTAAGGCTGAATAATGTTACATTCTGTGTATGTACCACATTTTTGGCAATTATCAAGATTATAAGCAACAATAAGTGTTGGTGAAGATGTGGGGGAAAAGGTACACTCATGCATTGCTGGTGGGACTGCAAATCGGTGCAACCATCATGGAAGAAAGTATGAAGATTCCTCAGAAAACTTGGAATGGAACCACCATTTGACCCAGTTATCCCACTCCTCAGTTTATACCCAAAGGACTTAAAATCAGCATATTCTAGTGAAGCAGCCACATCAATGTTTATAGCAGCTCAGTTTACAATAGCTAAACTATGGAAGCAACCTGGATGCCCTTCAACAAATGAATAAATTTAAAAAATGTAGGCTCTATCTTTACATTCTTGATTATTTCCTTTGCTGTGAAGAGGCTTTTTTAATTTTATTCCATCCTGTTTGTTGATTCTTGGTTTTACTTCTTGAGCTTTAGGAGTATTGTTAAGGAAGTCAGTTCCTAAAACAACATGATGTTGTTTTTTTTCTACTTTTTTTTTTTTCTGTTGGGTACAGGGTCTCTGTTCTAATGCCTAGATCTTTGATCCACTTTGAGTTAATTCATCACATAAATAGACTTAAAGACAAGAATCACATGATCATAGATGCAGAAAAAGCATTTGATAAAATACAGCATTTCTTCATGTTCAAAATACTAGAAAAACTAGGGATAGTAGAAATGTACCTCAACATTATAAAAGCAATATATGCTAATCCCAAGGCCAACATCATTCCAAATAAAGAAAAATTGACAGCATTCCCTCTAAAAACTGTAACAGGAGAGGGGTGCCTTCTTTCACCACTGCTATTCAACATAGTCTTAGAAACTTTATCCAGAGCAATTATGCAGAAGAAAGAAATTAAAGGGATACGAATAGGAAAAGAGGAACTCAAACTATCACTCTCTGCTAATGACATGATTCTATATTTAGAAGACCCATAAAACCTCTAGATCTCATAAATGAATTCAGCAAAGCAGCACAACATAAATATACCATAAATCAATTGTGTTCCTATATAACATCAGTGAATCAACTGAAAGAGAAATTAAGAAAACTACCCCATTCACAATAGCCTCAAAAAAAAATTAGGGAATCAATCTGACAAAAGAGGTGAAAGACCTCTATAGTGAAAACTACAAAATACTAAAGAATGAAATTGAAGTAGACCTTAGAAGGTAGAAAGATCTCCCATCTTCTTGGATAGGCAGAATTAATATTGTCAAGATGGCCATACTACTAAAACTGCTATGCAGATTTAATGCAACTCCTAATAAAATTCCAATGACGTTCTTCATAGAAATAAAAAAAGTAGTCATGAAATTCATTTGGAAAAATTAGAGGTGCAGAATAATAGCCAAAGCAATCCTCAAAAAGAAAATTTAACAGAAGATATCACAATACCAGACTTAAATTATACTGCAGAGACACAGTAAAAAAAGATGGTGTGGTATTGGCACTAAAACAGGAAAGTAGAACAGTGGAACAGAAGACACAGAGACAAAACCACGTAAATACAATTATCCCATGCTAGATAAACGTGCCAAAAATATACATTGGAGAAAAGACATCCTCTTCAACAAATAGTGCAGGATGGTAAACAAGAACTCATCCATGTGACAGGAGGGTGAATAGAAGCTCCTATGTCGGGGACCCTTCCAGATCTCGCCCTATTATCTCCCTGCTTATTTGTATCCTTTTTAAAGTCTCTTGTAATAAACTATATAGTGTTTTTCTGAGTTATGTGAGATTCTTTTGCAAACTAATCCAACCTAAGGAAGAGGTCTTGGGAACCCCAATTCATAACCCGTGGGTCAGAAGTTCCAAGGGACTGGATTTGTGACTGAGTTTAAAGTGGGGTTAGTCCTGGGGACTGAAAACTCATCCTGTGAGATCTGAGACTATCTCCAAGTAGATACTATAAACAATGAATTGAGTTAGAGGACCCCCAGCTGATGTCTGCTGCTAGAGAATCCATTGCTTGCTCACTCACAGGCACAAAGAAATTCTCTCACATTTTGATATCACGTAATTGAACTGTTCTGAGCCTCTAGTGTAGAAAAACTGAGTATGGTTGGTTTTTTCCTTTTGTATTCTCAGAGACTCACACTTGCCTACCCAACACTGCTCCTCTACATGCCTCATCTGCACTGGTTCCAAGCCCATAAACTTCTTCCCTCTTTCCTTATCTGCTTCAGAAGATTCTGGGTTAAATGCCCTTCCTATAAGATTTTTTTTCTTGTCAATAGCCTTATCAAAAGGAAGCTCTCTTTAGTCTTTGTCTCCTTAGGAGTCTTAGACAACAGGACTGGTCACTTAATTATAATTTTGCATTTGCTAGAAAACCCAAATGTCCCAATCAATAGCTGTGTCTAAGGAAAAGTAATATTTATCATTGCAATTCATTCAAATATGTAAGGATCTATACCAAGTCACTATGCAACACAAAAACACTTACTCATATCTTTAAACATGGTGGATTAATGTCATAGTAAATTTGGTTTCCTTTGAACATAGACCATGCTAATTTCATCCTTTTGGTTTGTACATGCTTATGTCTGCCTCAGCCTTAAGTAGCTGGGATTAGAGACACAAGCCACCACACCTGGCTAATCAATAAATTCTTGATTACCCTCCCCCATAGTATTCTTGACCTAAAGATATAAACAAAATCACGACAAAAAGATATGTTTTGTATCTTTATGAAAGGCATAGCCCACACATTTAAATATTTACATGTTAAAGAAATATTGGAATGTTAATAACTGTTACAAAGAAAAGGTCTAAGGTGATAGGATAAACAATCAGAGTATCTGACTTGGGAAGAGGCAAAGTCCTCCTAAGAGGTGGCAGTGGAAATAAAGGCTGAAGGAGGAGCAGTTTACTAAACAAAGAGTAGAACATTCTCATCAAGAGAAGAGTGTACACAGGGATCCAATGAAGAAAAAAAAAACCCAGCAAGTCTAACATGTAGGAAATGAGGAACATTACTCTAGAAATTAGCATGGAGAGAAGAATGGAAACCAGACCTGCAAAACCACAGAAGCCAAACCAAAAAGTTTGGAATTTAAAAAAAAATGTAATATTGTAAGAATTGTGACTGGTGATATGATCATAATTTGTCTTCTAAAGCTCACCGTGGCTGAAGTTTTGGGAATTTCTGGAGAAAAAATATTGATTAGAATTTGCTTTATCTATGAGTTATATTTAAAAATGAGTCCACAGAAGAGATCACTTAAAAGTGAAATGGTCAATGTAAATAGGTCACACTATGACCAAATGTTTGCTCATCCTCTTGGCATTCTCCCATCTCTCACCCCCTGCATGAGCATGCGTGCACGCGCACACACACACACACACACACACACCAATTCCAACTGCAATAAAGGCTAGAAAAAATTCAGCTTTCTTTTTTTTATTTTTTTTTTATTGGTTGTTCACAACATTACAAAGCTCTTGACATATCATATTTCATACATTAGATTGAAGTGGGTTATGAACCCCCAATTTTACCCCAAATGCAGATTGCAGAATCACGTCGGTTACACATCCACAATTTTACATAATGCCCTATTAGTAACTGTTGTATTCTGCTACCTTTCCTATCCCCTACTATCCCCCCTCCCCTCCACTCCCATCTTCTCTCTCTACCCCATCTACTGTAATTCATTTCTCTCCTTGTTTATTTTCCCATTCCCCTCACAACCTCTTATATGTAATTTTGTATAGCAATGAGGGTCTCCCTTCATTTCCATGCAATTTCCCTTTTCTCTCCCTTTCCCTCCCATCTCATGTCTCTGTTTAATGTTAATCTTTTCTTCCTGCTCTTCCTCCCTGCTCTGTTCATAGTTGTTCTCATTATATCAAAGAAGACATTTGGTATTTGTTTTTGAGGGATTGGCTAGCTTCACTAAGCATAATCTGCTCTAGTGCCATCCACTCCCCTGCAAATTCTATGATTTTGTCATTTTTTATTGCTGCATAGTACTCCATTGTGTATAGATGCCACATATTTTTTATACATTCATCTATTGAAGGGCATCTGGGTTGGTTCCACAGTCTAGCTATTGTGAATTGTGCTGCTATGAACATCGATCTGGCAGTATACCTGTAGCATGCTCTTTTAAGGTCTTCAGGGAATAGTTCGAGAAGGGCAATAGCAGGGTCAAATGGTGGTTCCATTCCCATCTTTCCCAGGAATCTCCAAACTGCTTTCCAAATTGGCCTCACCATTTTGCAGTCCCACCAGCAATGTACAAGTGTACCTTTTCTCCACATCCTCGCCAGCACTTGTTGTTTGACTTCGTAGTGGCTGCCAATCTTACTGGAGTGAGATGGTATCTTAGGGTGGTTTTGATTTGCATCTCTCTGACTGCTAGAGATGGTGAGCATTTTTTCATGTACTTGTTGATTGATTGTATATCCTCCTCTGAGAAGTGTCTGTTCAGGTCCTTGGCCCATTTGTTGATTGGGTTATTTGTTATCTTATTGTCTAATTTTTTGTGTTCTTTGTATACTCTGGATATTAGGGCTCTATCTGAAGTGTGAGGAGTAAAAATTTGTTCCCAGGATGTAGGCTCCCTATTTACCTCTCTTATTGTTTCTCTTGCTGAGAAAAAACTTTTTAGTTTAAGTAAGTCCCATTTGTTGATTCTTGTTATTAACTCTTGTGCTATGGGTGTCCTATTAAGGAATTTGGAGCCCGACCCCACAATATGTAGATCGGAGCCAACTTTTTCTTCTATCACACGCAGAGTCTCTGATTTGATATCAAGCTCCTTGATCCATTTTGAGTTAACTTTTGTGCATGGTGAGAGAAAGGGATTCAGTTTCATTTTGTTGCATATGGATTTCCAGTTTTCCCAGCACCATTTGCTGAAGATGCTATCCTTCCTCCATTGCATGCTTTTAGCCCCTTTATCAAAATTAAGATAGTTGTAACTTTGTGGATTAGTCTCTGTGTCCTCTATTCTATACCATTGGTCCACCCGCCTGTTTTGGCACCAGTACCATGCTGTTTTTGTCACTATTGCTCTGTAATATAGTTTGAATTCTGGTATCGCTATGCCGCCTGATTCACACTTCCTGTTTAGAATTGCATTTGCTATTTTGGGTCTTTTATTTTTCCATATGAATTTCATGATTGCTTTATCTATTTCTACAAGAAATGCCGTTGGGATTTTGATTGGCATTGCATTAAACCTATAGAGAACTTTCGGTAATATCGCCATTTTGATGATGTTAGTTCTGCCTATCCATGAACAGGGTATATTTTTCCATCTTCTAAGACCTTCTTCTACTTCACTCTTTAGGGTTCTGTAGTTTTCATTGTATAAATCTTTCACCTCTTTTGTTAGGTTGATTCCCAAGTATTTTATTTTTTTGGAGGATATTGTGAATGGAGTGTTTTTCCTCATTTCCGTTTCAGAAGTTTTTGTCGCTGATATACAGAAATGCCTTTGATTTATGCGTGTTGATTTTATATCCTGCCACTTTGCTGAATTCATTTATTAGTTCTAGTAGTTTCTTTGTAGACCCTTTTGGGTCTTCTAGGTATAGAATCATGTCATCTGCAAATAGTGATAATTTAAGTTCTTCTTTTCCTATTTTTATGCCTTTAATTTCTTTTGTCTGTCTAATTGCTCTGGCCAGTGTTTTGAGAACTATATTGAATAGAAGTGGTGATAGAGGGCATTCCTGTCTAGTTCCAGATTTTAGAGGGAATGCCTTTAACTTTTGTCCATTCAGAATGATGCTAGCCTGAGGCTTAGCATAGATAGCTTTTACAATGTCAAGGTAAGTTCCTGTTATCCCTAGTTTTTCTAATGTTTTGAACATAAAGGGATGCTGTACTTTGTCGAATGTTTTCTCTGCGTCTATCGAGATGATCATATGGTTCTTATCTTTAAGTCTATTGATGTGGTGAATAACATTTATTGATTTCCGTATATTGAACCATCCTTGCATCCCAGGGATGAATCCTACTTGATCATGGTGCACAATTTTTCTGATGTGTTTTTGTATTCGATTCGCCAGAATTTTATTGAGGATTTTTGCATCTAGGTTCATTAGAGATATTGGTCTGTAGTTTTCTTTCTTTGAGGTGTCTTTGTCTGGTTTCGGAATCAGGGTGATGTTGGCCTCATAGAATGAATTTGGAAGAGCTCCCTCTTTTTCTATTTCCTGAAATAACTTGAAAAGTATTGGTATTAATTCTTCTTTAAAGGTTTTGTAAAACTCCGCTGTATACCCATCCGGTCCTGGGCTTTTCTTGGTTGGTAGTCTTTTGATGGCTTCTTCAATTTCATCCATTGATATTGGTCTGTTCAAATTGTGTGTATCCTCCTGACTCACTCTGGGCAAATCATATGACTTAAGTAATTTATCGATGTCTTCCCTATCTTCTATTTTATTGGAATATAGGTTTTCAAAATAATTTCTAATTGTCTTCTGTATTTCTGTAGCATCTGTTGTGATATTGCCTTTTTCATACCGGATATGAGTAATTTGAGTTCTCTCTCTTCTTCTCTTCGTTAGCATGGCTAAAGGTCTGTCGATCTTATTTATTTTTTCGAAGAACCAACTTTTAGTTTTGTTAATTTTTTCAATAGTTTCTTTTGTTTCAATTTCATTGATTTCTGCTCTGATTTTAATTATTTCTTGCCTTCTGCTACATTTGCTGTTGTTTTGCTCTTCCTTTTCTAGGGCTTTGAGATGAAGTGTGAGCTCATTTATTTGTTGGTTTTTTCTTTTTTTGAGGAATGACCACCAGGCGATGAATTTCCGTCTTAAAACTGCTTTCATTGTGTCCTATAGATTCCGATATGTTGTGTCTGTATTTTCATTTATCTCTAAGAATTTTTTGATTTCCTCCTTTATGTCTTCTGTAACCCATTGATCATTCAGTAACATATTGTTCATTTTCCATGTGATGTAGGATTTTTCCTTCCTTCTTTTATCATTGATTTCCAGTTTCATTCCATTATGATCAGATAAAATGCAAGGTATTATCTCCATCCCTTTATATTTACTGAGGGTTGCCCTATGGCATAATATATGGTCTATTTTTGAGAAGGATCCATATGCTGCTGAGAAAAAAGTATATCCATTTGATGATGGTTGATATATTCTATATATGTCAGTTAAGTCTAGGTTATTGATTGTGATATTGAGTTCTATAGTTTCTTTATTCAACTTTTGTTTGGAGGATCTGTCCAATGATGAGAGAGGTGTGTTGAAGTCACCCATAATTATTGTGTTGTGGTCTATTTGATTCTTGAACTTGAGGAGAATTTGTTTTATGAATGTCGCAGCACCATTATTTGGTGCATAAACATTGATAATTGTTATGTCTTGTTGGTGAATGGTTCCTTTTAACAGTATATAATGTCCTTCTTTATCCCTTTTGATTAACTTAGTCTTGAAGTCAATTTTATTCGATATGAGGATGGCCACCCCTGCTTGCTTACGAGGACCGTGTGCATGGTATATTTTTTCCCATCCTTTCACCTTCAGCCTGTGTATGTCTTTTCCAATCAGATGTGTCTCCTGGAGGCAGCATATTGTTGGATTTGTTTTTTTAATCCATGATACCAGCGTATGTCGCTTTATTGGAGAGTTTAAGCCATTAACATTCAGAGTTACTATTGATATATGGTTTGTACTTCCATCCATGTTTGATTATTTATCCTTTTTAAAAAAAATTTAGTTTGTTTCTCCATGATTATCTTTCCCCTCGCCCTTTGTCTTTACCGAGGCACTTCCTACTGATGGTTTTGGTTATTGTTTTCCATTTCTTCCTCGTGTAGTGTTTTGCTCAAAATGCTTTGCAATGCTGGTTTTCTGGCTGCAAATTCTTTTAACTTTTGTTTATCATGAAAGATCTTTATTTCGTTGTCATACCTGAAGCTTAATTTTGCTGGATACAGAATTCTTGGTTGGCATCCATTGTCTTTCAGTGTTTGAAATACATTGTTCCATGACCTTCTTGCTTTCAGTGTCTGTGATGAAAAATCCGTTGTTAACCTTATTGGTTTACCCCTGAATGTAATCTGTCTCCTTTCTCTTGTAGCTTTTAATATTTTCTCTTTGTTCTGTATATTGGATATCTTCATAACAATGTGTCTTGGCGTTGGTCTACTGTGATTTTGTGTGCTCGGTGTCCTGTATGCATCTTCAATTTGTATATCTGTTTCCTTTTTTATTTCTGGAAAGTTTTCTGTGATTATTTCATTCAGCAGGTTACTCATTCCCTTGGTTTGAATCTCTGTACCTTCTTCTATCCCGATGACTCGTAAGTTTGGTTTTTTTATGTTATCCCATAACTCTTGGATGTTTTTCTCGTGATTTTTTACCAGCCTTTCTGAGTTGGCTAGACTCTTTTCAAGATGATATATTTTGTCTTCATTATCTGACGTTCTGGCTTCTACTTGCTCCACTCTGTTAGTGGTACTCTCAATTGAGTTTTTAATTTGGTTTATCGTTTCCTTCATTTCTAGAATTATTGTTTGATTATTTTTTATAATCTCTATCTCCTGATAAAGATGCTTAACTTCTTCTTTTATCTGTTTATGTAATTCATTCTCAATGTGTTCTTTCGCTGCTTGAATTTGCTGTCTTGTATCCTCTTTAAGGTTCCATTCCATCTGTCTAAGGTGTTCCTTGAGTTCTTTATATGACCATTTTTCTGATGACTCTAGGTCCTCCTGAATATTTAGGCTGTGCTGCATTGTTTGTACTCCTTTTCTTCCTTGCTTTTTGAAGCTTCTCATGTTACTTCTTGTTCTGTTTGACTGCTGAGTTACTTTTTACTCCTATAAATTTATTTGAGGCTTGGGAGGAAAGGTATTAGAAGGGAAGGGAAGAAGTCACTAAAGAGAATGAGAGTAAGCAGGTAGAATTCAAGCAAGGGGGGATAAGATAATTGAAAAGAAATGAAAAGACAAAAGAAAAAAAAGTAGGAAATAAAAAAAGAAAAAAAATTAAAAAAATAATAAAAAAATTAAAATTAAAATTAGAAGAAAAAAATTGTAAAAAAATTGTAAAAAAAATTTAAAAAACAACAAGAAAGAAAAATGAAAATGAAAGAAAAGCCCAAATCAACAAAAAAAGAGAAAAAAAAAAAAAAAAAAAACTAATAAATGCAGTCTTAGAGTTTGATTAACTTCTCTTCCAGTAGGTGGCGCTGTGCCCACCAGGCCAAGTTTCTCCTGTCAATACGCAGGAACCAATCACTGTGCAGCAGCTCCTCCCAGACTGGGCGAGTCTCCAATCCTGAGTGCCTAGCGCCTCCTCTTGTGTCTAGTCACTTCCCACTTTTCCTCTAGCCAGGCTCCTCTCACGGGTGCCGCTCACCACAATACTGGCTGCACGCCAGGTCTGCTGCTCCCGGGAGCCCTGTTTTCATGAACGACTGGGCACACTCTTCCAGTTTGCCATTCCCTCAGATCCTAAGTTTGTAGAGCTTGGGGCTGAGAATCCTCAGCGAATTTTACTTGCCCTCCAGTAGCCACGCCCCCGGTAGCTGGTGCAAGAGACCTCAGCTATCAGCACTGGTGGGAGCGGTAGTTCCGCGCCGCGGGTCCCGCGCCACCTCTGATTCCCTCGGTCTGGCTATTGTGCTCACGGGAAAGGCCCAGACTGTTCGCCCCAGATCCACATCAGCTCAGCATTGCCTAGTGATCCTGAGCAAACAGATTTAGGTTGTTTACGACTCCCTATGCCTGCACAGCTGAAGAGGTCAGGGACTTGATCTCTCTGCGCCCGCCGCCATGTTTCGCTATCAAAAAATCAGCTTTCTAAGGAAATATTTTTCACACTGTAGGTTTTGAGTATAATTATTACTGCAGTATCCACTTGTGTAATGCTCATGGCTACAACAAGTAAACCCCACTATTTTATTGTGTTAAACAAACAACAAAAAAAATAAGTTTATTTCTCCCTCACAGAACATTTCAGCACAGGTGTCTTGGTCTATAGATAATCTTTCTCCTATGCAGTGATTCAAGCTTCAGGCTCATCTCATTCTGTCATTCTGTGACTGTGCCTTTCCCTAAGGTCTTAAAGTCTTCTCATCTTTGCAGAAGGGGAAACAAGGATAGAGTTCCAATTGCCAATTAAGTACCTCAACCTGAAGGTGAAAAACATTTCTTCCACTCTCATGCCTTTGATGAGGACCAGTTGGAAGCAGAGGGTGAGACCTTGGCCAGACAGCCACTTCCCAAGTCTAACTATAATATAGAAAAGACAACTAAAATTGTTGGTGAATATTTAGCTATTTTTGTCAGAACTCTATGTTAATTGGACACACAAGAAGACAAAAATCTCTCCCAATTGGATTGCTTATGGCAGGGGATCAGTAAATTATCCATGAGCCTAATATATCCCAATGCATGTTTTTGTATAGCCCAAGAGCTTAGACTTTTGCATTTTAAGTGATTAAAATATATATAAAGAATAGCTTATGGCATATTGAAAATATGTGAAATTCAAATCTAAGTGTATACAAGTAAAATTTTATTAAGAAACAGTCCCACATTTTTTAAGTATTGTCTATGATCATCTTCACACTACAATGACAGGATTAATTAGTTGTGACAGAGACTGTATGACTTGAAAAGACCTTTATAGAAAAAGTTGCTGTTCTTTGCTTTAGAGGAATGCCTTAGTACAAAAGAATTTCTGTGCTTTTAAAGTTAAAACTAATCTTGTCGATATTTAGAATCATTAAATAATATTTAACTGTAGCAGTTTCCACAAAGTTCTTTTATTGCCACACCTTATTCTCTTGTTGAATTATATATTACAGTGGACATTGTTTGCAGGTACTAATCATGTTTATGCAGTTGTGCTACCATTTAATTACTCATGTAAAATGCCTCAACCATTGCCAGAGGCTGACCAGATCTAGCTTCTATGGCTCCATTGCCTAGATAATAACATTCATTAATCTTTCTGAAATATGTCAGAACCAGGAAAGAAAACCAGTTCAAGTTAATTCTGAAATATGTCAGAACCAGGAAAGAAAACCAGTTCAAGTTAATTCTTTATGAACGTGATACTGATAGATGATACTGACATCATTGCAGAATACAACTCCTCACACCCAATAACTGCCATTCAAGAAGCTATATTCAGCACTGATGTCAATTTAACAATGACAAACTACAATAATAACTAGTTAGATCTGAAAGAATGTGATCAGGTGTATTCATACCTGATAAATTATTTGACTCCTGTTTTGTTCCTATTAAGCTGATGCTTATGAATTGTCTGTACCATTTATAGAATATATTTTATTATTGAGTAAAACAGAGGGGATCACTTGAAAGTGAGGCAATATTCTCTATATGCTGATATATATATATATATATATATATATATATATTCATATTCATATATAGATATGAAAAAATATTTACTCTTGGCATACAAATATATACTGATAGTTGGCATACGCTTTAGTGAGTCCATTCCCAAAGAAAGAAGGGGGAAAAATTGAGTTCCTGAAGAAAAAAAAATTTAGCATTAAAAGACTTCTGCCAATTAATTCCTCTGAGCCTCCATTTTCCAATTTGTAAAATGGGAGTATAATTATATATTACAGTGTTGTGGTCCTAAATTTAACCAAGTAAAGCATCCAGCGTCCTGGCTGGCATGCACTGCAGTGTGTGTTATTTTCTCCCTTAGTCCACATTTCTTTCTGGGTTACTCATCATAGGTCAATTAACTGTCTTTCAAATTTCCAGAAACATTCATTTGTTCCTTCAGAAATGCTCATTAGTTTGCCAAAAGTGAAATCATTATACCAATACTTGTCTAGATTCAGTGGAAATAAAGACATTTTAATTCTTAGAAGAATTTAGAAAAAAAAAAAGAGTACACAGAAATTGCTATATTTTTAGCTGTTACTTGAGATAGGGTATGAACCACATGCAAAGATTCATCATGATTTACAAGCATTAAAATTTAATAAATGCCACGGCAGTGACAATGATTTACATTTGAAAACTCATTTTCTGGAAGTGATAGTATTATTTATGGAGGTTAAGGCCAGAGACCAATCCACATGAACCCAATTATTTCATTCACTTATTTTCCAACAAACATTTAATAAGTCCTGGGTGTAAAATAGCAGGTAATAACTGCAATACAAGTGTGAAAATTTTGTATGAACTACAATTATGGGAAAGTGAGTCGTTACATAAATTAACCTACAGACCCAACTAATTTATATATAGTTTTATAGGGGTAATAAGAACCCAAAGGCAAAAACAAGAGTATACTAAGAGTGAAGATAGTTGATACACAATTTGTATTTTAAGCTTAAGGAAAACTATAAAGAAATAACATGCAAACTAAGAAGCAAAGGGTAAGTTAGACTTGGTCAATGGAAAAGTTAAGAGGCATGGGAGATATCTTTGCCCTACCAAATACCCTTTCCCTCTGCTCTGTGCACAGAAGCCTGACCTACATGAAGTTCATGCCCGGGTTCCTTTAACCTCTGGCTTCTATTTGGATTTCATTAATGAGACAGGATATTATAATAGAAGAGCAGAGAAAATTTATTTTAGGTATTTATTTCCTTGGGTTTTACTCTTGTTTTATTTAGGTAGCGGTTGTTCCTCTACTAAAGGTTATACCTTCTCTCAACAACCTTTCTTTGCAGGATTATCCTTTGCAGTTCTAATAACCATTCCTTCCTATTAATATTAACACCCTGCTACTCTTCACAGCCCCCAGGGTACAGTGGGAAGAAGAACCCGAGGAGGAGGTATTGGGAGAACAAATGGCTGTCAATTGATCACTGTGACAACAATGATTATGATGAGGATGATATTAGCTGGATGTTTCAGATGACCCCACAGAGATAACCCAGAAAACTGAGAGCTGTGAATTTCTAATTCAGAACCTACACTAAAAACCATAAAGCCCTAAATGCAGCTCTGAGGGGCTTCTCCTCTACTGTTGTCACAGGAGAGAGAGGGCTGCAGATCAAGCCCACAGCCCGATTGTAAGGGGTATAGTACAGAAGTTGAGTAAATGCTTTAATATTCTGTACTAAACTCAGGGTACAGTGGCAAAGGAGTGAAAGTTCTAAGTGAAAACAATTATGGTAATATCTTAGTCCGTTCAGGTGACTGTAACAAATTAGTTAGATTAGATAATTTATGAACAACAGAAATTTATTTCTCACAATTCTGGAGGTTGAGGAGTCCTAGATCAAGGCACAAACAGAGTCCTTCTGGTAAGGGTTCAATGTCTGTTTCTCAGACGGTGCTGACAATCTCTCTTTGGTAGAAGAGCCAAAGGGCTCTATCAAACCCCTTTTCACAAAAGCACCAATCACTTTCAGGTGAGTTCCACCCTAATGACCTAATCACCTCCCGTAGGCCTCACCTCTTGATATCATCACCTTAGAGATTAGATTTCAATGTACAAATTATGAGATGTCACAAACATTCAGACTGGAGTGGGCAGAAAATGCCGGATGAAAATTCATGGAACTCCCTATCTTCTTGTACATCTGTTAAGAAGAATAAACCAAAAGCAATTTAGCATTCCCAGAATCATTATAGAGGTTAGTAAAACCATCAAAGAGTCTAAATATTCCTATAATGTCTATAATTTTCCAGTTTCTTATAGCTGTATGTCTTGGTTCACAAACCAAATGGGTCATAGAAAATGAAGGTAGATTATTACTGACTTAATTATGTGGATATATACCAATCACAAGCGGATTTCTGGATGTGGTATCTTTAATGGAGCGAGTCAGCCCAACCCCTGGCAGTTAGCATGCAGCTATTGATCTAATTGACCAAAAATTTTTCTATACCTTTCAGCAAAAATAACCAGAAGTTCCTTCACAGGTGCAGGGTATAGTGGTCCTCCTTTATCCAAAAGAGACACATTTCAATCATGCCTGCATTCCAGAAACTGAATATATTACCCAACCCTAATTTTACACTAATTATACACTAATTTTCTCCTATTTGTACATAGATGTCCATGGTAAAGTTTTGCTTGAATATACTGTGATAAAAATTTTGTGAATGTATTCTCCCTCACAATATTGTGTTGCTCAAAATAACTGCTCTTCCTGTGATTATGTGACCTGTGGTATGGATGGTGATTGACCATAGATAACTGAAACTGTGAAGACAAAACCATGAATAAAGAGGGACTACTGTGTCTCTTTGTGGTCTTGTTTCAAGTGTCTAGCAACACTCCTTTAGTGTAATAATGTATTCATGAGGCCCATTTGATCACCTTGGTATTCACAGAAAGTTATACTGCTCTACTACATCTGTGAAATGTTGCTAACCTAATCTAATAGACAGATAGAGGACAGCATTTCAAATGCCCAAGTAATAATTAAGTATGCAAAAGAGAAGGAAATAAGGCCTATAAAATTCAAGACAATATATTCTGAGGGCCCAATAATTCAAGAACTGTCACGATATCCTCTTTATAGTGAAAGACGAGTTGTTTCATATTATATGGACCACCATGAAGAAAGAGGCACAATTTTAGCTGAGTTTCCTTGTGTTTGGGAAGCTACATGAACTCTATTTGGTAACCAAGAAGATGCCTAAATATTTTGTGTTTTCAAGCTTCCCTTTTCACGGGCCTCATTATCTTTTGGACCCAATGGTATTAGAAGTGTCTATGGCAGACAGTTATCATATGAAGTCTTGGGCAAACCAATAGATGAATGAGAGTTCATACTGTTAAAATTATTTTTATTATTTTGTTTAAATGAGCCCCTGACTGGCTTTTGGACCCTAGTATTCCCTGAATTCCTGTTTACGAGACCCTAGTGATAATGTCATTTATAATCTAGATATTATCTGATTCATCAAACATATCTGTAAGATGCTCAAATATATCTTAGGTGCACAAGACAACTTCATTGTCTGGTAACTCAGATTACCAAGATATTTGCTCCTGGACTTTTAGTAATCCTCCCATAACCTACACAGGGGATCTCCTGGGAGTTTCCTATGGCCAGGAAATGGGAGGGAAAAAAACAGGACTCTCTGGGGTTTACCAATAGATTGCTTAATATGCCAATTTATGCTAGAAATTAATAGTCACCGCAATACAGCCCAACTCAGTGGTAGCCTGGAAAGATGTAGTGTGAGGAAGTATTTCCTGTGTGTAGAAGTTAAAGTCACACATCTGCTTGCCAATTTCTCACACACACACAAAAATGCCTTAGGTTCAGATCTATAACAATTCATAAATTGTGGTCAATAAGTTATTCAAATGGTCAAAAACACAGAAATAATTAAAGAGTGGCAGTTCATGAGCAAAGATGGTAGTATAGACCTTCTTGGAAAGAGTGCAGAGTGTGCAAATATTTTTTCCACATGGATGCCAAGCAGAATAAATCCACTAGAGAGAACACATCATTCTTATAATTATCAACCAGTCTCTTTGTCCAGCCACCCTAGTGTTTGCCCAAGTCATCTATATGTGGAGATTTTGTTAGGGGAGGTTTGAAAGCCCTTTACATAGCCAGCAACATGAATTTCCCCACAGGAAGGCCGATCTTACTACCACCATGCTAAATGGTAAAACCTCCAATATAACTTCATATGACACCATTCCTAAGCAGAGACTGGCCTACTAGTTGGTGGCAGTTGATTGCAGTACATTTTTCTATTATGGAGGAGACAGTGATTTGTCTATAGCTATGGAACTCTTCACCGTAGAACCTGTGATATGCATTTCAGTAAAGGATGTGAACCAATGGATTTATGTTCACATAATTCACTGGCCTTACTGTGTGGCTCCATCACCCAGAAAGCAGATAGCTAAACAGAAGGATCATTGGCTACTATGTGTAAAAGGTATTGAAGAATAGGAAGAGTGAAAATTAGAAAAAAAAAAGAGTTTATTACAATAGATAGGCCTCAAGATGATGAATGTTGAACTGGAGTATTTGCAGTAGTGATATAGAAATTTTAATATTACTTTGAAGGTTAAAAGCACAATGCATGGTAATAATGAAAGTTGCTTAAAGATAAGGGAAAGGTGAAGTAAAAGTGACTCCATTTTCTGGTTAAGTGAATAGGATGGAATGTTGATCCAGAATCAAGGAAGAGAACACTGGAGGAGGTATGGTTGTTGCTGGAACTTTGGAAAAAGAAAATCGATACAATACAATACAAGTAGGACTATTGAATTAAGTACCAAATTTGGAATAGACCACCCAAAGACAGGAGATATGTGTGTGTGTACAAGAGAGAAACAGAGTAAAAGCTTGCGGTGCCATTAAATTATGGTGAAAAGGGTTTTGGTTTCAGCCTGCTCTGTTTTTTGTTTGTTTGTTTTGTTTTGTTGTTGTTTTGTTTTTATTTGTTTACAATTCCAAATATTTTTCCAATAATTCTCAATTTGCATGTTTCAGTTTCTTGTAACCAAAGAACTCTTAAATAAGAATCAAGATAGAGGGTCCATCTTCATTCTCTCAAAGTCAAAATATCCATATAGCATTCATCCTAGGACTGTTTCAGTAACCAAAGACAAACAGTAAAATAAACTAAAAAACTCTTAGCTCAAAAATGACTTAAACAATAAAGAGAATATTGACTTATGCCACTGAAAAGTCAAAATGAAGCTTGCCTTGTACCTCAAAAGAGGTCTCCTGGGACCTTCTTTCTCCTATTCTTTCCACACAGCTTCTTTCCTCAGATGAATCTCCATGCTTTCCTGGTAGCCCACTGGGATTTCCAGGGTTTTCTGAAATTCTAACAAATGTTTGCAACAATTCCAAATGTCAAATCATCTCAGGAAAACGAGCCTTTTACAGTAGCTTCTGTACATGTCCTGGGAATCATTTCATTTCATTGGTCTAAATTGTAACAGTGCCCTTCCTTGATCCAATCACTGTGTGAACAGGGTTACGCTGTTCTATTCTTCTTGGCTTTGGCCAACAAATATCCATCCCTAAATGTGAGCACACAATCGATATCAATCTCACCCAAATTACACAAATGAAAAAGTGAAGGGAACAAATTTATTCCCAAAATATAAAAATATTCTCTGTTAAAAAGCAAATGGAGTAGAGGGAGAATACATACGGGAAGTTTGTAAAAATTATCCTTCAAAATAGTTTCTAAGAACTATCTAATAACATGATATCAAAGTAATTCTGTAAAGAATGGAAGTCTTTAGGTTACTTTAGATTACTTTTCACCTTTGAGTAAACCAAAAAAAAAATGAACAGAATGTTATTTTTATTGCTCAATTCTGCTCAGTGGAGCCAAAGCTTGAAATAGTGATAATGAACATTACAATGCAAAGTCAGTGCACTGAATATATTGTCTATTCCCATGTTTCATTTAAATTCTTTGCATATATTAGCAAGGGTCACTCAGAATTTGCCATGCTAATCAAAAAAAGAACAACTATGGTGATGAATGCTAGAGATGGTCCTTTTTCCTAGATGACTAAATAACATTTAAAGTCACTTGAGTTCCTTAAGGTAGCCAATATCCTGCAAATATTTTAAGATATTAGTATTCTTAGAATACTGACATAGAAAAATATAAGTGAAAATACAGTGATTCATCACAGTAATAATGAAAAGATATATAGCTTTTGCACTTTCAAATTAGCAGAATATTTAAAATTACCTACAAATAAGTACATCAATCAAATTGCTTTGTTACCTAAAGTAGAAGGAAAAAGAAACACAATTAGGAATTACATGTTGTCTTGTTTTTGTCTTTTTAAATGTACAAAGGATTTTCACCTGTCTCCTTTGTGAAGTCTGATGTATGGAAAATTCTGGGTCTGGAAAAACACACATTATATTTAAAAAAAAAAAAAAAAGGTTTTACTTTTAAATCATGCTATTGTCAACTTTCTTATTAAAAATAAATTTAAAATATATAATCACCATGTTTTCATTACCAAAACCATGATATAAAAACATTATATGCTTATTTTTTAATTTGTGTGTATGTGATATACTAAGCCAAAAAATGATCGACAGTAATATACATTAAACATTCCATAATACTTTGCACCACATAGCTGTATTACAACAATGTAGACTTTCTAAGTGTATTCTGGTTCATCATTTACAGGATTTACTCAATAAATTTATTTTTAACTTATTAAAATAAGAAGCCTTATTATTTTAAATATTAAATTAAATGCTATACCTCCTTTACTCCTATTGGTCAGATGTGTATTTCTGACTCATTTCTTCTTGCTTTTAAAAAAAATACAATTCCTAAAGTTTGAGCAACTCTACCTATTTAAATTCTGCTTTCAAATTACTTGACTTTAACTATGAAATGTTATTTATTCTTTGGAACAAAAGGTATTCCACTCCAGACAAGAGTAGATGTGATCTGTCAATGTTCTATATAGTATGTAATGTAGAAATAACTGGTTCAGGAACAGCAATAATGAAGTAATACAAAATTATTACATTAGCAAAAATATTAGGAAATCCTGATATTGAGTTTATTTCATAAATTAAACAGGTGAATGACTAAAATATACAAAATTTTCAATTCTGAGATTATAAAGACATTCTCCTGTATTTCCTCCAAAATACTTTAAAATATTGATACCACACTTAGATCTTTAATTCAGAGAAAATACTATGATGCTTAGTCAGAAACCAGAATTCACAATTTTTTCTCTTGTGTATTGATTAGCAGTGTTGTGAACACTATCTGATCACTAGCCCATCATTCTCTAATGGCAACACTGCCTCTGCCATCTATCAGGCTTCCATTCCAAGCATTGATCTGTTTCAATTCCCTGTTTAATTCTATCAGTCTACTTATCTTTCTCAGAACAATGCACACTGACTTTATTGTTTATGGCTTTTTTATTATTTATAGTGTATAATAAATATTTCTATAGGGTAAGGAGGTTTCCTTATATTTCTTCAAAATTATCTTGCCTAGCTTAACTCTTTACACCTTTGCAAATTTTGCAATCATCTTGTCAAGTTCCAAGGAGAAGAAAAAAATGCCCGTTGAGGTTTTAATGGAAATTTTATTTCACTGACTTGGATGTACAGTTTTAAATGGGGTAGGAGTGGGAGGTAAATTTTTAATTTTTCAGTATATCTTTTATCTTTAGGAATTAGTCATTTTTTATTTCTTCTTGAGTCACTATGGTGTAGTTATATTGCACTAGAAAATTGAATATTTTATCCTAAGATTTCAAGTTTAATGGCTTGAAATTGTGTCTTCTTTTTTTAAAAAAAGTCTGTTTTTTCCTGTTTCTGGGGTTAAGGCACTACTCTTTTCACTGCTAATATTCTTCTTTGATGGATTCTTTCTCTTACTCAATCTTGCCAGGGGAGTCTATTTTATTAGACTCTTCAAAAAGTGAGTGTTTGGTTTTGTGTGCTCTATTTCACCTTGGTTTTTTTCCTGTTTAATTAATTTCTCCTCTTATTGTTATTATTTCATTCTTTCTACTCAGTTTGAATTTATTGTGTTGTTCTTTTTCTAATTCCAGTTTGATACATTTTCAAACTTTTCTTAGAATAAAAATAACCAGGGCACTAAATTACTTTAAATAATATTTTGCTGTCGTCCCCTACATTTTATAATGGAATGTTTTTGTCAATTTTCTTTTTTTTTTTTTTTAAGAGAGAGTGAGAGAGGGGAAAGAGAGAGAGAGAGAGAGAGAGAGAGAGAGAGAGAGAGAGAGAGAGAGAGAGAGAATTTTTTTTTTAATATTTATTTTTTAGTTCTCGGCGGACACAACATCTTTGTTGGTATGTGGTGCTAAGGATCGAACCCGGGCCGCACGCATGCCAGGCGAGCGCGCTACCGCTTGAGCCACATCCCCAGCCCTGTTTTTGTCAATTTTCAATCTAAAACATTCTCTAATGTTCTCTATGATTTCTTTTAGACCCAAGAATTATTTGAAGCATCTTTTTATTGTAATTTCCAAAGATATTTTTTTAAAGTGCTCACATGATTTTCACATTAAATTTGTAATAGAAAAAAATGCTCTGTTTAACATTTTTTTTATACCTAGGCCCATTTTATGACCTAAAATGTGGTTGATTCTTATAAATGTTTCAGTGCATTTGTTGAGAACGCATTTTCTCTAATTGAATGTAGAATTAGAGTTGTATATGAGTCCATTAGATCAGACTTGCTAATTGTGTTGTTCAAAACTTCCATATCCTTACTGATGCGTAAATTAAAGATTTCCTATTATGAATGCTAATTTATTATTTTATCTTTACAATTAAATCATATTTTCTACACATGTCAAATATACATTACATATATAAAGACTATGCTTTCAGAAGCTTATAAATTTAGATTTTTTGTATCATCCTATGAAAACTCTTTTATTATTAAATATTGACACTCTTTGCACTCCAAAAATGTTTTTACTTCGAAGACAATTTTGTCTAATAGTTTTAGAGACATGTATAGGTGTACAGAACTACACGAGGTTATTTTCTTTACTATTTTCCTGGTGTACTTACCCTTTAGCATTTTACTGTTTTGTGTCCGATGCATAGTGTTTGTTTTGAAAATAGTATATACATTAAATTTTTATTTACCTAAACATGATATTCACATTTTGACTTGCATGTTTACTTCATTGACATTTATTGAGATTACTAGGACATTTTGAGTTAGTTCTACTACTCACTTTTTGCTTTTTATTTATCCTGCTTTTCTTCTGCTTTTTAAAAATTTTTTCCTTTTCTATTGCTTTGCGTTCATCAGGCATTTTGCATTTCACTCTCCCTGCACCAATGACTAAGAAGTTATATATGTATCTAGGTAGCATAAAACTAGTTTTTGTAACAAGTTTCCATGTTTTAATGGCTTAATATAACATAATTGTGTTCCTTGGACACCTTTCAGCCAATATACTCTCTTTATATGATAAATCAGAAATCTGAGTACTCATCTGCACCTTCACCATCCCTAAGACCCCAGTAACCTCTGTATTCAGCTAAGTAAAAGACCCAATTCCCTTCTTACAAGATGTGGCCCTTCAGTGACACACATCGCTGACTTTCCATTGAAAAGAATAAATCACAGTCGTCCTCGGTAAGAAGGGGTGTCAGGACTGCAGTTGTTGGTGGGCAGGCATTGCTCCAGTGTCAATTCTGTACTGTGAAAGTCTGAGCATCAGTTTGTTGAATAGCTAAGCTGGCAGGTATACCACAGTATGTTTAACAAAATTTGCAATCATTCAAAACCTCTGCCTATACCCAAACATTATAAGGTATTCAGAATGTTTTAGCTTTCCTCGTTGCTTTCATCTGATAAATTATTTTTTCAATATATCAGTTCTGTTTTTTATCTGTCATATCAATTATTATTATTTTGTATTCAGCTTTATACAATAGGTCCTATGAATAGCACTCTATCAATATTATATCATTTAGGGCTGGGGATGTGGCTCAAGAGGTAGCGCGCTTGCCTGGCATTCGTGCGGCCCGGGTTCGAGGGTTCGATCCTCAGCACCACATACAAACAAAGATGTTGTGTCCGCCGATAACTAAAAAAATAAATATTAAAATTCTCTCTCTCTCTCTCTCTCTCTCTCTGTCTCTCTCTTTAAAAAATATATTATATCATTTAGTACTCATAACAACACATGAAGTTCTACCACCTTTGAATTAGGATTATCCCTATTCGAAGCATGAGAAAATTAAGATAAAGAGCAGTTCATGAATTTTTATACAGTCACACAAGCATGTGGGGAAGCCAGGACTCCAAATTCAGTCAAGCTGGCCAGACCAGACCCCTATTCTATGCTGTCAGTGCTTATTCACATTTATCCACAGTCACGATTTCATGTTCATCTAGACAGGGTTCCCTATGGCAAAATTTTTTAAAGAGAACCTGCAAGGATGGTGGAATATGATAGACATCATTATCCAAAGTACATGAATGAAGACACAAATCGGTGTCAACATACTCTATATACAATCAGAGATATGAAAAATTGCCCTGTATATGTGTAATAAGAATTGTAATGCATTCCGCTGTCATTTATTTCTAAAAAAATCAATTTTTTTAAAAAAAGAGGACCTGGTTGCATTCAAGCCAATGACTCCACTCTGCCTTTATAGCACAAAGGCAGCCATAGACTCAATGTAAAAGAAAGAGCATGGCTCAATAAGCCTTCAGAGATGCTGAGATTTGACTTCCCCATAAGGCTCCTGTGTTGCAATACAGCATTCTTTTAATTTTTTTTCTAGCCTTATATAAAACATTCTTGGGGAAGTTTCCATTGTAGGTAAGCCAAAACCTAAAAAGTTTTGAAGTCATCAACCCCATCTTCATAACAAGAAAAATGGCTTAAAAAATCTGAATATCAACAATTTTTCTTAGATCCTTGAGAGAACTGAAGTCACAGAACATACAACCTCCTGGAAAACTGGAAGAATGGTTCAATAGAGTCTCAGCTTTTTGGAAGCTGGAGCTTCTAACTGGAGAAGACATTTAAATAGTAACTGATAAAACGTTAGAGGCTCAGTGATGTAGCTGGAGAGTTACAATCTCCAGGGGCCCGGTTTTAAGGAGGTCGCATACTTTGGTGAGTTCTATTTCCAGAACCCAGAATGGAGAAAAGTTCCTTCTTATTTTCAAACAGGGAGGGAGAAAACAGCCATTTTGAAATGCTCTGGTCAGAGCATTCTGTTCTTCATAACAAAGCCCTGCCCTTAAGGGGAAACTACTCTACCAGGGATTAAAAAGAGACATTACATATGATAATGTGTATATGTGTATATTGATTTGTGTACATATATGTGTGTACATATACACATACTGATCTAAGTCAATACATATATACATGCATGGTTATGTGTACACATATGTGTTATATATGTTAAATATATTATATATTTGTATATATCATATATATATTAGATATGGAAAAGCTATATGTCTTATACATGCTATATATATTTATCATATATAAAAATTAAATATAATATATATGTCATATATATGTATTATAGATATTGCATTAGTGTAATGTGTTAAAATCATCAAACCAATATTATACTTTATAATATGTATTATATGTAACTATATATTAATATATTATATATAACACAATATATTATTCATAACATATATTAATACATTATATAATATATATTATAATACTTAATATATTAATAATATATCAATACTATAGAATGTATTTTGACATACCATACATACATGGAGTATAAATTTCCATTTTTGTAGTTGTACGTGATATGGAACTATATTGGTTGTGTATTTATATATATGTGAACATAGGAAAGTTATGTCCAATTTATTCTACTGTTTTTCCAATTCCTACTATTAATTCTCATTTAATATATTAATAACACTGGTTTAATAGTTGTAACAAATGTTGCACACTAACGCAGGATCTAAATGATAGGGGAAACCAGGCAGAAGTGGGAAAATTACGCGTGTAAACTGTTTATATTATCTACTCAATTATTTGGCAAACCCTAAAACTGTTATAAAAAATATTCTCAGCTCACAAGAATTACAAAATCAGTCTACAAGCTGGACTCAGCTGGTAGACCATAGTTTCTTGGCTTCTGCTATGAGACAACTTCATTTTGAGATTTATTTCCACCTTTTAAAAGTCTTTTGGAAATACCTTTGATGAGCTATGGCAGACAGTGGTAAACAATCTCATTTTTGTTTGGTTGAAAATATCTTGATTTTATTCTTTTGAATTATAAATGGATAGGAATTCAATTTTAAGTTCTCCAAGCAATTTGAAGATTAAATTGAAGTACTTCCATTCCTCTTTGCCCTTGAGAAATCTATGAGTCTTTTCCAACAGCTGTAACAATTTGTTTGCTTCCAATGTTCTCTGGTTTCTTTTTTTTTGAGTTTTTATTTGTTTCTTTTAGTGATACATGACAGTAGAATGTATTTGACATATCATACTTACATGGAGTATAAATTCCAATTTTTATGGTTGTACATGATGTGAAATTACACTGGTTGTATATTTGTATATGAACGTAAGAAAGTTATGTCCAATTTATTCTACTGTTTTTCCCATTCCTATCTCCTCCTCTCCCTTTTTTCCTCCTGTCCAATCCAGACGAACCTCCACTCCCCCAAAGCCCACTGCCTATTGTGAGTCAGCATCTGCATATCAGAGAGAACATTCAGCCTTTGGATTTGGAGGATTAGCTTATTTCACTTACCATGGTAGTCTCCAGTTTCATCCATTTACCAGCAAATGCCGTAAATTCATTCTTCTTTATGGCTGAGTAATATCCCATTGTGTATATGTACCACATTTTATTTACCCATTATCTGTTGAAGGGCACCTTGGTTTGTTTCATAACTTAGCTATTGTGAATTGAGCCGTTATAAACATTGATGTGGCCATGTTAATGTAGTGTGCTAATTTTAACTCCTAGGATATATGCTGAGGAGTGACATAACTGGTTCCATTCCAAGTTTCCTGTGGAATCACCATACTGCTTTTCAGCATGGTTGCATCAATTTGCAGTCCCACCAGCAATGTATGAGTGTACTTTTTCCCACACATCCTTACCAAAATAAATTTATTGTTACTTGTATTCTTAATAATCTCCATTCTGAATGCCATGAGATAAAATCTCAGTGTAGTTTTAATTTGCACTTCTCTAATTGTTTGTGATGTTAAACAGTTTTTCATATATTCCCATTTATTGATTGGGTTATTTGGTTTGTTTTGTTGTTGTTATTGTTGTTAAGTTTTTTGAGTTCTTTATTTATCCTAGAGATTAATACTCTATCTGAAGTGCAGTGGCAAAGATTTTTTTCTCACTCTGTAGGCTATCTCTTCATGTTCTTGATTCTTTCTTTTGCTTGAAGAAGCTTTTTAGTTTGATGCCATTTCATTTATTGAGTCTTGATTTTACTTTTGCACTGTAGAAGTTTTGAGTAATTTGGTTCCTAAGCCAACATGATGGAGATTTGGGCCAACTTTTTTATTTAGTAGGTACAAGGTCTAATGCCTAGGTCCTTGATACACTTTGAGTTTAGTTTTCTGCAGGGTGAGAGATAGGGGTCTAATTTCATATTTGACTTCCAATTTTCCCAGAATTATTTGTTGAAGAGGATATCTTTTCTCCAATGTATGTTTGTTCCACCTTTGTCTAGAATGAGATAACTGTATTTATGTGGTTTTGTCTCTGTGTCTCCTATTTTATACCACTGGTCTACTTTCCTGTTTGGGTGCCAATACCATGCCATTTTCATTACTATAGCTCTGTAGTATAACTTAAGTATTATGATATAACTCTAGTATTATGATGCTAAACTTTTCTTGCTGAGGATTGCTTCGGCTATTCTGGGCCTCTTATTTTTCCAAATGAATTCTGTGACTACATTTTCTATTTCTATGAAGAATGTCATTGGAAACTTAATAGGAATTGCAGTACATCTGTATAGCACTTTTCATGGTATGGCCATTTTGACAATATTTATTCTGCCTACCCAACAACATGAAAGATCTTTCCCACTTCAAAGGTGTTCTTTGATTTCTTTCTTTAGTGTTCTGTAATTTTCATTGTAAAGGTCTTTCACCTCTTTTGTTAGATTGATTTCCAAATATATTATTTTCTTGTGTATTGAATAGTTTTTCTAATTTTTCTTTCAGTTGATTAATCACTCATATATAGAAATGCAATTGATTTATTTCTGTGATTTCTGAAAGGATGCCTACTTATATATTTAAAGTGGTTTTCCTATAAATATGTTTGACTGGGAGGATTCTTGACTCTGAGGGTGTATATCATTTAATAATTATGGAAAATCCTCAGCTAATATCTAATATTCTATTAGAATCTCTTTCCTCTACTCAATTTTATTTTCATCTTTTGAATTCCATTTGAATATATGTTAAGCCTTTATACTATGAACTTGACTTTTCTTAAACTTTTTTTTTTTGCATTTTTTGTATTTGGTCCCTCTGTATTGTGTTTTGTATAATATTTTGAATTTTTATTTTATTTCATTCATTCTCTTTCCAGCTGTCTCTATTATTTAGCTTATCCATTCTGACTCTGATTTCTGAAAATTTCATCCCTCAAAGTTGTACTCAGTTTCTTTAAAAATATGTTTGGTGTTTTTTAAATAGTGCTATGCTTTGCTTAAAAAAAAAATCCTTATTGCAGTCTTTATTTCTTTAAACATTTCAAGCAAATTTTCTTATGCCTGCTCATATCCTTTGATGTTCACCTCTATGTGCCAAAGTCTAATAGTTGGGTGCCTGAAATTGTCTACCGGAATTAGTTTTCTTCACCCAAGAGCATATGCAGCCCATATACAAGGCAAATTCCATGGGTGGAAAAGTTAAAATCTCCAGACACCAATGATGGCTGGAAAGTAGGTGAAAAAATGTCTGAGCTCCCTTGTCTCTCAGTTGGGATGATTCTGAAACACGTTCTACATTTTCAAAAAGAATTCTCAGTAATATTGACATCCACTTGTTCACAGTAGAAACTGGTTCAGTAACACATCATCTGCTGGCTACTTTCTCTATTCTAACTAATTTTCCCAATCTTCTATTGGTGTATTTTGAGACTATTCTACTATGCAAACTACTTGCATTTGAATCCTTACCTGAGAGTCTGCTTCTGAAGAGAACCCAAAATTTCAACTTATATTCATCAGTTGATATTCCCTTTATGTGAATCTTTTGTAGGATATATCAACTGGGTTGTTTCTCCCCCTCCTCATTTACATTTTTGTTGACTGATTACTGTGCACGTGGTGTTTGTCATTTTTAAATTTACGTTTTTCATGTTTTATCTATGAGACTTTTGCGAGATTTGGGTTGTAGGTTTATCTGAGTTCTTAAAAGAGATCTGTTCTAGTCAGGCACAGTGGCACATGCCTGTAATCCCAGATGCTCGGGAGGCTGAGACAGGAGGATCACGAGTTCAAAGCCAGCCTCAGCACCTCAGTGAGACCCTGTCTCTAAATAAAATACAAAATAGGGCTGGGGATATGGCTCAGTGGTTGGGTTCCCCTGAGTTCAATCCCTGGTACCAAAGAGAGAGAGAGAGAGAGAGAGAGAGAGAGAGAGAGAGAGAGATTTGTATTTTGCTTCTACCAGGGTTACCAGAACGTTATGAACCAATAATAAAATTATGATAATTTTTAAACTAGAGTTTCACAAATAATATGGCATGATTTATTATTTGAATTCAGCTGTGGTTGAGGGAGCTAGTTCTCCTTGGGTGCAAAATCATGAAAACCACCCAAACATATGATAGTACATTAATTGGGCCCAGTGCCTGGATCTCAGGTTCCAACTGTTAGAGAAGAAACTTCTTCTAACTTGAAACCAGGATAATATAGACAAACTGCCTTCACTGCTCCCTTTTTCACTGAGGAAAGATGCTTTAAAGTGCCTGGCTTTATTAGGGGGTCTCCATTCCAAGCCTTTGTCTTATATAGGACTAGGAATTTTTTTCTTCTTTAGAAGTTGTGCCATTACAACCCAAGTCTGGCCCAGTGCAGGAGTACTGTTACCCTAGCCTGTAAATGTCTTTCAGCTCTCTTCAGAGTTTTATTTCTGGAAGTTTCTGAAATTTATCAGATATTCTTCCATGCCTTGAAAAGGGCTTTTAACCAAAACTTTCAACTATTGTTCTGTGAGTCTTTTGGGTTTTCTATCACATTGTCAGAAAATGACAAACATTTTCTTTCAAAGATGCATTTATTTGTGGTTTAGAAAAATCTTTAAAGTTGAATTAAAAATCAAATTAAGTATGCATTGGTAAAGTAGATATTAATTATCACTGACTTCTAATTTCTCTTTGCTTTTTGTATTTTTTACATTTCCAATGATGAATTTGTCTTAATTTTATAGTCGAAAAGATTTAAAATATAAATATACATACATACATGCTACTTAAGAACTATGAGCCAAATTTACATGAATAATGGTGGCTTTAATCAGAAATATTGGTCTATACCAGTAGTTCCCAGCCTACGATGCACATTAGACTAGACTATGGGGACGTTTAAGAAATAGTAATGCCAGGACTTCACCCTGAATGACTCTAATTTCATTGGCCTGAGGTGAAGCTCATGCATGGATATTTTCATGAGCCACTCAGGCCTTCTAACAAGAATTTACAGTTGAAAACTACTGATCGAGACCCATTTAGAGGGATTCCTGTAAGAAGAGATTGATAATCAGGCTTAGAAAGGACAGGATCAAGTATAGTACAGAAATTTCACAACTGAGAGTCCTCATGCAGCCTTGAATGTGCAACCCAGTACTCTTATCTCCCCAACTACTGGCCCTGATTCCTAACTAGGATCCAATTGCCTCTTTGGAGTAAGTCAGTCCTGCCCTAACTTGACCTACAACCAAGAATCCAGGCTCCTTGTAGGCATGCTAAGAGTGTTCTTATCCTTAACTTATTAATCATCTATTTAAAGAGATGAGGTTTTGGTATCTTCCCCTTAGACCAATGTTCTGCCTTAGTAACCAGCATTCCACCCCATCTCCCTCTAAGACTGAAGCTCTAGCTTTCTCTTGCAGGATGACTTAAGGATTCCTATATGGTGGTCATTAAGAGCACTGACCAACCTGGGTTTGAATTCCATTTCTATGATATTCTAGCTCTGTGACTTTGGGTAAAAAGTTGACGTCTCTAAGTTTTTGTCAACAAAATGACTGTGGCAGCAGTGGCTGCATTATAGAACTGGTGTGATAATGAACATCAAATTTTTTGCTATAACACAGAGCAAATCGTAAACTTATAATGCCATCATTGATGACTGTTGAGAGCTACAGCCAAAGGGGTCCCAGCAAACTTCCAGCTGCCAGCAAACTTCCAGCTGCAGGCTGATGATTGGCTCACAGCGGCCCCAGCAACATCTAGCTGATTGGCTCCTCTGCAGTGATGCTCATTGGGCTGTTTCCCTGCCCTTTCAGACCACGGAGCTGCTCATTAGGGGACTTCTTTGGCTCCGCCCACGTGACCCAGCCAATCGGCCTCAAGAGCAGGAGGATTGGGGGAGGTGGAGAGGCTTGTGGGAGAGAAGCTTGTGGGAAGCCGGTGGTGGCAGTTGGGCTCTGAGGGTTTTTCTTGAGGAGCTGTTTTGTTTGGCATGTGTGGTTCTAAAAATAAAGTTAGTTTCTTTTGACAAGTGGCTCCTGAATTGTGCCCAGCCAGACTGCGGCAGATGACGTTATCACTATTATTATTTAGTATCCTTCTCAAAACCTCAATTTTTCATGTTGCCTCACCTCATTCAGGGTTATTTTCAGACCAGTCACAGTACAGTGCCTGGTTCCAGACACCAAGCCCTATGGGGTTCCCTGACTTAGACTGCTCATTCATTCATTCGCTTAATATTTATTGAATGCTTATGTATGGCAGGCCCTTTGCTGGGCTACACTAATACAAAAACTGTCATAGCCTGGAATGGCACTTCCCACATCTTATTTTGTGTCCTATGTGGAAAGGAAGAAATATATAAATTTTGAAAATTTCCCACTAGCTAGAGAAATGCCTATTCCATTCATGTCCCAACACACACCCACATACACATACACTCACACACACACACACACACACACACACACGGATAACCACACACACACACAGAGCCCATCAAGTATTATTGGTCTTGCTAAGCATTTGCATTGCTCACTCAGCTCCCACATGCTAGTCTCACCACGATGAATAGGTTTTTTCTTATCATCCCCACTAGACCCTTTTAAGATCTTCTATGATTCTAGGAACATAATAGAAGTAATTCAAGCATATTAACATGTGCCCACATCACACAATAAACGCATGCTATAGTAACTCTGCATAAGCTGAGTGAGCTGCAATTGAAGCCAAAGTTGTTTTTTTCAGGTGGCAAGCCTTATAATAGCTCTTGAAATCTTTTGTACCCTGAGCACCTTGCTGCATGTCATTACTTTGCCCCACTCACCTCACTACCATATTAATTCTCCTTCTGCTCTGACCTGGCTCTCTGGACAGCAGGGCAAAGAATAAATGAGCAGAAAAAAAAATGTTCATGGGGAAATGAGGAAGATTCAAATTTTGCCTTCCGTGCCATTTTGTCCAGTTCTCTGATGGCAACTCACTTTAAATGCCTACGTGAAAAATAACCATTAATAGTTAGAAAGAGGTAAGCCAACATTCCCTGAAGTCAGTCCAAATGAGAGGGAGGCATTTTTAACTTTTATGTAGTGCTCACTATTAACAGAGAATCCTTACTCTCTTTCATTTAAACCCTTAACCTTACAAATAAAATATAATTATAATCCCATAATATAGATGGCAAAACTAAAAATCAGAGAAATAATATAATTTGCCTGGGATAACACAGTACGGGAAAGCCAGGACCTGGTCAGATGTGACATCCTGAAACATAAATTCCTTTCTGTACAACCCAAGGTGGAGCACTTTCTCCAGGGAGGCCAGGGCCAGGTGCACGTGTGCTTTCAGATTTCTACTTCAGTCCTCTTAGAATTTTAACAAGGTGTACCTAAAATGCAAGTGTCTGCTGACTCTCAGCCCCAACTGAATGGAATTGCACACATATACTCTTATTTAGTGCCAGCTCCCATATTTAGCAGCGATCCAAGAACAAGGACCTTTAAGCCCATTTCACGTTTGCACTGCATCAAGGTCAGTATTTTTATTTTACCAAAGTCATAAATGCATTCTGCACAGTTTTAAACCAAATAATAACCATCCCATACAGACTGTGTGACTTCAACATTATTGCTTTTTCTTTTTCTTCTTCTTCTTCTTTTTTTAAAGGTCCATAACTACCTCAAATTTACTGTTCCCTCCAGCATCAGCAATGCTGTACAATTTTCAGGGACAAGGCTCTACTGCCTACAATTGTTTCTTGCTTTATTGTCAGTGGTCATTTTAATTCATTTCATTTCTGTGTCACTGTCACTCCAACTTCTATCTTCAACACTGTGGTGTTCTGAAGTTCTGAGTTAATACAGAAACCTTTGCCTTAATAGAAAAATAATGTTCTTGGACTTCCTCCTCTAGCATAAATGGGGAGTCAGCCATGACTAGACCCAAAATTCAGCAAAATAAAATTATTTTCAAACGTCAAGGGACTCTTTACTGTCTTTGTACAAATGTTAGTGGGACAAGATTATGTTTTACCTGAAATAAATAAGAAAACAAAAGGTTTTAGGAAAATAGTGGTTTGGTTTTTCTAAGGCCTGACTATTGTTTCCTGTTTTATCATTGATTGGTTGGACCTATGACATAAGGAGGTCTTAATCTCTCTAAGTTTCTCCCTTTTCTCTCTCCTTCCCTTTGGAAAAATTGAGATACAGTTATTGGCATTTATTTTCCACTCAGCAATGCTTTAAGTTTGAGCTACTGGGGGAAAAAATGGTACAAATTGTTACTGCTGACAATGGATCTGATCTTGTATTGAGCTAAGATGAACAAAATGCTCTCTGGGGAAGAGAAAGGTTCACCTTTGTGAGGTAAATGAATTCTTCCACAGCTCTAGGGAACAGTGAGATTGCTGTATCCTATACTGATGCCCCAAAGAGTTTATTATCTTTAGCCTGTTTGTGGATAACTTGTCCTGACTTGATACAGAACCCAGTCAATAATAATGTCTTTTTGGATTTACACTGAAAAATTGGGTAATATGTGTGGTACTTTGTTTTATTTTGGTATGAATAAATATATTATATAAGAGGCATAGAAGGTGTGTGGCTATTTCTTTTGAGCTAACATCTGCCCTTCTCTGCTCCCCAGTCTAGGTTACCTGAGTTGACACATAAGATTGAAGAAAAGGTGTAAGAAAAAGTTGAAAAGAGGCAGAAAAGACATAAATGTTGAAAGTAGCATTTCCTTATCCCTAGGTATCTGTTCCTTACTTGCTTTATGTATAGGACAAATGAACTTGAAAGGAAGAATTCATAAAGAGCTGTGGGGAAGGATGGGATTTATAAAATTGTGATTATTTCTGGGCAAATGACAGAAGACTTTCTGGGAAAAAAATAGATTAAAACATGGAATAAATGAGTCATATAACTTATGGTCTTTACATTCTGTGATACTTGAGTTCTTGAAGTAGAACCAAATAAATCAATCCATACTAGAAATTGGGTCTTTTCCTGGAAAACTCAGCTATCTGACTCCTTCACCTCTGATCTGTATCTGAGAATGAAAACTTATCTCCTCTACATCTCTTTTCTTGAGATATATATATATATATATATATATATATATATATATATATATATATATATTTGTGTGTGTATATATATATGTGTATATATATATGTGTATATATATATGTGTGTATATATATATATATATATATATATATATATATATATATATATATTTTAATTGCATCATGTTGATAATAGGCCAGGCACTTTTCCAAGCATTTGGCAAATTGCAAACCAGTAATTGGTAGAATGACTATTACTAAAGTTTTCCAGAGTCTCCAAGATGGTCCATTCTTTAATTTGTAAGCAAATAACGTTTCCTTTTCAGACTGTAATTTCCACAGTAAAATTGAAATTCTAAGAAAAGCACAGTGGCATTTTTCTGTAGCCTTGTAGCTGCTATTTTTTTATATTCACTTTCTCAAGAAAAACTTAATCCCTATTTAATATATGTTGAAATTGTAGATTTCCCACTTCCTGTCACACTCATTTCAGAAGGGTGCTGTTCCCGCACGATACAGAAATTTTATACTGCTAGAACTCTTCATTTAAAGAGATTTAAGTGTTCTTTTATGATTTTATGGCTTTAACTTTAAAATAGGGTGAAATAGAAAAAACACACAGCTGTATTGAACATTTGGGATGTTGCTTTGACCAGTAATAGTCTTTGCATTAAAGCAAATAAACGTAAAGAGTGGTTGTTATTAATCAGTAAGTATAAATTTTTTGCTAACAATAGCATAAAACTCCAACTGATATTATTCAAATTGTAGAAGATTAATTGTGTCACAAAATAAAAGCTTGTCAGAATGAAGTCCTTCACTTATCAATTCAGGAACTACACTGTGTCAGGTTTCTCTACAAGTCTCCTGGTTTTTATTCATGGTCACAAAATTTGCTCCAATGGCTCCAAATATCATATCCTTACACAATAACTTACAGATTAAAAATGAATGGCATGAGATTTTATTAGGTGGCTCTTTCTGAGGACAAGGAAATCCTTCTTAAGTACTTCTAAGGGTCCCTTTCCATTTCCTTGACTGTGGCATCATCACATGACCATGTCTTTAGCTGACATGAGACTGAAATGATCGTGATTTCAACATTCATCCCTCTGCTTCTGGGAAGGGACCTATGACCCGGCTGGTTACCCAACACTTGAATAAAGACTGTTAAGAAGAATGAAGGTAAGAGTGACTTACCAAAGGAGAAAATTCAAAAAGGGATAAGGTGATACTGTAAGCCCTTAACAGTGGGGGCTTTTACCATTCCTGAGGCATGAAGGGACAAGGAAAAGAGTGAAAAGACAGTGAAACATGGGCCACCTGGCAGAAGCCATAGCCTTCAGAAAGGCAGATAACCAGCTCTGCAGTCCAGCAGGGAGGAGACAGGGGAACCAATACCTGAACCTAACTCCCCTCCCTGACTCAGGTCCTCTCTATAGACAAAATACAGAGAAGCCAGAGAGCAGCAGAGCACCTGGCCTCATGTGTCAGCCTCCTGGGTACAGAGCAGGAAGGGGAGTTAGAGGAGGTTAGAGTGTGGTGCGAAAGGAGATGGCAGATCTCGATGGCAGCCATCATTCATCGAGCATGGATCCCTGAGCCAAATGGTATAAGTGATCTGCATGCATAAACATGAGTTCGCGTGAAGACATAATGTAGTAAACATACCCCTCGCTACATGCCCAGGAAAGACATATCAACATAGTTCCCTTAGAGGGGAACTCTCAGGGAAGTATCCATGGATGAATAGAGAAAGTATAGAGGCATAGAGGACAAATATTGTGGACCAATCTGAAGGAGGAGAAGAACCCCCAAACATGGGAAGGGGGTTGGGACAGTTTTGTAAGTTGTAAAGATCTATGCACAATTTAGTTTCTGCTCTCTCAGAAAATACAAGACCTTAGAGTGAAATGGCTGTGTTCCTTACAGAGGGACTCTAAAGCCTAGGCTCCCAGCCTTAGCAAAGAAACCATACCCAGGCCTGACAGAGCAATACTCTCCTGTTTGAATAAGTCATGTGGACTTGCACAATGGACATCTAAATAGTAACCGCAATAGGTTGAGTTGTTGAGCCACAGTATGAGACTTCTAGGATTGTTAGACAACATTTATCTATGGCTGGAGGCAGAGAAGAACAAATATGAATGATAATATCTGTTTCACCAACCTGGTAAATGACTACTCAGTGTGAGATTTTAACTTTTATTTAGAAAAGTCACAAGACATTCTTTAAACCCAAGTGTGACAGAATAAAATCAATACCCACAACACTTGTATCATCTTCTTTATCATATCAAGTTTGATAAGCAAGAATTGCTGTCTCATTTTATTGATAGGGAAAGCAAGGTTTAAATAGTTCAAATAATTTATGATCATTCCACAAGTAAGTGACTGATCTGAGATTTGTGCTGGGGACAATGTGCTCCAGAGTCTCTGCTCTCAACCACTATTCTTATTACACAGAACTGACTGAGATGGAAATTTGGTCATCTTTTTCAGGCATCACAGAGCATTCTGTACAACAGAGCAGGTAATCCCATTGGATAATAGTTCCTGCTATTGTGCTTTAAGTCAATAGCAACACAATAGTCTTGCATTGAATTTTTATAAACACTGTACCATTCGATTTTTACATTTGATTCCTGCAAGGTAACTGCCACGTTACAACTACTACCACCATCCTTCATCATCTTATAGATGACAAAACCAACATTTAAAACAAAAAAGGGGGTGGGGAGGAAGAAAGAGGAGAAAGGATAGGGAAAGGAAAAGAAAGGCTACCTAGTTTGAGCAATCAGGACAAGGATAAAAGCCTTTTGACTTCTAGTTCTATACTGTAATGCCTCTTGTTTTAGACAAACATATTTTAAAAAGGAAAAAAAAGCATTGGTTCCCCCTTCCTAGAGCACAGACAGTGATTCAGTGTTTGTGCAATGAGACTGAAAAGGCAAAGGGCTCTGCCCGTCTGAGTGTAGAATGCCAACGGGCTGCTAATGGAAGCTAGAGAGAATGGGTAAATGTCAGACAAGGATCAGTGACTCTTTGAGGATCACATGCCTTTTCAATACAGATCAAAATCCTTAGTGCAAACTGTTAATATGCCACATGTGTCAGATTCCTCTTCAATTTCATCAACAATATCAATGGGATGAAGGTTTCCTGTCCTACAAGGATGACAACCTCAGCCTTAAACACTGTATCTATGACCTAAGACTTTTCTCCAAACTCTATTATTAAAGCATAAGGAATGCTTTGCTCTCTTCTTCTCTTCGTGGATTAACGATCTCAACTGATGCCATAATATGTCCATCATTTTCTCAAGAGTAAGATTTGATTATTTATGCTTGACACTGAACTTTTCATGATCCTCAGAACCCAACAGCTACCATCAGGTCTATTTTTATCTTTGAAATGCCTCTTAAATCAGTTCCTTCCTGTTCTTTCTCTACCACCATCATTTCTGCTTCCTTTGCCCATACTCTCAGTTCTCTCTTGACAGACACTTGGAGTAGACCTCTCACTCTTCTCTTCACTACCAGTGTCTCCCACTCCAATTTGGTACATATGCTCCTATCAGAGTTACTTTCAATCTATCCCTTGATTAAAATTTTATTCAGTGACATTTACTTATTGTTAAAACTCAGTTGCTTGGCAGGACCCACAAGGCCTTCACATTCTGATTTTAACTCCCCTTACCATCCCAATCTCTTCTCTTTCTCCCTCTTATACTGCTCTGAAACTATTAAATTTCTCCTAAGTCCTGATTGTATATACCTATGCCTTGCAAATTCCACTTTCCTTTGCTTCCACTTCTCTCTCTGTTGTAAGTTTTCCTATTGAAACCACTGAAGTATTATCTTCCCCATGCATTCTTTCCTAACTGCTTACGTGGTTCATCCGTGTTGTGTCAGGATTGTACCAACACCTTGGCATGAGACTGGGTAACAGGTGGAGTTTAAGCTGTGTTCATGGTGGGATCCAACTATACCTAGGAAGGCTGGCATCTCAGAAGAATAGAAGTCCTTTATACCAGGTATCCCAGACACTGATCTAGTTTTGTGGAAAGTGATGTTTTATGTACCACATTGGGTCTATTTCTAAGATTTATTAACCCCCCTGGTCCATAGCAACACTAAATTAAGATCTGACCCATTGGAAATGAGGACTGCAAAAAAGAAAATACTCAAACATTTTTTTAAAGCTATGTTATTGACAGCTCTGTGGTTCACTAAAAACTAGCTCACAGATTGTTGAGGTGCAGCCATGACAAGCAAGAGGCATTTTACTTTTGTATAGAAGTACCTTCATGGACTCCATGGCTCTATTGAATTAGCTCTAAGAAGCTAGATGCAGGCCAGACATGATAGCACATGCCTGTAATCCCAAGGGCTTGAGAGGCTGACATAGGAGAATTGCCAGTTCAAAGCAGCCTCAGTAATGGAGAGGTGTTAAGCAACTCAGTGAGACTCTATCTCTAAATAAAATAAAAAATAGGGCTGGGGATGTGACTTAGTGGTCGAGTGCCTCTGAGTTCAATCCCCAGTATTCACCCTCCCCCCCAAAAAAATCCATATGTGGCTTTAATAAATGAGAACATTGAAAGTTTCCATCACCTGGTTCTGTGAAGGAGGGTGTGGGGAAGAACAGATGGGCTACAGAAACTCTTCTGGCCAGGTTTTAGCGGCAGGTATCCCTAAAGAAGTCTAAGGCAAGAAAAAGTAATGTGGATTTTGTCATGTGGTAGCTCAAAGAAAATATCAAAACATCAATGGACCTAAATAAGATATATTGTAGGGCCTTTCATCCATCCATTTAACATAGAGTCTACATGCACATGGCTCATACCAAGGACAAGGCAGAGAATAAGAAAGGCACAGAAAAGTGAAGGTATATTATAAACCAGTCCACAAATAAAAGGAGATGCTATTTCAGATATTAATAAGTGCAATGAAAAACTAAACCAGGCTAAAAGGATAGAGAGCCAGGGGTCAGAATAGGTCTCACTGAGAAGATGTCATGAGCTGAGACCTGAAAACCATACCGAATCAGCCTTGTGATCTAGGGGAATGATAGTACAGGTAGAGTGAAAAGCAAGTGAGCAAGCTTTAAGACAGTAATAAGCTTGGTATTTCAAGAACTCAGAAGAAGGTCATAGTTGAAACCATGGTGAGTGAGCAAGTGAAAGAGTTGTGGGAGGTGGTTCATGCCTCAATAAACACTGAGTCATGATGAAGAGTTTGAACTTTATTCTGTGTGTAATTGGAAGGTTTCAGCTAGGAACTGACATGTTCTGAGTTTTTGTTTTTATGCTTCACTCTGACTTCTCTGTAGAGAACAGAATGAGGAGGTAAGGGGTAGGTGTAGAGGGAACAGAGAGATCACTGTAGAAACTATTGCAGAATTCCAGACAAATGATAGTGCTCAGAAGAAGACTGTAGCAGTGGTAAAGGAAAAGACTTCACCAATGTAGGACATATTTTGCAGATATGGTGGACAGGATTTGCAGGCATGTTGAATGCTGGGATGGAGAACAGAACAGAATTAGAGAATACTGTGATACTTCCAGCTAGAATAACTCTTGGAGAAATTACTAATTATTAAAAAGAGGAGAGCTGAGGAAAATGAGAGGCTATTAATAAAATGACCTTTTAGAAATTCTGGAAAATTCCTTTTATAAGGATAAAAATACAGTGTGCTGGTCAGGAGGAGGTCATGCTTTAAGTTTAGGAGTTAGAAGATGACTCGTAGTTAAAGTAAAGGAAGCAGTCCCAGAAATAAGTGAGGAAGATTTGAGGAAGAAAATTGAGATTCCATAAATTTGCAGAAGAGTATTATTTGCTAGAAAGCATTAATGTTTATCAGAGAGTCTTAGTAAAGAGCCGCTTATCAAGAATGGGGTGAAAGAGATGAGCCATGGAGTTCCATGGAGCCATGTGTTATGGTTTTGATATGTGGTACCCACCAAAAGCTCATGTGTAAGACAATGCAAGGTTTGGAGGCGAAATAATTGGAGTATGAGAGCTTTAACCTAGTCAGTGAATTAACCTACTTGAATGAATTAGCTGGGTGGCAACTGTAGGCATGTAGGGTGTGGCTAGAGAAGGTAGGTCAATGAGGGCATGCATTTCAGGTAAATATTTTGTTTCTGGTAAGCTAAGCTTAGTCTCTCTGCTTCCTAATTGACATGTCCTGAGCTGCTTTCCTCTGTCACACCCTTCCTTCCGTCATGGTGTTCTGCCTCACCATGGGCCCAGAGGAATGGAATTGGACATCTAGGGACTGAGATTTCTGAAACCTTGAGCCCCAACTAAACTTTTTCTCCCAATATTTTTCTTTCCATGTTTTTGATCAATGTGGGAGAAAAGCTGATGAAAATTCTATGGATAGTACAGAAAAATACTAGCAGGTGAAACTGAATTCACAAATACTCAAAGGATGCAGGAAATGATTCCACATTATCTCTAATACTAGTCTAAGTATCTCTGAGGCTAGACATCCAGATTATAAACTTTTTTCCAGTACTTATGGAGAGGAGCTTTATGCACTAAGATGCTCTAGGAACACAGGATGAGACTGTGCTCATAGAATGAGATCGTGTGTCTCTGATTCAGGAGTAAAGATTACATCTGCTTTATTACTAGACATGAGGGGGCTAATGTGTGAGAATTCACAAGGCACAACATAGGAGTAATGTCACATTTGCGTATGAATTTTAGAACAAATTCTATGCACTTTGAGTTCCCACCCCAAAAAATTGGCAAGAAGCTCAGTCTTCATTATCACTGAAGCTGCTACACAAAGCCTTTGATATCCTCCTGGCTATGCTGAAAGTTCAGGATAATCTCTGGTTTTCTGTTCACAAAGTTCACTGCCTGTATGCCCACTGTTTAACCCAACAGCGTTTGAGAGTGAGGACACCAATATGTCTCCATGAATCTCAAAGTATGCGATATTGCCCCAGGTGCACAGTGACTCTGAGATTCTATACCATCTTGGGAAGTATGGAATATAATTCTTCTAGAAGCTAGAAACTCCTGTCCTGGCCATCTGCTCTCCCCTACTCCTATTCAGAATGACACCTCATCCTGTAAGCCTCACCCTCAACTTCACCTGCACTGAGTCCCCTCCCAAGGAAGATGCAAAACAATCTTGAGACTGGGGATTTTAAAAACAAAATTCACTACTCATTTTGCCCCACAAAAAAAAAAAAAAAAAAAAAAAAAAAAACCTCAGACAGGTAATCATAAAAGCTTAGTCTATAGGAAGTAAAATATATGCCAAAGGAAGCACATTACCACATAAATTAGTGTTTTCATAATTATTCTGATACCATGTTTTAAAATATCCTTCTTATATTTACTTATTTTTATGTGGTGCTAAGGATCGAACCCAGTGCCTCACATGTGTAAGGCAAGCACTCTGGCTCTGAGCTACGACCCCAGCCCCTCTGCTACCATTTTTATAGTAGAGGGAAACAGTTTTATCAATTAGAACTAGTAAAGTAGTTTGTAACTACAGACAATTGATTTAATCTATTAAAATCATAGACACAAATCCAATTACTTTCTTCAAATATAGTCCTTTGAGCCAGGTCTAAGTAGTTAAATGGTTTATTTTAATCTCTAAAGAATGTCCAAGTAAAAAGTCTTCTTAGACAATTTGAATTTTTTTTTTCTCACTATGTTGTCCCGGAAATGCAAAATGCTACAGCCACGGAAAAAGAGTACTCATGCTGGCACGAATTCAACCACATGTTCATGCTGAATTTGATGAAAACTGGATGCAGTTCAGTTGGTCTGCAGTCTCAAGGGAGAGCCCGATTCTCCTTTCACACATTGAGTGTCTCACAGTGGAATTTATCTGTCTGAGAATCCGTCTATTCCACCAGCCTATAACTTCCTTGGAAGAGGACACATTTATCCCTGTAAGTCCAGACAGACTTAGGATCTGAGCAAACAGATGACACTCAATGAATGAAACAGGTAGTGTGATTGGGAAAAGGCGCTTTGTTTTTTTTCTGTGTATTTGTCAAGGCACGGCTCCTACAACTTGAGGCCTTTATTCATGGCTTATCTTCTATAACCCATTTACGTATTGGCTTGCTGAACCGATTTCTTTGGTCCTCTCCGTGACAGGTCAGCTGTGCCTCACTCCCTTGGCCTTCTTCACTGCAGGGCATTCCAGAGGCTATAGCAGATATTATCTATCTCAGGCCCTCAGCTTTTTTTCTGGTTAACTCTGGTTAAAGAATGCTTTTGTAATCCCATTAAGGTCAGCTTTTATCCTTGTGTCTCTTATCACAGAACCACTATTAGATGGAAGACAAGAAATCGCATCACTTTAGTTAACTGGGTCACTAAGAGCTGTATCATTCCTGTGTTCCTGTTCTGAAAGCATAATTAAAGCCCTGACTAATTAGTATTAAAGTAACCTTAATTAACTAACCTAACTTACCACTAATCAAGGGAATGAGTCTTCTGAGAAATCCTGAATCATTTTCTAGTCAGTAGGCAATATAAGTTAATATACATACATACCCCCCACGGATGCATTCATTTTTAAAAAATTAAAACTCTTCATTGTTGGGAGTATAAGTTGGATGTTGCTTGCTTACTTGCTTATTTATTTATACTCTGCCTCTTCCCACAAAGGATTGGGCTCAGAGGACATTATCTTGCATTTGTATCTTGCCATGATTATGAAACAAGAAGGTATTTAGCATGCTCTTTACTTGCTCTGGGTCATTAGTGAGCCCATGATAATTATTCTATCAAAGTAACGCAGAGGCTGCTATATCTAATTTCCATGTTACAGATAGTCACTAGTCACCTATGTGACTTGGTGGTCCTCATTTCACTTCCCTGGACCCCGTTTCCTCATTTTGCAAACTGAAGTCACTAAACTAAGGCCCCTCCCAAAATTCACACCCTCTGTATTTCTAAGAGAGTAAAGGTTTTCTAGATCCCCGGTGTCCTCTATCTTGTGAACCTAATAGATGTGATGTGTACTCTAAAATGCAATGAGTCCTTTTTTGTGTGTATGACTACTCACAAATATTGGCCCTTTTTGAGAATATTTTAAATTGCCTAATGAGAAGGCAGAATAACAAACTGGCCCTAGCAACTAATTCCAGGAGTACCAGAGAGGATTCACCCAAATACCTACCTTGTTCAGCTCCAACACCTGAAGTTCCACACTTCAGTTCTACAATGGAAGGTGCTGTGTGTGCTATCTGTCATTCCTTACTGATGAGAATGCATTTCCAAGATCATATCCCTATTAGAGATTTATAGTTAGAGGGACCAAAGAGAAACATTATCATGCTAGTGTGGAAATGCTACTAAAATAAACCCAAGTAAAAACCAGGGGAACCACCTCCATCTGCTTCTTAGTATTTCTCAGGTGGTCCCTGAAGAAAGCCCCCAGGCCACTTCTGCTTTTTCCATGATAAAGAATCTGTATCTTTTGTAACTCTGGAACTTAGGGTGGAAAATACTGTGAAGTTCTGGAACTAATGTTTGAAGGAAGCTATGAAATCTCCTGTCCTAAACAGGCTTAAGAATAAATTGGTTTTCTTTTTGAGTAGGAGTGTTTAAAAGAAACCTGCAGAGGGCCTGGGGGTGGAGATGCCTATGGGCATCCCTTCAGCACAGAGTTGTTCTGCTCCCCAGTTGCTGGAGCATCAGCTGCGGAATGATTTATCCTCTGACAGCCATAAATAACACCTGAGGAACCAGCCAGCCTTTGAAAACAGATTCCATCAATTCTTCAAGTTGCTCCTTTGTGTTTTGTTTGTTGTTGTCTAATCATAGTAACTGAAAGAATGAAAAAAAATGAGTAAATGAATGAGCAAGTAAACTAAGGTGTTTTCTTACTTTCCAACTAAATGAGTACATTTACTGCATTTTTTTTTCTGTGAAACATGGGAAAAATAGTCCAGAAAAGAGCCTTCTTCAGACACTGTTTAAACAATTATCAAACTTTTTTGTCTATAACATTGACTTAGAAAACTTGTTAAATATCCATATTCATGAACCCTAACTCTAAAGGTTCAATACATGGGGTCAATAGATCAGGCATAAGCACAACAATATACATGGTAATAGCTCGTGCGCGCGCGCACACACACACACACACACACACACATATGCCGCAGTCCGGCTGCAGCAAAATAACCGGGGGGCGGGGGGGGGGGGGGGGGGGTGACGAGCAACTTGTGTAGATTGATACAGCAGGAGTGGAAGCCGTTTATTGTAGGACAACAGAGGTATTTATACATTCCACACAGCTTATCTTAATTAACATAAACTAGATACAGCAGTCAACCAATAAGGAATCTCCACACTTAATGGCTCGCTGGAGCCACATCACAAACCACTCCCCCTTGCAAAATGCCAGGTGCCATCCTGACTTGTTTACAGACTCTAACACATACACACACACACACACACACACACTTCAAACTTGTTTCTGCAATGAAATGTCCACAAGCCATATCATGAGGGAAACAGCCACATAACAACTGTAGATCCTCTGGTTGGTTTTCTGATACCAGAATCTCCAAAAATTATACTTTGCAACCATCCTATCTTTGGGATTAGCATCAGCCAAAAGGAACAAGTACCACTCAAATGAGAGAAACATCAGAGGATCGCCACAATGCAAAAGTTACACTATCTGACTTTAAGACTTACCATAAAATAAAGCAGTAACAGGACAGTGCAGTACAGGCACAAAAAGATAGGTTAAGAGTCACACCATTCGTGTCTTCATATATGTTCTTAGGGTAATGATGTCCATCTCATTTCACCATGTTTTGTATCCTTTGCCTTTTCCCATTCCCTCCCTCCCCTTTGCCCTATCTAGAGTTCATCAAATCTTCCCATGCTCCCCCCTCCCAATCCCATTATGAATCAGCTCCTTATATCAGAGAAAACATTTGGCATTTGGGTTTTGGGATAGGTTGACTTCTCTTAGCATTATATTCTCCAACTTCATCCATTTACCTGCAAATGTTATGATTTTATTCTCTTTTATTGCTAAGTAATATTCCATTGTGTATATATACCACATTTTCTTTTTCCATCTACTGAAGAGCATCTAGGTTGGTTCCACAGTTTAGCTATTGTGAATTGTGCTGCTATAAACAGTAATGTGACTGTGTCCCTGTAGTGTGCAGTTTTTAAGTCCTTTGGGTATAGACCCAGGAGTGAGATAGCTGGGTCAAATGGTGATTCCATTCCCAGTTTTCCAAGGATTCTCCTTACTGCTTTCCATATTGGCTGCACCAATTTGCAGTCCCACCAGCAATGTACGAGTGTGCCCTTTTCCCCACATCTTTGCCAGCATTTATTGTTGTTTGTATTCTTAATAGCTGCCATTCTGACTGGAGTGACATGAAATCTTAGAGTAGTTTTGATTTGCATTTCTCTAATTGCTAGAGATGTTGAACATTTTTTATATATTTGTTAATTGAATGTATATCATCTTCTGAGAAGTCTCTGTTTAGAATCTTGGCCCATTTTTTTTGACTGGGTTATTTGTTTTTTTGGTGTTAAGATTTTTGAGTTCTTTATATATCCTAGAAATTAGTGCCCTATCTGACGTGTATGTGGTAAATATTTGTTCCCAAACTGTAGGCTCTCTATTCACCTCACTGATTGTTTCTTTTGCTGAGAAGAAGCTTTTAATTTGATCCATCCCATTTATTGATTCTTAATATTAATTCTTCCACCATAGGAGTCTTATTAAGGAACTTGGGGCCTAATCCAATGTGATGGAAATTTGGGCCTATGAGAGATATGAAAAATTGTGCTTTATATGTGTAATATGAATTGTAATACATTCTGCTGTCATATATAACAAATTAAGATTTAAAAATGAAAAAAATAATTATTAATTTAAAAAAGCTAATAAAAATAATGTTTAGATAGTAGAATGAAACAGACATTATTACTTAATGTATATATGTGACTGTATGACCAATATGATTCTACAATATGTGTACTCAGAAAAATGAGAAATTATATCCCATCTACGTATGATATATCAAAGTATATAAGTCCATTCTATTGTCATTTATAACTAATTAAAACAAATAAAAAAATTTAAAAAGAAGAAAAAAAATAAATATAATAATGTTTAAAATTTGAACTTTGGAAACTATAAAACTCAATAACACAATTAATAAGTTAGACATAACTTATATATATATATATATAGAATATTTCAAACTTCAATGAATGAATACACATTCTTCTCAGCAGCACATGGATCCTTCTCTAAAATAGACCATATATTATGCTACAAAGCAACTCTTAGCAAATATAAAAAAGTAGAGGTACTACTCTGCATTCTATCAGTTCATATTGGAATGAAATTAGAAATCAATGATAAAATAAAAAATAAGAGCTACTCCAACACCTGGAGACTAAACAACATGCTACTGAACGAACAATGAGTTGCAAAAGACATCAAAGAGGAGATTAAAAGATTCTTAGAGGTGAATGAGAATACAGATACAATATATTGAAATCTCTGGGACACTATAACAGTACTGAGAGGAAAGTTCATTGCATAAAAGAAATTTCTTTTAAGTTCATTCCTTAAAAGAAAAAATGTCAACACATAAATGACCTAATATTACATCTAAAAGCCCTAGAAAGGGCTGGGGATGTGGCTCAAGCGGTAGCGCGCTCGCCTGGCATGCGTGCGGCCCGGGTTCGATCCTCAGCACCACATACAAACAAAGATGTTGTGTCTGCCGAAAACTAAAAAAAAATAAATATTAAAAAAAATTCTCTCTCTCTCTCTCTCTCTCTCTCTCTCTCTCTCTCTCTCTCTCTCTCCCCCCTCTCTCACAATCTCTCTTTAAAAAAAATAAATAAATAAATAAAAGCCCTAGAAAAAGAAAAACAATTAAACACCAAAAGTGGTAGAAGACAGGAAATAATTAAAATCAGAGCTGAAATCAATGAAAATGAAACAAAAAAAAAACAATTTAAAAAATTGACAAAACAAAAATTTGATTCTTCAAAAAATAAATAAAATTGACAGACCCTTAGCCATACTAATGAAGAGGAAAGAGAAAACTCAAATTACTAACATACATGATGAAAAAGGAAATATCACAACAGATACTACAGAAATACAGAAGATAATTAAAAATTATTTTGAAACTTGTACTCCAATAATACAGAAAATATCAAAGGCATTGACAAATTTCTAGATTCATATGATTTGCCTAAATTTAATCAGGATGGTACACACAAGTTAAACAGATCAATTTCAAGTAATGAAATAGAAGAAGCCGTCAGAAGCCTACCAACCAAAAAAAGTCCAGGACCAGATGGATACAAAGCTGAGTCCTATAAGACCTTTAAAGAAGAATTTAAAGGTCTGTTTATTTCAGGAAAAGAAAAGGGGGGAGCACTTCAAAACCCATTTTATGAGGCCAGTGTCACCCTGATTCCAAAACCAGACAAAGATACACCAAAGGAAAAAAAAACTTCAGACCAAAATCTCTAATGAACATAGATGCAAAAATCCTCAATCGAATTCTGACAAATTGAATATAAAACCTATCAAAAAGATTGTGCACCATGATAGAGTGGGGTTCATCCCAGGGATGCAAGGTTGGTTTAACATAAGGAAATCAATAAATGTATTAAAAAAATTTTAATTAAAAAAATTTAAAATTCATTTCACCAATAGACTTAAAGATAAGAATCATATGATCATCTCAATAGATGCAGAAAAAGCATTCTACAAAATACAGCACCCCATCATGTTTAAAACACTAGAAAATATAGGAATAATAGGAACATATCTCAACATTGTAAAAACTATCTATGCTAAGCCCTAGGCTAACATCATTCTACAAGGAGAAAAATTGAAAGCATTTCCTCTAAAAACTGGAACAAGACAGGGATTCTCTCTTTTACCACTTCTATTTAACATAGTTCTTGAAACATTGGCCAGAGCAATTAGACAGAAGAAAGATATTAAAGAGATATAGGAAGGAAAAGTAGAATTCAAATTAGCATTATTTGCTGATGATATTATTCTATAACTAGAAGACCCCCAAAAATTCATCAGAATACTTTTAGAAATAATAAATAAATTCAGCAATGTACCAGGATATAAAATCAACACCCATAAATCAAAGGTATTTCTATACATCATTGACAATCCTCTTAAAGAGAAACTAGAAAAACTATCCCATTTAAAATAGGCTCAAAAAATAAATAAAAATAAAATACTTGTGAATCAACCAAAAAAAAAAGAGGTGAAAGACCTTTACTATGAAAAGTACAGAACATTAAAGAAGACCTTAGAAGATGGAAATATCTACCTTGTTCTTGAATAGGCAGAATTAGTATTGTCAAAATGACCATATTACTAAAAGCATTATACAGATTTAATGCAATTCCAATCAAAATCCTAATGATATTTCTCATAGAAATAAAAAAATATCATGAAATTCATCTGGAAAAATAAGAGACCCAAAATAGCTAACACAATACTTAGCAAGAAGAGTGAAGCAGGTGGCATCACTATACCAGAACTTAAACTATATTACAGAGCAATAGTAACAAAAACAGCATGGTTGGCACCAAAATAGACTGATAGACCAATGGTACAGAATAGAGGACATAGAGACTAACCCACAAAATTACAATTATCTTATATTAGACAAAGGCGCCAAAAATATACATTAGAGAAAAGATAGCCTCTTCAACAAATGGTTCTGGGAGAACTGGAAATCCATATGCAACAAAATGAAATTAAGCCCCTATCACTTACCATGCACAAAACTCAACTCTAAGTGGATCAAGAACCAAGAAATTAAACCATAAACCCTGCATCTAAAAGAAGAAAAAGTAGACCACAATCTCCATCATATCAGATTAAGCCCCTATTTTCTTAATAAAACTCCTATACTGCAAGAATTAAAATCAAGAATTAATAAATGGGATGAATTCAAATTAAACAACTTCTCAGTAAAAGAAACAATCAGTGAGGTGAATAGAGAGCCTACTTTTGGGGAACAAATTTTTACCAAATGCACATCAGGTAGAGCACTAATCTGGAGAGTATATAAAGAACTCAAAAAGCTAAACACCAAAATCACACAAACACACACACAAAAAAATCAATAAAGGGCCAAGGACCTGAACAGATACTTCTCAGAAGATAATATACAAATCAACAAATATATGAAAAAATATACAACATCTCTAGCTATTAGAGAAATGCAAATCAAAACTACTCTAAGATTTCATCTCACTCCAGTCAGCTATTAAGAATACAAGCAACAAAGGCTTGGGTTGTGGCTAAGCGGTAGAGCCTCACCTAACATGTGAGAGGCGCTGGGTTCCATCCTCAGCACCACATATAAATAAATAATAAAATAAAGGTATTATGTCAACTACAACTAAAAAATATTAAATAAAATAATACCAACAACAATAAATGTTGGTGAGGATGTGAGGAAAAAGGCACACTCATACATTGCTGGTGGGACTGCAAATTGGTGCAGCCAATATGGAAAGAAGTATAGAGAATCCTTGGAATACTGGTAATGGAATCACCATTTAACTCAGCTATCTCACTCCTGGGTCTATACCCACAGGACTTAAAAACTACATACTAGAGGGACACAGCCACATCATTGTTTATAGAAGCACAATTCACAATAGCTAAACTGTGGAACCAACCTAGATGCCCTTCAGTAGATGAATAGAAAAAGAAAATGTGGTGTATATACACAATGGAATATTACTCAGCAATAAAAGAGAATAAAATCATAACATTTGCAGGTAAATGGATGAAGTTGGAGAATATAATGCTAAGAGAAGTCAACCTATCCCCAAAAAAACAAATGCTAAATGTTTTCTCTGATATAAGGAGGCTGATTCATAATGGGATTGGGAGGGGAAGCATAGGAAGATTAGATGAACTCTAGATAGGGTAAAGGGGAGGAAGGAAATGGGAGAGGGCAAGGGATACAAAACATGGTGAAATGAGATGGACATCATTACCCTAAGAACATGTATGAAGACACGAATGGTGTGAATATACTTTGTATGCAACTGGAGAAACGAAAAACTCTGTTCTTTATGTGTAATATGAATTGTAATGCATTCTGCTGTTATATATAACAAATTAGAATAAAATATTAAAAAAATAAAATTTGAACTTTGGCATGTGGCATGCCAAGAATTAAAATCATTCTTCTTTAAAAATAAACAAAAATAAATAAATAAATAAATAAATAAATAAAATAACTATCAAATGTTAAAGAAAAAGTTTGTTAAGAGATCAGTGGTCAAGGACATACCCATATGTATATGAGCAACTGATTTTCAACTAAGGTGAAAACCGAGAATTCATTCATAAATGAATAGCCTTTGCAAAAATTGATTCAGGAACAACTGAATATCCATATGCAACAACAGTAACAAAAAAAAATATGTCTCAGACCACCACTTTCAAAAAGTAACTAAAACGTGGATAATAAACTTGAAGGTTACACGGAAAGCTATAGAACTTCAAGGCGAAAAAACAGAAGAAAACCTTTGTGATCTTATTTTAGGAAAAATAATTCTTAAACAAAATACCAAAAACCACCTCCAAAAAGGTAGAAGTTGACATACTGGATTTTACAAAATTAAACAACTTCTGTTTGAGAAACACTGTTAGGAGAGTGAAAAGGCAAACCCCAGACTAAAAGAAAATATTTGCAAATAATAAAGTAATGTTGCAAATCACTTGCCTCATAAAAGACTTATATCCAGAACATATAAATAGCCATAGAACTCAATAAGTTCTTTAAAAATTTAAATAGACACTTCATAAACAAATACAAACAGGTAGTAAGTAGTCACATGGTACTCAACATCATTTGTCATAGAAATACAAACCAGTCACATTGAGATACTACTATAGACCTATTTTAATAATTATAATTTAAAAACTAATATCAAATATTCACAGTGATGAAAATTGAATGCTGTTCTCATAATAAAAGTAATGAGGTATTTTATTTTTTAATTTTAAATTTATTTATTTATTCTAATTTGTTATACATGACAGCAGAATGCATTTCAATTCATAGTACACATACAGAGCACAATTTTTCATGTCTCTGGTTGTATACAAGCAATGAGATTTTTTAATACATGCAATGAGTCGCAAAATAATTTTGCTGAATGAAAAAGCCAGACAAGGGTACAAATTTTAAGAATTCATTCATATTAATTCTAGAAAATGAAGTCCTATACTGACACAAAAAGTATATTAGTAGTTTTCTAAAAATGGGAGAAAGGAGGGGTGGGAGGAAGGAAAGGATTCAAATGGGACCCAACAGTCCCTTAAGGTTGATATGTCCATTATCTTTTCTGTGGCCATATTTTCATAATCTTTGACACATACGACAAAACGTATCAAATTATATGTTTACATGAAATATTGTATGTTAAACATTGTATGTTAAATATTTATGTTAAATATTACATGTTAATATATTGTATGTATATAGTTTTAATATGTAAAACTTATATTAATAACTGTTGAAAATCAATTGCTATTATTAAAGATAAGGAAAAAGGAAAGTAAGAAAATAGTAATCTCCAAAAAGTCTTGAGTAATACAAGAAAGAAAATACAAGCACAGTATATCTGATTTATCAGGGACTCTTTCCACAGTTAATGGAAATATAAAATACTTATTTTTCATTTGGCCTAAATTATGATATGACTATGCAAAAGAAGGGTGGAGTGAGGTAGCAGAAAAAAGAGTTTATTCTCTTAAAGTATTATAACAAGAAATCATAGGATAACAGAAAACATTTAAAAATCATAAAATGCACAATGTGCACATTATTTAAAAATATTTAGGTAAATGTGGGAAGAAATGACTGAAAGTTTCAAGCATACACTTCTTGAGACTAGGACTGGGGGACAGAAAATAGAAAGGCAAAGGACTGCTATATTTATGCACACACAGACCTGCAAACAAGCGTGCATGCACATAACTCATGGTGCCATTTCACCATTTGACCTAACAAACAATTGTTGGCAGCCAGTGTTCCATGAATACTTTCATATTTCTGTAGAACCCCAGCCAGTGTTCCATGAATACTTTCATATTTCTGTAGAACTCAGGCTTTATGATTGAATAGTAAACATGCTTTGGAAGTTAGAGAAAGTAAATTGCTCCGGATAAGATTTAGAGATTTTTATCTCCAGAGCCATTTGTTGACATTCTAAGAGCAATAAACCCCAAAACAACTTTCCCCTGAATTACAGAGGTGTTTGTTTACAATTCAGGGTAGACTCCTTCCCTCCTCTTAGAAGATTTGTTTATATTAGAGAGTAAACTTCTTTCTCTTTCCTTAGAAAAAGGAGGTATAAAAGTGTCAGCCATCCAATAAAGCACAAAGTCTTGTATTAATTTCTGAGTGTCTCTCCTGTGGTGCAAAAATCTTGCACACCCTGGCAAATATCTGGTCCTCACCAAATTGCTTCATGGGCAATTAGGTTATGGATGATTTGTATGGATGAAGTGTTCCCCAAATGTGCATATGATAAAATTTTGGTCTTAAGCATGGCGCTATTGGAAGGTACTAGTACCTTTAAGAGGCAGAGACTAGTGGGAGATCTTTGGATTATTGGGAGTGTGTCCTTGAAGGAAACAGTGGGTCCCTATCCCCTTCCTCTTCTCTTCTCTCTTGATTTCTGGCTAAAAGGTAAAGAGATTTGTTCTGTCATTCATTCCCAATATAACATACTGCCTCACCACTGGCGTAAAAATCACTAGATAAATGATCATGGACTATAAGCCAAAATTTAAAACCTCTATATATTTCTTATTGTGACAGAAACCTTGCTAAGACAGATAACAAGGGTGTGGGTAATCAATATCTCTATATGTTTATATAAGTGATTAATAGAAATTAGAGTATAGTAGGTTAACTTTTTAGTTTACAAGTAAGATAATATGTAAGACCCTTCATAGCTTTTGCACATATGTAAATGTATTGTTTCTAAATAGTAACTAGGAAAATTTTAATTAAAACAAAATGATATGATGATGTGCATCCATTATATAGACATTTTTTAAAAAATAAAAAGTCACAGAATAACTTGCTGGTAATGACATGAGAGAAACAAAAAAGGGTCTTATTTCTCTCATTTTCTTCTAGTTGAACTAAGCATCCATATCATTACTTCTATTATCTTATAAAAATTATTTCATAAAATTAAAAATGTGTGTGTCCTATTGTCTCACTGCTGTAACAGACTACCTGAGATTGGATAACTTGTAGATAATATTTTTCACTATTCTGGGAGCTGGGAAGTCAAAGGTCAAGGTATTGGTAGGCTCAGTGTTTGTTGAAGGTCTGAGAGGGCACCTCAAATGCTATGTTCTCATATGGTAGAGAGGGCAAAAGGTCTGACTAGTCCCCTACAGTCTTTACTAAGGTCAATAATCCCAGTCATGAGGGTGGAACCATGACTGTAGTTGCCTCCTTGGACACACATCTTTAGGTCCGTTGGTCACCTAATATGGTAGACAGACTATGGCTTTCAAGATTGCCTGTGTCCTAGGGCATTCAGCCTGTATAATCTTCTCCTCTATAGTGTGGGTGAGAGCATGAATATAAAGGATTTTATGCCCATGGTTAGTTACATTCAAGACAAAAATGAAAAAAAGTTTTTTCAGATGAAGCAAATTCCAACATCAATTGAGTTTGAATTAGTGGAAAGTGAGATTGCTCTGAGTAGAACTGACTTACAATGCAAGGCTTGAAAGGAACAAAGCTTTTCCTGAAAAAAGGGATTGAGAGAATGGGAAAGATTTTTCTGTTTTCCTTTATGGAGCAAATTATCTTGTGAACTGCTTATACAGGGGAATATGTAGCAAGGACATAAGAGTGAAATCTAGGAACTGAGCACAGTATCTGGTCAGTAACTACACAAACAGGTACACAAATGAGATCTCAGTCATACAAACACAAGTAATTCAGTGCTATCATGAAAGAGGTCTCCAAATCTTAGATCTGAATTGTAAATAAACCTGGCTTCTACCTTGACTTTAGCTTAGTAAAACCCAACCAGAGGATACAGATAACGGACTAAAATTTTTGATACATAGAAACTGTAAGATAATGCATGTGTGTTTTTAAGATGCTAAATTTGTAGTAATTTGTTGTATTATAATAGAAAACTAATACATACTTTAGTTTGAATACTTGTGCCTTCTCCAAAATTCACATAAAAACTTAATCCACAATGCATCAATATTAAAGAGGCAGGACCTTAGGTGATTATGTCATGAGGGTGGTGACCTCTTCAATGGAATTACTGCGTTTGTAAGAGAGCCTTGAGGGAGCTTGCTCACTTTTTCCACCATGTGAGCACCCAGGAAGAAGGTGCCATCTTTGAAGCAGAGACTGAGCCCTCTCCAGACATTGAATCTCCTGGTACCTTGACCTTGAATTTTCCCATATTCCAGAGGTGTGAACTATAAATTTTTTGTTTATAAATTATCTTAAGGATTTTGTTATAACAACCCTAACATACTAAGATAATTTTCATCCAAATATACAAAATTAGAAGAGTTTAAAAAATTGAGTTAATAAATTAAGTTGGAATATTACAAAAAATTAAGAAAAGTGAATAATTAGGTAAAATGTATTCATCCTGACATGCATTTTTCTTCTTTTACTGTGTACAATCATAACTGAAAAAAAAATAGGTATGCAAAGTTACAAATTACACACAACACAAGAAGACTGACACTACTTAACTGTACAGTAAAAATACAGTGGTATTAATTAAATAACAGACAAATAAATCAATGGAAAAGAGTAGAGATTCCAGAAATAGACCCACATAAATATATTCAATTGATCTTTGACAAAAGAACAAAAGCAATGTAATAAAGCAGAGACCGTTTTTTTTTTTTCAGTAAATGGTACTGAAACAACTAAATATCCATATTAAAAAAAGAATATAGATACACCCTTCACAAAAAAATGAATTCTAAATGGATTATAGATCTAAATGTAAACCACAAAATTATAAAACTCTTAGAAGATAACAACAGGAAAAATTTCAATATGACCTTGGTCATGAGGATGACTTTTTAGATAGAACACCAAAGGCATGATCTATGAAACAAATACTTGATAAACTATATTTCATTAAAATTAAAAATTTTTGTTCTGCAAAAGACATGGTGAGGAGAATGAGAAGATAAAGTACATAAAATACAAGAAAATGCTCACAAAAGGCACATCTCATAAAAAGACTATGTCATCCAAAATAACAAAGAACTCTTAAAACTCAATATGAATATAATCAACCTGATTTTTAACAGTGGCCAAAGACCTTCAAAAAAATACTTCACCAAGGAAGACATTTTTGGCCAAATAAGCATATGAAAAGATGTTCTATTTTGCAGTGCTGTCAGGGAAATGCAAACTGAAACAAGGAGATTCCACTGCACACATGTTAGAAGGGCAAATCCAAAACACTGACAATACCAAACAGTATTTGGCAAGGATGGGTAGAAATGGGAACTTTCTTTCATTGCTAATAGGAATGAAAAATGATGTAGCCACTTGAAAGACAGTTTGGTGGGTTTTTTGTTTGTTTTCACAAAATTAAACACTTACGATCCAACAAAGGCATTTCTTGGTATCTACAGGAATTAAAAATAAATGTCCACACAAAAACCTACAATTAATGTTTTAGCAGCTTTATTCATGATTGCCAAAATTTAGAAGCAACCAAGATGTATTTAAGCAGATTGAATGAATAAATAAATGGTGGCATATACAGACAATAGAATATTATTTAATGCTAAAAGGAAACAAAATTCTTTAGTCATGAAAATACATGTATAAAGCTTAAAATCATATTACTAAGTGAAAGAAGACAGTCTGAAGAGGCTATATGCTGTATAATTCCAATTATATGACATTCTGGAAAAGGCAAAACTGTGGAGACTTTAAAGTGATCCATGACTGTCAAGCATTTCAAGGGAGGGAGGGATGACCAAGAGGATTTTAGGTCAGTGCAACTGTCCTGTATGATATTATAATGGTGTGTGCATATCATTATATATCTGCTCAAACCCTTCAATTGTACAACATCAATAGTGAACTCTATGTAAACTATGTCATCCAAAATAACTCTGGTTCATAATGGAGGATTTATGGAGAAAATTACTATTTGGGAAATTTCTGTTCCTATTGTTTATTATGCCATGAAATTAAAACTACTTTAAAAAGAAAATATTTAAACTTTCATACTATATTATGTCTTTTTATGAATATACAATGTTTTATTTATCACATATTTTCATTTTTTGTATGTCTGATTCTTTGACACAATGGGAAGGGATCTTGCTGACACTGGAGAGACTGTCCTTCCCAGGACTAGCCAGTTCCTAGCTATACTAAACTTTCCTGAGTCCACTTTTTATATGCAACTCAACTAACCTAGGACCACCATGACCCAACCCCCTCCTGAACCTGGCTCTTACTCTTAGGTCTACCATCCCCCACCTTAATCACCCAGGACCAGGTACCAGACAACAGAAAACAATCCTTGAACCAACTCTCTGCCTACTTCTAATTACCCTGTCTCACCTTCTTTCCTTCAAACTAGTTATAAAGATCCTTAACCATGATTTCTTCTCACTCTTTCTGACTCAGAACTGACCTTTTTATTTTCCAATGTGGCCCTTGAACAATTATTTATGACTAAATATGCACATTTAAGTATTTTTATAAAGAAGTGACAGGATGCACACTAAATCCACCATGCTGCTCTTTCTGGAAATGAGGAGAGGAATGAGACTGATACATCAGCAGGTCACAACTTTGCATGTAGTATCATGCAGACATAAAATAGGAGATCTGAAGCAAATGTAAGAAAATGGAATAAGATACTCATTCCAATGGAACAAGAATTCTTGTTATATAATATTTAAATCATATTTTTAAGAGTTTCTGCTGAATAAAAATTATTTTAGAAAGGATAATAGTGATGTAGCAGTGATAATACAAAATAAAGACTAAGAACAGTATTCAGGAGATTTATATACATATACAAATTGGGATGAAATTTAAGAAACAAAAAAAGACAAGCAATTTAGGGAGGAGACACAGGGCAGGTGTTCACAGATGACAATATTCCAGGCACTCCAATATCTTATTCTCAATTTGTTCAGCACCCCTACTCTGTAGGGTTAGTGTCTCAGCTGTCTATCACCATAGTAATGTTGTGTAATAACAACATCAAAGAAAGAAAGAAGGAAAGGAGGAAAGAAAAAGAAAACCGGTCATAAAACTCAGTGGCACATAGTGATAAACACTTATTTCTCACAAGTCTTTGGGTTGACCAAGAAGTTATGTTGGTCTGGGCACATGGAAGATTATTTGTGTGTATGTTGCCAGTTGTAGGTCAATCTTATAAGTAACCTTGGTTGGACTCTTTCACAAGTCTGAGTCCTCCCGGTTCTCTTCCACATGCCTGTTCTCCAGCAGGCTAGCCCAGGGTTATCCTCATGGTCAAGTCTGAGGAGCAAGAGGGAACCCATGAGGAGGCTCAGGACTGACTGGTGCTGCAGTCCTTTGCATCATATGCAATAAGGCAAGTATAGACTTAGCCTCTTTAATTGGATGATTAAACAAATAAAGACCATATGGCAAGCAATCTTGGTTAAATAAAAACTATGTTGGTGAATAGTTTCTCCAGTTTACTTCATTCGCTGTGAGAATTAAGGAGAATCAAAACAGAGCAGGGATTACCTCTAGTGAAGGTTGGTTGTTTTTCCTCAAATGGATCCTTATACATCCCTATTTGAGATAATCCCTAAATATGTCGCCATCTTTACCAGCTCACTAGACCTTTCTAGAAATATTGGAATCTAATAACACAAAGCCTAGCCTCTTTGGAAAAGCACTCTGAAGAAAGGTTACTCTGTTTATCTAAGAGAGGACAGCACTGTGTGCTAGGGAGATTAAAGCCTGATGTCTCCAGGTTATGATGATAATTATATCATCATAAACTGTAAAGTTTTCTCAAAGAAACTCCACTAGAAGATACAGTGGGGAAACACCACATAGGATCATGTTCCTCTCATTAGTGTTTATAATGCACATTAGTTTTCCACTGCCAGTTACCAGCTTAACATCCATTATCTTTTTCTAGCAATGAATCTTTGCTTTAGAACAATGCGCCAATTTTAAAATGTTCATTATTCCACACTCAGAGCTAGGGGTAGCCCCATGACCTACTTTCTTATGGCAATGAGACAAAATCGCAAGGTAACTAGATGAACAACTAAAGAAAACATATATCTTCCCTGAAATAAAAGCACATATTTTGTTATCATTCACCCTTGACTTTTCCCCATTCTTCCTTCCCAGAGTGCAAACAGGAGACCCAGAATTACAGCAGCCACCAAAAGAGCATGAGGGGGACAACCACACCCTATGCCTACAAGGGAGGAAGGCAGTGAGGGAGGAATCCAGACTTACTGGTGGCATCCTGTAGTTTCCATTCCATTTGGGATCACCATTTCTGCATTTATTTTTCTATATAAAAATGTATTTTATATATCAATGTTTATATTTACACAATCAGGTTTCTGTTACATGCAGCCAAATATGAATCTAAATTATTTTTGTTAAATAAAACTCTATAAAAAATCTCATAACTATATTTAGTCCTGGCACAATGTATACGTGTCTCAAAAAGTTATATTGTATGTAGGGAATACTATCTCATCTGTCAATTAAAAATAGTCATAATAATAAAATAAGAAAAGTGTGAAAGACCTAAATGAATGAATGCACTAAAGAAAAACAAAAGCTCTGTTCTTCCCAAGCTTGATTGCATAGGAGCACTATTTGGACAATAATTCATTTCCAGTTTCTGTGATACATGAACAATTTCATAGAATTCTTGAATTCAGAAAATTCACTCTTATTTTGTGGTATTAAAAAAAAACTTTTACAATCACTAGTCTGTTTTGCTTAAGTACTGAATTAATGATGTCAAAGCACAAAACTGACCTTTATATGGATAAATTAGTTTCAGCTTATAACATCAACTATCTTAGAATAGATACTATTGGTTCATCCATGAGTTCATTCATCAAAAGGTATTTATTAGTCACCTAAGAAGTTCCAAGCTCTTTGTTGGTTTCTGGGAACAGGATTAAAGATAATTTAATCCTGCTCTTGGGTCTCAGGTGAATATGTGTGGCAAAATGATTAATTCTATTGTAATGTATCTAACATTCTCTGTGACTACTGAAGGACAGTTTTAAGCATCCAGGGTACATAGCTCTGATTCCCCTAAATCACGAACACATTTCTAAACACTGTGAAGCTTGACCAGGGTGAGTATTTGACCAGGAAGCAATTTGAGCCAATAATCCAACATTCACATCTCAATTCAGCTTTGCTTTTCTTTAATTGTCCTCATAGATACAATGATGCATGTCAAAGGAGAAAAAAATGCCAATTCTTTGTAAAAACTATAAACTGACAATGTTGGTTTTAAAACTAAAGATGTCTACTATATAAATAAAAGGAGAAAGACGTGATTTGACTGAAGGGAGGTTCAAGTTCATGGGTGGAATAACAGCTAAACTTAATAGGAGAAGGACATAGAGGGACATGTTCTTGGGTGGAAGAATCCTATTCAGGTGACAGCTCACATCAAGCCAGTTCTTGTTCTCTTATATCCCTGCCTGGCTTCTCTTGGTATACCCCCACCCTCACACACACAGACACCCATTATTATGTCCTCTGCTAGAGGTCTTTACCATTCATTGATTCAGTGTGTTTCACGAGAATTCAGATAATAACTCCAAGTTCACCCAATACTTCCCTTGTAATCCTTCCAGTATTTACTACTGATCTTCTTGGTCTTCTCCTTTCCAACCTACATAGACATACTGTGAGTAGTAGACATTTTAGGATGTAGTCCCTGTCAAAGCACTTGGTTCCCAATTACATATATTATGAATTTTCCACCCACAGCTTTCAGAGGTTGCCTCTCAATTGGTTTTTGAATCTTATCCCTTGGTAAGGTCTGCAGACAGTTCAAGCTGCCCTGTCTTATCTCTCCTCTCATTCTTCCCAAGATTCCTTTGGACTTCTGTCAGAGTTTTTTGTTTCTCATATAATAACAACCAAACATCTCGCCCTTAGCTAGATTTGAGACTATCTTATTTTACCATTTGTGTTTCCTGGACTTCATATCTCATTTTCTCCATCAACTCTGTCTGGTCTGATTTCTTTGATCTCAACCTTTCTTTTTAGGACATTAATTTCTTCCTGTAGCTAATTTCTTCCCCCCACCCCCCTAGTGAGGGTGCAATTTTAACAAGACAGGACAATTCTTTATTGATGAAACTCTGATATACATCACAAATGGTTTAACATCCCTGGCCCCTGGTCACTAAATATCAGAACTCGCAGATTCAACTACAGAAATTGATCTTCTGTTATGACTGGATCATGGCTTTTTGGTGAGTGGGTTCAAATGTACCTGACCAATGGCCTCATCTAATAGTTTTGTAGAACCTCTAGAGAACTCTGAGAGAGGTTGTAGAACACCAGAAAGGTCACCAGATCCAGGCCTGTCTCTGGACAGGAAGAAGCAACATACTAGGGAAAATGTTTCCACAACCATGCCAAGGAAATGTCCTCCTGATCTGAAATTGGGAATTTCTTAGGCGTCAAGAATAAACCTGGACCATCTGGAAAATGAGAAGATGTCAGTGAACCACAAACTTTCACAGTAACACCAAGAACCCAAGCATACTTGGACCTGTTTGGATAGAAGATATAAACTGTGGGGGATGAAAGTGACATTAGTTTTAGAGCAGGAACTGACATGGGATAGAGTAAGAAAGGATCTGTACATGGTAGAAAAATTAGAGCATGTTTGTACATATGACACAGCTGCCTCTGAAAGTGGTGGTTTTTCACTTTCTCCATATAACATGACATTCTTGAGAAAGTTCAAAAAAATTACTTGCCTGAAAAGAATATATGTATGTTTGTGTGTCTCCATGTATGTATCCCTACATGTGTATATTCAATAACAATTTGTGAAAGAATCTTTACATCAATAATGTCACTTTCTTGTCCAGGAATTCAGTGAAAAATAGAAATTCTAATGGAAATAAAACACTCTGAAACAAAGAAAGGTCACTGTAAGGACAATAAAGCTCAAAAAAATTCAAATAATGTCTTCCCTCTGGGTTCAGTTGTAGAATATGATCCAGAAAAAAAACCCACAAGTTTGTTGAATATTCTGAGAGATGATGAGTCTTTGAGTTGTTTTATTTTAGTGCTTTCATTTTCTATAATGAAATGAAATAATAAATTCCTATTTGTGTCTGAGTATTCCAAAATAGCTTGTAAGAATGGAAAAATCTGACAGTTGCAGAGAAAAAAGAAACATGAAAATAGCTGAATCTGCCCAATCTTGTATTATCCATTCAGGCTATAAATGGTGTCATTGTTGAAAAAAAAAAGTTAAGAAATATTCTCCAGAGAAAAACTTAATTTTTTGAGAAAAATGGCATTTATTGTATAATAGATACTAATGTGGCAAATTAACCTTATTCCCTTATATTGGTCACTAGAAAAAACATAATAGTAGTTTACTGTTCGTTCAATCTGCAAACACAAGTCCCATCATGGGCTAGACCTAGAGTGGGGCATAGATGGAAATAAATTTCAGTAGGAATAAAATGTATCCCTGCATTCCAAGAACCTTATAATCTCCATAAATTAAAGTCATGATGAAGAATACAAATAGGCAATTCATAAAAAAAGGAGAAAAATCAACTGTTTAAAAATACTCATTTTCACTAGTAATCAATAAATGCACTTTAAAATTGCAGTAAAATACTGTTTTTCATCAGCCAACCCAACAATAACAGCAGAAACTTTTTTGCAATAATATACAGGATGGTACATAATAAATAGGCCCTGTTTTAATTACTGTTTGGTGCATAAATTGGAAAAATCTTTCTGGAATATAGTCTGAAAAAAATGTATTTAAAGAATTCAGTTCACATCTCCTGGAACAAATCCATATCTCGAAATTTCAACTGAAGAAATAGATTATTAGAGTTCTTATAAATGGATCAATAACAATGTTCACTACACCATTGACATCAAGAATGCTACAGTTAGTGAAGAAAGAAAAACATAAAATTTGGGTACAGCAGATGCCATTGTAAATAAGGTATCTATGTGTGTTATACACATAAGAGGAAATATGGAAAATAAATTAGTTAAGATAGAAGATCATAGATACTTTGAATTTTCTTACTTTTTGATTCTTTATATATTCTGAAGTTTTTATGCTGAACATGTAACACATCTTCAATTAAAAATAAACTTTTAGTTGGGCACGGTGGCACATGCCTGTAATCTCAGTAGCTCAGGAGGCTGAGACAGGAAGATCGAGAGTTCAAAGCCAGCCTCAGCAAGGTGCTAAGCAACTCAGTGAGACCCTGTCTCTAAATAAAATACAAAATAGAGCTAGGGATATGGCTCGGTGGTTGAGTGCCCCTGAGTTCAATCCCCAGTACCAATAAATAAATAAATTAATAATAATAGTAATAATAAGCTTTCAATTTATCAACTGTAATCTATCACAATCTATCTCAATTTTGCACAAACCTCGTATAGTCTATCAAATTCCATTTGTTGCCTGCCACCCCTCTCTGTCTCTCATTATTACATGCCTTCACTGAATTGCTCTCCACTCACACCTGAATCAAACATCATACATGGGAATGTGGATTTAGCTTCTTGAGAAACTGCGGAGTTAAAGAACCAGATGACAAATTAGTACTGATGCATGCTACAGCATAAATGGACCTTGAAAAGAGTACACTAAATAAAAGAAGCCAATCACAAAAGGTAATATACTGGATCATTCTCTTTGTATACAGTGACAGAATGGATAAATCTATAGGTCTAAAAAGATTAGTTGTTGTAAGGAGCTAGAGGAAGGAAGTTTGGGGAAGGGCAACTAATGAATTAAGGTTTCTTTTTAAGGCGATAAAAATGTTCTCGAATTATAGAGTGGTGACTGTTGCATAACTCTGTAAATATACTAAATAAAAACCACTAAATTCTGCATTTTAATGGGTGAATTTTTAATATGTATGTAGTCTTAATATCTCAGTAATGTTTTTATTTTTTAAAAAGAACAGATCATTGTGAAGCTAGATCATTGTGAAAAATCCACGGTGATAATCTATGTAAAATGCTGGACATGGTACTTATATGCAATCTATAATAAATATTAACAGTAACTATTTTATATCAGTTGAATTTATAAAATTTTTGTGGGTATAAAGCCACTAGACAGAGAGATTTGAGTCTAATGGCCTTTGTGAACAAGACAGTAACCACAAGTTATGATGTAGGGTATTTGTTTTATGATAGCCTGGTAGCTGTGAAACCCCCAAACTCAAAGCCAGCAGAGGAGAGCAATATCTTGGTGACAGATGGTCGGAGGTCATTGTGCCCATCTGGAATATTTCTTACCTGTGTTGTTCAGGTATGGACAAAAACGTTCTGTTATCCTAAGGCTGAAAAAGTACAGGTCTCATCAGAATCAATCTTGATAAGAAACCACAAACTTGGGGAAAATTTTCCACAAAAGATCAGATATTTTGACCAATGTCATGAGCACATTTTCTGCTATCAAGAAAGGAAGGTGGAATTTAAGAAGAGAGGTACTACTTGAAAGCTGAGCTTTCCACATGTTCTGGATCTGTGTAATCCCATAAAAAAGCTTAATAGTTTTGCAGTATTCTGAAGGAACCACTTTACTGTGACATGATGGTCTATTACAGGCATAAGGCCCTGAAGGGACACACAAGTGCAAATCCTTTAGCTGTGTGCTGAATTTTCTCTTTTAAAGGAATGTGGGAATGGATGAAGAAAGGCTTGTAGACAGCAGAGAAAATAATAAAAGAATATTTTTTTTGTACAGGATGAGCTGGCTTAAGCTAGCTCTAGAATATGTTCTAAGTACAGAGGTTAAGGAGATAGAGACTATTGTCAATCATGGTACAGATTTAGAGCTGGGAGTCATTTACAACTATGAACACACGGAGAGAAGCAGACACCTGTTTATGGAAAAGAGAATGAAGGTTGCTAATTTAATGGGAAAAACAGCAGCAAAGTTCCAAGGAGATTGTGAAAGAGAGAGACATTGTATCTGATTCTCTAATTCCTAAAGTCTAGGCTCAGCTCCAGACTTGGTAATTGAGTTTTTTGAATTTGGTTCATCATTACTAAGTGGTGTGAATTAATGCCTATCTCTTGAAACCAAACCATCATTAATTCCAGCATGGCCTGAGAGGTTGCAAAGCAGATGGCCTCATCTAAAAATAATTACAAACTGGGTAGAGCTACAAACTTCATCCAGAAGCTCTCACCATATCCCCCCTGAGAATCTATGTTCCAACCACATCTTAAGATTTTGATATTTCAGTGCTAAGTAGGTGCTGAAATGGAAGTGGGCAACTTGTCCCAGGGTTAGGAGGAGGTTTTTCTGATCTTCCTGAGGTAGTATACAATAGCCTGAAAACTTCCTCAGGTGGCATCCCACGACCCTTCCTGGCTGTGTGATCTAGGTCAAGTAACATAACCTCCTTGTGCCTGAGATGATCCAACTGAAAACCGAAATGTTATAGTTCCTCCTCAAAGGCTGAAGACAGCATGTATGTAGAGCAGTCAGATTTCTTTGTAAATGTCAGTATTCAAGAAATGTGAGTCATAATAATTTTGATTATTATTTCTTTGAACTCTTAATTTGTTTTATTAATAACCAGGTCCTTAATTCTATCTCCTAAGTGTCTTTCACATCCTCACAACACTTCCCACCAAAGTGGCTATAGCCTAGGCTGTGGTTGGTGCTCATCATAGGGGTTATACTCCTCTGTCCTCCCTGCTCTCGTTCTTATTAGCTCTAGCTCAACTTATATAAAACTAGAGTAGTCCTCCTGCTTTTAAAATCAATTAATGGCTGTCCTACTGAAAGCCCCAATGACTTCCCTCTAGCCTCAGAATGAAGTTCTACCCCATCATGGTGAGTAGGGCCCTTCATGATATCACTGATGAGCTTTCCATCTTCATATCCTGTCTGAAAAATTCTCCTGTTGAGCCTTGTGAAACTATGAAACATTCTTCCCCCTTTCATCTATTGTCTACCTTCTGCTTATCCTTCAGTTGTCATCCTAAACATCATTTTCTCTAAAGTATCTTCTGATATCACAGATTTATCATCATTCTATCCTAGGGTTTAAAAGGTAATTCAATCTTGAGTAAGTATATCACTCACCATTCTCAATGCTAACTATAGACCTGACACTATTTTAAGTGAATGGATGGATGCATAAACAAATGAATGGATGCAGTTTTGTATTACATGAAGCTAGTTGGAATACAGGCAGTTGGAATACAGCCGTCAATGAAACCAGTTCAATACGTGTAAAACTGAGTTGTAGATTCAAGTGACAGGAGAGAGTAATGTCAAACAGGCAATCAAAATCCTCAGGAACTAAAGATTCTAGAAAATTTAAGAAGCAGGTCCAAAGATGCATGGAAGAAGGACTTAGAAAGCTAAGTAGAGGAGTTCATGATGACTTTCCACAGGATCTCTGGGATGGCTCACACTGGCATGTAGAGTTTACTAACCGGGCTCTAGTAGATTACACAATGAGTAATGGAGAGGGATTGAAGAATTTAAATAATAAATGATATGACTTTGGGAGAAAAATGGCATTGCCAGCATTATAAAGGTGATTTGGAGAGGCAAGGCTATTGGGAACAACACAAATAAGAGACCACATCAAAAACTAAGTAAGATAACAATAGTGCAAAGCAAGACATAAAGGATAGGGGAAAGGGAGCAGACCAAGGCAACTATGAAAAAGAAACACATTTGGGCAAATTCAAAATATCAGTGAAATTTAATTTGCAGAGGAAATTGTAGAACCTAGTTTTATTTATTTTCTATTTTTGTTTTAATTAGTTATACATGACAGTAGAATATACTTATATACTTTGATATATCATACATAGATGGGACATAATTTCTCATTTTTCTGAGTATACATATTGTATAATCACATTGGTCATACTTTCACATACATACATAAAGTAATAATGTCTGTCTCATTCTACTATTTTTCTTATCCCCACATCCCCTGTCTTCCCCTCCTTTCACTTTCCTCTACCTACTCTAAGGTAACACTATTCTTTTTTTGCATTACAATATTACAATTCTTAATACACACATATATTATAATTTTTGTATCTCTGTTTGTATATAAAGTAGGTTGAAACCCAATTCAAGTCTTCATACATGTATTTGTATAATGATGTCCATCACATTCCACCATCCTTGCTAATCCCCTGCCCCCTCCCTTTCCCTCCCACTCCTCTTCCCTATCTAGAATTCATCGATTCCTCCCATGCTCTCCCTCCCAATCCCACTATGAGTCAACTTCCTTATATCAGAGAAAATATTCGGTATTTGTTTTGGAGGATTGTCTGACTTCACTTAGCATTATCTTCTCCAACACCATCCATTTACCTGCAAATGCCATGGTTTTGTTCTTTCTTAATGCTGAGTAAAATTCCATTGTGTATATATGCCACATTTTTTTATCCATTCATCCACTGAAGGACATCCCCATAGTTTAGCTATTGTGAATTGTGCTGCTATAAACATTGATGCGACTGTGTCCCTGTAGTATGCTGTTTTTAAGTCCTTTGGGTATAGTCCGAGGAGAGGGATAGCTGGGTCAAATGGTGATTCCATACCAAGTTTTCCAAGGAATCTCCATACTGCTTTCCAAATTGGCTGCACCAATTTGCAGTCCCACCCAGCAATGTATGAGTGTGACTTTTTCCTCACATCCTCACCAACACTTATTGTTGTCTTCATAATAGCTGCCATTGTAACTGGAGTGAGATGAAATCTTAGAGTAGTTTTGATTTGCATTTCTCTGATTGCTAGAGATGATGAGCATTTTTTCATATATTTATTGATTGGTTGTATATCCTCTTCTGAGAAGTATCTGTTCAGGTCCTTAGTCCATTTGTTGGTTGGGTTATTTGTTTTTTCAGTGTTTAGCTTATAGAGTTCTTTATATACCTTAGAGATTAGTGTTCTATCTGATGTGTGAGGGACAAAAATTTGCTCCCAGGATGTAGGCTCTCTGTTCAACTCACAGATTGTTTCTTTTGCTGAAAATAAACTTTTTAGTTTTATTACATCCCATTTATTGATTCTTGGTTTTAATTCTTGCACTATAGGAGTCTTATTAAGGAATTTGGGGCCTAATCCCACATGATGAAGATTAGGGCCTACTTTTTCTTCTATTAGACACAGAGCCTCTGGTTTAATTCCTAGGTCCTTGATCCATTTTGAGTTAAGTGTTATGCATGGTGAGAGATAGGAGTTTAATTTCATTTTGCTGCATATATATTTCCAGTTTTCCCAGAACCATTTGTTGAAGAGGCTATCTCTTCTCCAGTCCATGTTTTGGCACCTTTGTTTAATATAAGATAATTGTAATTTTGTGGGTTAGTCTCTGCATCCTCTATTATTTACCATTGGTCTACTGGCCTATTTGGGTGCCAAAACCATGCTGTTTCTGTTACTACTGCTCTGTAGTATAGTTTAAGGTCTGGTATAGGAATACCACCTGCTTCACTCTTCCTGCTTAGGATTACTTTAGCTATTCTAGGTCTCTTATTTTTCCAGATGAATTTCATGATTGCTTTTTCTATTTCTATGAGGAATGCCATTGGGATTTTGATTGGAATTGCATTAAATCTAAATAGGGCTTTTGGTAGTATGGTCATTTTGATAATATCAATTCTGCCCATCCAAGAGCAAGGTAGATTCTTCCATCTTCTAAGGTCTTCTTTGATTTCTTTCTTTAGGGTTTTGTAGTTTTCATTGTATAGATCTTTCACCTCTTTTGTTAAGTCAATTCCCAAGTATCTTTTTTTTTCGAGGATATTGTGAATAGGGTAGTTTTCCTCATTTCTTTCTCAGAGGATTTCTCACTGATATACAGAAATGCCTTTGATTTTATGGGTGTTGATTTTATATCCTGCTACTTTGCTGAATTCATTTACTGGTTCTAGAAGTTTTCTGGTGGAGCTTTTTGGGTCTTCTAGGTATAGAATCATATGGTCAGCAAATAGAGCTAATTTAAGTTCTTCTTTTTCTATACATATCACTTTAATTTCTTTCGTCTTTCAAGTTGCTCTGGCCAGTGTTTCAAGAACTATGTTGAATAGAAGTGGTGAAAGGGGGCATCCGTGTCTTGTTCCAGATTTTAGAGGGAATGCCTTCAATTTTTCTTCGTTTAGATAGATGTTGGCCTGAGGCTTAGTGTAGATAGCCTTTACGATGTTGAGATGTAATCCTGTTATCCTTAATTTTTCTAGTGTATTGAACATAAAGGTGTGCTATATTTTGTCAAATGCTTTTTATGCATCTATCGAGATGATCATATGATTCTTATCTTTAAGTCTATTGATGCGATGAATTACATTTATTGATTTCCATATGTTGAACCAACCTTGCATCCCTGGGATGAATCCCACTTGATCATGGGGCATGATCTTTTTGATATGTTTTTGTATTCAATTTGCCAGAATTTTATTGAGAACTTTTGCATCTATGTTCATTAGAGATATTGGTTTGAAGTTTTCTTTCTTTAAAGAGTCTTTGTCTGGTTTTGGATTCAGGGTGAGATTGGCATCATAGAATGAGTTTGGAAGTGTTCCCTCTTTCTCTATTTCCTGGAACAAATTGAAGAGTATTGGTATTAGTTCTTCTTTAAAGGTCTTGTAGAACTCAGCTGTGTATCCATCCGGTCCTGGGATTTTCTTCGTTGGTAATCTTTTAATGACTTCTTCTATATCCTCACTTGATATTGGTCTGTTAAGTTGCATATAACTTCCTGACTCAATCTGGGAAAATCATATGACTTAAGAAATTTGTGGATGCCTTCAATGTCTTCTTTTTTTTGGAGTATAAAGTTTCAAAATAATTTCTAATTGTCTTCTGTATTTCTGTAGTGTCTGTTGTGATATTGTCTTTTTCATCACATATGCTGGTAATTTGAGTTCTCTCTCTCTTTCTCTTCATTAGTGTGGTTAAGGGTCTGTCAATTTTATTTTTGTTTTCAAAGAACCACCTTTTTATTTTGTCAGTTTTTTTCAATTGTTTCTTTTGTTTTGATTTCATTGATGTCCACTCTAATTTTAATTATTTCTTGCCTTCTACTGCTTTTGCTGCTGATTTGTCCTTCTTTTTCTAGGGCTTTGAGATGTAGTGTGAGGTCATTTATTTGTTTACTTTTCTTCTTTTAAGGAATGAACTCCATAACAATGAATTTTCCTCTTAGTACTGCTTTCATAGTGTCCCAGAGATTTCAATATGTTGTGTCTATGTTCTCATTTACCTCTAAGAATTTTTTAATGTCCTCCTTTATGTCCTCTTTAACTCATTGTTTATTCAGTAACATATTGTTCAGTCTCCATGTGATGCATAATTTTTTATTTTTATTTTGTCATTGATTTTCAATTGCATTCCATTATGATCTAATAAAATACACGACAGTATCTCTACTTTTTTGTATTTGCTAAGAGTTGCTTTGTGGGACAGTATATAGTCTATTTTAAAGAAGGATCCATGTGCTTCTGAGAAGAAAGTGTATCTGCCTGATGCCAGTTGAAATATTCTATATATGTCAGTTCAGTCTAAGTTATTAATTGTGTTATTGAGCTCTATAATTTCTTTATTCAACTTTTGTTTGGAAGATCTATCCAGTGAAGAGAGACGTATGTTAAAGTCACCCATGATTATTGTGTTGTGGTAAATTTGACTCTTGAACTTGAGAAGAGTTTGTTTGATTAACATAGCTGCACCATTGTTTCTGGCATATATATTTATGATTGTTATGTCTTGTTGGTGTATGGTTCCCTTGAGCAGTATGTAATGTCCATCTTTATCCCTTTTGATTAACTTTAGCTTGAAATCTACTTTATTTAATATGTGGATGGAAACCCCTGCTTGCTTCTGCAGTCTGAGTGGTATGATTTTTCCCAACCTTTCACCTTCAGTCTGTATATGTCTTTTCCTAACAGATAAGTCTCCTGTAGACAGAATACTGTTGTATCTTTTATTTTAATCCAATCTGCTAGCCTATGTCTTTTGATTGGTGAGTTTAAACCATTAACATTTAGGGTTACTATTGAGACATGGTTTGTATTTCCAGCCATATTTGTTTATTTTTGCTATTTAACTTGACTTGGTTTTCTTCATTTATTAGTTTTTCCTTTAGTGTGCTACCTCCCTCTGCTGGTTTTCATTGTTGTTTTTCATTTCCTCTTCATGAAATATTTTGCCACAGATGCTTTTTAGTGCCGGTTTTCAAGCTATAAACTTCTTAACTTTTGTTTATCGTGGAACGTTTTTATTTCATCTTCAAATTTGAAGCTTAATTTTGCTGGATACAAGATTCTTGATTGGCACCAATTATCTTTCAGAGCTTGAAATATGTTGTTCCAGGATCTTCTAGCTTTCAGGGTCTGTGTTGAAAAATCTGCCATTATCCTAATTGGTTCACCCCTATATGTAATCTGAGTCCTTTCTCTTGTGGCTTTTTAAATTCTCTCCTTATTCTGTATATTGGGCATTTTCATTATAATGTGACTTGGTGTGGATCTGTTGTGATTTTCCTCTTTTGGCGTCCTGGAAGCTTCTGGATATGGATTTCTGTTTTATTCTTCATGTCTAGAAAGTTTTCTGAAATTATTTCATTGAATAGATTGCTCATTCCTTTGGTTTGGACCTCTATGCCTTCCTCTATCCCAATAACTCTTAAATTTGTTTTTTTATGCTATCCCATATTTCTTGAATGTTCTGCTCATGGTTTCTTATCATTTTCACTGTACTGTCTATGTTCTTTTCAAGATGATATACTTTATCTTCATTGTCTGATGTCCTATCTTCTAAGTGGTCTACTCTAATGGTGATGCTCTCATTTGAGTTTTTAACTTGGTTTATTATTTCTTTCATATCAAGGATTTCTATTTGTTTTTGTTTTTTGTATAACCTCTATCTCCCTGTTGAGTTGATCTTTTGCTTAGATTTGTTTATGTAGCTCATTGTCAAAGTGATCTTTTGCTGCCTGTATTTATTGTCTTATGTCTTCTTTGAGATCCCAATACATTGTATTCATGTATATACTGAAATCTTCATCTGTCATTTTTTTCTGCCATAGATGTCAATTCTTCTAATGATGTGTTGTCTTGAATTGTTTGTGGTACTTTCTTCCCTTGTCTTTTCATATTGCTCATGTTTCTTTTTTTCAACTCCATGTGACTGGTGTGTTATTGTTTTTACCCTATAGATTTGTAGTGCTCTTGTATGGTTCCAAGATCCCTCCTTTGTGGGGAAGGACAATGTTAACAGATCCTAATATCAAGAGTACATCACATGAACAAATTATTGTTATTAAGACATTTATAGTTAATCTCAATGTCCATAAATGTTGGATTCAATTATTATTTAAAATATAATCAGTTTCATTAAAAGTGTACAGTTTCTGGTGGCGGACAGTGAACTGGGGATTGGGCATAGGATGATATGCTAAGGGGGAAAGATGTGAGGGTATGGGGTTAATATAACTTAGGAAATTTGAAGAAGAACTCTAATGAAGAGGGTTAGGAGCAGGGGAATAGACAGGAGGTAATTTAGGGTAGACAAGTACGTAGGATGACAGTAGAGTACATAAAAACCAACACACATATGTATTTAGAAAATTATAGGATATTAAAATAGTAAAACTTGGAGGGTGCAAGAAGAAGAAAAGGGAAAGAAAGAAAGAAAAGAGAGAGAAGAAAGAATAAAGAAAAAAAGAGAATAATTTTTAAAAATTGGGGGGAGGACTTATGCAATTCCTCTATATTATATTATTCATGTGACTCAGTTCTCATAGTTCTACTTCATGTAAAGTTCTTGGTTTTGCATATGTTGGGGTTGTGAAGGTCAGAGGATAAAAGGGTAGAGGAAGAATAAGGATAAGAAGGCAAAAAAAAAAAACTCTTAGAATTCAGTTTTCTTTCTGCTTCTCTTCCAGTCGGTGGAGTTGTCTTAACCAGGGTGAGAAGACTTGAGCCCCCCAGTATTGTCTCCCTTGCCTGCCTGGAGCTTCCCAATCCTGGTCTCTCTGATTTGTTTCAGGTTTTTCACTCTTTCATCACTAGACCCCTCCCCTCCTTTGCTTATCAGGTCCCAACTGCTGGCCTCTTACCCTCAGGCTCGCATCAGGTGGGTGGTGCCTTGGTCACACTGCCCTGAGATCAGTTTTTGTTTTTCGTGCTAGATAGTCACTGCAACAAGTAATCACAGCTGGGGAGGGGGGAGGGGAAGGAAGTTGGAAACCAGGTACCTGTTCAAATGAAGATCTGAGCTGATAGCCATGCCCACCAAAAAAAAAAAAAAAAAAAAAAAATGGCGAGAGGTTTACCAAGATCGAGTCAGTTTGCTTCCAGTGCTGGGGTGTCCAGTGAGGTGGGGGAGCTCAGGTGGCTTTGTGCTGTGGCTAGATTGCAGCAGAGTGCCTGTGTGGGAGCAGGCACAGCTGATTAGTTGATTCTGCTACACCTGAGAGCTGTGTGTGCGCTAGAACTGCAGGCTTTGGGTCCAGAGTCCGGAGTCTTACTGGAACACAGAGGCTCTGATTTCTGTGCAGGTAGTCACAGCTCTAATGGTTTCTGTGAAAATTTGCTGTATAGGGGTCCTGTCGCATGCTCTGAGAAGTTGTATTCCGTCTAGGTGAGACCTTGTGGAGGTGCCGCCTGACTGTTTTCTTGGTTTAATTCCACAGAGCATCCAGAAACAGTACCTCCTCTATTCTGCCATCTTGGATCCCTCCTAGAACCTACTTTTTAAAAAGCATTGCAATTGTAAGAAAGCACAGATCAATTTGTGTATCCTATAAATTTTTTTTGTATATGGAGATAAGAGAAATTATCACCGCTTCAGCCTTATGAAATTACAATGTCAATGAATTTGGGGGTGGGGTGTAAGGTTTCCGGGGGACTTCAGAAAGCAAGGTTTCCCTAGACCTAGAGCAGAAATGCATCTAGCTTGAGACTGTCCACCTTTTTAACAACCCCTTCCAACTGCCTGTTCCCAATGACTCTGGGCTCCTGTTTGAAGCACAACTCCTCTGTCACCACATGGAGTGTGATCGAGGACAGACTGTGAAAGCTGCCAGCTCCCCGTTTCACCGGAGTCAGCATGCTTTTCATACTAACTGACAACAATGCTGCCATCATGCCCCAGGTGAGGAGACACCTTCCCCTGAAAGTGATTCATACAAGAAAAAAAAATGTGTTTCAGTTGTCTCCAAAAAACAAGGAGTGAATTCAGCATACCTTCCTGCAACTTTTCTTTCACGATTTTTAAACAGATAATCTTCGACGGAAACACTCATTGAAGTTTCACTGTTAAAATTCTCCCCCAGATTGTCTAACACTGGTTTGGAAAATTATATCAGAATTGATATCTTGAGACCACAGTGAGAGGTGGACACAAAATGTCAAAGACCCACTCACGTTTCCTGCTCACTATCCTCTGTCCTGTCAGGCTCTTCAAAAAGAAAACACCTTGAGACTAGAACACAGGATAATCATCCTATATGAGCAAGGACAGAGGGTGCTTGAGAGGAGGTGCACACCCAGTTGCTGGAGCTTCTGTGAGGCCTCACAGAAGCTCTGTGAGGTGAGATGCAGAGTATGGGAGCTTATGCTAACCTGCCTGACAGCCAAGGTCTTGTTCCTTTCAATGTAATCTCCCCTGAGCACTCCAAGTCAGGCCAGCTTAGGCAGGCTCAATCCAATTTAATGGATGATTTGACAATGGAAAATTGAGGGGAGAAGGAAATGACACATGCCAGGTATCAGCCCAGGTGAAGCTGAAAGGGTGTGATACCTGCCATTCGTTTACCAAATAGCAAGTGTCTGAATGAATGAGCCCTTAGTGTGGGGGCACATCCAAACAGTCTCTGGAGGAAGCGATGTCCATCTATCCTCTGACCTCCCTGCATAGTATCCGGATTTGGAAGGGAATTACTTGGTGATTTCTGACAGTCTATCTCTGCCCAATTTTGTACACTTCCTTAAGGACCTGCCTTTACCCAGGCAGGTGTGGGAATCAGTATTTGTGGCCCCAGTTCTTATCTGTCCTCATTTCCAGATATCTCTGTTGCTAACACCTTTCCTTATCCCTATCACCATCCAACTCTAATTCCCACGTTTGTTGGTAAAGAAAGGCCCTTCATTTGGCAGCCTCATACCCTCCATGTTCATGAAGTACTCTCACAGGCTTCCCTTCTGGGCATAGCGGGACCCAGTGAACTAAAGCCAATCCTGACCTTAAACATTTTACTTCCTGTCTCCACACTGGCTGACATTACAGCCTGCCAAAGTATATTAACATGAACTGAGGAGGAAATGAATTAACTAGTTGGTATGTCACTTTTCTTTATGTTTATGTTATTGCTTACTGCCATTCTACAGGGGTAGAGCAGATGTTGGTGTTTGTTTTTAAGAACTCGTCTTCCAGAGGAGTTCAGCATGGTGTCCTGGGAAGCCTCAGGATTTATTTAGAGGTTCTAATGACTCTTTTTCATGGTGCTTTAAAATTACTCATCTTGAACCTATCATTATATACCCCTTGCTTTCACAGGAAACATTGGAGGCCTTCTTGGTATTATCTATCGTGCCTCAATAGCATAGACAGGAGGAAGATCCAGTCCCCGCCGCTCTGCCCTACAAAGGTAATCATTCATTTTTCTCTGTTTTTGTTTGCACAACTGCCTTCCCTGTTTGCAGCTGGAATGCTGGTAGGAGAACATCCATTCCACAGTCTGCCTAGGAATATACTCAAAAAGACAACCTTCCATCTTCATTTAAAGAACAGGTATCTACTGTTAATGAGAACTTACTGTATGCCAGAACTAGATAGTTTGCATGGATTATCTCATTTAATTCTTACAATCAAATAAATAAATAGACTATATTTCTCTCTATATAGCAGAAACTAAGCAGCTATAGAAATTTCCCAAAGTCAGATAGCAAGTAAGCCAGGGAATCAGGATGCAAATTAAGTTGTACCTCTTTCCAAAGCCTTAGTTATAATTCTCCAAATGTGCATTTTCTGTTTTGGAAGGCAGGGAGAGTTGGTTTTTCGTTGTTGTTGATGTTGTTATTGTTGTTGTTGTTGTTTTTACTCGACACTTTGTAGCTCCAACCACCATCCTTGTTGATTTTGTATTCCTGTTCCCCCACTCCAGTAGATCTTCCTATGTGCTCCTAGGAACTAAACTAGGAGTTTTGGTTGCCTATTTCCCCTCATATATCTGTAATGCTGGAAAGATCAGACTTATAAGTAAGGTTGCCAGTTTCCCGAAAGCATGAATCAGACCCAGAGACGGTGTAAACATCGTGTGTTTATTCTATTTGGTGATTGCTATTAGAGATTTTTCTATTTTTGTACCATGTTTCACTCAGATCCTGTCATCTGTGAGTCCAAAGCAAGAAACTTCTCAAATGTTTCCTTTTTCATTATTGTTACTTAGAAGATAGGAGGATAAAATGAATAACAAATGACTTTTAAGGTCAAGCTTAGTAGGGTTCAATCCAGTTACTTTTATTCTGTCAATGAAGGTAAAACATAGTGTTTGATCCTGGGACAGATCCATAGAGCAACAAAAAACACAATAGCCACACTGGGAGAAAACATACACAACACATATTAATAGAAGTCATCTTTGTATGTTGCTCCATGGTACCAATTTACATAGGAAAAATGTGCATGTTATAAACTCTCCAGAACTTTGATTAATTCATATTCTACAGTACAAGATATGTTATGAATAGAAAAAAAAAATGAAGAGGGAAAAGTAATTAAAACTCAACATTATAGTTTACAGGTGCCTTTTCAAATAAACCACATAAAATTTCTAAAGTAAACCCCCTAGACATATTAAGCAAACATAAAGGGCTGTAAAAAAGCGACAGAGAATTCTACATAATCATGTTATCTCAAAATATTCATGATTTCTTACTGTTGACCAATTTTAAGTGTTTTTAAGCCATGTTATGAATGGTCATGATAATTTTGAGTTCTAAAACCCTGTTTTACAGAATATACTGTATTTCAGCAGCCTTGACATTAGAGTCTTACAATTAAAACTCATATTTAAGTGAGCTATGGGGTGCTCTAGAAAATGTGTACTTAGAAGTTATTAGATTGGCTCAAAGTTGATTTATGATTAACAGCAGATAACGATGAAAATACATTGCAGAGATCAATTCAGTACATAAGATTACCTTTTATGTAACTATATTTGATTTCATTTTATAGAATCAGATTTTTTTTATATAAAAAATTGGGATAATCCCTAAGATCTTAGCATTATGGACTAAACACTATATAGAACTGCATATAATATACCATCATTTATTTAAATAAAAGAATAAATTCATATCTACATAATGTGAGATATACATAAATAAATATATACATGATATATATATATACATATATATATATGTATATATATATATATATATATACATAATTTTTACCATGGCAGCTAGTAAAATTTCTTTAATCACATTCCCAATTGTTGTTGTTGCTTAATTTCTATGAACTTCACTAGAAATCCAGGTTCTCCTGCTTCAATTAGTACCTGTCTTTTGTTTCCATAGCTTCCAGTGAATTCCCAAGTTTTTGCTTAGTGCTTTCATAAGGAGACATCTGTGAAGTCTTAGCTACAGGGAATGCAACACTTTGCCATCTGAGAAGTGTCCCTTCCAACAACTCAGAGGCCAGAGTCAATGCAGGAAAGCTCTCTCACATCACTCTTCAAAACGTGAAGAAATCCTTCAGGGCACTAACACAGGTATCAGCAGGTGCTGAAGGATGTTTGGCTGTTTACCCTTAAAGTTGTGATCCTCACTCCACTTGCTCATTATTATGGGTCTGAGAAAAGACAAGTTGAGAGGGGAGGGTCAGAGTCTCCTTAGGTATCTGAAGGGCAAAGATATGTTATCACCAGTTTTTGCTGAAAGTTTGAAGGACTGTGTTATCTTCTCCTTGCTAGAGTCATATTTCACTTTGACAATTGTCTGGTGATGGGGAGAGACATGGGAAATGTGGCTTCCATCAAGACTCAGAGGGAGGCAAGTGAGCAGAATGAGGCCATTGAAAGCAAGGCGATCCCAGAAGGACATAAAGGCAAGCCTTGCTCAGATCACTCCGTCATGCTGTGGCTCCATTTATATCTAAAGCTGGGATAGCTCCAGAACTCCTGACTAGGGAAGATTTCATGGCATCCATCTGTAGAACCTTCTTGGAGAGAGAGGAGGATTTAGGCTAAAATCACAGCACATAGCAAGATGACTCTATGTATCTTTTATAGGTGTTTATTTCTGTGTTTTTGTTGAATAGCTTGAAGATACACTATCCTAGTGAGAACTCAATTTTTATTAAGGTTACATGTTTCTGTGGGGTAAAGTAGCTGATAGAAATTGTAGGAAAGATAAAACCCCTGCCCAGCCACACTGGCATATCCACTGGGCAGTGTGGTCTGCATGAACATGCAAGTAAGAATAGATCAGGACACAGCTGGCAATAAAAGTGCAATAGCTGTCACCTCTGAGGAGCTGCCAGGTCACTGAACCTGCCAGGTGCAGATAATTCATCCTTCAAATGGAAGTCTCCATCTCCAAGTATAGCGTGGCCATAATGCCCCTTCGTGTCATAGCTGCTAAAATAGTAGTTAGACACACACACACACACACACACACACACACACACACACACAAAGGAAGAATTAAAAAAAAGATGAACTTAAAATATGTTTTGAAATCACTTCAACTGAATGAAACTTGTTTGTGATTATAGCTCATGCACTGCCAAGTAGACCAAAAAATTACTTTTTATACAATTGTCCGATTTAACTTGCTTTAACATAGCACACTGATTTATATGTTGAACAGTTGTTTTGACCTCTTCCATAGAGAAGAACATAACTGACTACATTAGAGGCCAGCAGAGGTACCATCAACTGATTTATTATGTGGAAAAACAGCTGACATTAAAAGCCCTAAAATGAAACCTGTTAGTGTCTTAGGTTGGACTTTCCAAAAGCAGATCTAGAGATGAAAGATAAAACCCCTGCAATGCAAGTTGTAGGTTTGGGTGGTGATCTTAGGAGGTTCCAGAGTGGGCAGTGGGAAGTAAAACACAGCGGGAAAGGAAGACCATGAAGTGTGAGGTACACTTGAGGGACAACTGAGACATAGTCCCACTAGGCACACAGGAGATGGTGTAGAACATGCCTAAGACTTAAAGTTATCCCCTGATGATGGGAGGGAGGCCGGGTTAATGATTCCTCAATTTCCTACTGCAGTTAGTTAAAGTCTACCCTCAAGGACACTTCAGGCTATCAAGGTAAAGCCCTGAGGAAAAGAGGAGGAGCTTACAGTAGACATCACAAAGGTCATCAAAAGGTGAGAGCCAAGAGATTGTGGGCTGGCCACACATGTGCCATAGTAAGGTTCCCAGAGTGGTCCAGTTGCTATCAGCCTAACACCCCCAGAGCTGCATCCCAGAAAACAGAAGATTAAGTAGTATTTAAATTTCTAGACCTTAATTTCCACTTCCCTTCAGTCTGACCAGATTGGGAGTTGTATCCCTAAACTTTCTATAGAATCTGTAGATGCTAAAGACAGGGAGAACTGAGAATAAGATGCCAATAGGCTTTGACAGTGTGTGTTCAATCTCACTTCCTTACTGGCAGGCTGGGTTCTTGAAAATGGAGCTGCAGAACATTTTACAGTCCTTTGTGAAATCCTTATCCAAAACTAGGGCTGAGAGCTCACAAGCCCAAGACAGAAGAGCAAAAGCCTTAAAATCAAACTACATACAAAATCAAAAGCTCAGGACATTGGTTAAGTACTAAGGTCACTAAAGCCAATAGATGAGAGGTCAGTTAAAAAACTGCCTGTCTTCATCAAATTAAGATAGATGCTATAACAAATAAACCCCCAATTCTCAGTGGCTTACATGGGAACTATTTCTCCCTCATGTACAATTCACTCCTCTTCTCCAATGTGAGTCATGTTCCTTCTGTCTGCAGCTTCCTCCTTTACCAGTACCTTATATCTGCTGGATCCTCCAATTCTGCCTGACAGATTGGTAAAATAGAGGGTGCAAGACTGAGTGGGAGAGTATTATGCGATATGTCTGGAAATGGCATGCATTTTGTTGTCCCACCAACTACTGGCAGAAACTTAGTCATACATCCCTCTCCTATATACAGGGGGACGGGGAAATACAGTTTGCGATTAAGAAGGAACTTCTCAAACTCCCTACACTGTCTTTGATAGACAGGTTACTATCTCCACCACATAAGCCAAATCTAAACAGCTCAATAAGACAAGGGATTATTGGGCAAAACAGACCAAGTGTCAATTCCAAAGCCAGTAGGAGACCAGATGCCTCTGGCATATTCATCCCTGCCAGTTAGGGCATGACCCAGTTAATTATAAGTACCAGGATGGAATGAACAATGTGGAAAAACTGATCAAGAGAGATAAAATCCTAGCATAAAACCCAGGATTAATTTTTCCACTCTTTTCTTTCATCCAAAGATGAGCTGCCTGGCACAAAATTCAATCCAAATTTGAATTCTTCTTAATATCACCAATAGAATTTTTCATTGGGCTTGTTCTGCATTCGGTGATAAAAGCAGCACACAATTATTTTCGATTGGACCAATGAGATTGTGCCGAGAAGTCTCTGAAGATTGTCTGCTGAGTGCCAGTTGTTAATGAATCCCATTTGTCTTTCTTGATTAAGTCTGCTATTACCCCCGTTTAGTCCTGTCACCAACCCTTTAGCAAGAATTTTCATATCACTGTTTAGATGAGAAATTAGCCTATGAGAGCAGCACTCATCAATCAGGAGGCAGTTTATTTAATACAGTTTACAGTTTATGAGTTCAAAAACTGTAGCCTCATACATTAGAAATGGATCACTGTCCTAGACAGACAATCAGGGGGTTCAGTTCACTTGACAGGCACGGAGAAACGACTTTGAATATGAGATATGCATTTAGAGAAGGGCTGCAGTATCGCCAGCCTGCAGCGCAGTATCAGGAGGTTTTCTCTTCTGATTAGGAAGTCCCTTTGGTTTAAACAAGTGCTTCATTTTAGGTACTTCAGCATGCTTTCTCACTGCACGATGACCTGGAAATCCAAAATGGAATTCCGGGATAGACTGGAACTTCTTTGTGACACCAAACCTTTTTTCTTGTTTGCAATATTTTTAAAACAGCTCATGTAGAATATTTATCCCTCCTTGAAGTCATAAAGAGAAAGAACAATGTCCTTGAAAACCCTTCTTTTCCAAAGGGTAGTGGAGTTTCCATTTAGCGGGCACATGTATACAGCAGAGAAGAAAATGGAGCTTTGGCAGTAGGCTATGCAGTCATGTGACCATGCACACTCAATGATTCTGGCTCCAAGGAAATTTTAGGAGGCCCATATTGGCAGGATTTATTTTTGAAGTTGTTGTTATTTGATGGTATCAAAGATTATGATTATTTTAAGAAACATTTTTCACATCACAATGTATAGAAGAGGCCAGACTTCTGGAACTGCTTCCCATAATATTATTTCATTTAGAGTTATCATTCTAAAAAACTATTTTTTTCTAGGACTCATCTTATTATCCAAATCAATATTGTGCTAACAAAGAGTGTCATGCATATACTTGGTAAAGTTTAGAAAGCCAATGATGGGCAAACATTTGCTAGGAGTGCTCAACTCTCTCCCACTTGCCTTAAATCTTAGATTTTCTATCTGAGAAAGAGAGTTCCTTCAAAGGACCTATCAGCCAGAGAACACTAGCTCCCAGCACAGCATGTGAACTTCCAATTCCCACCACCCCTTGGTGACTATTTGGAGATATAAACCTTGCACTTCCATAATTTTTTGTGAAATTCTTAAGGTCTTCATATGATGTTTATCCCTATTTTAAATAACAGTCTAGCTTTTGCCTAGATTAGGGTATATCATGCCAAAAGAGTGTACTGATTCATTTCTTACTGATATTACATTTACACTTCAGGTCAACAGGGGCTTCTGTTCCACATAGCCTCCTGGGGACTCAGACTGGTTAAAACTCTTTCAGAAGTTACACCTTCTAGAACACATGGCTGCCTCAGTCACTGTGGCAGGGTAAGAGCGACTAGAGAACTGTGCATGGACACACTTGGTTCTATAATATCACTACAAAATAAAGTTGTATTTTCTTTAACAACACCAAAATTATATCTCTGAAGCCTCCTGGGCAGTGTAATCCTCAGTACCTCTGATAGTAATGTTGAAAATTTCAGTGTGCAAAAATGGGAACTGATGGGCTATTGTATTTATCTGGTTGTATTTTTGTCTTGTTGCTATCACTCTTTGAGCTCAGTCAATTGACCAAGGTCTCTAGCCTTTTCTGTAGCCATGAGAAAGTATATTATCTCCCTCAATATCACACTTAAAAAAGTTATCTGCAGCAACCTAGCCATTATCATTCTTTAGAAATGAAACCCTCTCAGTGCAATTCACAGCATGGCATGGCTGGTAGAGGGTTCTAGCCACACTCCACAGAGCTTGCTGTGGTTTGGATTTGGCTTGAGTTTGTCTTCCAGGGTTCATGCATTGGCAGCTTGGTCCTTAGTGTGGTATTAGAAGGTGGAATGGAATTTTAAGAGGTTGGAGCTAGTGGGAAGTTGTTGCCCTCAGAAGGAATTGATGTAGGTCTGTGGGACCATGGTTAGTTTTCATGCATGCTTTTATAAAGAGCAAACCTGGACCCTCCATAGTCTCTCTCTGGCTTTCCATCCTTCTGTGTAATTGTTCCTTCTCACACATGCTCCCACTGGGTTGTCATCTGCCATGCTGAGATGTGGCCAGAGGTCTTTGCCAGAGCTAATCCAGTGTTGGTGCATTGCCCTTGAATCTGCATAACTCTAGCTAAATAAACCTGTTTTCTTTATAAAATGTGCAGTCTCTGATGTTTTGATGTATTGTCAGAAACCAGACTAATACAGACCAATAATGTACTGTTGAGAAACATAAATAAATAAGCCATACCCCTGTCTTTTTTCTCTCCTCCCTAAAAGGCTCCTCATTACTGTGTAACTCCAAATAGATTGTAAGTGAAAGGGCATTGCCTATCTCCACCCTACATTCTCCAAAGTTCAATTGCCGCAGTCTTTGCCCAACTAAATATGTTTAACGTGTTGTTATTAATATACAAACATCCTTCCCTTCCTGTACCTTCCTTTCATTTCCAGTGCTAGGATCTAATCTCCAGATCCTTACCACTGTTAGCATTAATCAAAATCCTTAGATAGCGTTTCATTTATGTCTTTACTATATGCAAATATATAATAATAATATTTAAATTATGAAGCATCTTTGTTTCTCTGTGTCTTCATAATTAGCAACAGAATGCCCAAAGCATTTGGTCAAAAAATATGAATGTGATAAAAACATAACTGGATGGTTTTAAATACCCCAAGACCTATTTTTTATTTATAATATTTCTTTAACTTTATATTTAAAAGTTGCACATCTGACTAATCTCAGATCATGTGTTCTGTGACAATACTTCAAGTAATTTACTTTAAAAAAGCTTCCCTAGGGGCTGGGGATGTGGCTTAAGCGGTAGCGCGCTCACCTGGCATGCGTGCGGCCCGGGTTCGATCCTCAGCACCATATATAAAGATGTTGTGTCCACCAAAAACTGAAAAAATAATATTAAAAAACTTTCTCTCTCTCTCTCTCTCTCTCTCTCTCTCTCTCTAAAAAAAAAAAAAAAAAACTTCCTAAATTGAATATTTTAAAGTCAGAGGCAGGTGTGAGACACACAACCAGACTCAGGCAAATAATTTACAATTATATAATGATTTTAGTGCCATTTAAACACAAGAAATATTCTGAAGCTCTTTAAAGAATTTCAGAAACTCATTTTGTTTATTTATTTTTTTTAATTTTAAAGCCTTTTTATCAGCAGATTAAGAGTAACTTTTATTCCAGTAAGAAATTCCTGGAAATTCGTATTGCTAGTCAGGTTCTTCTGCAGATGTTCAGATTTAGCACAGAGGCTCTGAAAACAGATGCCAAAAATCTGGTGGGAAAGAGACGGTGAAATTCATATGTAAACATCCCATGGATTCCTCATCACCCAGGATTCTGTATGATAGCTTTATTTTATTATTCATATCTCCTGAATATCTATTCAAAATAAATTCTTAGAAGATATTTTTATATGTCATTCATTTCTTTGCATTAAAATTACTAAAAAAACTTGTAAGTACTGCCTTCAGGAAGCTCACACTCTCTTAGAAACAAGCCTGGTGAACTTGCTAAAAGAGGCAAAATAAAAAAGCAAACAGAATAGGTCTCCCAAGAATAAGACTTGACCTTTTTGATGCTACTTCCATGACAGATGTTCCTTCAAGCTGTGAATGCTGGTATTGATCATTATGAGAACACGACACTGAATATAGGTCAGTGGCAGGATGTGTTGCCACACTGGGAAATAAATGCCTTGCTGGACAGGACTCAATCGAGGTAGAATGGATTGTGAAAAAATCTCATGCTGGCACGCACACATGGTTCTGAAACTAGAAAGCAGACAGAACAAGAGGGCAGGGACACATCTCGAGGGTCACCGATTTCGGAGGGTGCAGAGAAGTGAGGCAAGTACACTTCAGAGTTTTGTTAGCAGCTGGATGTTGGTAGCATCCTGAGACCCAGGGATCTCATTGACCTATTCACTGGGGGCAAAATGTGGAGAAACTAGACATGGAAGACTCACAGTATGGACTCTCAGCTAAAATACAGAATCTGGATACTGAGATAGTCACCTGAGTAACACCAGACTTCTCTCCCTTTTCTTGCAGAAACTTCCAGTTGCTTCCTATGTCCAAATTCACAAGACCTGGTCAAGATGTTATTCACACTCAAGTAAGCCAGTATGGGGGAAAGAACCATAGACAAGAGTCAAAACTTGTTGGTTCTGATTTTGGTGCTATTTGTAATTAGCAATGTGACATAAGCACCATCTCTTGATATCTTTGGGCCCTAGTTTTTTCCTCTATAAAATGAGGATCTTCAAAGCCATTCCTAGTTCTAATCTATGGCTAGTTCCTGTGGTTCTCTTTTCCCTATTACCTGTCAACAAAGTAAAAAGCAAATATCACCTGCTAGCACTGTTGCATTTTTACTTGTTTCATTTCCTGAATATTGGATAGTGAATGAATTAGAAGAATGACAACTGTAAATTTGTTGTTGGAGTGACTAGAGTATCATTTCTAAAAGTATACCTCTTCTCAATGCAAACTATGACAATTTCTCCTAAACCTTCCTTTTAGAGTCACTTACAAATGAACACATTTTTAAAAATAGAAAACAAAAACATTTTAATTATTTGAGCTAGATACTTTTATTTTGTTTTATGTGTGCAATCAGAACTAGACCCTTGTGGATAATGTTAAAAGATGGATATTCTTTTTCTTGAGCTTTTTTTCTTTCTTCTGTAAATTATAACAATTGCTTCAGGGATTGGGCATTTGGACAAGCCATAAAAGAATTAAAACTTTAATTCTGTGTTGTGGCAGCCTAGGACTCTTTGAATCAGTGGTGCGATTAACCATTCACAGGCGTAAGCATTCCATTCCTAGCTGAACTTAATGGTGCTGGTCACTGGGGGAATAAACTCTCTCTCTTAATCTGAGGGATTTTCAAAATAACTTCTTAAATGTGAATGAGCCCAATATTTCTAACTAGATTTTTCTCATATCAAATGCTATTTCTACACTCTGCCAAAATAATGATGGGAAAATGAATTATTTTTCATCCTTTATTATAAAAGAACTATTCCAACCCCAAATCAATCACATAGCTACATTTGAAAAAAAAATGTGTCTTTATATATTTTTATAGACACAGCCTTAAGTGTGTTCATACTTTAAAACTTACCATGAAGATGTTAAAAACCACTAACTTAAGAACTCTACCTTCTGAACTACATACAAACACATCCTACAGCCCATTTAAACAGGAAGCATCTTCTATTTGGTCTCAGTCCCTATTTGGGAGTTTCAAATGAAATATCAGATATGACAGATTCTGGCTCAGTTTTAAGTTCTATTAGTTTTTACTTTAGAAATTTTGTCTTAATTGTCTCAAATCTATTCTGCCACTTTAACATTTAATACTCAACTGTTTAATGACTATGAAATATTGTCACAATAAATTATGCTAATGGTCTTAATTAATTCCCAGGGAAACTTTCTCATGGACTGTGATAGAGTATCTGATAAAGCCACCAGTTCTCAATGGTGAGCAGATTCGTTTTTTCAAACTTGATGTTTTATAACTTGCTACTGCATAATTTGTTTTCTATGTCAGAAAGCTAGTGAGCACATTTTAATAGCCCCAGTGTGTCTCTGTTCTTTGTCAAACTGCTGTTTATCAGAGTGTATGACCTGTTTACCATCCGAGCAAATATGAGAGAGCTGGTAATGACAAGCTATGTGTCTAGATTTAGGGCTGTTCTGGAAGGGATGACTTTTGAAAGTGAGAAAATCCTGGCAAAGCATCCTGCCCACTCTGATTTCCCACCTTACACTCAAAATGAATAAAATTTTGGAAAGAGAGCAGATTAGAGAAGCCCCAATATTCAAATTGAAACTCTATATAAGAAATGCTTCTTTTCCAGGAGTATAATCCAAACTGTGATTCTCAGCATTGCCAATTCTTACTGTACTCCAACAAAAATGTCAAACAGACTAAATTCTGCAAATTAGATGGTATTTTAAAGGAGGAGACAAAATGTCCAAGTTGGACCTGAGAAGCGATAGGAAATGGGTAGTATAAGTTTCCTCAAGAATAAAATAAGCTCTAGGTTTTCCACAGAGCACAGCACGGTGTAACCAGGAGCCTGCTGCATTGACTACTTGAGGCCTGGGTTGGAATCCTGGCATGTAATGAAGAAAGAATATGCAATCTTTTTAGCTTGAACTTTCAAAATTAAACCTAACAGTATCTATCTAACAAGCAGAAATGTAACAATTTATGACACAAAGTAACCACTTAATGTATGTTGTTTCCATGGTCCTCAAAAGCTTTTTCAGCTCCCCAGTTCATAGCAGAAGTTTTTATCTGCACATCAAACCTGGGCACATCATCATAGGCAAGAGCCCTTTGTTTTAGGTGACTATATCTTTTTCTCCCTGAACTGTGTTCATTTCTTTGGAGTCAGGAAACCCAGCTTATCATATTTCTGTTCTATCCATCACAACATGATCTGATGCACTTACTGATAAATACTTCTCAAATTGAATTAAAATGTGTCCTCGTAATTTTCCCCTCCTTTTCTTGCTATTTTTACTATTTATTGTCTAGGTTAAGTTTCAAAATACTTAGTATAGCTTTATAAGATTGTAAGTTACATAAAACTGGGCATCACTAAATTAAAATAACAATGATATATTTTTAAGAAAATATATCATTAGTGTAGAGCACTAATAGTGGTCTTTGGTCTTTGCAATGACAGTAACAAAACTATTGCCTTCCCAGTAGACTTTCTACAAAATAATGAGTTCACTCAGTTTTGGTTTGTTGTGTTTTTTTTTTTTTTTCTGAAAAGATTATACAATTTTTCTGACAAATGTAACAGAAGTACCAAAATAATAATAGAAACATATGACCCTTGTGACATCACAACTTCATTTAGCAAACAAGCCGAGAGAGAGAGAGAGAGAGAGAGAGAGAGAGAGAGAGAGAGAAAGAGAGAGAGAATTTTCTGTCACACTACACCAACACATGTGGGCACTCACTTTGAACAGCAGTGCAGATATGAGGCCCTGGAGTGGGGGGATACTGACTCTGAGTTAGACACCTAAGTTATATGCAAAATATTGGCTTAGTTGGAATGCAACAAGCTGGATCCATTTATGACTATGCTGAAATTAGTTCCAGTCAAAGAATACTTCAAGAATGAGCTTACCTTTAGAAGGGGCTCCTATGACCCACACTTGGCAAAGGTTACCAAGAATCTCCACATTTCCAATTTGAGTTGACACTTTAGTTTTAATTTTCCCCTAGTAGCAATAGCTGTCCATCAAACATATGTGTCCCCTCTCTTGGAGTTTAGAGTTGTTTCAGGGAAGTGTCTGCCCAACCAGGGACTGTGTATCTCAGCCTCCTTTTTACCTGGGGGTCCCATATAATTTGTTCTGTTCTAAAAAATTTGAGTGAATGGGATTTATTAGACTTCTGGGTTAAAGTGGTTTAAAAAAATGTGCCCTGTCTCCTCTTTGCCCATCTGCTAGATAGGTACCAAGAACTCCAAGATGGTGGATAATGGCCAGTCCAAATAATGAATAAGCTCTACAAACATATCTGAGTCACCACAAGGAGGAATGCCACCCTAAAGAAAACATTTGTTAAACCTCACAGCTCAACTTTCACAGGTCACCATGTCTTCCTTGGCATTTGCTACTGCCTGTAGTGATTCCAGCCCCTTTGAGCCTCCCCACTATCCTGAACTCTTTTCTCTATCTATCTCTTTTAAAGTGACCATTGTCCAGGTATCTAGTCCACAGCCTGTATTATCCCCACTAGGCAATCCCATGAGAGCTTTAAGGCACAGTATTGACTTTAAAATTTTATTTCTTGCCTTAATTTTTAGGTTGGTGTATTCAAATGCCTCCTGAACTTATTCTCCCAAGTGTCCCCTGACATCTCACACTTAAATGGTCCAAAACTGAAATCAACAGTTTTGTTCCTTACTTCCCCTCCTTCCCCTTACTCCCTCTGCATTCTCTTTCTTGGTAAACAGCACCATCATTCTATTAGAATAAAGCACTGCAAATTATCCCAGACTTCTCCTTTCCCCTCATTTTCCCTTAATTAATACATCACTGAGCCTGGAAAACTTCCCCCTACCACCACCAAATAGTTTATGGATTCAGGGAGGCATCCTGTAAAACATTATCTTAGTTCCGGCTTCCATCATGGCCCACCTAGGCAACTCCTAAAGACAGTGGCGAGTCACATAGATTTGGAATTGGGCAAACCTTTGTTTAAATGTTAGCTCTGTAACTAATTGTTAGTAAGAACTGGTGGAAGTTTAATCCGTCTAAATTCACTTCTGACCATCTATGAAATAGGAAATATTAATAGTACTTTCTCATGGCACTGCTACAATCTTGAAGGGAATCACGGAGAGAGACCTTAGAAAACCTGGTAGAGAGGAAAACACCATGGCATTTGCTATTATGACTGGAGACTCTGCTTCTTCTAAACTCACTTCCATACATCTACCTTCCATAGGGAATCATCAGAACACAAATTCTGCCATTTTCCAATGCCGAAATGTGGGCATGACAAAGGAGGAAGTTGGGTGTGAAACATTTTCCCAAGTAAAAGTGATAAGAATTGGAAAGTGGTTGGGATGATAATTAATAACATCTTACTAGAAATGTCTGTGACAAAAGCTATAAACTGAATGAATTGAATCTGCAGATTAAAAATTCAAGTGCTAAATTAGTGTTTATCTAAATTTAGCATGAACCATACTCGCTGCATAATGGCTGACCCATTTGCCTACTCACAGAACATGTATAACAGCTTCAAATAGGAAATTAAAATAACCAAAATTTCTATGTGAGAGAACATAATATGAGGAAAGTTCTAAGTATAGAATATTTTAATTCCTGTTCTCATTCATTTCACACACATCTCATCACAGTAACATTTTTCTGGTGTGTTTTTTTTAAACAGGGTATCCTGAACAGATAATGAAAGCATTTTGAAGATAAGAAATACATGGGTTATTAGAGTGGAAATAACTGAGGAGGGATAAAACCAGGAGTGGCTATGCATTTCCCACAGGCCAGATAATGGCTTTGCCCTTTATATATTGTTGTCTCATTTAATTCTCAAAAAGGAAAGATAAAATAAATGATTTTTGTATGTGTCATACATCACGAGGGACAAATAACCCCTATTTTACAGGAAAAGACCTGGAGACTCAGTAAAGTTAAGCTATTTTTCCTGAAGTCATACAGAAAATGTATTTATTTGCCAGGATTTGAATCTGCATTTATCTGACACAGAAGGCCAATATTATATTATTATATCCTAGATCTCAAAACTACTAAAGGGATCTATACAACTGGTGTTTGGCTGCTCTGTACCCTGCTAATATTGTATGTGAACTTTTTTAAAAAAGAAAGAAAAGATTTAAAACTTAACTCTTTAAATAGCCACTTCTCACCTTGTACATATTACCTGCGTGAAACATAGAAACATGTCAGAGAAGGAAGCCAGTCACAAATGGTACCAGAACCATAAGTAAGACAAATGTCATGTCCCAGTGGGATCATCCTTTATTTCTCAGGCCCTTTTTACATGACCAAATAAACATCCTCCAGGTAACACGAACTTCAGACTCTGTAGAGTAAATGTGCATTCTTCTACATTCATGCCATAGGCAGAGAGAGTTCTGTAAAGCAGCTGAAAGCAAATGATTGGTGAATAATTTTTTTAATCAGATTCTTTCTGAGACACTGATCTCATTATTTGTTCACTAGACAAGCTCCTACTGAATCTATTCACAATTTGAAAAAAAAAAAATACCCAGCTAGTAGTATTGAACTGTGCCTTAATTAGGGAAGCCAAGAATGTCTTGTGTAATTAACTGAGCTTTGTTTACAATTATTTCCTTGTGGTTAGAACTGTTTTCAACATGTAACTGGGGCATTGCTAATAGTAACGCTAACCTTTGATTTTCATAGGAAAGTAACTGAAGGACAGGCTGAAGAAACAAGACCAGACCTGGGAACACAAAACCAAACGACATGAAACACAGGATCTCTTTTTCCTGTCTGTTTTGCCTCAGGATGAACACAGCTTCCCTAACCTCTGACCCCAGCTAGTCAGGCTGCTGACATTGGGCGCCTTCATCATTCTGTCAAGTGAAACTATTCTTTTGCTTTTGGGAAAATGGAGAGATGCCTTTTCTCATTGGGATCTGTGCACTTCCCTTTCTGATCCCCCAGATTCTACTGTTCTTAAGGAGGCTGATTGATTTATTTAACATCCATAACGTCCTGTGGAGTTTGTTCAATAGGGAACTCTAGCAATATATCTGGAAGGAGGAAAGGAGGAAAGGAGGGAGGGAGGAATGTTAGAGAAAAGAAGAAAAAGAGGAGAGTGCTATCTTAGTACTTATTGCCCTGGTTCCTTCCCCTCAGAGTTATTGTGGGCAGACTCTGTGCACCCCAGAGCTAATTGTCTTAGCTTCTATTAATGGCATTCTCCAGAGAGCCATCTCTACCTGTACTCTAGAAATCACTCTCTAGTCTCATCACTTATATCTAATGCTGGTGATAGAACACTGTTATTCAAGGTATGATCAGCCTAAATCTTATCAAAATTCTGTGAACAATGCCTATTACATTCTCCTCAAGATACCATTTGGGTGAGACCTTTACTCCTTTCCTGCCTTCAAGTATTCTGGTAGGCAAGATTCAAACAGAATGGATTTATTACACCATGCACTTCTCCCCATGCACATTCCCTTATATTCTATAAGAAAAGAGGAAAGAATCCTCAGTTGTAAAGAAATGGGAAATTGGCTGGTTAAGTAATTAAGCAACAATATTTGATAGAGTATGTGTAGCTGCGTAGACTCAAAGGCCCTGTCTCTTGGAAGGCCATTGGACAAATACGATTGTCCATGTCATACTACAGAATAACCACAGGAATTTTATAGATACTAGTAAAAAGTGGTCTGCTTTTTTCTCTTTTTTTTTTCCTGTAGATCTTGTTAATTGTGATTGGAGTAATAGTAACATAGAAATCTAAAAACTCTAAAATTTATTACATTCCTTCTATTTGATATTTCAGGTATATGTTTTTAGAAAGAAAGGTCAAGAAAAAACAAATCTAACAAACATTAAAATAACTAATTTTAAATACACCACTTCTTGATCTCTACAAAGTGTTGGGCTGTTTGTTTTGCACCTAGAATCCTTCCCTCAGTATCTCAGAGTCCATTGGGATAGACAGATTGCTATATAGTAGAAAAGAGAAAAAATGCATTTCCTTTGAATAGGAAAGTAATTTCAATTGACTTGACATAGAGGTTAACCACAAATGCAAGTGTATGGGAAGTGCATCAGATTCCTCAATTAAATAAGATTCCAGGAAAAAAAAGTAGTAGTGTCAAAGATAATGAAATATTAAAAGTAATAATAACATAATAACAGTAATTGGAAGGTACAATAATCATAAGTAGTTTGTTACACAAAAATGACAGGTTTTTTTTTAAAAGAGAGAGAGAGAGAGAGAGAGAGAGAGAGAGAGAGAGAGAGAGAAAGAGATAATTTTTTAATATTTATTTTTTAGTTCATCAGCGGACACAACATCTTTGTTTGTATGTGGTGCTGAGGATCAAACCTGGGCCGCATGCATATCAGGCGAGCGCACTACTGCTTGAGCCACATCCCCAGCCCAAGTCAGGATTTTTAATAGTGAAATTAAATAGAGTATAAAGTTCAAGAGGGAGAAAATCTAGACATGAAACCAGAGAGCTCAGAGACAACCTGCACAACTTCACGTATGCATGGAATATATATATATATATATAAAATGAGGAGCCTATGAAGTTATTTTTAACGAAAGAACAATGTAATTAAACGTGTTTTTACAAAATATAATTTCAGTGGGTACATATTAGAATAAAAGCAATTAAAAATCTATTAAATAGTCAAAAGTTGAAGTCAAAGTGAGTTCCTTGAAATGACTTGATAAATTTGTAAAACTCTAGAAGACTGATGACGGAAAATGAGAGAACATATACAGTACCAGTATCAGTATGGAAAAAGAGATAGAACCAAAATTTTTCTATAGACATTAAAAAATATAAAGGAGGATGTGTTTAAAAATTTTGCTCAATAAGTTGCATAGCTTACATGAAATGGACAAATGACTGGGAAAACATCATTTACAAAGCTGATACTAGAAGAAATAGAAAATCAGAATAGTCTCATTCAATTAAAGAAATTCATTTATATTCGAAAGTCTTCCTCTAGGTAAATCTTCAATCTAGGATTGGGCTCATTTGTTCAGTGCCCCTGAGTTCAATCCCTGGTACCCAAAAAATTTTTAAAAATAAAATAAAACCTTAAAGTTATAAAAGCAAAACCAGTGATTCACAAGAACAATAATACATCATATCCTAGTGAGTTTCACTCCAAAAAGAAAAGTTGGTCTACATCCAAAAGTCAATTTAAATTACTATAAAGAAACAAAAAAGAGCCAAAATGGTAATTTTATTTGGTGCAGCAAAAGCATTTTTAAAATTCAACACTCATTTGTGCCTTAAAAAAGAACTCTTAGGAAACAAAGCAAATTCTTTACTCTGATAAAAAAAAAAGTGTAAAAACTTAAATATTGCACTTAATGGTAATATTGAAAGAAATCACTTTGAACTCTTGAATGAAACAAGTATAAAATTCTCTACTTGTCAGTGAAACAAAATAAAACAAAAAATACAAGAATTAAAAAATAAGGATTAAAACTCTCACAAATTATACAATGTTAGACATAGATATTCAAATTTAATCTCCATCAATAAGCCATTAGATTTAAGTAATTAAATAGAGTCAATATATACACACCAATCATATTTCTACATACTAGTCCCCAAAAAAGAAATTTTTAATTATACTATTAATAATAGTGTCAGAAGTATACTAAGAGAAATAAATCTAACTAAATTGTAAATAACCTCTACACATAAAATTGTCAAGAATTATTGAGAGAAATTAGAGAAGATAAAAGTAGACAGAGATATAACATGTCAGTTTCAGTGCTGTTCAGACATCTGTTCAGATGTCAATTTTCCCTAAATTGATTTAGTGCCATCCTAATCAAATGTATGGTGTATTTGGAGAGCCCAAATGTGGGAAAATTTACATACCAATTTTAAAATGTATATGGAAATTGAAAGGACTAAGAAAATCAAGACAATCTTAAAGCAAAAAAGATTTATCATAAAGTTACAACAATGAAGAGAAAATGTTGTATAAACAAAAGTAATTAGTTCTATGAAACAGAATTGAGTCCAGAAAGAAATTACATACATGCAGTCCATTGAAATTAACAAAGCTGATAATGTGATCTAGTGAATGAAGAATAATATTTATAATAAATTTTAGTGGGTCAATTCATATTAACATGAGGAAAATATTTATCTTAACCTTATACTTAACACAAAAGTCAATATCAGATGATTATGGACATAAATTGAAGGCTACAATACAAGTAGTCCTAGAAGATAATTTAAGAGAAATTTATGTCCTTGGTACAAAGATTTCTTAAACAGAACGTTAAAAAGCACTAATCAAAAAAGGAGAAAACATCAGGTTTTTGAATTGAATTATATTTCCGTTAAGAATGTCCATTTATCAAGTGGACCAAAAAGAGAATGAAAGCTCATGTCACAAAAGTTGGAGCAAATATTTCCAAAACACATCCAACAAAGAATTCAAACATACGTTTGTACACACACACACATGCTCTCTGCTATTTTTCAATAAAAAAGTTACAAACTAATAGTAAAATAGGCAAAACATTAAACAAAAAGGATATTCAAATAGTAATCAATATACAAGATGCTCAGCTGTAACAGAGTTATCAAGGCAATACAACTAAAACTATCAGGAGATACTTCTATATACTTGCTGGAGCACCTGAAATATAAGAAGCTGGATTGTAAAGAATTTGGAGAAACTGGCATTCCCATGAACTGCTGGTGAGTGTGCTAACTGGCACATCCACCCTGGAAACTGGCTATATTCACTAACGTCAGGTAAATATCTTGTAATTCAGTAATTCTATTCTTAGGGATTTATCCATTAAAAAATGCATATATATGTTCACAGACAGACTTATAATATTGTTCCCTGGCAGCACTATTATTAATAGAAAACCTATAAACAACATGAATATCTATCAATAATAGAACCAATAAATAACTTGTGGCATATTCATACAAATACTAGGAAGCAGTGAAAATAAATGACATTGCTTTATGCACCAAAACAATGAAATTTACCAACATCAGGGGCCCTGGCTGTGAGAGTGAAGAGGACATTGCTTCTCTCTGGTGTGCATTAGTTTTAAGAGGCTCCATTTAGAATGGGATGGTCTCCCTCTCAGAGCACTGACTGTTGTTCTGAAGGGAAAGACAAAGGTTATGATAAAGAGGTTTCTTGGCACTGTCTCATATACTTTCTTTTTGCTGCTTAAAATGTATCTAACATGCTTTGTGATTCTGGTAAATGGAATCTTAGGTTAATATTAATATTTGATGTGATTCAGGAAGGAAGGAAAAGGATGGCTGCATTGCAATTCAGCAAGATCACGTCAACTTTTTGTAACTTCAACTAACCTTGGACCGCTCCGCTTCCTTATTTCATAAGGACTAGCTGTATACACAGCTGAGCACATCTAAGCAATGTAGAGGTAAGATGATCACATTTCTGTGAGTTTGTTCCAAGATCTTCTGCATGAGCCACAAAACACCAAAGTTCTTTGTGCACTGACATCTATCCCAAAACTTTGTTCATTCAATTAATGTACATGTAGTACTCACCATGTATACTAAGAACCTAAACGACATTAACCACGATAGTACCCTCTTGAGAAAATACTGGAAATTTCAAGCAACAACTACTTTGTATCAGGCTCCCCTTATCTTACAACCTCTTTCTCTCAAAATCCATATTCTTCTTTCAAAAGTGGAAGAAAGAGGATCAAAATTTTATCCTAGGATTTGTGTATAACTGTAACTCAAAAGTTCTCTGTTAACACTTTGAAACTACATCACTGCAATGGATAAATGTGGGTTTGATTTTATTTCAAAAGAATTCTCTTTAAACATAGGTATAATTAAATTGTTAGTATCCATGAACAGACAACTTATGGTTCATAAGAATCTACACATAATTGTACAATACCTGTAGTATATTTAGGAGCACAAAAGGCTCTAAGGTCACACGGATCTGAATTAAATTCCCAGTTACGTAATAAGTGACATGACCTTAGCAAACCCCTTATCATCTATCTCCAAGGCTTAGATTTGTTTCATTTTGCTTTTCAAATGTGACACATGAATGACTATCTTAAAAGTTTTTAGGAAGGAATCTAAGATGTCGGGCTAGAGGGTGACTGCATTCTGTGTCGCTCCAGGACCTGGGATTCAAGTAGTGAGAATACTGTTTCTCTGCCAGTGATTAGAGGACACCGGACAGCTGATCCCACTCAGGGATCATGGCCACGGTGCTCACAGAGAGGTCTCCAGGCGTCAACGTCAGCACAGGGCTCCCACCCACTCAAAAATCTTAACACTAAAATAACAAATAACCCAGTAAATAAATGTGCCAAAGACCTGAACAGACACTCTCAGAAGTTGATATACAATGAATCAACAATTATATGAAAAAATGTTCAACATCTCTAGCAATCAGAGAAATGCAAATCAAGACTATTCTAAGATTTCATCTTACTTCAGTCAGAATGGCAGCTATTAAAAATACAAACAACAATAAATGTTGATGAAGATGTGGGGAGAAAGACACATTCATACATTGCTGGTGGGGCTGCAAATTGGTGCAACCAATATGGAAAGCAATATGGAGATTCCTTTGAAAACTTGAAATGGAATCCACCATTTGACCCAGCTATCCCACTCCTCAGTCTATGCTCAAAGGACTTAAAAACAGCATACTATAGTGACGCAGTCACATCAATGTTTATAGCAGCACAATTCACAATAGCTAAATTGTGGTACCAACCTAGATGCCCTTCAGTAGATGAATGGATAGAGAAACTGTGGTATATATACACAATGGAATATTACTCAGCATTAAAAGAAAATAAAATCATGGCTGTTGCAGGTAAATGGATGGCGTTGGAGAATATAATGCTAAGTGAAGTTAGGCAATCCCAAAAAACCAAATGCCAAATGTTTTCTATGATATGAGGTTGCTGATCTATAATGTGGATGGTGGGGAGCATGGGAAGATTAGATGAACTCTAGATAGGGCAAAGGGGAGGGAGGGGTTGGGAGGGGACTGGGGGCTAGGAAAGATGGAGAATGAGATAAACATCATTACCCTAAGTACATGTACAAAGACACAAATGGTGTGACTCTACTTTGTGTACAACCAGAGACATGAAAAATTGTGCTCTATATGTGCACTATGAATTGAAATGCATTCCGATGTTATATATAACAAATTAGAATAAATAAATAAATTTTTAAAAAGCTTTTAGGAAGAACAATGTAAAATCAGAAAAGCTTTCAGAAAAATATATTGTTGTTCAATGTATTATTATTATTATTATTTGGTACCAGGGATTGAAATCAGGGCACTCAATCACTGAGCCACATTCCCAGCCCTATTTTATATTTTATTTAGAGACAGGGTCTCACTGAGTTGTTTAGCACCTTGCTTTTGCTGAGGCTGGCTTTGAACTCATGATCCTCCAGCCTCAGCCTCCTGAGCCGCTGGGAATACAGGTGTGCACCACCATGCCTGGCCAGTGTTTTTTTAATTGACTATTTTTCAGAACAACTTTAGGTTTACAGCAAAATTTAGCAGAAAATACAGAGACTAGCTATACAATCCTTCACATCTGTGTGTGTGTGTGTGTGTGTGTGTGTGTGTGTCTTTCGTACTATCAACATCCCCCACCAAAGTAGTGCGCACATGTTACAAATGATGAATTGACCATGACACATCATTATCATCCAAAGTTCACAGTTTATGTGAGGGGTCACTCTTTGTATTGAACAATCTATTGCTTTGAATAAGGTATAATGACTCGTAACCACCATTATAGTATAATACAGAATGCTCTTGCTGCCCTAAAATACTTCTGTGCTCTGCCTCATCCCTCCTCCCCCAGTGCCTGACAAAACTGATTGTTTTAACTTCTGGAAATGTCAATACTGTGCAGAATAGTTTTCCAGAATGTTTTATAGTCTGAATCATATAGTATACACCATTTTCAATTAGCTTCTTGCATTTAATAATGCACACTTAAGGTTCTTTCATGTCTTCACATCTTAAAAGCTCATTTCTTTTTAGTACTGAATGATATTCCATTGGCTGGATGTACCACAGTTTTATTTACCCATGTACCTATTCAAGGAAATCTTGGTGCTTCCAAGTTTTGACAATTATGAATAAAGCCACCATAAGCATTGATCTGTAGGTTTTTGTGTGGACTTACTTAAATTTTCAACTCCTATATGTGCATAATTGCTGAATTATATGTGAAGAGTATGTTTTGTAAGAGGTTTGTGAGAAATTGTGAATACACCTTCCAAAGTGACTGTATCATTTTGCATTCTTGTCTGCAAAGTTAGTTCTGTTATTCATATCCTTGACCATTTGTTGTGGCCAGTGTTTTAGATTTTGGCCATGCTAGGGAGTATATTAAATATCTCATTTTTTTTTAATTTGCATTTCCCTGATGACATATATGATGTATAGCATCTTTTCATATGCTTTGTTAGCATCTGTATGTTTTCTTTCTTTTAATTTTTTATTCTAATTTGTTATATATGACAACAGAATCCATCACAATTCATCTTACACATATAGAGCACAGTTTTTCATATCTCTGGTTGTATATAAAATATATTCACCCCATTCGTGTCTTCATACATGTACTTCAGGTAATGATGTTGAACTCATTCCACCCTCTTTCCTCCCACCATTCCCCTTCCTTCCCCTTCCACCCCTTTGCCCTATCTAGAGTTCTCCTATTCCTCCCATGTTCCCCCTCCCATCCCCACTATGAATCAGCCTCCTTATATCCAAGAAAACATTCGCATTTGGCTTTTTGGGATAGCATCTGTATGTTTTCTGTAGTTTGGTGTCTATTAAGGACTTTGACCCATTCTAATTATAATTTGTTTTTTTAATTGCTGAGCTAAGAATTCTTTATATATTTTATATACGAGTTCTTTATCAGATAGATCTTATAATAATAATTTTTCCTACTCTGTAGTTTGTCTTTTCATTCTCTTGACAATATCTTTCACAGAGCAATAGTTTCTCATTTTAATGAACTTCAGATGTATGCAGTTTGCCTTTGCTATTGAATTGAAAAAAGTTACCACAAAACCCAATATTGACTAGATTTTCTGCTCTTATTTTCTAGGAGTTTTATAGTTTTGTGTTTTGCATTTGCATCTATGTCCATATATAGTTCATTTTTGTGACAGGCTTAAGTTCTGTCTTTAGATTCTTTTTTTTCTTGCTTATGGATATCCATTTATTCCAGCACTACGTGTTGAAAACTGCCTTTGCTACATTATCAAAGATCAGTTGACTATATTCATGTGTGTCTACTTATGGACTCTCCATTCTGTTGCACTGATTAGTCTATGATTTCACCAATGCCACACTGTCTTGCTTACAGTAGCTGTATATATTCTTGGTGAAGTGTACTATTAGTCCTTCAACTTTGTTCTTCTTCAATATCATATTAGCCATTCTGGAAATTTTGCTGGATCTTTTGCTTCTCCATATAAACTTTAGAATCAGTTTGCCAATATCTACAAAATAACTTTCTAACAATCTAATTGGGATTTCATTGAATCTATAAATCAAGTTGGGAAGAAATCATATCATGACAATATTAATTATTCCCATTCCCGGTCAAGGACTATATATCTCCATCTACTTAGCTCTTCTTTGATTTCTCTAATAAGGTTTTTTAGTGTTCCTCATATAGGCTTTAAGCACACTTTTGTCTGTTTATACCTAAGTTTTTCATTTTAGGGATTCTGATGAAAATGATATTGTGTTATTAGTTTCTAATTCTGCTTTTTCATAGCATAGAAAAACAATTGTTATCATTTTTTTTTTTTCAGTACTGGGAGTTGAACCCAAGGCCTCACCCATGCGAGGCAAGCACTCGACCACTGAACTACTTCCCCAGCCTAGAAAACAATTTTCTAATATTTTCCTTGAATCTTACAACTGTTTTATTACTTATTGGTTCCAGGAGTTTTCAATTCTTTTGAAAATTCACTGCACTGCAAACAAGGGTAGTTTTATTACTTCTTTTCCTATTAGGATACCTTTTACTGTTTTGTTTTATTGGTCTTATTGTATCAGCTTGGAATTCCAGTATGGTATTGAAAAACAGTGGTGAGAGAGGACATTCTGCCTTGTTCTTAGGGGAAAAGCTTTGAATTTCTCACCAATAAACATGTGGTAAGCTATCGATTTTTTTGTAGATTTTTTGTAAATTTCCCTCCATTCCTAGTTTACCAGAAGTTTTAAACATGAATGTGTGTTAAATTTTTTCAAATGCTTTTCTGCATCAATTGATTTGATCACATGATTTTTCTTCTTTGGGCTGTTCATGGGACGAAATTTTAAATGGTGAGCAAGACTTGAATATGTGATAAATTCTATTTAGTAATGATGTATAATTATTTTTATATACTATTTTGCTAATTTTTTAGTATTGTGGCATCTATGTTCATGAGGAGTATTGGCCTATAATTTTCTCCTTCTTTCCTTTTTTTTTTTTTTTTTTTGGTAATGTCTCTGCTAGCTTTGGTATTAAAGTCATGCTTATTGCCCACTAAAATGAGTTAAAATTATTCCCTCTACTTCTGCTTGTAGAAGAAATTCTAGAAAATTGGTATAATTTCTTCCTTAAATGTTTGATAGAATTCACCAGTGCATCAGTAAGGCATTGCACTTTCTGTTTATTTTTATTTCATTTCCTAAATAAGTATAGGATTATTGAGAGTGCCTGTTTCTCTTTGGGTGAGTTTGGGAAGATGGTGTATTTGAAGAAACTGGTTCATTTCTTCTAGGTTGTCTAATATGTGGCAAGAGTTGTTCAGTTTTCTTTATTATCCATTTAATGTCCATGGACTCTGTAGTAATGTACGCTATTCAGTTCTGATATTAATCATTTGTGTACTTCTTTTTTCTTAGTTAAGCATGCTAAATAGAGGCTTATCAATTTTACTAACTTTTTTTTTAAAGAACCAGTTTTGTTTCTCTGTTGATTACCTATTTACAATTTCATCAATCCTTGTTCTACTTTTTATTGTTTCTTTCCTTCCACATACTCTAATTTCAGTATTCATTTGCCATTCCTTCTCTAGTTTTTGAAGGTGCTTCTACCCAATCTTTTTATATATATATATATAACTTTCTTCTAAGCACATGCTCTATCACTGACCAAAATCCCCAAAACTCTCTTTTATGGTAATACATACATTCAAGGATATGAAATTCTAAGCCCTGCTTTTACTACATGCCAAAAATTTTGATAGTTTTTTATTTTCACAATTATTGGATGGTCTGTTCTGGTTTTAAAGTCTTCTGTTCTCTTTGCTTTTCAGTTTTGGAAGTTTGTTTTGAAATATCCTCAGGATCAGACAGTCTTTCCTCTGGTGTATCTTATCTACTAAGAAGCCTATCAAAGAAAGATATTCTTTATTTCTGTTAGTATTTTAATCTCTAGCATTTTTTTTCTTTTTTCTTGGAGTTTCTCTCTGTTTATATTGCACATCTGTTCTCATATAAATCTTACTTTATCCATTAGACTCTCTTAACATATTAATGATAGTGTATTTGAATTCCCAATCTTATCATTTGAAAATTTTTGACATATCTGAGAATAGTGCTGATGCTTTCCCTTTCTCCTCAAACTTTTTTTTTCCCCATTTATAATGCCCTGCATTTTTTTTAATTTTTTCTTGAGAGGCAAATATGATACACTGGGTAAAAGAAACTTATTGAAACGATTTTTTTTTACATCTATATTAAAGTAACTGAAATGTTCAGAAATACTTTCTTCTTATGGCTATTCAGACCAAACTCAAGAACTCTCTTCCACAGTCGCGAGGAACAGATTAAAAAAAAATCGATTAACTAAAGGGAAAGGTAAATATTATTCAAAGTAGAGCATACTGATTCACATGCACGAGTAAACCTAAGTCAACTGGAAAGGGGTGCCTGCATAGTGCTCATCCCTCATGAGATTGGTTTTTCATCTTTATTTCCTTCTACTATTTTGAAAATGAATAAGATTTCTAATAACTCCTTGATAATATTTTAATGGAAGAGTGTAGAGATAGAATGAAAGAATGAAGAAAAGAGGAAACAGTGTTCAAGATTAAGCCAACCTGCCTGTCATAACATTGCTGTCCCAGGCATGCAGTCTGCTGATTCCACTTTTTGTCCTGGCCCCCTGGTGTCCAGGTACTTGTTCACTGCCCAGGAAATGCCAGTTCCATAAGGTTATATGAGATATTTCCTCACTTTGTCTAGAACAGAAATTGGGTGAGATAAAACAGGCAGTCTCTGGGTAGAGATGCTGCAAGGTAGAGCCATGTTCATTTGACTTATTCTCCCCCTCATTTCCTGCACCAACTTATTTAATTTTACTTTTGAACAATATCCACAGAAAGACTATTATAGCTATTGTTACTTTAGATTCATATCCAAATTGCTTATAAGAGTTCATTTTAGATTTTCGCTGATGTTCTTTTGGAAAAGAAATAGTCAGGGGATGGTTTCTGTATTTAAAAGAAATTGATTCACATACAAAAGAATAAATTTTCTCCACAAATATGCAACATTTGAAAAAAAAAATAATGAGGAAAATTAAATGAAATCTACTTTGGTACAACTGGGAATTTGAAGTAAAACTGAATCAAATGGTTTGGGTGAAAAAAAAACAGGCCCTCCATAAATATACATAACTTTGAGAAGCTCACCTTACTGTCAGGGGACTAGTAATGTTAACAGAAAACTTAAAAAAAGAAGCTTTTGTTACATATCCACTGGCAATGACCAGAATCAACATAGCACAGCACAATAAGTCATTGTTTTTCCACCATAAATCTCTACTCTTTTGTTTACTTCTATTTTTTTTCAGGATTAAAAAATGTTGCACTAATAGCAGCTTGTAAAATAAAAAAGGCCCACTAAATGTTTTTATTTTACATAACAATTATAAAAAAGAAGTTTAGCTATTTTACTAAAGCGACTAATCTGATGGGTGTTTCATCATTATTCAAATATAGCCTAGATGGAGTGAACTGTAATAGCTGACTGTCAAGTTGGTAATCATTTAATAAGGAATTTTTTACATGACATAGAATAGCTTTTTTAATAAATGTCCCTGGTGACTGGGACACTAATTCATTCATTCAACAAATGCTATTAACTATCTAGGAGTGCCAGGATTGTGCTAAAGAGTGACAATTTGCTGCAGAAAGTCCTCTGGAAAATAAGCTATTTTTCTACCTCGGTATGTCCGGTCCTTTGCACAAAGCCTCATATTGGCATGTAACCACTTGTTGTTACTGCTTTCATAATTACTTTTGCTGCTGTCAGTTGTGATGATATGTGAGATAAGAAAGAGGCACAACAATGGAATTCATCAAATCTCTATAGTTTTATGTAATTTTGAAGAATTTGTCTCTAAATGGAGTTCCTCATCCTAGTGGCAAAGGAATATCCAAATAAAATGTGTTAGACAGCAATGCTTCATTGAGAAGAGGCTACATCATTTTTTTAAGTTTTTTTAAAATGTATTAGCACCACATTCTAAAATACTTACTCATTATATCAAACAATTTCTGGTTCTTTTAATCACTGCTAAAATGCTAACAGCTCTCTTTAATGCCTAGTCAATAAGCAGATTAAAACATAAATGCCACTAAATATGCTTTAAATATCAGCTCCATTGAAATATTTCTAAGTTCTGTATCCTCTTAAAATAATCCCCATTCAAAATTGAGAGGAAATGTCATCCATATGAGTTTCTTCAGAATTTAAGCTCTGATTATACAAGGAATTATGTACTATAGCTTTGGAAATCGGATAATTAAAGAACCACCAGACTCTTTGTTGATGACATTTTTAAGCCTAGAAAGTTTTCATCAATGCTACAGTGAAATTTCATATTTAAGTAATGTTGCACATGCTGAGTACATTTTCTAACCCCAATTAAAACTAGCTCCCTTAAGAGGGAACTGTGATAAAAGGCAAAGATGCAAAATTCTATCAGACAAGCCAACTACCCTGGCCTCGGAGCTGCTAAAAAGGCCATCTGCTTTGACTAGGTCTTAGTAAGAAAATGAAAAGAAGTCTAAAATGTAAAGGAATGACTAACGTTCAAGGAAATTATTATCTACTGGAGAAATTGAACTACTTCATATGTGAATTGATGGAATCTCTTTGAATATCATTCCTGAAACACCATTCTCAAATGTGACATATAAATAGAAAGTCTTTCATAAGGCCTGAGAATAAATCTGATTATTGGGTGAATATAGACTTTAAAAGAGTGCCAAATATGTAGATTTGGCATCATATTTCCTATTATCAATGCCTCTGGGAATACTTTCACTAAAAGGATCCATTTTTTGTTCTTTTATCAGTTGGAGGGGAGAGGAAAAGAGCTTTTTTTTTTCCTTTTTTTTTTTCCTTCTACCCTCTTAGTGCCTATACTGGGACCCTGAATATCAAAGTGACAAGAGAGATTGTCAAGAGAAAGGCAAGCTGATATTATTAATGCAAGCAGGAAATATACATGCAGAGAAACTCAGTGAGATGGTTAGAACTTGACCTTTGTAAAGCATCTTAACCAAGATCGACACATTTTCAAAGAAATGACAAAGCAAAGAGAAAAGATATTTAGGTTTATAGGAGCTGCAAAGTGTGAAGGTAAATATATGAGAGAAACTAATTGTGTTAGCTTTCTGTTATTATTACAAAATACCCAATTTAATCAACTTACAAAGAAGATTCGTTTGTTTTAGCTCATAATTTCAGAGGTTTCTGCTCATGACCAATTGGCTCTGTTGCTTTGGGCCTGTGGTAATATAGCAGATCATGGCAGAAGCATTTTGGGACAAACCGTTTACCTCATGCCCAGAAAAACAAAGAGTGGAAGAGGAAGATACCGGAGACCTACAGTCCCCATTGAGGTCACTCCCCCAAAGACTGAATATCACCTAATTGACCCAACCTTTTAAAGCTTCCCACCATTTTCCCAAAACACCAAGCTGAAGACCAGGCTGTAACACTTAAGCCCATGGGAGACATTCTAGATCCAAGCTGTAGCACTAATAGAAGAAAATTTATCTTAGCTGTTAGTTTGTGAGGTCCATTTGGCTGCCAATTTTTCATCTCTTTCATGATCATAAAACTCCCATGGGAGAGGGAATATACAGCAGCCCTCACTTTTTAGACTTTTCTGGTTTTACTCAGATTATGCAAGCTCCAAGGAAGCTTCTTTCTGCATCTGCGGATCTCATTTGCCTCCAACTCATAATTGTCCTTAACTTAAATGGCACATTTTGAGGTAGCCCCCTACACATATTAATCAAAAATTTAATTCCAACACCCAAATACCAGAATATAAGTTCCTAAAACAAATTTTGTTAAGTCCTTTTAAATGCTGTATATTTATCTTCAGTTTAATAATTAACCCTCTTATACTTGCCACTACTTGCATCTTGCAGATGTGTATCAAACCTATGTTCTCCTTGGTGACTTCACTTTTCAAGAAAACACATGATCTTGGTGCAGAGCAAGGCCATTTGTAGAGTTAAAGTGACCATGGATGTCCTCAGTGACAGGTTCTTGCAATCACACCAGAAAGATTTCAGACATGTCACTCAAAATAGCAGGTATCAATTTATTATAAGGAATAGGAAAAGTGGAAAGGAGAATAGTTTTAGGGGAGAAAGTGAGTCCTCCCAGAGAAGAGAGTGATGGTGTGTCCCTCCTGCCCTCTAGTTTTATTGGTGGTCCCAGGCAAGTCAGTCTGTGTTATCCAGAGACTGACAACAGGTTTGCATCAGACTTCCAAATCAACCACTGCAGATGGTCTACCCCAGGGAAGAGAGATTTTACTATTATGCGAAAGATCCAAAGCAATTCTGGGTTACTTTGGCCTGTGATGACCAGTTCTAATTGAAACTTGTTATTACAAATTTTATGATTAGAAGGTTTTGCTTTTAATTATCCTGTCTCCCTGAGTTCTAGAATTTGGCCTGTGTGAAGGTCACAAAAGTGCTCCCCTTCAGGGTAAATTGTGCTCTTTATTATCAATGAGGAAGCTGTTGGGCCTGCATTTATCCTGCAGATAACAGGTCATTTGCTGAAGAATATAACATACCATATTGACTTAAAGGGGGCAGGGTTACAGGTAAATTTCGTTTTAAAAGAAAGCATGTGGGGGCAGCATCATAGGCCCAGTTTATCACCTTAAATTTATTACCTGTCAATCTATACATAATCCTGCTGAAATTATAGAATCCAAACTCTAATGTTTTGCCCACATTGCTTTCTGTCAAATACTACATCTTATTTTCTTCTCCCATTACCCTCTCTTACCAAATGCAGACTCATTGATCATTTCTCCCATTGAAAAGGTGAAGCAATTTATCATTGTTCAATCACATGTAAGAGTGTACATAGTTGGAGATCATCAAAGACCATTTCTTGTTTCTTTTTACAAATGAAGAAATGAGATGTGAAAAGGTTGAAATGTCTTGCTTTAAATCATGTTATTTGGTGTCAAAAGGCAGATTCCTGATTGTACAACTTCAACCTCAAGGAGTTTTGGAGGGTCAGGGATGTCACTCAGTGGTAGAGCACTTGCTTAGCATGCCTGAGGCCCTGGGTTCTAGAAGAAGAAGAAGGAGAAGGAGGAGGAGGAGGAGGAGGAGGAGGAGGAGGAGGAGGAGGAGGAGGAGGAGGAGGAGGAGGAGAGAAAGAAAAATAGAAAGAAAGAAAGAAAAAGAAAGAAAGAAAGAAAGAAAGAAAGAAAGAAAGAAAGAAAGAAAGAAAGAAAGAAAGAAGGAAGGAAGGAAGAAAGAAAGAAAGAAAATGAAAATAAATATTGTTGGTTCTCAGAAAGCAATACTTAAACACATAGTGCTTTCACATACTAAACTTTTGAATCAGGAGAAAATGGAAAATATTGGAAGCTGCTTCAGTACAAGAACTTCAACTCTTCTCTTGTCTCTCTTCCCTACCCTAAGCATAGGGAAGATGACTATCTGGAATCCCCTGAAGAGGAAATTTTTTTTTTTTAAGAAACGTTATTGTCTTAAACCTCCTCCTCAGGCATTTCAGTAAGGGACCAGAAAGATTAGCCTTAGGAAAAGTAAACAAACTAAAAGTTTTCACCTTGTTCAGACAGACAGACAAGACAGATTTTTCATCTATTCTTCTGAGAGGTTATCAGGGAGACTCACCTGCATAATAAAACACCTTTTGTTCACAGTGTGAAGCCCCAACCCTCACCATCCCATAAGTTGTCCCACCTCCCCCAGAGAGGAGAAGAACTTTGCCCCAGGCCATTGTCTACCCTTTGGGTTCATTCCTTTCTCTTAAAAGTCATCTGTACCCCTCAAAAATCACCTATCTTCCCCTATTTCCCTTTCCCCTATGAAAAGAGGTGTGGGAGTTCAGAATCACATTGGATGATTGCATTCAATCATCCTTCCTGTGATGCCCTTGTCATGTATATAAATTTGTGTGTTTTTCTCCTTTGATCTATTTTTTTTTAATTTTTTATTGATTATTGACAGTTCATTTCAGAGAACAAAAAGATGGAAGAGGGAAAGCTTTCCCTTCACCCCTACTGTAGAAACTTTCCTAGCTGCAGGTGTTCCTAGAAGAAAAGAACTAAACATCAACTTGAATGGTCCCCTAGAAAGGCTAAGCGGAGAGGAAGAAGCAGGAGTCCAGCCTACTACCACCTGCCATGGTGTTCTGTGGTTGGTGTGTGTGTCCAAATAGTCACCTTTAGCTAAATTGTGTGAAGGTACCACATTGCCTGGCAGTGGCCCTGATCCTCATTAACGTCCATTTTGGAGGAACTTGATTTAAAAGATAACAGGGGGCTTTAGAATTCCACTGAGAGCATTGACATCTGGGCTTCCTGAAACTGAATTAGTTGAACCTGATAGCAACTCAAGAGGAAAGGTCACACAGGTTTGGGTGAGAAATTCATGATTTTCAAATGTCAGCTAAGATTTGGATAAGCATCTGCTTTTGGTTATATATTTGAAAATGAATAAGCACTGAAATCTGGAGGACTCATACTCACTGGACCTAATCCACCCAGGATTTAACAGCCAGAAAAGAAATGCTGGTTATGGCATGGATTCCATAAACTTTCAAGTCATTTACACACAAAAACAAAGCAGCACATATGTATATGTCTGTATACATATGTAAACATGTCTATACATAATCCACACACACAAATATGTGTATATTTCTATGCATTTCATGTATATATGCATGTAGGTTTGTGTGTGTGTGTATGTGTGTGTATGTATGTGTGTGTGTGTGTGTGTTTAAATATTCCAAAACGTTGGGCCAGTTGGCCATGCATCCAGTTTCTCTTGGAAAAGATTTGCTTCATATCTAATAGAAATATACAATCTGGTTAAATGTTGCTGGTAAAATGTCTAACACATGGGTGGATTGAGATTGTGAACAAGTGGAGAATACTAAAGCAGCCTGATGGAGATAGGTCCTTTGAAGAGAGGCCAGAAAACATTCTATTCCAAAGACAGGGATACGCATCTATTGTTTCTCCAGCTGGCTAAGCAACAGCAGGGATGTTTCCTACTAAACAGCCTCATTAACATAAGTATAACTACAGGGTAAGTTTTCAAGCTCATTCCAAGTGAATTCAAAGGGGTGGGGGAAGAAAGATGCTGTTAATATGCACAACTCATGCAGACAATGATATGAAGCTAATTCATTTCATCATATTATCACCATAGCATATTAACTTAAAAGAAATAATAAGACAACATGGAAATGTTTGCATATTAGAGAGAATTCTCGTTGTACCCTATTAGCACCATATCCTATTAGTATTGCATTAGGCTACCATGCTGCAATGCTAAAATGATGAAATCCCACTGTGAAAACTGATATTGAATTCTTGTAATGTTTCAGAATCATTTTTAGCACTGCATATAAATAATTCATGTGAGCAGATCTAATGAATTGATGGAAGAAAAAAAACATCCCTTGGCATTGTGAGCGTATTTATGAATGTAAAGTCACGAGCAAGACACTTTCTCATGAAAGGTGGGCAGAAACTGAAGTGTGACATCTATCCTAGAGTCGGCTATTAATATAATGAGGAATTCTAGGTCAAGTCCAGTAACAATATTCCTGAAAGCACATTTCCTTCTAGGAAAGATGGCACAATCTTGGTCGGCAGTCTCCTATCCTTTCTGAATCTTATATTGTAGATCAACTTAGTTAGGCACCCTCATTTAAAAGCACTAGTTCGAAGAATCAAAATTTGTTACTGAAGAACTCAGGGAAGTGGTATCCTTTGTACTGCCAATGTCTTTGTTCAACTCCTATCAAATTGTTCTAATGATCCCCTTCCTCATCTGTCTCTACCACTGTACAATACAATCCTTGAAGTGAGGGATCATAATTTATTCATATTTGTAATCCTAATCCCCAGAACAATGCAATGCCCTGAATAGGTACTCAATAAATATTGAATGAATAGATGGATGAATGAATGAATATATTTATTCAATTCCAAAGATTCCAATTAAAAAGTTGGAATAAAAGTGGGAGTGGGTCATTTACATTTAAATCTGATTGTTTTGCTAAATTAAATCTTTATTTGTAATGTTGAATACAGTCAAAGCAGTTTGAGTTTAGAGAGACATTCTAATTCAATGGAATGCTTCCAGAGTTAGATGCAATTGTTTAAGTTCCTGCTTTAGATTAATGGCTTTTTGGTTTCTCATACCACATATTGCATATTGGTGTCAGCGTGCTTGCAGAGAAGTAATCCTAATGCAATTTCAACTCCCCAGGATAGAGCTTTCCTGCAAGGAGAGCTGTCGTGTAAAGCGTGTTCCCCTATGTAGAAATATCGCTGGCAGTTACCGTGAATTGCAGGGCAGAAGCCAATGACCTGTTTTCGGTTCTCTGAGTAGCTGGCTTGTGGGCACTGTGTTTCTTTGCTACTATTCTCCGGAGTTCACTACACTTAAGCTCCAGATCCCTCATGGCCTATTTCTCGCTTTCTGCTCAGCGGACAGATCACACATAGCCTCTGGTTCCAGGCCTTCTTTCTACACGGTAACTTGTTTCAAAGCTAGAGAAACTTGGAAAGAATCATTAATAGATTTTCCTGAAAGAAGGAAAGAAACAAAAAACAAACAAACAAAAAATCCTGCATTTCTTTTTCTCTTTGGGGGAAAAGAAAATATTCTAACATGGGATTGAAGGAGACTGCTTCCCCTTCACTATTTAGCTCAGAAACTCAGTGCATTCACTTACAGGCTCACAAACCCACACAGACATATGCCCCTCAACTTCAGTGTCAATGTTCATCTCTTCTCAGTGCCTCACCCCAAAAAATATCTTTTTCATTAGGCTGAGTCCAGAGAATAAGTTAGAAATGTAAGCCTCATAAACAAAGGCTATGTGGTTAAATGAAAAGTCATTTGTCCTCTGGTGGAGAGCTTGCTGTATCAGGGATGGATGTGTGAAACCCCTGGGTGCTTTTTCATGCTTTGCTTGCCTTTAACTTCCCAAAGGTCTCAACTCTCTCAGCAGTCATCACTCAGGGAAGTAAAGGGTTCTTTGTGCAAGGTGACAGTCATTGTGGCAAACAGAGATCCACATGGAATATAGGTATATAGGTGTTCACATCCTCTCAGGTGAGTTAACGAAGCTGATCATTCTTCCTCTCTTCTTGGCCATCTACTGATATGTTGCAGATGGGTTGACAGGAAGTAACAGGTGGGTAGGATTGAGATTCACTGATAGGGCAAAAGATACAAAATGAAAATGTAACAGTCTTTGTTTCACCAATGAAAGCCATTTTATAGCTGTACAACACAGAGTGTAGCTAGCAAATGTGAAGTGTCGTTGAACTTGAAAGAATCAGAGTTAAGGAAAAGACCAGCAAGACTAGAAGGCATACTCAAACCACAAGTTTTGAGTTTCCCTGAATCTTCTGTGGTTCCCAGGTCACCACAGATAATCTGCTAAAGTTGTTTCCAGGCCACAATATGCAAGCCAGAAAACCCAGAGGTTTTAAATCTCAGATATGAAGGCATTTTTTTTCTATCTTTCTTTTCTTTTTTTTTTATTTCCATGTACATAAAGAGATAGTATATGCATTGAACATTCATTATTTTATTTCATTCCCATTTTATAGAAATTTACATTAGCTTAGGAAACTGAGATTCATAGACGGTAACAGAGTTCTGTGAGTAGAGAAAAACAGATACAAATCAGGATTTATCTGATTCCAGGCCTACTCCCTTGACTCCTTTCTCAGTGTGCTTACAGACAAGGTCTAGACAAGCACCAGCAGATAAAATTTAAAATGTGTCTGAAATGGATGAAATAAATACCAGTTCTTCCTTCAGAGTCTACAGATAACTAGTCTGAGTGTTGATTGTTTTCCTTATTCTTCAAAGAAGTGCAAAATGGGTGAAATAGGGCTGAGATCTTCCTAGGTAGCTCAAGAAGTTGGTGGGGGCAGGGGTCAGAGAAAACACTGATGAGCTAGAATATTCTCTCCACTGAAACATATATCCTACCAGGATATACTCGGACACTTGTCCTCAGAGAATCCCAGAAAACTCATCTCCTTTCTTAGGTGGTAGCCTACTATGGGGATGAGTATGGGCTTACTCTGACAAAGATTGCTTTACATTTCAACAGTGAAAATAACTAAATATATGGCATCCAACAGAATCTTAGTTTCTCCAAATTTCTATTCTGTAAAGCAGACATAATGCCTCATTCACAGAATAGTGAAAAATTAATGAGATAATCACAATGTCTGGCAATGTGTGGTGTTATTTTCTTTTTCTTTCTTTGCCCAGGTAGAGGCTGAACTGGATCCAAGTGTAGAAACTGCCCTCTCCCTTCTATACTCCCTGTACCCATGCCTACAAACTCTCCAAATGACTACAGGTCTCAAATGCATTTTCAATGTAAAATTATATATCCACCACAGTCTGAGAATTCCTAGAAGACTGGGGACCAGGTTCAGAGCTAGACTTTTACTCTCAAATGTTATCATTTGCCCAGCTAACAGGTATCAGCAGGCCCACAATTCGCTTAACAGGAAAATAATTATTATAATAAATTGTTTTATTCAGCTTTTTCACTGCTATGACTGAAAGACCTGATAAGGACAATTTTAGAAGAGCAGTAGTTTATTTGGGGGCTCAGGTTTCAGAGGACTCAGTCCACAGATGAGGAACTCTCTTGCTCTGGTGTGAAGAAGAGGCAGAACAATATGGCAGCACATGACAACAGACAGCTGGTAACAGGGCACCTGGAAGCAGAGAGAGAGGAAGTTCACAGCAAGGACAAAATATAAACCCCAGAGTCACCCCAGGGACCCACCTCCTCTGGCCACACCCTGCCAGCCTACTGTTACCACCAAGTTAATCACTATCAGGGGATTAGTTTAAAACATCTTATAACTCAATCATTTCTTGCATTGTTTCACAATGAGCTTTTGGGGGAAACCTAACCTAAACCATAACATAAATATCTTACCAGGAAGAATGAATCCCAGTTGTATCTTTCTCAATATACCTGTCCTATAAAACCCAATTCTCTTTTTCCCTATTTTTCTATTCCAGATTATTTAGATTCTTAAAATTTTTAAACAAATCCAACGCTGAACAAAATCCATAACTAGTAGACTCCAGTAACCTTAACTAGATTTCATCGTCACCTTAGAAACTGGTTGTTATATTTTCTTTTGTTTTTTTAGTGCCGGGAATTGAACCCCCAAGGTCTCCTGCATAGTAGGCAAGTGCTCTACTACTGAACTACAACCCCAGCCCGAAAGTGTTTTGTTTTGGGTTTTGGTTTTTATATGGTTTTTTTATGGCATGTGCTCTGGCCCATGTAAGCACTAAGTTGACCTAGTCTAAGAGCTCTGAGGAGAAGAAGCAAACACAGAGAATCAGGCACTGTCTTAGGAACCTGTCCTGGGCTGTTAAGGTTTGGATCTCAAATGTCCCTCACAAGCTCATGTTTTGAAGGTTTGGTCCCCAGGTGATGGCACTGCTAGGAGGTGATGAAGCCTCTAGGAGGTGAGGCATAGTAGAAGGATGTGAAGTCAGTGGGAGTGTGCCCTTGAAAAGGATATTGGGATCCCAGCCTCTTCTTCTGTTTCTCTTTGCTTCCAAGATGCCAGGAGGTGAACAGTTTTGTTCCACTGTACACTCCCCGCCATGAATTTCCATGGGTTCAAAAAATAACCATGGACTGAAACCTCAAAACCATGAGACAAAACAAATCTTTACTCCTTTAAAGTTGATTATTTCAAGCATTTTATCACAGCAACAGAAAGCTAACAACAGGGCCCCAAACCTTGTCAGAAATTCAACTTCTCCTCACTCTCAAAAGTATTCTTAGGGCAAACTCAGTATGCCCTTCGTTCACTGCTAAAGCCAGATCTCATAAGACAGTGAAATGCTGCTTGTGTGGTTCAGTGAGTGCTGACATATCACCATATCTCTGAAATCCAAAAATTAGCTAAGCATCATCCCCAGAACCTGAAAGTCAGTGGACAATACCAGATTTCTTCCTGTATTTCTAGAGCACTAAAAATCTACAATCATACACTAAGCCTTAAACTAGAGCTATCTGAAAGTTATATATGACATAATTCCTGCCCATTATGGCAACTGCAGAGTTTCAAAATACCTTTCAATGTCTTAATATCTCTCTTCTGAACTAAGCCTTTCATGAAAGAAATCTGGTAGCTTCCATTGTTTCTCTGAGCTAATAAAATATTCAGGATACTTTTCCTGTGAAATCAGGAATAGCAAGGTGACCCACCACAATTTCTCAAGGTATTTCACCTCTCAAATAACCAAGACAGACCTGTCTTCATAACGGTAAGAAAGTCTGCTTTTAATTGCATGTATGAGTAATATAGCAGCTAAAATGTAGAGTTACTGCCCTAGATTGTTTACATTTGCCATAATAGTTTCAACTAAATGTCTTCATGAAAATGTCAAATTTATTTCTGTTGTAATAAAATACATTCAATGGCTAATAATGTATTCATTAATATCTTATGTTGCCATCATGTCATTATTGGTTCTAATAATACCTAATTGCAATAATAAATATCTAATTTGGGGGATTTGTGTGTTTTCTAATTAGACATTTTTCATTTCTATTCTGTAATTATTCATGAGTAATTATTGTTAGCCACAAAATAGAATTATGGTTAAGCTTATATAAACGGCAGTCAGATTTTTATTGAAAAAGGAATTAAAAATTTTCTGCTTTATGTTCCAATTAAATTTAGTCTCTGTTTTGTGGAACTGCTCAAAACAATGTTGAGAAGGAAATGTAAAGTACAGACTGATAACTCAAGACATTTTTATAATTATAAATTTACTGTGGAGAAATTTAAAGAATGATATAATTGGGGTTTAATTCCCATGCTCTCACTTGGAGCCAAATAAGTTTTTTCATGAAAGATTCTTCTTTTGTCAAGGGTGTGCTTCTGGAAAACCCAAAGCTGTGTTCTAGAAGGGTGAAGTGCTGAGCAAACAGCACCAGCAGGCAAAGCCTCTCTGATTCAGCTTTCAGCCTCAACTTCCTCCACATCTCCTTCTTGCTGGTCCATGTGAGCCTTACACCTCACCCATATACAACTTCTGTTTCTAAGAGGTCTTTCCAGTAGGCCTGCCTGTGTGTATATTGTTTTTTTCTTTCTGGAATGACCTTCTTTCTTTTCAATCTTAAGGACTCATACTCATCAATTTGACTAATAATTTTTCCATGAAACTTCCCTGATATACTTATGAAAATTTTTCTCTGTTCTTCATAAGCTTTACCATTCCCATTTACTACTCTGCATTCTATGCCATTTCTTAACTACACCTCACACAGAGTTATGAGACTCTCCCAAGGGACACTACAGGGTTGGTTTTTTTGTTGTTGTGGCTGTTGCTGTGTTAATCCTTGCACTTCAGGTCATAGTAATTAACCCTGTATGTTAGGCGGTCTCTGAGACCAAAACACTTGACATAAATAACTTAAAGAAGGGGAGATTTATTTTAGCTCACAGTTTCAAAGGTTTCATTCCATGGTCAGCTGGTTTCATTGCTTTGGGCCTGAGGTGAGGTAAAACATCATGGTGGAAGGGTGTGGCAAAGGAGAGTTGTTCAGCTCCCTGCAATCAGGGGGTAAAAAGAGAGAGAGAGAAGGAACCTGGAACAAAATATAGTCCCCAAGGGCACACCCACAGTGATCTGCTTCCTCCAACTATGCCCTACTTGCCTAGAGTTTCCATCTCTTCCTAGCAGTCCATTCAAATTATTAATCCATCAAATGGATTAATCCACTGATAAACTTAGATCCTCATGATCCAATCACTTCCCAGAAGCTCCATCTCTGAACATGGCTGCATTGGGGACTGAATCTTTAACAGCATCAACTTTTGGGGAACACTCCGGATCCAAACCACAACACCCACCTTTCAAGTCTTAACCAGCGAGGAATAAGAGCCAGTGAATAAATACTTTCCTCTTCCATGTCCCAAGACAAGTTTCCCCAGTGGAACTGAGTCCCTATTTGCCACAGGGATAGCCAGTTCAACAATGCACTTCAGTTTTCCCTCCTTCCTTAATTCTGCTATCCCAAATCCCTAACTTCCTTTCCCTTGTGTGCCAGTTTGCCATTGCTGCTGTAACAAATTACCACAAACTAGTGGATTAACAATAGTACAGACTGACTCTCTCATTGTTATGGAAATCCAAAGGACCAGCTCACTTTCACTGGACTAAAATGGCATCCTAGTCCAGCAGTTCCAAATCCTACAGGAATGTTAAAAGTCTCTTGGAAGATTTAAAAATATATACCTGGGCTGGAGCTCTATGTGCAGAGAATTTGACTTAATTGATTTGGAAGGAACGGGGAGGGCTTTGACCTTGTTCTTGCTGCTCTGTTTTTCTGGGGTTTTTGTTTTGTTTTTAAGATCCCCTTGAACCACTGGTCTAGTTCAACTTGTCATTGAACAGGTGAAGAAACTGAGGTACAGGAAGGTTAGGTTAAGGATCAAGGCCAAACAGGGAGGACCTGGCAGAGTAGGGAGTAGAACCCCATCCCCAGACTCCCATTGCATGCCTCCTGCTGCACAGTGAATTCAAGAAAAGTGGAAGAGACATGTCGGCATTTAGAAGCAGTCTCGGTGATCCTAGGGAGTCAGTCGGTGAGGGATGACTCAGATGTGAATTCCCTGCTGGCTCCCATTTTCATCCCCTTGGGCAGTGTGTAGGAGAGGTATAACTGCATGAAGAGAGCATTGTCAAAGAAAATATCCTGGCTGATCTATTTTAGTTAAAACAGCTTTTTTTCCCCCAGGTACTGTGAGATTGCTTGTCTGTCAGGGTGTTGGCCTTGAGCGGGGAGCTGGGCACCAGGGAAGGTGTTTTCAGTGGAAGGAGAAAATAGAAATAAAAAGGAGGGCTGAGCCACGGGGTGCTTGGAGCAGGGGGAGTGAGCTGAGCGAGCGCTGTCTGCTCAGCGGTGGGTTCTTCATTGCAAATATCTCTGGGCTAAAGCAGATCCTCTGCTTTCACCGTGCTGGTTGAAATTAGCATTTCTCATGTCCCAGGATTCGTCTACTGTTATTCAAAGTATCGCACTGAACTCATCCAGTTCTTAATTTTGTGATGAGTTTATGCGCCTTTAAAAATTCAGGCTGCTCTCTGGAAGGAGCTGCTGAATCTGAATAAAAAAATTGTGTGTGTGTGTGTGTGTGTGTGTGTGTGTGTGAGAGAGAGAGAGAGAGAGAGAGAGAGAGAGAGAGAATCCACATGTTAGGGCCCCAACTTGGCATGTCCATAAGAAGCAAAGGTCAATGGTGTGAACAAGGGCCACAGACTCACCTGAGTGAGTGGCAAGGTGGGGAGAAGGAGGTTCTAATAAAGAGTATAGGAAATCAGAAGGGGAAAGTAAAACTGCTAGGCATCTGTGAGAAGGTGGGTAAACTTCTCCAAGCTGGGAAAATTCTTAACCTGGGGAAGATGGCCTGTCTCTCAAGTCAGTAACTTCTTAATGAGGTGAAGCCCTGTTGGGTAAGGACATTTCCCTTGGGCATGGTGTCACGGATGTGCCACTTCATGCCTGAGGTTCTCTTCACAGGATCCTCTATTCCAAAATTTTAATGTTCCTGCGAATCACCTAGAAATTTTATTGTAAGGCAGATATTCCTTTATGGGGCTCTGCGGTGAGGCCTGAACTTTTCCATTCCTAACAACTCAGTGATGCTAATGCTGTGGTCAAAGCAGCAGGGTGCTGTTTTGTTTCATCCAGTCAGGTCTTCCTCCCTGCTGGGTCACTAGTGGAAGACTGCCTTTGTTTATGCTGTTCTGGGATGGCAGAGAGAACACAGAGACAGCCAGAGGGCACCTGAAAGGCGCAGAACAAGAAAGAAGCCTGCCCCACAGGGCTTAGCTTTGCCCATACTGTGCCCAAAGGGAACTTTGTCCTGGGACTGGTCACCCTTGACCCCAGCATCAACAGAACTTAGTGGAATCAAAGCTCAGAAGGATAGAACTTCTGATTTTGTCCACAATTGTCCTTCCTGTCCTCATACTCACAGTGACTATGAGGGTCGTAGTGTTTCACTTCATCATAACTGAATTTTGTTTATTTATTTGCAGAATTGGGGATTGAACTCAGGTCCTGTGTGTACCAGGCAGACACTCTACCACTAAGTTACGTCCTCTGCCCTGGGCTAAGCTCTAGACAGGCTTCCTCCAGGTCTCTCTCTTAGAATATTTCTACCCCTTTAACATGGAAAGGTTTTTAAAATCTTCTTTCCAATTTTAAGAACCAACACTTTTTCTCTAAGGACTCAGGAGGTATCATCTCCTGAAAACAAAGGAAATAGGGCCTCTATGGCCTGAGTTCTGTGGAAGAGAAGGGTGGAGCTTCCCTAGGCTCTTGTTCCAAGTGACAAAACTGCCTTTTTTTCATGAAGATTTGAGAATGGAGCCCTGAAGAGTGGCATATTCCTATAATCCTAAAAGCTCCAGAGGTTGAAGCCTGAGGATCTTGAGTTCAAAGCCAGTCTCAGCAACTTAGAGAAGCCATAAGCAACTCAGTGAGACCCTGTCTTAAAATTAAAAAAAAAAATAATAATAATAATAATAAAGGCTGGGGATGTGGCTTAGTGGTTAAGTACCCCTGGGTTCAATCCCCTGTACCAAAAAACTAAATAAATAAATAAGATTTGAGCATGTTGGCTTTCCTTTGAATGTGGTCAATTAGCAAATACAGATGCCCTATGCCTCCTGGGGCAGCTCAAAAGAACTCTTCTGCTCTTCCATTTAGAAGAGTTGAATTCAGACTGCATTCTTACCTCACCCCTAGAGGTAGCAAGTCTTCCCTACCTGTTAGACTTTTTCGGGTTCCTTTTTTGTCTTTGACAATACACAAGCACAGCGTTTATTATTTATTTGTTTGCTGTGTGTGGTATGTACATATGTATGTATCTTGGAAAATAGCTTCTCCATTTGTTCCAGTTCATAGTGCTTTAGTGACAGATCTTCCATTATGTGTGCTATTTTCTTCCATTTGGTTCTTCTAAATAAAGTGGCCTGAAAACTAATTCTCTCTACTATTAAATGAAAACTCATAGACAGTCAGTGTAAGTCTTCCTGAGGGGTTTATATTATGACCCCCCAAAATACAGATACCTATATAAGATCAGGAATTCAAATCAAGAGACTATTACTGCTCACTTCTTGAAAGTCAATACTTGGGAGATGAGAGCTGATGGGAGAGGAATCAATCTTATTCAAGGGACAGCCTGAGAAGATGCTGGGACTACCATCTTCAAAGTTCCATCAGGCACATGAAGGAGTTTCAGAGGGAAGAAAAGCAGATACAGGGGCATGGACAAGAAGACCACATGCTGGGTGGGGTCTTTGTCATTCAGGTCATGGGTCTCCTTTATTTTCCTCTTCTCTAGTTGGAAATTCACAATAGACCTTGACCTCCTGAGGTTAATTGCAAACAAACATATTACTTTTCTGCAAGTCAAATTTCACAGCAATTTATATGCTTCTTGTCAGTTGTTGCAAAGAACTAAAGACTACAAAGGGCATTCCACTTTCTGATGTGGTCTGAAGGTCAACAGATGTTCTAGGTTCTGGAAATCTAAAGAAAGATTGTCTAGAAGTTAACATCTTAATTGTGTGGTGTTTCTTTTAGAATTTTGAAGGCTGGACAAAGGAAGGGGAAGTAAAGTTATAAAGCACAACTCACAAAGGAGTGGCTATTACAATACCACGAAATAACAAATGTAATTTCTTCTGTCTTCGTTTCAACAAAGATTATTTCACGCATCTTCATGTGCACTTGCCTTTCCCAGTGTTCTTGCTTGTTCTCCATCACCTGGGGGAGACCTGTGGTTTGTCTAAATTTAACTGAGAAAATGATTCTTAGTAGTTTGCTTAAGGAAAATGACCACTCTGAGAGATGTGTCTAGCTGTGACAGGGAACATGAAGGCGTTCATTGTTGGAATGTTGGAGAAAAGAAAAGAGAATGAAAAATGATAAGTTTGACTCAGAGCAGGATGTTTAAGAATAAAATAAATAACCACGTACTGATTAGAAAGACTTAAGGGAACAAAATAAGATAAACCGCGTATCGGAAAGTAGCATTTAGAAATAAGTAGAAAGGATCAAATTAAACACAGGCAATGTGCATTTGTGGGCGATTGGCATATTAATATCAGGAGAGGTATCTGTGTGTCAGACCATGCTCGAATGAACAACAAGTACACCAGGACTTGTGTGTTGAATGCGCATGGACAGATGACCATGGCACATGAACAGAGCTGTTTAATGCTCTTTGAAACCAGCAAATGAAACCTCAATGTACTGTCAAGAAAATTTTTAATAATGGGAATTTCAAATTACCTCCTAACTTGCTCTAAGCAGAATAAACAAAACAATAAATCCGTTAGAAGGTATTTGTGAGACATCTAAGATTTAAGAGATTTGCTCCAAAGACTATGAAAATAGAAATAGTTTTCCCTTGGAAAGGATTTTTGTTATTTGGTTTGATTTAAATCCCAGCTAATGGTTATAGTTATTTTGAAGGAATCACAATTTCTCCTTACATTCCAGTTTGGCCTCAGACTTTTCCAAATAGGGATATTTAGGTGTTGACTGGCACACAGGCAGGTAAGTGTTCTTGAAAGGTAATGTGCATCACTTCAGTGTGTGCATTTATATGTAGGTTTGCCATTACATAGCAACAGTGGTGATGGGGTTCAAGGTATGACACTCCAAACCTAAATGTAGACCAGAACATGCAATCCCAAAATGAGCTTCTTTGGACATAAGGATTGTTTTAAACTGGTTATTTTGAGAAACTATAGACACAGGAGGAACTCTGAAAAGTTACCTGTTTGTAAGAGAAATTTGCAGCTCTCTCCCTTCTCACCAGGAAGAGAGGGATGACCAAGTCTCTAGTGACAGCCCTTCAATGAAGAAAGCATTGCCTTCAATCTGCATAACAGACTTTACTCTTCTGTGAGGTTGGCCAAGCCTACACCCACATTATTCTTTCTTTGTTTCAGAGAACAATGACATTTAAGTTTGAAGTTTAATACAGCTGTTTGAGATCTACTTTGGAGATTTACTTATTTCTCTTGGTTATGTTCCATGTACATAGAAACTATACATATTATTAAACTTCATTTTGTGTTTTTCTTCTCATTACAAACGGAAGTTTAATTTATTATTATTATTTTTTTTGTCAGAGGGAGTATCAGCTAAGAACTCACAAAGGGTAGATAAAAAATTATTTTCCTTCTCTGACCACACCATTTTCTTTGAAATGACATATCTGTAGCTCTCCTCTAGGAATTTCAGTCCTGTTCTCACAAATTAGGTAAAAGAAAAGTCTGGAATTTCCCATCATCGGCAGTTTAGAGGGCAAGGAGTTGCCCTATTGCAGTCTCAGTGAAGACAGACACAAGTTTACGGAATTCTTTTCTGCTTGCAGATTTGAGTCAGACATTGAGTCTCTGACCCTTGCTTTATCAGTAAACGACTCAACTAATAGTGAGAAAGAGAAATAATCAAGACCTTCGGAAAACCAAAAGTGCAACATAATGACAGTGTTGTGATGGCTTCAGTTTCATTATGTGTCTGTAGCAGACTAACACCTACCTCACTGAGGCACTGTGGGAATGTCAGGAGGCACAGGTTAGGGCTCTGAGCACAGGGCCTGGCACATGGTTAAGTGCCAGTAAATGGAAGTTGTAAATGCAAAGTGGAATTTCAACCACCACACTTGAGCCTTAAATTAAGCGTGAACTGCGTTGTCCTTTGGCTTTACAGTTTTACTAACCTTCTTGGACTGGCTCTAACGTAACACTGCGATGCCAGGGTGAAAGCTTCTCGAAGCCACACACCCTTGAGGGCAAGAAGAGTCAGTTATAATAATCATCCTTGTCAGCACAGCAGGATCCCTGTCTCACACATCTGCCTGAGTGTGGTGCTCGAGACAGCACTAGACAAGTATCATTTTGTCAATTAACCTTTTCCCATTCTTAGTTTATTGGGGCCCAAGCAAACACATTTACTAAACAGAGAGGGGCTTTGATTTTTTTGACAGTAGTTGTAGCTTTCTACACAGCCTACCTGCACTTTCCCCTTACAGCAGACTCAGTTGCATCTCTCTGGCAAATTGGATAACCTTGTGTCCTGCTGCATAAGAAAATCATTTTAATTTATGGACAGCCTCGGTTTACTTAACATAAAGAGCAATAGATGCCATGGTGTTAAACTCAGCTTTCCTATCCAACGGGTATGAGAAAGCAGAGAATGCAGATGTTGCCTGTGACTAGTGACTGGCTTACTCCTTTCTACCTTCACCCCCTCAACCTCCTTTCCTGGGTACCTGAGACAGGCACCACAATGCATATGTCTAAGATGCTACCTGATATAAAAAGTCAAATAACTGGCAACCTCCTACTGGTTTCTTCTATTTCCTTATGCTCCTGCTTCACCACCATATAGCCTTCTAATGAATATATAATTTTGCTCATCCCTTATAATGTGTCAAGTTGTGCTAAGTACTTTGCATCTTGCATTGTATTTTATTCACCACAATAATTCCAGGGGGAAGGTATTATTACCACCATACAACAAATAAAGAAATTGGTTAAAAAAATACCCTAACTAGCCAGCAGTCGATCCAAGAATGGAGCCAGATTGTCCTAACCATCACACACTTTCCAGCCTCCAACTCACAACTCAGATCCTTTTTATCATCCTATAAAAATAGATATATAAAGCATTGTGAATTTTCCTACTAAATAACTGAATTAAAATTGAAAGTGATACCAATTAAGAGGTAAAGCCTTGGGTAATAAAAATAGATATGGTTGCTCAGTTCTGTTGGGAGTGAATGGCTACACTGGGCATGATGCTAAAACCTTTGGCATTTTTTGAAGGACAACATGTTTACTAAGGCAAGGAAACCGAAATTATTTTACACATGCCATCAATCAAGATGGAAAGTAATTTTGAATAAAGGCAAATAAATAGCTACTGATGTAGTTCCCTCCTTATAAGAGAAAGTGGCAACTCAAAACTCTTCTCCATGCTGACGCCACCAGAAAGCCCTCTCTCTCTTTCTACTTCTCCTCTCCTTCCTCCTACTTGGAACTCCCAGATATTAGTGGGTCTTGAAATCCATTTAGAAATTCATACCCAGGATTTAATAAAAATGTTAGAACATAAATAAACATACTAAGACAGAATCCAAGCATATCGTATTTAGTAAAAGTATTTTTTCCCTGAAGCTTTTGTTTTACTTCTATGTGTGTTCATGTGTGTGATTTGAACAGGTTATATAATGTATTCATTACTATTGGCCACAATGAAAAAAGCTCAATAAAAACCCATAAGTATGAAAACATACTTTTTGCTTAATTTTGATTATCATGTTCAATTATCATGGCCCATCCCCACTCTCACACCGACAGGTAGTTATTTCTTTCATTCTCTCATTCTTCGTATGACACTGTTGAATTAGAACATTGATTTAAAATTATAAAAGTCTGAAAAGGAAAAGCACACAGGATTTTTTTAAAAAAATTCTTTCTTACTTAATTAAAAAAAAATAAGTTCATCACTGAGAACTTGGGGACTTTAAGATTAATTAGGCTGTTATCACAGAAAGAACACCAGAATGATGGGCTATGGGTTTCTGTGCTTTTTTGTGGCTTCTGAAGAAATAGTTAACAAATGAATTGCTCTGTAATCAGAAGGTTGACCTCATCAATGATTCTAGTTAAGACAACCAAGGGAGCAAATGGAAAGGCATTAAATTTTGAGGTCCATGAGGAAACACACACACACACACACACACACACACACACACACACATTAATGTTTGCCAAATAGACTAGATCAGAAGGGGAATAGAAAATGTGATTTTTTTTGAATAGTTGGAAGAAGTATAAACTATGGCAGATAAAAATGGAAACCATTGGAAAGGAGTTCTTATAATCCCAGCTTTGGATGTTACTGCAAAAGATTCTAATCACCAAGTTATCTTTATTAGTATTATTATTGTTATTACTGATAATAAACATGTGCTGACTGCCAACAGGATGCCAGGCTCTGCAAAAGAGAGAATTAAGCTCAGTCCCTGCAGTGCAGGCTTACAACAGATTATAATTGCAATAGAAAATCATATTAATAGCAATTCAATATTTTATTAGAAAAATAACATTGCTTTTCTCCTCACTCTGAGTTCTCTACCAGCAAGTAGAATACTGACTCTGACAATGATAGTCCTTGGACCATAAAGCCCATAAATCTCCCACTAAGAATTTCTCCTCTGCAATTTTCCAGCATCAAACACGTCTTTGCTTCTGCTTTCATATGATCAAGTGAGGTCATCCTGCTTTTGTTCAGGGTTCTACCTTTTGGATCAAGTACATAGAGGTGACTGAGTTTATAGTAGCTGCCTTAAGCAATGGTTTCAAAACCACCCTTTGCAGTTATTAGTGGGTCTTGAAATCCACTTAGAAATTTATACCAAGGATTTAATAAAAATGTTAGAACATAAATAAACATATTAAAACAGAATCCAAGTATATCATATTTAATAGGAGTAATTTTCCTGAAGTTTTGTTTCACTTTTATGTATGTTCATGTGTGTGATTTGAGTGGGTTATATAATGTATTTATTACTATTGGCCACAATTTAAAAAAAATTAATTAACCCTAAAAGTATGAAAACATACTGTTTGCTTAATTTGAACTTTAGATTCCACCCAAACCCATAACCATACTAGGCCATAAATGTAATTTTCAAAAGAATCCAACTATTCCTTTTACCACATGAAAAATCAACTAGTATTTACTATGTTACGATGACCTTACTTTCTAGAATTAGTTATAAATTCAAATATTTTTTTTCCTTTGCCACCATCAATATATCCAGACTTGTTAGAGTCGAGGTCCTATTGATTTATAAAATACATGTATTATGTGAAGACATTTTTTTTTATTTTTTTATTGGTTGTTCAAAACATTACAAAGCTCATGATATATCATCTTTCATACATTTGACTCAATTGGGTTATGGACTCCCATTTTTACCCCAAATACAAATTGCAGAATCACATCGGTTACACACTCACATTTTTACCTAATGGCATGTAAGTGACTGTTGTATTCTGCTACCTTTTCTATCCCCTACTATCCCCCCTCCCCTCCCCACCCATCATCCCTCTCTACCTCATCTGCTGTTGTTCAATTCTCTCCCTTGTTTCCCCCCTTTTCCCCTCACATCCTCTTCTATGTAATTTTGTGTAACATTGAGGGTCTCCTACCATTTCCACATGTTTTCCCTTCTCTCTCCCTTTCTCTCCCCCCACTCGTCTTTGTTTAATGTTAATCTTTTCCTCATGCTCTTGTGAAGACATTTATAAATCTATTTATATTTCTATATTTTCTCTGATTATGATATCTTTTCCTTCCTACATGATTTTTCAAAGGTCTCTACTTGGACTGACCAGAGCTAACTAATATATATCTTGCTAAACCTGCAATAGAGGTTGCCCCTCACATTCCCTCCACCCAATCCTCACCTGCCCACAACAAGGAAAGCTTTCTAATCTCAATTCTAGAACTTAGCCTATAACTAACATATTGCCAGGAAAGTTCTGACTATATCAGATAAGTCGGATCATTGATTACATCTTCCTCATAGGACACTCTTTATTTTTATTCCAGGTACAGTTCCTATGTTCTGGTACTTATTAGATCATTTTAAGATCACATAGGTTAAAGAGTAGGTTGACATGCTTTCATAACTTTTCTTTCTTTTTTTTTCTTTGTTTGTTTAATCCTAGTAAAAAAACATTTCAAATGGAGGCGGAGAAAAGTATGCATGAGTGAATTATCAAGATAATCTTCCAGCAAGGACTCTGCAGGGGACTGTAGACACCAGGGTAGCAAAATATGTAGCAAGGGCCATTAGTGTGAAGAGGCTTTGCCTGGTGATATTTCAAACAAAGACAAAAACAGCTTCAGGAGAGAAGTTACAGGTCCATAATTCCAGGGATGCTTCTAATTGTTCATCCTAAATAGACTTTGTTTCTACTGCTCCTGGAAAAATTCCCAGAAATTTTTATATTCTAAGCTCACAAAATCCTCAGGATCCCACTGTTGGCCAGCATAAATGGCCAGTATAAATACTTATATATTAACATAAATATAAACATAGAGTTATATGGTTGCTTAGAAGGAAACTAATTATTGATAAGTTGATTTATTTATAATTTAAACTCCCACCAACCATCCAAAAGGGCATATAGGTGGCCAGTAGTTTAAATGCAATGCAAAACAAGACATTTGAAGATAAAACAGAATAAAACTGTTCTCACAGAAAAGGGGAGACTAGATGCTTCCAGTCTCTCGAGTTAAGCAGATTATAACACTTGACCAAGAAGTCTGGATGTCAATTTTCTGGCAACTAAGGTCAAAGTGGAAACAAAAGTGAACAAAATGGACATGATTTTTCCTGGAATTGAGGCAAGCAGAATTGTACCATGTGATCCTTATTTAAGGAACAATGAATGTGGCCTGGGTGTCAGGTCACTTGGTTCTAGTAATATCCCTGCCTCTAATTTACTGTGTTGTAAGTAGTTTCACCTTTGCATTATTTATCTATGCAATGGGACAGTGAAGGGGAAACTTGGGGTTGAAGACTTGCTAAGGTCCTGTTAAACATTAACAGATTCCTTGAGATGTGGATAGGTGTAGAGATACAATGATATTTTAAACCAAGAGTTACATTAACCGATACTAAACAGTATAGAAGTTCAAAAATAACACTTATGTGAAATTAGCTAGCTGCCATTTTTCCATATAAAATATTAGAGTTATCCTTTCTTATGCACAATCCTAAAATCCATTGCTCACTCTCTTGCATTTATTCAGTTATTTCTCTCCCTATTTCAACCACTCATTGCACAGATCCCTGCCTTATTTTCTGCCTCCAAATTTAAGCCCCCTTACTCATCTGCCAACCTGCTTTGAGGTCAATTTGTAACAGGTGAATGTCTTTCACAGACTTTTCAGCAACCACTCAGCACTAGCAGGATACAGTCCAATCTCTCAGTTCCCCCATTCAAAGTGCCCATGACCTCCACCTGCTTCCTTCTTTAAGCTTGCATCTTTCCACAGCCTTTTGCATTATTCAGCCTTTCAAAACTACTCACAGATCCCCAGGGACTCATCATGCCTCCCTTCCCTTGCACATACCACTTTCTCCCCCCAATTTTTTTTTTTTTTTTTTTTTTTTGCCACCACACTTCCCTCTTCACCATTTTTCAAGAGTCTATTAAATTTTTGCCTTTTCTGTGAAAACCTTATTGGCATTCTCTTCTCTAGAATATCCCTACTGGTCCCTCTTTACCTCATTGTAAGGCATACAGATTCTATCATGGCTCCCAGGACTTTTTCTTACTTATATGTGTGTTTTTCTTCCTCAATCTTTAGCAGCAGGAGGCTTGAAACATTTACTATTTTTATCCCTGGAACTCAGGGAGTGTTTGTGGAATGAATGGAATGTTGGATGCTCTCCCTAATTTCTAACTCATAAAAATCCAAACAAAACCTCTCTTTGTCTGTTTATTCTCAGAGCCTCCCCACATGGACTCTTCTCGTAACAACTCTGTTCCCCTTCCCCACCCAGTGTTGTTACCCAACAAGTCCTGTTATATACAACTGCCTAGTTCTTCACCCTCTTTAGACTTAGTTCTTTATCTGACTCCTTCATGTTTTGTAGTCCAACATCACATTGCTCATCAGCCATATTCTTTTTAGCAAACTTTTATTTGTCTACTAAATACTTTGCCCATTTCTGGCTATCCAAAAACACCAACTGTGCTTGTTGAAAAGCAATATTGCTTGCTAAATTGATTTTTGCTATTAGATCATATCCAGAAATATCTTCTTTAAAAATAAAACAAGCCCAAACAGAAAGACAGTATAACAATGGTTAATGAAGACCATTTGCTAAAACAGATTGGCTGACAGTCTGGGCTCTGTAGATAGTCCTGGATTTGAACCTTGCCTCCCATCCTAACTCACTGGGTGACCTCGGGGCAAGTTGCTTGACTTCTGACTTGGATGGCTCATCTGTGAAAGGGGAGAATCACAGGTAAATTTGTATTGTTGTGAGAACTAAACAAATTCAGCAAAATACGTAGCCAACAACAAATAATCAATAAGTGATAACTGTTATATTATCATTTTCTGATGATGTTGATGATTATTATTATTAATTCAATGCACCTCTGGTATTACCTTGAAGAATAGCTAGTGACAGCTTTCCTTTGGGTTTAGAGTGTGACTCAAAGTGTGTTTGTGAAGCTGGTTTTCGTTTTTTAGTATCAACGTAACAGGTTCCCTGAGAATCTTTTGCTGTCAGTTTATATTTTAACAAGGGCTTATGCTAACAGATTATTATTCCACAGTGATTTCATCTGGAGTCAATGCTGAGCCCAACCTGGAATCTGAAGCCCTAGTGTAATTCTCCATATCAAAAGCCAGGCTCTGGGAGATAGTCGCACACTGCAAAGCAGCATTGACTTTTCTGGGCTTGTTGCATTATCATTGCAGTTGTTTTTATTATTATTCTCATTTTTTTTTCAATAAGGAGCTGAGAACCACTAAAGGAAAAAGAAAAAGACTCTGTAGCCTCAATAATGTGATAAAGTGTCATTGGCAGCAGGAATTTGCAGGATCTCACTGTCGACCCAGGTAACAGCTTGTGACATTGTCTTGGACAAAGGAAATCACTCTCTTTGATGAACACTTTGGGATGATTTTCAGCTTCTGATATTCTCTTCCTCTTAGACAGCTACTGTAACAAAAGCCTGTAGGGAGAGCTCAAGCTTCGCCTATTTACAATACCCAACACTGACTCTGTATTTTAATTTAAAAAAACAACCTCAGAGCTTCGATCACTTTCATATTTAATATTTTGTCTTAAAATAGCTCTCTATTTTATTTTGCTTTTGAAAATTAAAACATAGTTTATACGATGGGCAACAGGGAACAAAGAGAGAGAGAGAGAGAGAGAAATGGTGAATCAGAAGCAATGACTTTTAACAACTGAAGCTCATCTCTTCCCCTCTTGAGGCAAGGTAATGGCAAGTGCTATGGCATTGCTGATTCTCACATGCCAGCTCAGACCCAGGCAGAACAGCATGCCATCGATTTCAGCAATCTCTGTGTATTTCTGAGAAAACACATACACTCAAATGCACATACACATACACACACCATTAAACTAAGTAAATTCTACAATGAGCCACCTGTCTGTTAAACATGATTATACAAATGTGATTTAAGATGCTTACTGAGTTTTCCCTTCAATTCCTGTTTTGTAGACAAATTGGAAACCACCTGTGGACTCCGGACCATGGTGTGACCCTTTTCTGGCTCCTTTCCAAACTCAAAATCAGTAGAATAATTGCCAGCCTGGGTTCAAGCCTTTCCCAGCTCCTGAATAAGTTACCGACCAGTGAAACAGTACACAAAAGCACCTGCAAATCATATAACTTGGTCAATCACTTCAAAATCTCTCTCTGGCTTTTTGCAGGCTGGGCTTCATGCTGCCTGACGCAGCACGCTGGTTGTGTTCAGCCATTATGCAATGATGTTCCATGTTGCCAGTAAACCATGGCTTTATGCCACTGTTCAGTATAGCAACTCCATTTAGCTTTATTTATTGGATTTTTAAATCCTCTTGTACAGTAGGTGTTGATCTCTCCTGAAGTTGTGATTACATCTCTAACTATTGACACTTCATTCACAGCCAATTCCTCCATTCTTTGCCCTCATGCTGACATGAAATGGTAGTTCTTCCAACTCTGCACTCTCTAAGCCCTTGACCCTGGTCCATTACATTTTTGCCACAAAAACAGAATAGGGAGTACAGATCTGCCAAAAAGTTCATTTCCTTAGCATCTTGGAATCCTCAAATTGTCTTTCATTGCTGTCCTGCTTCTTTAAGGAGGCAGGATCTGTAGAGGTAAGATTGAATTGACATACCAAAGGGCTCTGAGATCCATTTACCTCTAAACAGCTATCTCTCTCCCATCCACGAATTTAGTTTTTGTTTTGTTTTGTTTTCCTTTATCTGCCTGGGACACCGTCTATCAAGTTATTGAAATAGTCGATAGCTCTTATATGAGGGATAAACTTCGGAAGTTTCAGCAGTTTCAGTATGTTGGGGAAAAAACCTACAATGAAAATTTAAAACCCCAAGTTTGAATATCAACTTAGCCATGAATTAGTTGTGTGATTTTTTTTTAGTAACTTGACTTCTCTGAACCTCAGCTACCTCATTTATGAAATGAGAGGACCATAGTCTTCCTCACAGCCTCACTCTGCAGCTTGAATGAGAAACGTTCACCCAAGTATCTGACACGCGCAGGATTGTCTGTCAGTTTTCGTTTCATTTCCAATTTTGCCCTTTGCTGTCTTAGGTTCACCAGACCAATTATTGCCCACAAAAGACAAGACAATCATTCTGTCATATTTCTTCACCCTGGTGTAGGTCAGATTAAGGAGTTTGATCTTATCATTCTGCTGTTGACTTGTGTTATCCTTTCTGGCCTTTTCTTGATGCCTGGAATTCTCCTTGTATTTACTCCTTTTAGTGGAAACATTGATTTAATGAGGCTTAATGGGTTTCTAACCTCTTACTTAGGTGATCCAGAAGTCTGCAGTTCTAGCATGTATTTACTTTGGCTTTAGAATACATTGCTGCAGGTGGGTCTGGGATCTTAACAAAAAATTCCTGAAGACTCCTTAATGGAGAAATAAATAAGCCTTGTAGAAAAGCATTCTGTATTTTGGGCAGAGGAGGTCTGATTCAGTGTAATGCAATTTCAACAAGAAAAAAACAAGAAGAGTGATGAAAGATAGGGTAGCTCCCTTTCCTTTAAAGAGTTAAGCAGAAAAATTAGCTCTTGGTGTGAGAGGACCAGCACAGTGGAGGGCAGATTTTATACCGGCTGTATAAAGGCTTAAGTTTGCTATCTTTCTTCTTGTTTTTGAAATGTGGAAAAGAGGAACAAGGAACTATTTAGAGAAAGAGAATCTATGAGAAATAACAGATTGTCAAAGTATTTTGTTGTGACTTTCCTAGAGACGAAAGCCAGAGTCTCAAGAAAAGTTACATAATAGAGCACTAACATTTATTAACAATTATTATATAAGGGATGGGGGAGCATGTGTAGGCATAGAGTGGGTGCTTTGTGTTTAATGGCCAAATGTCTAAGAAATTCTGAGATCAAATTAGACAAGTATCTCTATTACAAAAATTCTAAGAATCTTTGATATGTTACTATATGTTATGAAACATCAAGAAGTCAATTAAGTGTGCCAGTGTTACAAATTCAGTTCTCCTAAGAACCTGTTTTTAGAGAGCATATTAAAAAACTAGTCTTCAGCAGAATACTTTTCACACTGAGAGACTCTGTCAAAATGTGGAAGACCCATTAATGTCAACGAATAGGAAGATTTTTGACATAAAACTTGCGTAAATTCCTATACTCTGTAAGATTCAGGATATCTTTTTGTCAAGATAGAAGAAGCCAGGATGAAGAAGAAAGAAAGAAGGAAAGGAAGGAAGAGAGGGAGAGAAGGAGAAAATAGAAAAAAAAAAAAGAAATCCAAAGTATCAAAGCCCAGTGAATAGGGTATTGTGATTTAGTGATAGGAGGACTCAAATAAAAAGAAACATGGTTAGAGTATTGGAGCAGAATTCACAAAAACAGCATTCTGGCCAAGAACCTGCTCCCATCAGCCACGTAACTGTAGAACCACAACCAGTTCTTTATGACTTAAGTGCCATTCTCCATAAAATGAAGAATCTAGATGAAAGTTAAGTTCTCTGTCAATATTATCATTCATAGAATCACATACCTCAAGGTCACCTCAGAAACCATGTAACTACTCAATTCCTATTGCTACCCCAAAAAGATGGACATCAGGCTCAATTTGGACCTTTCAGTACAGAGAATTCACATCCTGACAAAGTCCACTCCAATTTGAACAGATCTAACTGCAAAAAGATTAGTGCTGTTGCTCATTTTGAATCAAATCTTTATTTAACTTCTATGTATGTGTCCTTATTTTGCAATCTAAAATCACAAAGAATTAGTCTAAACCTTTAAAAATGTGGTAGTAGCCACTATTGTCTCCCATACATAATTTCTTCTCTAGCATAAATATCCCAATTTCCTAGGGAGGAAAGTGGCTGCCATTCGGTGGAACCCCGCCGGCCAAGCCCGCACTGACCCCCGAGCTGAGTACGGGATTTCAGACGGGGAAGGAAGCGATACAGTCCCACCCCCACAACGGAAACCCCTCCAAGGCAATCAGCGGCCACCATCTTGGAGAGCTGAAGTATCCACCGCCACTCTCCGACAGACTGCAACAATAAAACAGGTCTGTGTCTCCTAGGCTCTCCTAGGCTTTCCGGGGGAGGGAGTATCAGAGTGAGCCCGCATAAAGACTAGGGGAAAACTAGAGACACCTGACCTTCAAATCCCCCTCCCATCAGCAGCCAAAACGAAACCTGTATAGCCAGCGCTGGGGGAGGGGCAAGCAGAAAAAATCGAAACGATAGAGTGCCGGGGATCCCAATAGCCAATTGTGTGACCCTGGGGACCCAGGCTGACTGATTCGCCCGGCCTTCCCCACGGCTACAGAAGGCGGGGCGCCGCAGAGAAGCGATTAATTAGCAAGCAGGGAGAAAAGTGGCTGCAATTCTGTGGAATCCTGCTGGATGAGCCCGCACTGACCCCTGGGCTGAGTACGGGATTTCAGAGGAGGAAGGAAGCGGTACAGTTCTATCCCCCACAATGGGAACAAAACAATAGAGTGCCGGGGTCCCCAATAGACACCCTCCACACCCAACAAACGGCAAGTCCAGAGTACAGTTTGAACTGCCGAGAGCCATCACTCAGGGGAAATCTGGTCTAGCAGGAGAAACCAAGACTAGCAGGAGAAACTAGGGGACTAGAGGCCAGGCCCTCGCGACTGGGCGGCTGGAAACCGCAGGCCTGCCACTGACAGTTCACCCACTGCCCGCGTAACTGGGCGGTAGGAGAACGCCCGCACACCGGCTACTGACCACAGGACGGGGTGCCTAGAGATCGCCCGCCCACCAGCGACAGCTGGCCCGCTGCCTGTGCGACTGGGCGGATGAAGTCCACTCCCCCGCCGGCGACCGTTCACCCGACCGCTGCCTGAGATACTGGGCGGCTGGAGACTGCCCGCCTGCCTTGACGGGGAGCTGAAACCAAACAGAGACAGTCCAGTCACACAGCCCCATTAGGACACCCCAGCAAGGAGCTTGGGGCCCGTCATAGCAGACTAGTGACGTCACTGGAGCTCGGCCGTCGGAATTCCTTCCCAGCAGAATCCACGTTAGCAGGCACAGTTTAACAACACAAAGAAGAAACAACAGAGTAATACAGAAGCAAAACAAACCTATAGAAGAGAGCAGAAACACGGCAATCAAATAGAGCTGGAAAATAACGTGGACAACATGAGAAAACAAGGGAAAAAAGGAGTACAAACAATACAGGACAACTTAATTCTACAAGAGGACATAGAAACATCAGAAGCAGGGATACGGAATGAACTCAAGGCCTACCTAACTCGAATGGAAAGGAATATTAGGGAAGACATGAGACAGCAAGTCCAAGCAATAAAAGTATATTTTGAAAATGAATTAAACAAACAAATTCAAATGGCAAAGAATGAGCTCTACCAGGAGATAGAGATCTTAAAAAAAAAATCAAACAATAATCCTAGAATTGCAGGAAAATATAAACCAAATTAAAAACTCAAACGAGAATATTACAAACAGACTTGATCAAGTAGAAGTCAGAACATCAGATAATGAAGACAAGGTTTATCAACTTGAAAAGAATATAGTCAACACAGAAAAGATGCTTAAATCCCATGAGCAATCTATTCAAGAGATATGGGATGTCATAAAAAAACCAAATTTGAGGGTCATCGGGAGAGAAGAAGGCACAGAGACTCAAACCAAAGGAATGGACAGCATATTAAATGAAATAATTCTAGAAAACTTCCCAGAGATGAAAGAAGAAATGGATTGCCAAATCCTGGAAGCCTACAGGACCCCAAACATTCAAAACCATAACAGACCACCTCCAAGACATATAATTATGAAGATAGCCAATGTACAGAACAAGGAGAGAATATTAAAAGCTACGAGAGAAAAGAGGCAGATTACATTCAGGGGTAAACCAATTAGGTTAACGACTGATTTCTCATCACAGACTTTGAAAGCGAGAAGATCCTGGAACAATGTATTTCAAACGCTGAAAAATAATGGATTCCAACCAAGAATACTGTATCCAGCAAAATTAAGCTTCAGATTTGACAATGAAATTAAAATCTTTCACGATAAACAAAAGCTAAAAGAATTCGCAGCAAGAAAACCAGCACTGCAAAGCATTTTGAGCAAAATACTACAAGAAGAGGGATTGAAAAATAGTGCCCAAAACTAACAGCAGGAGGTGTCTCAATAAAGGGGGAGGAAAATAACCAAAAAGTAAAACCAGCCAAACAAAAATAAATAAATAAAGAAGCATGACTGGAAGTACAAATCATATCTCAATTGTAACCTTAAATGTTAATGGCCTAAACTCACCAATCAAGAGACATAGGCTAGTAACCTGGATCAAAAAAACAAATCCAACAATATGCTGCCTTCAAGAGACTCATATGATAGGAAAACACATACACAGGCTGAAGGTAAAAGGTTGGGAAAAATCATACCACTCACATGGCCCTCTGAAGCAAGCAGGAGTGGCCATACTCATATCGAATAAAATCAACTTCAAACCTAAGTTAATCAAGAAGGATAAAGAAGGACACTATATCCTGTTAAAAGGAACCATCCACCAACATGACATAACAATTATCAATTTGTATGCACCAAACACTGGAGCTACAACGTTCATAAAACAAACTCTCCTCAAGTTCAAGAGTCTAATAGACCACAACACAATAATTATGGGTGACGTCAACACACCGCTCTCGCCATTAGACAGATCCTCTAGACAAAAACTGAATAAAGAAACTATAGAACTCAACAGCACAATCAATAACCTAGACTTAACCGACATATATAGAATATATCAACCATCATCAAGTGGATACACGTTCTTCTCAGCAGCAAATGGATCCTACTCAAAGATAGACCATATATTATGCCATAAGGCAACGCTTAGTAAATATAAAGGCGTGGAGATAATACCATGCACCATATCTGATCACAATGGAATGAAATTGGAAATCAATGATAAAAGAAGGAAGGGAAAATCCTACATCACATGGAAAATGAACAATATGTTACTGAATGATCAATGGGTTACAGAAGACATAAAGGAGGAGATGAAAAAATTCTTAGAGACAAATGATAATACAGACACAACATACCGGAATCTATGGGACACAATGAAAGCAGTTTTAAGAGGAAAATTCATTTCTTGGAGTTCTTTCCTCAAAAAAGAAATAACCAACAAATAAATGAACTCACACTACACCTCAAAAACCTAGAAAAGGAAGAGCAAAACAACAGCAAATGTAGTAGAAGACAAGAAATAATTAAAATTAGAGCAGAAATCAATGAAATTGGGCTGGGGATGTGGCTCAAGCGGCAGCGCGCTCGCCTCGAATGCGTGCGGCCCGGGTTCGATTCTCAGCACCACATACCAACAAAGATGTTGTGTCCGCTGAGAACTAAAAAATAAATATTAAGAAAAAAAAATTCTCTCTCTCTCTTTCTCTCTCTCCCTCTCACTCTCTCTTTAAAAAAAAAAAAGAAGAAATCAATGAAATTGAAACAAAAAAAACCATTGAAAAAATTGATAAAACTAAAAGTTGGTTCTTTGAAAAAATAAATAAGATAGACAAGCCCTTAGCCATGCTAACGAAGAGAAGAAGAGAGAGAACTCAAATTACCAACATACGGGATGAAAAAGGCAATATCACAACAGACACTACAGAAATACAGAAGATAATTAGAAAGTATTTTGAAACCCTATATTCCAATAAAATAGAAGATAGTGAAGATATCGATAAATTTCTTAAGACATATGACCTGCACAGATTGAGACAGGAAGACACACACAATTTAAACAGACCAATAACAAAGGAAGAAATAGAAGAAGCCATCAAAAGACTACCAACCAAGAAAAGCCCTGGACCAGATGGGTATACAGCGGAGTTCTACAAAACCTTCAAAGAAGAATTAATACCAATACTTTTCAAGCTATTTCAAGAAATAGAAAAAGAAGGAGCTCTTCCAAATTCATTCTGTGAGGCCAACATCACTCTGATCCCAAAACCAGACAAAGACACTTCAAAGAAAGAAAACTACAGACCAATATCTCTAATGAACTTGGATGCAAAAATTCTCAATAAAATTCTGGCGAATCGAATACAAAAACATATCAGAAAACTTGTGCACCATGATCAAGTAGGATTCATCCCTGGGATGCAAGGCTGGTTCAATATACGGAAATCAATAAATGCTATTCACCACATCAATAGACTTAAAGACAAGAACCATATGATCATCTTGATGGATGCAGAAAAAGCATTTGACAAAGTACAGCATCCCTTTATGTTCAAAACACTAGAAAAACTAGGGATAACAGGAACTTACCTCAACATTGTAAAAGCTATATATGCTAAACCTCAGGCTAGCATCATCCTAAATGGAGAAAAACTGAAGGCATTCCCTCTAAAATCTGGAACAAGACAGGGATGCCCTCTATCACCACTTCTATTCAATTTAGTTCTCGAAGTACTAGCCAGAGCAATTAGACAGACAAAAGAAATTAAAGGCATAAAAATAGGAAAAGAAGAAATTAAATTATCGCTATTTGCGGATGACATGATAATATACCTAACAGACCCAAAAGGGTCTACAAAGAAACTGCTAGAGTTAATAAATGAATTCAGCAAAGTGGCAGGTTATAAAATCAACATGCATAAATCAAAGGCATTCCTATATATCAGCAACAAAACCTCTGAAATGGAAATAAGGAAAACCACTCCATTCACAATATCCTCAAAGAAAATAAGATACTTGGGAATCAACCTAACAAAAGAGGTGAAATACCTATACAATGAAAACTACAGAACCCTAAAGAGAGAGATAGAAGAAGATCTCAGAAGATGGAAAAATGTACCCTGTTCATGGATAGGCAGAACTAACATCATCAAAATGGCGATATTACCCAAAGTTCTCTACAGGTTTAATGCGATGCCAATCAAAATCCCAACGGCATTTCTTGTAGAAATAGATAAAGCAATCATGAAATTCATATGGAAAGGCAAAAGACCCAGAATAGCAAAAGCAATTCTAAGCAGGAAGAGTGAATCTGGAGGTATAGCGATACCAGAGTTCAAACTGTACTACAAAGCAATAGTAACAAAAACAGCATGGTACTGGTACCAAAACAGGCAGGTGGACCAATGGTACAGAATAGAGGACACAGAGACTAATCCACAAAGTTACAACTATCTTATATTTGATAAAGGGGCTAAAAGCATGCAATGGAGGAAGGATAGCATCTTCAACAAATGGTGCTGGGAAAACTGGAAATCCATATGCAACAAAATGAAATTGAATCCCTTTCTCTCACCATCCACAAAAGTTAACTCAAAATGGATCAAGGAGCTAGATATCAAATCAGAGACGGTGCATCTGATAGAAGAAAAAGTTGGCTCCGATCTACATATAGTGGGGTCAGGCTCCAAATTCCTTAATAGGACGCCCATAGCCCAAGAGTTAATAACAAGAATAAACAAATGGGACTTACTTAAACTAAAAAGTTTTTTCTCAGCAAGAGAAACAATAAAAGAGGTAAATAGAGAGCCTACATTATGGGAACAAATTTTTACCCCTCACACCTCAGATAGAGCCCTAATATCCAGAATGTACAAAGAACTCAAAAAATTAAACAATAAGATAACAAACAACCCAATCAACAAATGGGCCAAGGACCTGAACAGACACTTCTCAGAGGAGGACATACAATCAATCAACAAGTACATGAAAAAATGCTCACCATCTCTAGCAATCAGAGAAATGCAAATCAAAACCACCCTAAGATACCATCTCACTCCAGTAAGATTGGCAGCCATTATGAAGTCAAACAACAATAAATGTTGGCGAGGATGTGGGTAAAAGGGTACACTTGTACACTGCTGGTGGGGCTGCAAAATGGTGAGGCCAATTTGGAAAGCAGTTTGGAGATTCCTGGGTAAGCTGGGAATGGATCCACCATTCGACCCAGCTATCGCCCTTCTCAGACTATTCCCTGAGGACCTTAAAAGAGCGCACTATAGGGATACGGCCACATCAATGATTATAGCAGCACAATTCACAATAGCTAGACTGTGGAACCAACCTAGATGCCCTTCAATAGATGAATGGATAAAAAAAATGTGGCATCTATACACAATGGAGTATTATGCAGCACTAAGAAATGACAAAATCATAGAATTTTCAGGGAAATGGATGGCATTAGAGCAGATTATGCTAAGTGAAGCTAGCCAAGCCCTAAAAAACAAATGCCAAATGTCTTCTTTGATATAAAGAGAGCAACTAAGAACAGAATAGGAAGGAAGAGCATGAGGAAAAGACTAATAGTAAACAAAGACGAATGGGGGGAGAGAAAGGGAGAGAGAAGGGAAAGCATATGGAAATGTTAGGAGACCTTCAATGATACACAAAATTATAAGAGGTTATGAGGGGCAAGGGGGGAGGGGGGAAAAAGGGGAGAGAATTGAACAATAGCAGAGGAGGTAGAGAGGGAAGATGGGAGGGGAGGGGGGATAGTAGGGGATAGGAAAGGTAACAGAATATAACAGTCACTAATATGCCATTATGTAATATTGTGAGTATGTAACAGTTGTGATTCTGCAATCTGTATCTGGGGGTAAAAATGGGAGTTCAAACAACAGTTGAGTCTAATGTATGAAAGACGATATATCATGAGCTCTGTAATGTTTTCAACAATCAATAAAAAAAATTAAAAAAATAAATTAAAAAAAATAAAATGTAAAAAAAAACCAAAAAAACCAATTTCCTTTAATCATTTTTCTGACAAAGTCTAGTTTTCCTCAACACACTCATCACTATCTTTTTACTACGTTATGGGTTTTCAATGTCTGTGTACATTATAATACCACATATGTATTAAGCATTTGCTATGTTCATATGTATTATATATATATATATATATATAAATACATATTTATATATATATATAAATACATATGAACATAGCAAATATATATATTTATATATATATAAATATATATATATATAAATACATATATATATAAATATATATATGTTCATATATATAAATATATATAGCATATAAATATATGCTATGTTCATATGTATTTATATATATATAAATACATATTTATATATATATAAATACATATGAACATAGCAAATATATATATTTATATATATATATATATATATATATATAAATACATATGAACATAGCAAATGCTTAATATATATGTGGTATTATAATGTACACAGACATTGAAAACCCATAACGTATTCAAAAGATATATATATAAATAATATATATGAAGCAATGATGGTGTATATCAGGCACTGTTCAACCCAATTTAATTATGTACATTAACACATTTAATTCTCTCAGAAATCCTGTGAGATATTTTAAATATTTTCACTTTTTCTTAGATGAGGAAACTGCAGTATAATCTATATCGGTGCCTTTCAAATTTTAATGTACATAAAAGATGTCCTGAGTTTTTGTTAAAATTTATATTCTAACAGTAGGATTTCTGTGGGACCTAAAGTTCTACATGCTCCCAAGTGATATTGGTGCTTGCTACTGGTCCAAGGACCTTAATTAAAATGGAAAAGTTCTATATTATGCAAAATGCTAAAATGATATAAAGTGATAATATAAAAAAGCCTTAAACTGCAGTAGCAATAAATATTGTTAGTGATGTTATAGGAGGTTTCAGAGAATTATATTTATTTTTCCAGCTTAGAGCCTTACCTGGAGATCTTCTTCCTACCAACAAGAACTGGCTTACAAAATCTCTTTGACCTCTGAAGTAAACAATAACAATAACAAAACAATAACATTTTTTAAGCACTTTCCATGCGTCAATACCTAAAACATCTTACATTATTCCATGCTTCCAACAGTCCTGTGAGGTAAATCATACCATCATTGTACTTATAATGAGAAAACTCAGGCAAAGGAGAATGAAACTAATGTTTTCTTGTTTCTTGTTAGAGGAAACAAGAAGATTGGGTATACTGGAAGATTGGGTAGACTAAGATCACACCTCTAATAAATAGTAGAACTAGGTAGAAACCTCCTGACACCCTGTATTTGAGTCTAGTAGGGAAAGGTCACTTCTTGGTGGACAGATGTGGACCCATGTTATCTGTGATAGAGGCTAGAGTAAGAGTGAACACTAATCAAGTATATAAACAGAGGCCGCTGAAATGCTATAGTTAATAATAATGACCTTAAATATTTAAAATACTAGATGTAGCTCAGGTCCCAGGCTAGAATCATCCGCATGCAAGTCCTGTCCTCTGTGAGCTCATAGTCCAGCTGGAAAGCCACTTACAAACAAATAACTCTCCAGCAGAATATCACCAATCATAAACAGGGGTGCCTGGTGATGGGAAAGGAACAGGAAAGGCAGTCATCAGCTGGACTGGAGGTAGGAGCATCCCAGAGTGAACCATGAGAGCAAAGACAGGGACAGCTAATCTTACTTTGGCTTAGTTGTAGTAACACATAGGATTTTTAAATATATATATATATATATATATATATATTAATTTTAATTGTAGGTGGACATAATAATAATTTTATTTATTTTTATGTGGTGATGAGGATCAAACATGCTAGGCAAGGATTCTACCACTGAGCCACAACTCCAACCCCAATACATAGGATTTTTTAAAAAAAAATATGTTTCCTTCATTTCCTTCATCAGGTATCTTATTTTAATGGACCCCAGATTGTGTTCCTAAGGAAAACTGCTCTTAGGTAAAAACTGCAAAATTTCTCCATTGTAAGTTTGATTTTCCTTTTAATATTTTTCTTCTTAAATTTGTTGGTATCAACTTTTGCTGGTCATTAAAGAAATATCTGGTAGAAGGGCTGGGGTTGTGGCTCAGAAGTAGAGCACTCACCTAGCATGTGTGCACTGGGTTCGATCCTCAGCACCACATAAAAAAATAAAATACAATAAAATATATATATATATATATATATATATATATACAATGTATTAATACATATGTACATATATACATATGTTTTAAGCAATAGCTATGTGCATATGTATACTATATATAATATACATATATATGAAGCAATGACGGGTATATCAGGCACTGTTCAACCTACTATGTACACATTTAATTTTATATATATATATATATATATATATATATATATATATATATATATTTGTTATATATATAACAAATGTGTATTTGTTAAATGTGTGTGTGTGTATAAATATCTAGTAGACATTAGAGAAGCCTAGATTAATAATTATCCCTAGATTCTTTTCATCAATGTATTAGCATAAATCACTTTCCAAGGTATTGTCAAACACTAGTTTTCAGGGGCTATGCTGTATGAACAGTGTGCTCTGATTACTAAGAATTATTAAATTCACCAGTTTTAATCAACTTTATAGTTTGTATTTTTAAATGTGCATGGGTATCAGGCCAGCACAGGTTACAAAGGGGAACTTGTCCTATACATCAGTAATACAGACAGATTCAAGTCCCTTGACTTTTTGTGAGACACGTGAGAGTATAAATAACAACAATAACAAAAAACGAATAAATAATTGAAGTTGGGGAATTTATGCTCAAAATTATATATGAAAGGAACTGATCGAGGAGCCCATGTGGATTACAGGCGCTGCACACTCTATAATTCTTATTTTGCTGAGACATAGCAAATATCATGTGGAGAGAAGTTTTTTATCTATCTGTTTGGGAAGAAAGGAGAATAAAGAATCAAAAGAGAGAAGCAAAAAGGAAGGCTGGCAGGTACTGCCCGCCCTCCCACTTTTCAGAATAGCACTCTGTAGCCTCTTTTAAGGTGTGCTCTCTCTGAGTTCCACTATACCTGAGCATAGGGACATGTCCTCCCTATCAAAGGAGTGTGTTTGTTCATCCAGCAGGATTCTCTGAGTTGATTGATTGTCACTTTGATAGGTTCCAGGGAAATAGATGCCTCATGTTTACTAACATAGGAGTGAATGGTGCAGAAGAGAGAGTCAGGAGTGCAAAGAAAGATAATTAGTAAAGCATTGTTGTGCTGGGTAGTGGGGAGGTGTCTCTCAGAGAAGAGCAGCCTTGAAGAGACCCAGGGAAAGAAGGAAATGATGTTAAAGAAAGAGGAGATGCTTCTTTTAGAAAACAAGTAACCCCTAATCAGAATATGAAAAAATGAGGGTACAATTTTAGAAAGACTAAAAGGAAAGAGCTTTCTAGACAGAAAAAAAAAGCATGATATTCAAAGCCACAGAGATCTGAAAAAAATAAGACCCATTTAAGAAATTGCGAATGTACACAGTAGGTAGGGTGACTATAGATAAAGCAATGCACTGTATACATTTGAAAAAGCTGAAAGACGAGATTTTGAAAGTTTTCACCATAAAGACATAATCAATTTTTAACGATATAAATATTTAAATTGACTTAAACATTATGCAATTAGACATGTATGAAAACATAACATGATACCACATTAGGGTGTACAATTTTTATTTTTATATGCAGGTTAAAATATATTAAAAGTAAAAAAAAAAGTCTTTTTAAAGAGCAAAAAACATTAATTAATTAAAAACAGCAATTTGTCACAGCTGTAGTTTAGGTGGTGCTTCTTGCAACACCCTTATTTCCTATGGTGTTTGCTTAGAGATGCCATTGAGTTGTATGGTAACGGATTAAACAGACACTGAAAGTTGGAAGCAAGGGAGAGGCAATGGCCAATAGGACTGGAGAGGTGTGATTAGACCGTAATTAACTTTAGTCGTAGATTGCCCATGGGGAGTGAGGCAAATGACCTGATAAGAATGATCCCTGGGATTGGTTTAGGAGTATATAAATGGTGGTGCCATTTGATAGACACATGGGCACCTATTATAATTTTAAATTTCCCATTATAGACCTTCTGATGAGCTTCCTGCAAATTAAAGAAAGGACACTGATTTAAAAATGATTCAAAATATCATTTTATCTTAGTAAGTTCTATCACTATCTGAATGATCCCTGTGGTCTTTGGTCTAAAATTAGACACTATTCGCTGCTTTCTTGTACCACATTATTATAATATTCCCTTTCATTGGGGACATGACAATCCCTGTGAAAACATCTTGGGGAAAAAAAGGAATCATAAGCAGTTAAAAGTAAGTGAGAAGCATCAAGTTATTAGGCAAGGCATTGAAAAGATAAATGGCTTGTGAAGGAAAATGTAATTAACAGGTTACACTGTATATGTTTGCAAAATACCTATGATGCATGAAAATGTTTTTGTCTACTTAATTTTCCTAAGATTGTGTGTTTATATTTAAATTAATTAAATGCAAACAGCCTTGTGCTCTAAATAATTTTGTGGTAACTGATATGTGCAGCCGAATCAATAGACTGTAGTTAAAAGTGGCTAACCCAAACACTTGTGGTGTAAGAAAACTTTCTCACTGGTGAGGACCTGAGAATGGGAGTTCCATAGGGTAAGTTACTGTCCTTGAGGAGAAGGAATCCCAGTGCCTCTGTGTGCAACAGCCAGGCCTTCCATACAAAGAGAGACTTGCAGCTTATTAAGTTTTGCGAGGAACACAAGCACCTTGACAGTAGAGATCTTCATCTATTTTGTTCACTGACGTATCCCAAGTGCTTAGAAAAGACTAAGTGTTCAATAAGCATTTGCTTAATTAATGAATCATTGAATAAATTAATTAATAAATTGCCCCAACAGCTTAACAGCATGATACGAGAGCAGGGATTTGACACCATAAGTCTTTATTTTAACTTTCATTGGCAATGTGATACTGAGTAATTCACTTGATATTTTGAGACTTGGTTTCTTCATCAATAAAAATGGGGACAGTAACTGTGGAAATGAGGTTAGAAGAAATAGTTGATGAGAAAGCATATGATAAACTAAAGGACTGTGGTATTTATGTAACTCCTTAAAGGCAGAGATTCTGCTTTTGCGTTACTAATTACTTTTTCAATTCCCAGTACTCATGTATTATTTATTTTCCAATCCCCTTGCACACATCAGTCCATAATAAGTGTTGGTTAAAATGACTTGAATTCATGATGGCTAGTACATTTTACATGGGGAAGTAGGGAAGAAAGCAAGTTGGCCTTGAATGAGAAGTCACCGCCAGAAAGTGTCTGAAGTTGCTTCATTACAGTTTCTAAGATCTGAGCTTCTTTCTCAGTGTGGAGTCTCTCAGACCAATTTCTAGAATCACTTTGATCAAGACAATTATCCCCCCTCATGTAAAATTACGACAGTGTGTAACTAAGTGACTGGCTCTTTGCAATACAGATCTATTCCTGAACAAATGGTACCACATTTTCAAATGTCCATGTTTACTGATACCATATATAGATATGTCCATGTGCATGTTTCTGTGCCCAGGAAAACTTTCTCATTCCCATCTTAGAGAGAGATTAGATTTCAAATTTCACTTGTAAGACTCTTATTTAAGACTTCCTTTGATAAGCATTAAACATTCAGAGCTCTGTGTTAAGTAAGTACTAGAATATGGAGATGACCACTCTGTCTTCCCTGCTACCTCTGACTGTGACTTCCCATTTTCTAGGGGCAAGGAAAACAAGGAGAAAACTAGCTTCTATGGGGACATGAGCAAAAGATGCCTTCGTAGCAATGCAGACTTGGAGGAGGGCATGGAAGAATGAGATATTTAGCAGGCAAAATGGAAAGTCCCGAGTGATTGTTTGGTTATGAGAGTTGATGGAGTGGATATAATCTAAGATGGTTGTCTGGGTGATGGCTTTAGTGAGTGGGTGAAGGTTTCACTGTTTGCTAAAAGAGAGACACTCAGAAGATAAGCAGTTTTAAAGTGGGAAATAATTATTGCAATATGTATATTGCTTAGCATGACTCTACTTGAGCAGATAGTATCTTTCCAGTAGTTTACACATAGGCCCTCAATATGTAATAAATAAATTCAATGAATCCCTGCTGTCATTTAGTAACTATGTAACTTTGGATATGTCACTAAAGCTTTCTAAATCTCTCATATATTTTCTTTTCAGTATACGAACATTAGTATCAACTTCATAAGATAATTTTTTTAAAAAATAGAATAAAAAGTGATACATGAAATGCTTAGCACATGTTGTACCGGTATATACTAATTACCACTTATGTTAATTCCTGTTTTATAGGGATCCTGTCCCTCATTCTGTCTCAGAACTTAGAAAAAAATAGAAGTGAATACTTGTCTTTTTATTGCTTTTTTAATAGTGTAAGTACATTTTAAAAATAATTGTTGAAAGGGCTTCTTACTGCTCTAAAACATATGTTTTATGTGATTTTGTAAGCACGTGAGCAACCTGATTAACTGAGTCCAGAGATTTTCAAGCAAAAGTTTTATTTATTTATTTATTTATTTATTTATTTATTTATTTATTATTTTTGTTGTAGTTGATACAATACCTTTATTTAATTAATTTCTTTATTTATACATGGTGCTGAGGATCAAACCCAGGGCCTCACATGTGCTAGGCGAATGCTCTATCTAGGGTCTAATTTAAAACCCCCACAGCACTCAAAACTGCCAGCCCATTTCCTATACACCTTTTCTTCACCTCTTCCACAAGATGGTTAGATCCATGATGAAGGATAAATGAGAAGAAATTGAAATAATAAAAAGTAAGAACTCACCCCCTCCAGCTTACTAACTTAAACTCCAATATTGTGTGTAAGAGCAGACCATACAGTCAACATAATTATATGCACAGCACATGTGCATATGCAAAAACATGTAAATCATACCACTTTAAATGCAAATATATGCGTGGTCTTTTTTATTATCTATGCCACTTAGATATGACCCTCAGGATAACCTTAGTGGAAACTACTGCCCTAGGTACCATTTTTTAAGTGAATCACTGATCTGAGATGTTTTTTAAAAAGGAACTCAGGAATGAAAAAGAAATATGTTTTACAGTTCACATCTGCGTGGGTTAAACCACCTGCTATGATTCTGTAGATTGTATTGCTTTTTGCTGCTTTGTACTATGAGTTAATTTTTATGTGTACATGTTTTTTCTCCCACCGCCCCCAACTCCAGATTGCAAATTCCTTGAAAGAAGGCACTGAGTATTACAGTCCATTATGTCCCATTATAACCTTGGTAAATCAAATGGAGGAGTGTCCCATCACATGAATTGACATCATTTTATCCATTCCTCATTCTCCACTCCATTCTCTCTCCCCTCTTTTTCCTCACTTTGACATCCTTCCAGGTCTCCCATCCCTTCCCTCCTTTTGGACTGTGCATTTTTTTTCTCTCCTTCTTGGCTCAGCACATTCCTGAATGGCCTGCTCGATTCAACCCACCCTGTACCCTGGCCTCAAAGTAACCTCCCATCAGATTTTTCCTAATCTCATGTTGGAGTTTATTCATCCACAGTTTTTAATCCTTTTTCTGTGGTTTTTTTCCTATGTCAAGGATCTATATGTTTTTTTCCTATGTCAAGGATCTATCTATGCCATTATGTCTCTTCAAAGATACAGTTATTTGCTTACCTAATGAGACAAAATGACCTGCTTACTCCTTAGGTATACTTTAACAAGCAGGACTTGCACAACCTTTCCTACAACCGTGTCTCACTGCATGCTAGGAGGGATATATGTCTATAGGCATATGAAATTGCCCAACTTAATGCCCTGCCCAGTGACTCCTTAAATTGCTTCTAGGATTTTTCTATCCTTATTTCTCCTTTCCCTTAGGGTGCTGATGTATCCATTTTATCCAGGAACTCTTCATATCCAAGTTCAAGCTTACTGATTGCTACTTCATTCCCATGCACCTGCCCAAATTCCCAGGTCTCTCTGCACCAAACTTGCCCATGGTTTTCACTGGCCTTAAGCATATGCTACATGCTCAAATAGTTTCTAAGGTCCTTGGAGAAATGTGCAATTCATTGCACTCTGTCAGCACAAATCTACAGAGGATAGCTTGTGACTGTGTTGATGCTTTTTAGGGAAAGTGCTAGGAGCCACAAGCAAATAATATGATGCATGGCACTTTCAGTTGTAAGGTGATGCCAGCTAGCCATTGAGATGATATGATTATGTTAAGATTTACATTCATATGGAAATTGGACTCCTGCTGTTCACCTTGGCCTGCTATGGGACTCATGTTACGGGACTCCTGGAGAGTTCCCATTGGTTGGGGAAGGATAGTAGGAGGGAATTCCGGGGGAGGTGGGGGGGGCGTTCAGGTAGACGCACGCGTGGGTGGACCGGTTTTGGCTTGCCGGCAGGTACGGAGTATTGGCGGCTTTTTCAAAAATAAAGTTTTGTTCCTGCTTGAGTGGCTCGTGATTCTGTGCCCAGCCAGACTGAGGCAGGAAAGAGCTCTTTTAAGGAACAGCCCTATCACATGTGCCAGGGAAGTCCAATGCCTGAGATTTTTGTTCCTGAAAAAATAAAACCAAAGTGATTTTTGAAGCAATTTAAAAACCTCTTTCTGAAAGCCTATTCATTCTTATTTTTTCAATGCTTTCCTATACAATAGGGGTCAGCAAACTTTTTCTGTAAAGGGGTAAATGTCAATATTTTAGATTTTGCTGGTCACAAAATCTCTGTCTCCACTATTCAATTTAGCCACTTTTGGGCAAAAAACATCCATATACAATAGCTAAATAAATAAATATTAAAATCACAGGAAAGAAGGAAGGAAGGAAAGAAGGAAGGCAGGGAGAGAGGGAGAGATGAAAGTAAGAAGTCTGGAGAGGTTGAGCGGAAGGTAAAGAGACTAGAAGAAATCTCATAATATGGTAATATCTGAATCCTAAAGGTGCTCCATCTTTTCTGTGTAAATTCAAGCCAGCTGCATGAAGTGGAAAAGTTATGAGTGGAGGATTCAATTTCCTACTTCTTACTTTACCATCAGTTCGTCTGGCCCTTCATTCATAGACTGAATCTGTTTTCTGATCTCTACACCTAGAATAATAATATCTGTTGGTTGTACCAAAACAGGTCTTTATGATCTATAAAGAGAGTCTTAAATGTATTTCTCTCACTTTTAGATTTCATATATTTAAAAATCATCAATGAAATAATCAGCCTATGAAATGATTATCTTAGATGCCAAAATATAACATTTGACCCATACTGCTATTTAAGAAAATCAGTTGGCAATATCTTTTGGTAAACTGTGTGAAGCCCTCCAGCATTACTAGTTCTTTACTAACTCACACTGGTATTTATAGGGTCTCACTGTTTAGCCAACAGAACCTTTAGATACTCTAAGTAACAAAATTAAAGTATCAGTCCCTTTTACAATTCAACTTTTCTTCTGATTATTAAAAAGGGTTAGTTTGTATTAACTAGAAATTTTAGGAAAATACAGGAAATATATAAAGGCAAAATCTAACACCATATTTATAGTAATAACCTAGAGATAACACTTCTTAATAATTTAATATTTCATTTTTTTCCTGAGGATATATACTCTCTTTATATTTAATCAGCCTCATACTTAACAAAATAAGTAAGAATTTCCACTAAATGTTATCAGAAAATATTTGGTATGACTTTCTAGTATGCAGTTCTATGGCATACTCTACTTTACTCAACAAATTTAAGGTATTCTTTTCAATTCTAGAGTCTATATGTGTGTGTATAAACATATGTGGCTTCCAAAGAAACTTTAATAATTTAATTCTATTTTTTCATAAACTTACCAGCAATAGGTTTTAAATTTTCACCAATGAACCATTGGAAATGTTATCATATCATCTTAATTTACATTCATTTAAATATTGCTATGGTTAAATATATTTTCACAAGTTGATTGGTTACTTGCAATTTCTCCTAGTGAAAATCTACAATTACATTGAGTAATTCATGATTTAAACTATTTTGAGAAAGTTGAGGTGTTTTTAAAATAATTTTTTACCAGTCACATATTGCCAATATATATTTTTTTTTTTTGGTTTTTACTTTTTAAGCGTGTTTATGTCATTTAACATATGGAGAGGGTTTTTTTTGTATATAATCAAATAGGGCACACTTTGTATTATTTGTCTGTATTTTTATGCTTCAGTGTATCTTTTCCAATTGGATTTCAGATTTTTACTCAATTTCTTCTTTTTCATTTACTTATTTACTTCCTCAACTGAGATTTCACTGTTTTGTCCATCTTAAATTTATTTCATTGCACCATGACATAAAAATATATAGTTTTAAAATAATGAGTAAATATCCCCAGATCACTGATTTGAAATGTTACCTTTATTCATATCCATGCATGCACAAATAAAAATACAAACATATAGGCTGTTGAGGAGTGGTTTCTCATAGTTTATCTATTTTCATATCACTATTGCTTTGTTTTAATTATCACAGTTTTAGGATATATTTAAATTTACCTTACAGCACAAGTAACTCCTTGTTTTTCAAATTTTTCATGACTGGCCTTATATAACATGGAAAAATATGCCTTATCTAGGCCAGTTACAGCAAGGAACCAATATTACCTCAGGCCTAAAATTGCAAAAAGAACTTTGTGGGGAAGTCAATCTGACACTGGAGGGCTCATCTAATCCACAGTGACCTTGCAAGGAGATGGGTCACCAATTACATGGTTACATGGCACCCTCACTGGAGAACTGAATTATGTCCCCTCAAAAGTACTTTGTCAAAGCCTGTGTTAGTCAGCTTTCCATTACTGTGACAAATACCGGAGATAATCAACTTGTAAAGAGAAAAGGTTTATTTGACTCATAGTTTTGGAGGTTTTGGTACATGATTGGTTGACTCCATTGCTTTTAGGCCCATGGTGAGGTAGTATATTATGGCAAGGGCACATGGTAGAGAAAGCTGTTTCCCTCATATTGGGTGGGAAGTGAGGAAAGAGAAAGCAAGAGATTGGAATCTCACAATCCCCTTCCATGGCATGCTCCCAGTAGTGACCTGAAATCTCCATCAGGGAACCACATCCCTATGGTGCTGAGATAGAGAATATGCATTTATCACCTGGTCCTGTGGGAGATATTCCAAATACAAATTATAGCAGAGTCCTAACTCCCAAGGTGAGTATTTGGAGATAGGGACCTTAGGAGATAATTAAGGTTAAATGAAGTCATTGGGACCCTAATTAGGGCTATTATCTTTATTAAAAGAGGAAGAGACACCAGGGTACTATCTTTCTCTCTCCTCAAGCACACATGAAAAGAACATGTGAGGATATAGGAGAAAGGGCATATCTGTAACCCAGAAAATAATTTCTGTTGCTTAATCCACCCATCCTGTAGAATTGTGTTACTATGCCTTAGCAGTCTCTTTCTTTCCTTCCTTCCAGCCTTTCTGCCTTTTCTTTTTGGTTCACACTACTTTGCAACACTCCTCTTTTATTTTTGAAATTTATTCCTTTGATCTCTCTTTCTCATTCCCATTCACTTCCTTTTCCCTGAAAATAACAAAATCCATTTGTCATCATATCTTGTTGAAAGATTTGCACGTTTCTATGAAATGTATATTGATATGTTTGTAACTTTAACTTATATAAATGCTACTATGCATTGTAAATTTCATTGTTTCTTGCTGTTTTTCACTACATGTAAAGTTTTTTAAAATGTATTCATATTCATAAGAGTACAGTCCACACATTGGTCATTGTGTGGCTTGATCTGTATTCATTCCTAACTTTGTATGGATTACTGTAGCATGCAGTCAATCATTTATGTATCCATCCATCCAGCAAAAGATACCTGAATTGATTCCAACTTCCACCACCAAAACAATGCCACAAGGAACATGCTCATTCATTTCCACTTATGGTTCTTCATAGAGTGGAATCTTTGGTCAAAAGACATATTTTTATTTAATTCATCCTTCACAACAGCTAAATTATTCTAAATCTAAGCAGTAGTGTCAGAATATACCTATATTCTTTCCTCCCACCAGCACTTAGCAATAATCAGCTACTGTTTTATATATCTGACAGTTCTTCAGGGACATGCATGCCATTGTTACTTTAATTTGCATTTCTCTAATTACTAATGGTTTTGAATATCTCTTTGTAAGTTTATTAGTCCTTTGAGTTTCATCTCCTATGCCTTTACATACATCCCTGGACCATTTTTCTACTGGGGCTCATATCTACTTCTTGTTTGTTTGTATAAGACATGTGTATATTCTAGATATTAGTCTCAGTGCTGTTTGATATTGAATAAAAATCTTTAATGCAATGTAAACAATTTCAGCATTATCTACATCAATATTTTGTAGTATTGTAATTTTCCACAATTAAAAGACTAAGTTATCCTTTTGTATTATTTTCTGTTAGCTTTATGGTTTTCATGTTTAGATCTGTAAGTCATCTGGAGTTCCTCTCTTTTCCCCAATACCACATACTAAATAATCTGTCCCTTTACATGAATACCTTGGTTCCCCTCTATTATATATCAATTTTCTACATATACATGAGTCTGCTTCTGAAATCTCTAGATTTCTTCTTGCAATAGATTATATTATTATAGATTTCTAATATGACAATATTTGATGAGACAAATCTGTTCTCTTTGAGCTCCTTTTTCAAATTAGAGTTGTCTCTCATTGGCATTTATTCTTCCACATGAATTTTGAAGTAAGTCCAATGACTTCTTGTTAAGTTTGTTCTAAGAATTATATAGATTTTGCTTCAAAAGTGACTAGTGTTTCACTGACATTACATTGTGGTTGTTGATAATATATAAAACATTATTGATTTTTTTCTACATTTGTTTTGTATCTAATATTTTAATTAAATTTTGTTGTTAGTAATTTTTCAGTTGATTCGATAGAATTTCCCACATGAAGAATATATATCCTATGTAAATGTCTTCTTTTACAATACTTAATCACCTGAATTATTTTTCCTCATATGTTGCTTTGGCTAGAGACATCTGAAAAATGCTGAATAATAACAATGATAACAGGTATCTCTGTATTGTTTCTTACTTAGAATGGTTCAGGAATTTTTTCATTAAATGTGTTGGATATTCTCTAGCATATTAAAGGAGTATTCTTCTATTCTTACCAAAATATTACATAATATAATTTGAATTTTTATCAAATGTGTTTTTATCTTTTATGTTTCAAAGTACAGACTTTCTCATTTCATTTATTAATCTAATTGCTATTCTAATAAATTTACTGTTACAAAGCCAACTTTCCAGTTATGTAATAAATCCAATTTAATCATGAGCTAGTAAATTTTATTGCATTGATAAATTCAATTTTTAGGTGTGTACTATATAATTCTCTACAATTTTGATGGGAATTTTGATGTTTTACTAGAATAATATGAATGACAAAAGTGAATAAAGAAACTTTACCTTAAAATATTTCAATATTTTCTTATAAATATATCCAGGTTTGGTATATTTCTGGGAGTACTTATTTGATAACTTTCAAATTTTACATGTATGGATATTTTCCATGCTTTCCTAAAAAATTATCCATTTAATCTGGATTTTTTAACTCCAGATTTTTACATAATAACCTGGATTTTGTTTTACAACATCTTTCAGTGTCTTTTATAATTTTTCGTTTTCTCTTTTTCTTCTAGAATTATGTACTAAAATTATTTCCTAGTCTTCCTGAATTGAAAAAGCTGCAAAGATTTTTGTTTGTAAATGTTTGTTTATTTTTTTAAAATAAGCAGTCTTGTATTTATTTTCCATATCTACAAATTTTGCTCTTTATTTACCAGTTTTTGCTTTTATTTTATTAATTTCTTTCTTCTTAGTTCCACAAGTTTGTTAACTTCATGAATTAAACGTGTAGATCAAATATTTTCATTCATTCTTGTTTAATAATGAATGGATTTAAATTGGTAGGATGCCTGTGATTACAGCTTTGACTGGGACCCATATGTTTTGATATGTGCTATTCTCACTATCCCTATTTTCTAAGCATGGTAACTTCAGTTTTGATTCCTACTTTAACCCAATAATTATCTAGGGAAATTGTGGTGGTTTCGTCTTACAGGATTGGAGCAAGGAGGTTCCTTCATAAATTTACAATTAGCTTCTTGCACTGTCAGCAGTGAGCCCTGCGCACCTGTTGCTATTTTTCATTCATTTTTCTGTCCAAAAGACTTTGGAAATTTTTACTTACCTGGATAAAATATATTATCTGTGTACAGGAAACACATTATTAGTTAGATCTGTTAAATCTTCTGTATTGAAACCATTTAAATCCTCTATATCCTTATCTGCTTTCTACCAGTTAATGTTCCAAATATAAAGGGATATTTCTATCATCTACAATGATTGTCAGCTTTAAGGCATTGCTACCCTTTTTCAATATGAAATTACTGTCTTTATTCCATTTAAGTCTCTATTGCATTTAAATCTACTTTAATAATGGCATTTCTATCTTTATTTCTGTTTTTTTTTTAAATACTGTTGCCTATCCTGTTACTTTAAAATTTTTTAAGTTACTCAAGCTGCAAGAAAGATCACTCTCTGAACAGGATTATGTTCCATGTTTTGTTCCAATTTATTATTTCACTCAAAATGTGAGTCTTTTTATAAATGGGGAAATTAACTTGATCCTATTTATATTCATACAAACGGCTAGTCTTAATTATACTGAAGCCTTATATTTTATGACTTCTTGCTCTTTGTTTTCTACTGATATTTTTAATTTTTTTTCCCTTTATGTTTATTGCAAATGTAATATATTTATTGGAGACTGAATTTGTTACAAGATTTTAATTGCTTACCATGTCTGTGATAGTAGTATAACACTACTTCTGTGTCTAGTTATTTTTGCTAGTTATTTTTGTACATTAGACAGTTCCTATCTTGACTCCTTTCTCTCATCTTTTCTTGTAATCCATGTTTTCTAGAATTTTATGAGGTACCCAAAGTAGATGTTTTATATTCTCTTCTGCTTCATACAAAAAATTGTTTAAATTTTTTTTCATCTCATAATCACTATATTTTTCTTGCTTTTCATTAAAAAAATGTTTTTCCCCTTTGCTATTATTTATCTTTGAGTGAAAATTTGACTCCCTGACCTGTGTGTACCTAGGATAAGAAGTGTGAATATTCTCCCAATGTCCATTATACCTTCCTGGTCAGAAACATTTCTCCAGACTTCATGCTGGAGGGCAGATGCAAGCACAATATATAAAAATACAACCACCAGAGGAACAGTGAAGAGGAGTGCAAGCCCCGGGAAGTCTATACCACAATCTCTAAATAGAGTTACCAACTTTCTCATACCCAGCTGTCTATATTCCCGGTCTCTACACTGTTTGCCTAGTATGGCTATCCAAGCTTCCTTTCTGGTGCTACCCTCCACATCAGGGAAAATAATCACTGGTATTCAGCTAACACCCCTGTTTTCTTACTGTACTGGATTTGTTGTGTGCCAGTGTACATAAACTTCCCAGCCTCCCAAAGCAGCCCCCTCTGCATTCGTCAACTTTAAAGAAAGATTCTAAGGAAAATGCTCCTCTATCCCATGGTCCACCACCTGTAGTAGGGGTTATTTGAGTTCCACGAGGTATTTCTCTCTTTTCCAGAACATTTTATCACTGTATTATAGAGAGCTGTGTATTAGCCTATAATGGCTTTTTTTAAAAAATGGAATCATCTCTATTATCATTAGTTCAGTCAAAGTACCTCGAGAGGGAAATAGTAACGCTAGTTTCCAGTATGGAGGCAAATTTTCTTTTTCTGTTTATTGCGTTTTATTTTATGGTCAATTTAATAGTCTTCTCAGGTGAATTGTGAGGACAGTTAGAGAAGAAAGTTTGATGTCTATGCTCCAGTTGTTACAGAGTCTGAAAGTACAGAGAAGCAAATGTATACTGTCTGTATTGCAATCAACTGGAAGCACTTGTCAGCAATCTAAGAATGGTACTATTACTAGAATTCATGCCCATGAAATCCGCACTTACATTCATAAACATCACCCTGCTCAGAATATGAAAAGTGGCACCAGCCTAGAAGAGGATTCAGAAAGCTGAAAAATAAATCTCACGAAAGGGTGTGGCAAGTTGCACCACATGACATTGGAGAGTTTACCATGTAATCACCGTTAACAGGCTGGGAATTGGTTTCTATTTAGTCAGCTCATGGGAAACATCTGAAGATACTTCAGCCTTTGAACAGAATTAGAAAATGGCCAAGAAAGCCAGATGGGAGCCAGTACCAGCCCTGCTCCATCAGTCAGCAAAGACACCAACGAGGAGGCTTTTTGCCACCGTGTGGAGGCCACAGTGTGCTTCCCAAGATTGTAATGATTCCACAGATGGCATCCCCAGAAGTTATAGGCTGAGTGTGTTGCATATATTCTTTGGAGAGAATTTTTTCATCGACTCTGAAAGGGACTTTAGAAACTCCTTAGTAAGAAGTTAGACTCTCCCACAAAAGTTGTCTCTGTGGCACTTACACCCCTAGAGCAGTCTGACTGTAGATTCATACGTTGAGGTATTCTCCAGGGATTACAACTTAAAACCACTCACTTTAAAGATTCTTTTGGCTCTAAGGAAATATTTTTAAATGTTTTGAGAATGTAATGCAAAAAGATATTCTTGAGACAATTATAGATACTTTGAAGAGAGCAATAGATGCTTTTGACTACCTTACACACAAAAACAGGAGGTAACATATTCAAGACTTTAAAAGATCAGCATCCTTCCCAAAGGCCTAATCCATACCCAAGATATAGTTTTCTCACTTGACAGAGGCTGGCCTAAACATTTTGGACAGGTTTAACAGCTGTCTGAAATGCTGAATTGTTGGTGCCCAACAATTCTTTGGCCTCATCCTCCATAAAAGCCTTCAGAATTGTGAAAAGAACAAGCTAAATGATATATGACAATCTTATAAATAAATAGATCCATAACTCTAAGATAGATCCAAGGCTGAATATCTCAAATGGCTTAGTTCCCATTAGTCACTTGCCTCAGCTGCACCTCAAGTGTATTAGCCTCACAATTTTTTCAGCACCATCTATTATCTTACTTATCATTGACACAAAATTACCTTTGCAGAATTCAACACATGAACATTCTAGTTTGCTGTCAAGTAGAATGTGTTTGCTGGATGCAGAATTAAATGTGATGTCTACTTTAAACTTTTTCCCAATTCATTGTATTCAACAAGTTGAAGGAATGATGAATACTTCAAGACCTTGACAGATTCTGTTAATTCGAGTGCTTCAAATATCAAGATGATCCACACTAAAAGGCTTACTGGAATTATTGGTTTCCTCATAGGCAAGAGAATCAATCCTTTGCATCCCACTACAGACCTACATGCCACAAACACCCCACTCCCAAAGAAAGGGCTGAATCCTAATGTAAGCATTAGTACTCCTCCCGTTACATTTCCTATTAGTTATTCCTGGTATCCTCATAGTTATCTTCTGACACATCCAGAGAGCAAAGGTGGGAGAACACATTCTACTTTCCATTCTTGACAGACTCCTTTCTCAACTTAACAGAAACCTTTAGTATAATTGGAGGTAGTATCTCACTTAATCCTCACAGAAATTTAGTAAAGTAGGTTCTATTATTATTCCTGTTTCACAGAAGAAGAAATTGAAGTAGACAGAAGTTACACAGCTCATGAATGGTAGGGACTAAGATTCAAACCAGAACCTACTGACTACAGTTTATACTCTTAAGCTCTCTGCCTTTGTGTTAGTTGGCTTTTTAATCATTGTGACCAAAATACCTGACAAGAACAACTTAGAGGAAGAAAAATTTATTTTGGCTCCCAGTTTCAAAGGTTTGAATCCACAGTCAGCTGACTCCACTGTTTTGGGATTGAGGTGAGAAAGAACATCATGGAGCCAGGGTGTAGAGGAAGAAAACTGTTCAGTTCATTGCAACCCAGAAGCAGAGAGAGAGAGAGAAAGAGAGAGAGAGAGAGTGAGTCACAGAAATGAGCCAGAAGATAAACCCTTTCAGGGGATGCTCCTAGTGACCTTCTTCCTCCAGCTAGGTCCCATCTCTCAGCCATCTATGGATTAATCCACTGATGAGATCAGAGCCTTCACTAGCTAATCACTTCCCAGAAGCTCCAACTCTGAATTCGTGAGATTTCGGGGGACACTCTGGTTCTAAACTATAACAGCTCGACTCTGTTGCCATCTATTACAGCTAATACAACAGGTGCCCTCCTGCATGGAGATTCTTGAAGCACAAAGCAGGAGATATTAAGAACCAGAAATGAACATAGTCTTCCATTTCTTATTTGCTAGGGCCTGAGTATAAATCGGCCTCTTCCTATGTGTGCTCACGTTGCTTTTCTCTCTCACCCGTCTGCACTGCTGAGACCTAGCCCTGGCTTTCTTCTAAACTTTCCCTGCTGTCTCTGCCTGGCATCTATCAAGACCTCCCCTTCTGATTCCCAGGTCAGAGGATAAAGTCCTCTTTTCCTGTCTGGGTCCGAGCCCTTTGGCTTTGGGAGAGCCCATGTTTAGTGGTCTAAGTCATGAACGACACTAGAGGCCCTCCTGGCTCGGTCCATTAAGTCTTTCCCTTCACTCTGAAGTCCCACCTGTCATTCTGTCTCCCCAAACTGAATTCTGACTCAATCTGCTCTACTATCTCTCTCTCGGCTTCCTGCACCCCAACCTCCTGCCCTCAACTGTCACTACCTAATCTTGTTTCTTTTCTATTTTGTCTTTCCTATCCTTCCTCCTAATCCTTTTCAAATTGCTGTTTTCTCAGGCCCTTAACCCAGGCTCAACTCCTCCCTGTTCCTCTAAAACCTCTTCCTCACTCTCTGTCAACTCTCAGGTTTAAGCGCTCTTTCCTTTCTCACTCTGCTTCAGCAATCCCCTGATACTAATCCGTAATAGCATTCCATTGTCTCTCCTCTGGCCCCAGCAGGAGCAATCACATCTCCTTTTCAGGGATTTCTGTCACTTAATAAATTTCCCTGGGCATGTTGAAAGACAGCCACCATCTGGCTCTGGTAAAGTCCACCAACAAACATCCTCAGAAATATTAAAAATCATTTATATTTAATAACATTTTCTTCACCTTTCCAGAACTTCTCGTCTACACTCACTTTGATGCTCTACAGGGTAATTATCTCATCAGCTCTAAGTTTTCATACAAATATTCTCAGGGTCACCATGTATCATAAGCAATATATGTCCTAGCCAAGACTTGATGGAGGATAGGACAAACTAAATTTTTATTCGTTTTTTTTTTTTTAAGTTTTGCTCATTTGTTGTTAGCAAACTATATTCTAATCATAGTTACAGACCCCGAGGACAGGACACATTCCAGCAGCAGGAAATAGTTCCGAGAAAGTCCAGGCAGATGGCAAATCTGCATCAGGGGAGACTCAGCAGTGAGCAACAGGTGTGCTGGCAGAGATGCCAAATACAGCATCAGGAGCTGAGTTGGCAGCAGGTAGAGTCACTATCGGGGAAATCTGGCAATAGGTAAAAGGAGCCAACCACCAGCACTAAAGTTCAGGTCTATAAAATGACTCTGGTGCCAAGATAGCATCATAGTAGTAGAGAATGTAGGATTCCATGGGGCATAAAAATTTATTCTGTTTCGACTCCAGATACCAGGAGTTTTGGTTTTGTCACTTGCGGGGGGGGGGGGGGGGGGCGGGGGGGGGATCAAAACCAGACCACTGATCATGCTAGGCAAATGCTCTACCACTGAGCTACACCCGCAACCCCAAATGTATTTGATTCACAAGAAAGGTGATAGCGAGGGTAGGAAGTCAGTAAGACTAACCGCAAATTGAGCCACTGAGTCACTGCCTTTTCCTCAAATTCAATGTGCCTGGGATTTGGACTGGCCCAAAGTTTGGGAATGGAGTTAAATTTCCAGGTGGGAGCCAAGCAGCCAAGTTTTTTGTTCAAGACAAAAGGGTCCATCAGATGTTACCAGGTGAACTATATGGGGTCAAATGGGAGGAAAGAGAAAAGGTCTGCAGTTTGTGCAGCTTCTAGGTCCACTGTGCTGACAGAAAGTCCTTATCCCTTACCAAAGTGTGTCTTGTAACACAGACACCAGCTCCCAATGGAGAACTGCCTGCCTGCAGTGTCCCAAAGAGACCAAGACATCACAACTTCCAATTTAGGCCTGAAAAAAAAAAAAAAAAAAAAAAAAAAAAGCAAACCAGAAGTAGAAATCTTAAAAAGAACATGTGAATCACTACAATGAGCCCTGAGAGAATCATCTCACGTGCATTTGACAGCAAAGGTAAGTTAAGGTTATGCAACATTTTCAGTGTACAAGCCAAAAAGAACAACATGACTTCCCCAATGCCATTTGGTCAGTGTGAGCATTGCACAGGTATTTGGAGATTGATTGATCATTCTTACTGTTCTCTAGGTTTCCAAAGACATCAAAACTTGACTCTGATCATGTTCCTGGATATTCTCCTTCATCCAACAGCCAAAATATGAGTACTCCTGATTTTAACATATTCTTCAATTTTATTCAAAGGTTGGGCCATACCATAAGGGAATACTTCCCTGAAAGCAAGGAGACCTGCCACAGAGATTTTCTGACTATAATGTCTACAACTCAAAATGCAAAATATCTACTGTCTGGGAAGTTATCCAGATTTTCCGTGCTGGCAGGTTGCTTAGTTGCCCAGAAAAGCACTTGTTTAAATACAAAGAATGGTGTGTAGAGGTGTGTACCATCTATTTGAATGCTAATTGTTTTGGAATTCACCTTTATAATACCTTTATTTTACTTATTCCTATGTGGTGCTAAGGATCGAACCCAGCACCTCACATGCACTAGGTGGGCACTCTACCGCTAAGCCACAACCCCAGTTCCTTAAATGCATTTTTTTTTTTTTTTTTAGAAATCGCCTTTAATTTGTTCACTCAGATTGGAAATTAACAGTCTTGCCGCAGTGTTTTCCTCCTTAGAAAAATCTTTTATTTTTTTTATTCTAGAGGTGTTACTTTTTTTTTCTTTTTTCTTTTTCTTTTTTTTATTGATTATTTAAAGCATTACATAGCTCATGATATATCATCTTTCATACATTTGACTCAAATTGTGTTTTGCACTCCCATTTTCACCCCAAATACAGATTGCAGAGTCACATCTGTTACATATTCACATTTTTACATAATGCCATATTAGTGACTGTTGTATTCTGCTACCTTTCCTATCCCCTACTATCCCCCCTCCCCTCCCCTCCCCTCCCATCTTCCCTCTCTACCTCCCCTGCTGTTGTTCAATTCTCTCCCTTTTTTTCCCTCCCCCTTGCCCCTCATAACCTCTTATAATTTTATGTATCATTGAAGGTCTCCTACCATTTCCATATGCTTTCCCTTCTCTCTCCCTTTCTCTGCCCCCATTCGTCTTTGTTTACTGTAGTCTTTTCCTCATGCTCTTCCTTCCTGTTCTGTTCTTAGTTGCTCTCTTTATTTCAAAGCAGACATTTGGCATTTGTTTTTTAGGGCTTGGCTAGCTTCGCTTAGCATAATCTGCTCTAATGCCATCCATTTCCCTGAAAATTCTATGATTTTGTCATTTCTTAGTGCTGCATAATACTCCATTGTGTATAGATGCCACATTTTTTTATCCATTCATCTATTGAGGGGCATCTAGGTTGGTTCCACAGTCTAGCTATTGTGAATTGTGCCGCTATAATCATTGATGCAGCCGTATCCCTATAGTGCGCTCTTTTAAGGTCCTCAGGGAATAGACCGAAAAGTGCGATAGCTGGGTCAAATGGTGGATCCATTCCCAGCTTTCCCAGGAATCTCCATACTGCTTTCCAAATTGGCCTCACCATTTTGCAGCCCCACCAGCAGTGTACAAGTGTACCCTTTTCCCCACATCCCCGCCAACACTTATTGTTGTTTGACTTCATAATGGCTGCCAATCTTACTGGGGTGAGATGGTATCTTAGGGTGGTTTTGATTTGCATTTCTCTGATTGCTAGAGATGGTGAGCATTTTTTCATGTACTTGTTGATTGATTGTATGTCCTCCTCCGAGAAGTGTCTGTTCAGGTCCTTGGCCCATTTGTTGATTGGGTTATTTGTTATCTTATTGTTTAATTTTTTGAGTTCTTTGTACATTCTGGATATTAGGGCTCTATCTGAGGTGTGGGGGGTAAAAATTTGTTCCCAGGATGTAGGCTCTCTATTTACCTCTTTTATTGTTTCTCTTGCTGAGAAAAAACTTTTTAGTTTAAGTAAGTCCCATTTGTTTATTCTTGTTATTAACTCCTGGGCTATGGGTGTCCTATTAAGGAATTTGGAGCCCGACCCCACAATATGTAGATCGTAGCCAACTTTTTCTTCTATCAGACGCAGTGTCTCTGATTTGATATCTAGCTCCCTGATCTATTTTGAGTTAATTTCTGTGGATGGCGAGAGAAAGGGATTCAATTTCATTTTGTTGCATATGGATTTCCAATTTTCCCAGCACCATTTGTTGAAGATGCTATCCTTCCTCCATTGCATGCTTTTAGCCCCTTTATCAAATATAAGATAGTTGTAACTTTGTGGATTAGTCTCTGTGTCTTCTATTGTGTACCATTGGTCCACCTGCCTGTATTGGTACCAGTACCATGCTGTTTTTGTTACTATTGCTTTGTAGTACAGTTTGACCTCTGGTATCACTATACCTCCAGATTCACTCTTCCTGCTTAGAATTGCTTTTTGCTATTCTGGGTCTTTTGTTTTTCCATATGAATTTCATGATTGCTTTGTCTATTTCTACAAGAAATGCCGCTGGGATTTTGATTGGCATCGCATTAAACCTGTAGAGAACTTTGGGTAATATCGCCATTTTGATTATGTTAGTTCTGCCTATCCATGAACAGGGTACATTTTTCCATCTTCTGAGATCTTCTTCTATCTCTCTCTTTAGGGTTTTGTAGTTTTCATTGTATAAATCTTTCACCTCTTTTGTTAGGTTGATTCCCAAGTATCTTATTTTCTTTGAGGATATTGTGAATGGAGTGGTTTTCCTTATTTCCATTTCAGAGGTTTTGTTGCTGATATACAGGAATGCCTTTGATTTATGCATGTTGATTTTATAACCTGCCACTTTGCTGAATTCATTTATTAACTCTAGCAGCTTCTTTGTAGACTCTTTTGGGTCTGTTAAGTATATTATCATGTCATCCGCAAATAGCGATAATTTAATTTCTTCTTTTCCTATTTTTATGCCTTTAATTTCTTTTGTCTGTCTAATTGCTCTGGCTAGTACTTCGAGAACTAAATTGAATAGAAGTGGTGATAGAGGGCATCCCTGTCTTGTTCCAGATTTTAGAGGGAATGCCTTCAGTTTTTCTCCATTTAGGATGATGCTAGCCTGAGGTTTAGCATATATAGCTTTTACAATGTTGAGGTAAGTTCCTGTTATCCCTAGTTTTTCTAGTGTTTTGAACATAAAGGGATGCTGTACTTTGTCAAATGCTTTTTCTGCATCCATCAAGATGACCATATGGTTCTTGTCTTTAAGTCTATTGATGTGGTGAATAGCATTTATTGATTTCCGTATATTGAACCAGCCTTGCATCCCAGGAATGAATCCTACTTGATCATGGTGCACAAGTTTTCTGATATGTTTTTGTATTCGATTCGCCAGAATTTTATTGAGAATTTTTGCATCCAAGTTCATTAGAGATATTGGTCTGTAGTTTTCTTTCTTTGAAGTATCTTTGTCTGGTTTTGGGATCAAAGTGATGTTGGCCTCATAGAATGAATTTGGAAGAGCTCCTTCTTTTTCTGTTTCTTGAAATAGCTTGAAAAGTATTGGTATTAATTCTTCTTTGAAGGTTTTGTAGAACTCCGCTGTATACCCATCCGGTCCAGGGCTTTTCTTGGTTGGTAGTCTTTTGATTGGTTGGTAGTCTTTTCTTGGTTGGTAGTCTTCTTCTATTTCTTCCTTTGTTATTGGTCTGTTTAAATTGTGTGTGTCTTCCTTTCTCAATCTGGGCAAATCATATGCCTTAAGAAATTTATCGATATCTTCACTATCTTCTATTTTATTGGAATATAGGGTTTCAAAATACTTTCTAATTATCTTCTGTATTTCTGTAGTGTCTGTTGTGATATTGCCTTTTTCATCCCGTATGTTAGTAATTTGAGTTCTCTCTCTTCTTCTTTTCGTTAGCATGGCTAAGGGCTTGTCTATCTTATTTATTTTTTCAAAGAACCAACTTTTAGTTTTATCAATTTTTTCAATGGATTCTTTTGTTTCAATTTCGTTGATTTCTGCTCTAATTTTAATTATTTCTTGTCTTCTACTACATTTGCTGTTGTTTTGCTCTTCCTTTTCTAGGTTTTTGAGGTGTAGTGTGAGTTCATTTATTTGTTGGTTTTTTCTTTTTTTGAGGTAAGAACTCCAAGAAATGAATTTCCCTCTTAAAACTGCTTTCATTGTGTCCCATAGATTCCGGTATGTTGTGTCTGTATTATCATTTGACTCTAAGAATTTTTTCATCTCCTCCTTTATGTCTTCTATAACCCACTGATCATTCAATAACATATTGTTCATTTTCCATGTGATGTAGGATTTTTCCTTCCTTCTTTTATCATTGATTTCTAATTTCATTCCATTATGATCAGATATGGTGCATGGTATTATCTCCACGCCTTTATATTTACTAAGAGTTGCCTTATGGCATAATATATGGTCTATCTTTGAGTAGGATCCATGTGCTGCTGAGAAGAACGTGTATCCACTTGATGGTTGATATAGTCTATATATATCGGTTAAGTCTAGGTTATTGATTGTGCTGTTGAGTTCTATAGTTTCTTTATTCAGTTCGCAGGCCGCGCGAATCAGACAGCCTGGATCTCCGGGGTCACACAGTTGGCTTTTGGGATCCCGGCACTCTATGGTTTTGATTTTTTCTGCTTGCCCCTCCCCCAGCACTGGCTAGACAGGTTTTGTTTTGGCTGCTAATGGGAGGGGGGGGTTGAAGGTCAGGTGCCTCTAGTTTTCCCTTAGTCTTTATGCACGTTCACTCTGATACTCCCTCCCCCGGAAAGTCTAGGAGAGATTTTATGCGAAATCCCCCTATGTATGGGGGCTGAGCTGAGTGACACACACCTGTTTTGTTGTTGCAATCTGTCGGAGAGTGGCGGTGGATACTTCAGCTCTCCAAGATGGTGGCCGCTGATTGCCTTAGTGGAGTGTCCCTTGTGGGGGATGTGACTGTACCGCTTCCTTCCCCGTCTGAAATCCCGAACTCAGCCCGGGGGTCAGTGCGGGCTTGGCTGGCCCTTAAATTCATTTTTAATGATTATTATTTACATGTTTCTCACCGAAGTCACTTTTGCCAAACAAATCCTGTCCTCATTGAGCATGGCAGAAACTTACACTTTTTTGCTGTCATAATCATCTTTGATAATGCTCCTTTCCACTGCCACAGAGCAAAAACTGATAACAACACTCTGCCATTTGGGCATATCTAGGGTGACCAATAAATGCCCCAAATGCCTCTACCTTGATTGTCCAAGTAGGAAGTAGAAAGAAGTAATCTATTTCATTTAGAGTCAGGAGTATCATCTTGGCATCAAAATGACAAATGATCCTTCTCCATGTGTGAAGCATGCTGGAGTTAGTGGGCTAGGTACCAGGGCTATAAAAACTTGGAAATGTCAGTGGCATTTCCAAGCATCTGTTCTCTCTAGCCCCACATTTCTGGGCAACTGCAAAAATTCTTCAGGATGATGCATTCAAGCCCCAGTCCTCCAGCATAATCTGTCAGGAGAAATTTTAAATTTACATCAAAGAAATTAGGTGAATCATCCTACTCTGCACTGTTACTGCTCCACAGGGGTCTCTAGGATGAAATGAAATTGTGGTTACATTTCCAAATGGGTTATAAACCCAATACAACTCTCCTTAGAGACTCACAACTTATACTTTCTTATTTCCTGATACAATACTGCATCTCTAAAGCCACTCCATACACACTTGGTGTAGCAGTGAGCCTTGGGGAAAAGATAAACATAGGGAAGAGAATTTTGACGATGGATAGTTGAGAGCTTAGTGGACCTTATTAAGCAAGCGTGCGCACGCGCACACACAGACCACACACACACACACACAGACACACAAACAGAATCCCCAGCCTGCATCACTGATCACTGTTTCCTGGATAACTCTGTCCCATTATATGCTGATATAATGGCATATCAGCAAATAGCTAAATAGCACTTCTCAACCCCTGACAGGGAATTTACACTCTGTGAAGCCTCCTTTATCTTTGTGAATATTGAGCTTTAAATGGAACTTTCCTTTCAGGGATTTCAAAGAGGGGATTTTATTTTGGAGCAATGCCCTTAATATAACTTGACCCTTTTAGCCAAAGTTTTTGACCATATACTTCTGTAATTCATAGGAAGATTTTCAGTCAAAGAAATAACCATTTCATCTGGGAAGACCCATTCCAGAAACAACAGTATGAACTCCAAAATGGCAAACTCTGGTAGCCTTTCTCATGCTGAGGGAATTATCAAGATACATACAATGTGTGTCAAGGCATTTTTAGGAAACAAGCAATAGAGCTGAGAGTATAGCTCAATGGTGGAACACTTGTTTAGCATGTGCAAGGACCAGGGTTTGATCCCCAGCTCCACACATGCACATACCAAAAACAAAATAACAGAGAGAGAGAGAGAGAGAGAGAGAGAGAAAGAGAGAGAGAGAGAGAGAGAAAACAGCCAGTAACCAAGAAATAAACACATTGACTAAGTGCACACATCACTGAGATGACTGCTAATTTAGAAATACACTTCTAGCAACTCATTTTCTCCTACTGTTTCCAGGCACAGTACCAGCAAGAAATTAATTGCCTAGGAGAAGGAAGAAAAAATGTAAGTAAAATCAAATCAAATCAACGTCTCTTTAAAAATAATAACACATATGGCTTTTTAAGAACATTTTAAGGCTGTTCTGTTAATGCACTAGTCAGGCAACACTGCAAAAGTCCAAGACCAAAGTCGATAGACAAAACACACTGACCGGGGGCCTCTTGCTGGCAGTTCCTATGACATATGCACACTTCTGCTAGTGATGAAGTCTTTGATTAATGTTCAGTTAATCTCTCTTCTTGCTAATAGACCAAAATATTTCTCATCAAGGAACAAATGACCAGACTACTGATACAAGTGGCTTTTGAGAAGTCCATTTATAATGTAGCACCTTCGGCAAGAAATTCTTGATTTTAAAAAAAAAAGAAAAGAAAAGAAAAAAAACTGAAATTGATGTATTTAGACTTTCCTAATTTTTTCCTACTTCCTCTGCAAAAGAAGGTGACAAAATTAGAAAGGAGAATCAGGAAAAAAATGCAAAGTAGCATTTATTGGGGATTTACCAAGTGACAGGAGCCATATAGGACAGCAAATTGCATGCTATTTCATTTAATTCCCATAGCAATATTTCATAGTGGACATTGTTATTTCCATTTTAGTGATGAGTAAACTGAGATTTAGCAATATAGTCAAGGTCACCATTTCAAACCAACATCCACCTGATCATAAAATTCATGGTTTTAATGACCTGTAGTATTGAATATCTATGTATCAAATATGGAGAAAATGTGTAATTCTATCTTTAGAGGTATTAATTATAAAACAAATCCTATTAAAATACACAATCTGTCTCTTGCATACCTGAATAAATGTTGCTGAGCATTCATTTGTGTAGATATTTAAAAAGAAAATAATCAAACAGAGCCTCATTTTCCCACAAGAGCATGTGAAATGCTCCCCCCCACACACACACACACAAAAAAAAAAAAAGACAGCAAATTCATCAGCCAGTTGGTCACAGGACCAACACTGACATTAACCAGATGCCTTAGAAAACTATTGCTTGTGTCCACTTCATTCCATAGTGAAGAACAGTCACTAGGTCCTATCAGCTAATGCAGGCAGCAATTGTTCTTGGTGTGAAGGCCACAAATGGGGGCAGAGGTGTGAGAATGCAATTTTGAGAGGACTATTGAGCTGCAGAGACTGAGGGGTATACAAAAATGACATAGCCAAGGGATACATTCTAGCTCTAACTCCTATTTGTGTTACGAATCTAGACATACCAGTTGACTTCTCCCTGTTTTATTTCCTCATCTCTTAAATAAAGATTTTATATTACTATCTCCAAGGTTACCTGCAGATCATTTGTCTGTGTTCAACAAAGTGAATCTAGGAAGAGAGCTCAGAGTGAGAACAAGACTATACTGAAGTTCAGAATTGCATTACCACAAAGAACAGGGACAAAACACAAAATGCCCATTGTTCCTGGCCATGGGGTCAAGGAAAAGAGGAAGCAAAACCCCAAGCACAACACTAAGACGGGTCTATGGGAAAGTTCACCACATTTGAATCCCAGGCTTTCTTCCTCAAGAAAAGAAAACCAATCCTTAATGGGGGCTAACCTGAGGATGGCAAAGAGAAGTGATATGTTTACCTGGTTAGAATGAGAGACAATTTGAAAGGGAAGTTTCTAACCAACTTCTGCATATCATTGTTTCTAAATTGGATTTTGATAAGCATTTCCTAGCACTTAGTATCGGTATCAGTTTGGTTAGCAGTTCCCATATTCTTTTGAGGAACAGAACGGAAGAAATCAATAAACCACAGAGACATTTTAATAACATCTTTCTAAGAAAGAAATTTGGGTCCTTAGGTTTTTCCCTGAGGGAGATTTGTTAAATAGATTCACAGTAATAATGGCTTGATTCATGAAGAATTCTTTTTTAATTTATACTACATTTTAAATCAGGTTTGTTAATAGCTACCACCCTCACTTGACCAGCTTTAAATAACACAGTCCAGCCAAGTGATTAAAAGGGGGAGAGAGTATTTATTTTACAATTGCAAGGAAAATGGGTAGGCAATTTGGGAGTTTCTTTGGATCAGTCACTAGTGTAAAGCTAACTGCCTTCAATATTAAATGGAATAGTTCTTTAACCTATGGGAAAAGATGTGTTTGTGTTTGTGTGTGTGTATGTGTGTACTCATATTAGCCCATATTCATATGTATATATAGATAGCATCTATATTACATATGTGTGTATATGTATATAGATCAGCCCATAGGCTTTGATGTTTAATCTAAGAGTAAAACAAAGAATTCTGGGTACTACATACTGTTCATAAATATATACAAGAATTAATTCTGTAGCATTGATTTTTATAACAATTAACTCTTAAAACTGAATATTAAGTATAATCATTAAGTATAATCATTAAGTGACCATCACCGCACAGTGCTGTATCTTGCTCCCATATGAGTATACACACAGGAAAATTGGAAGTCTACACATCATACCATTGTTAGTAGTTGTCTATAGGGATAAGAATTTTATTTTCTACCTATTTTTTTGTTTTGTGCAAATTGTCTGCAACTTTATATTACTATTATAGTCATAAAAAATAAAGGAGAAATAAGGAGCAAGCAAGCTGCCCATCTACCTGTATGCTTCTTTCTTTCTGTTTTAATCTAAGTTAAGTATTGGGACATGGTTTGGCAGTGTGCCATTTAAGTGTTATTTCAAAGGACTAATTATGTTTTAAATTTTTATGTAAGGTCTCTGCATGTCTTACTCATAGTAATCTGATGATGATGATGATGATGACAACAATGATGATTACTGATGATGGAATGATCTTGGCTCTTTAAAAATCTATGTTGAGGGGCTGTGGTTATGGCTCAATGGGAGAGCTCTTGCTTGGCATGTGTGAGGCACTGGGTTTGATTCTCACCACCATAAATAAATAAATAAATAAATAAATTCCATTGACACTAAAAAAAATGTTTAAAAAATAATTTATGTTTAACATGTTCCTTCAGAGGGAAGTCTGGATAGGGAAGTTTGCGTGACAAAATCTTGGCTACATTCCAAGCTTCAGCAGTTCCAAATATTTCAGTCCTCATAACTCAAACCAATGCAATTTCTTGATAAATACAAATAAAGTTGGGGGGAGGAAATGTTATAAACTTACGTGACCATTTGAAAAGAGATTTTATTTAATCACACATAGTGGTTCAAAGTCAACCAAAATGCATCACCTGGATCCAGGCACTGTGTACGACACTTAAAACCATAAGCAGTTGCTGTTTTTGTTGCTCTTCCACAATGGAAAAGAACACAGCACTTTAAGAAAGGTCCAGCTTGGAAATGAGGAGACCTAAATTCTTAGGCTTCAGTACAATTCTGCCAGATCATCTGTGTGATTCTGACCAACCCATGCTCCCTCTCTGTGTTTCAATTTCCTTATATTTCTCCCTTTTGTCTACATTGTCTTCCACTGAGTGAGTCTACTTCACACCAGATACCACGTCAGAACTGCTGTGTTGTTGGTTGCTGTATGTCCAGCTTCTAAAATGGTTTTTCTGCATTGACTATGCTTAATAAATACTGTTTTGCAAGGACAGATTCCTTGGTGATGTTTTCTGAGGTTTCAACTGTATGGCTTTTGCTTTCTGCTCAACTTGGAGTAAAACTGGGAGAGCAGACAATAAAGATCAGGTTCTGTTTCTTGGATAAGAAAACTTCCTTGCCTAGAAACCAAAACCAAATACACAAAACAAAACACAAACATCCACGGCAAAGCCATCACTGAGTCTTTTGCTTCCTTGCAAGCCCCACAGAGTACCTGCTGGGGAGGCAGCAGGAACAAAGCAGAGCCCACTCATGGAGTTCCACTCAGAGCTCAAATAATTGGCCCCCTCCCCCCTACATGCCTTTCCTCCCTCTTTTACTGTCGCTGAAGCCTGCCCTATAAATCAGATTTAATTATCTATAAAAATTGGTGTAGAAAAGGATTTACTCATTAAAAATGTTCATCAACTTGCTACCCACGTTCCAGACTAATAGAAGCGGAAAAGGAACACCATGGAAACACCAGACGGGCTGGAGAGATAAGCATGCTTTGAAATACCTGAACCTCAATTAAATAGCAAGTTTCCAGTTTCTGTATTTGCCTTTTAAAATATCATGTCAGAATAAGTAAATGTCACCAAATAATCAACCTGGTTCCCCCCCTCCCACACACACACACTCCTTTTCTTTTTTGGTTACTTGCTTCAATGGGCTTTAAAGGATGGGTTTTCTTCGTTTACTTTCCTTTGCCTGCATGTTACCCAAGATATTCTCCCCAGTCCTGTGTGTGTGTGTGTGTGTGTGTGTGTGTTTGCAAAATGTCATAATCCTCTCTGCAGCCAAACACAACGGCTCACATTTAGTCACAGAGTGAGGAGCAGTTAATTAATGAGAGCCAAGGGAGTCAGCAAGGAAACATTGGAGAAAAACGTAGCCAGTGGAGGAGCAGAGGGGAGATGTCTGAAGTCAGTCCAAGATAAATCTTCAGTCCTTAGAGAAAGCCCTGGGGTGGTAGATGGTTCTGGCTGCCAACTAAGTTGGATTTAGGGGCAGAGTGGAGGCGGGGGGGGGGGGGGGGGGGGGTGTTTGTTCTTTTTGTTTGTTTTTTTAAAGTGGTAGAACAGGGCACTTGGAGAGAATGTTAGAGTTGCTTTAATAAGGCAAAGCTCCTGTCTAAAATTGCACATCAATTTCCATGAAAGCCTTCATTTGGGAAAAGGCAAAGATCTAAAACTTTTTCTCCTCTCCCGGCACATGAGGGGATTTTTGTCGTGACTCCTAAAAGCTCACTGTGCCAAGAAAGAAAGTGCCCGCAGGAGTGGGAGGGAAGAGACACATGGAATGGCAGCGAGGAAACCTGCCTAGAGGAGCCAGCTCTCCCTTCTGTCCCCCTACTTCCTTCCAGAGACAGCGTCTTTCCCTGACAACGCCTGCCTCCTGTCATTTCATCCCAACTCTCTGCCCAACCTTGAAATCTGGATTTTTCTTTTTAAAGAAAGATGTCTGGAGAGAAAAATAGACAATGAACAACCCAGCGCTATGGTCGCAAGGGCTTGTTGATATGGTTTTGTCAGATGTTGCAGGCATTAATGGTGAGGCCCATTTTTAGTCCTGGAGATGTGTTTCCTTTTCTTTGTATATTCCTTTTTATTTGTATGTCCCCTCCATATATATTCTTTTGTTGTTTGTCCCTAGGATCTCTTGCTGAGTCTTCCATTCTGTTCTGTCTAATCTTATGAAATCACCAAAACTCACACAATGGAGGGTTTGGAATATTTTAACCAAATTTTGGAAAAAAACAGGGTACTCTGGTTGCCATCCACTCATTCATAGGTGAAGTCTATGTTCTCAGCTCACATGGGCCTTTGAAGACTTCTGCCCTGGATCATACAATGCTAAGATTCTACAGCCACACCAACCAGCAGATGGTCTGACCAAATAAGGAGACTTGGTCTCCTCCCAGTGTTTGTCCCAGGAGAGGTTGTGAGGTTGAAAAAATAAATGATATAATGGCTGGAATTTGTGATGCTTTTTGTCCCCCAGAACTACTGTTCTGTTAGTACACTGTAACTATTTGCATACATGGTTCAGCAAGACTGAGCAAATAATGGAAAAGAATCTTGTCTTACTTCATGTCGTCATCCGCCTTTAAGGAGCGCCTAATCCATGGAGGGACATCAGTAATTTGAAATGAATTAATCCATGGAGGGACAGCAGCAATTTGAAATGAATTAATGAACAAATAGCCTTTTTGTTGTTAGAGCTACAGAATCTTCTGTTTCAGATGCAAAAGCTACAATTTTTAAGTCTTTAGAACTTTGACCTTCTGGATTCACCCAGTTACTTGTAGTGAAAAGTACATATGAGTGATGTACTAAGAAAGACTGTGTTAGCCATCCCTTACTGTTCCTATTTTGTCATTATCATCCTTGCCCCTGTTCCAAATATCCATAAAATATACCTAGTCAAATCATTACACTGTGAGTAAAGAGAATTTTTGTATGTCATTCAAATGACTATCTACCAAATCTGAAACTCTGAGGTCCTCAGCTTTTACTGGTGTGTGAGGGCTTATATTGGGAGAAGGGAGAGAGGAAAGAGTTGCAAATGAGGGAGGAGGAGGAGGATGGGAAGACGGGAACCAAAGAGAGTGAGAAAGAAAGTCTTGTTCCTTCAGCCACTATTTACCATTTACTTACTATAGACCAGGTATTGGCTATGTTCCTGCCAAACAATGATAAACAAAATGTAGTGCTTGTTCTCAAAGAGTTAAAAATCTGCTGCAGGCAGCTGTATATGAACATGGTAGTCTTACTGATTTCACTATCCTAAAAATTATGCCATAGAAGTGGTTGTTGGGCCTCAGGCTGTTCAAGTGTTGAGGTAACTGATAATGGATAAAATCTCCCAGAGCTTGAGCCATGAGCTTGAGTATTAGTTATGCATTGTTGAACACTATGATCATTCTTCCATGCCAATAGGCTTGCTGCTGCTGTCCAAGTGAATAACAAATATATTCCTTAGGCAATGGGAGAATCTAATGAAATCCAATACATGGCCAGTTAGAAACAGTGGCAGCCCATCATTGTCTTTCCAAATTATGCAGATATGACAGTAGACACCCATAGGCAGAGAAGACTGACACCTCCACTGAATGGACTGGACTGAAGGAGCCCCCAAACCCACCCTGTTATAAAAATGTTCCCCCTCAAGTCAGCCAGAAAGTTTAGATGCCCCTCTGAGAAAGGTATTTTCACCAAATTAAGTCATCACGTGCCTAGAAAGAAAAAAAAAATCCATAATCAGATCTTACCTATTACAATAATTACCTTTTTTTAACTAGTCTATTATGTTCTTCTCCTAGTCACTGGCCCATGCCCCCACCTATTCTCACCATACCATCTGATTCAGATGCAAAAGCTTAAAAAAAAATGTGATGATTTAATCTGATGAAATTCCCATGTCTCTGCTGAGATAGCACTAAGCTCAAGACCAGGAACTGAGTGGGATGACCATAAGTAATCCTTTAGGAGGAAGGACATCTGGTTTTGGTTTTTCGGCTTTTTGTGTGTTTGTTTTGTTCTGTTTTCAGAAGTCTTATAGGCAGCTTAGTTGGGAGACCCTGCTCTGGTTGTGGGAATTTGGACCCTGTCTACAAATGATAGCTACTCTACTCATATCTCAACTCTGGTACAGAGCTCTCTGGAATGTCTGCCACAGGCACCAAACCCCCTCTTATTCACTTGACAATCTAACCTCTACCATTCTTCTCTCAGGAGCAGCTATACTAAGTGACATCCAAATGTTGGTAATGAGGAGATATCTACATACACACAGTTTTGAAAAATAAAGCACGGAAAGAGTTGGGAGTTGTCAGTCATTTTAGCTGTCCTCAACCCTGTGTTTATTTGGAAATAATTTTCAAGGCTGCAGGAAGTGCTGCTACTAACTGATGAGCAAGGTTGAACACTGAGAATGAAGAATGATTGATGTTCTTTTAGGTAAGCTGTGGAACTCTTCGCCACTAGAGGCAGCCACAGCTCAGGATGCTGATAAGGTTCTGACATGAAGTGTGAGTGATGAGTGTTATGTGATGTCTGCTGAAAACAAGAAGCTGTGACAACAAAGGAAGAGAAATCCTCTGGACACAGTCCTAAGGCTCCACAGAAGCAGGATAATTGTCCTGATACCTTGACTTGATCTACGGCACAAACCTCAGTCAGGATCATCTTTACTTTGGGGGGCAAGAGACTATAAAAACAAAGACTCACTAATGGTAACAAATCCTCCTTGATTTACTCATTGGTTGGTCATTTTGGAATATTCTAATCTGAATGTTTAATTCAGAATACTTTACATACTATCATATGTTATAGTATTAGTAGTTAGAAAAAAAAGACAAGAACTATTAGAAACAGTAAAACTATCAGAATCTAGGAAATGTGGTTCTTATCTTGGTATTCCTGTCACAGAATCATCAACCCTATAATATTGCACACAGTCAGCTTTCCTGAACCCTAATCCTTGGATTCAGAATACCAACCCAATGTAAATCCATGCTTTCTGGCAACTGTACAAAGTTTTTTTGAACTATACAAAGTTCTCTCTGGCTCATAAGCTATAACATTTCATCATCATTGCTCTCCTAGAAGTCCTCAGCAGAGCTACCATCTACCCTCAGCTGCATGTATGTACACATTCAATAACATTTAGTGGGTATATGTTCCATGCTAGGCATGATAGTGGGTCCTAAGATACAATGGCAGATAAAATTTTAAAACTCTGTCTCTCCATGGAACTCTGTCCAGCAGAAGATAGACACACTAAATATAAAATGCACATTTCAAGAAGATGTTGAACTATGAAAGGAGAAGAGCAGGCAGGAGGGAGTAGGGAACAATCCTACACAGATACAACAGAATATGATAAAAACCTACGTCAGAGGGATAGTAGGGGATAGGAAAGGTAGCAGAATACAACAATTACTAATAGGGCAGTATGTAAAATTGTGGATGTGTAACCGACGTGATTCTGCAATCTGCATTTGGGGTAAAATTGGGGGTTCATAACCCACTTCAATCTAATGTATGAAGTATGATATGTCAAGAGCTTTGTAAAGTTGTGAACAACCAATAAAAAAAAAAAAAACCTACGTCAGATTAGTAGGGAATATCCATTGATGTAACCTGGATTCCTTAGACAACAGAGGCAATTCAAATTTAATAAATGCCTCCTTTCCTTAAAAGTTAAAACCTCTATATTTATTATAAATAAGGATTAGGTGTAATTCTTGACCACTGGTCACATCTAGATTCTCAATCCCATATGTATTCCCCAGCATCTTTGGGTTCTTTTCTCTGGCCGTACCCTCATTACTTCAAAATGTTTTATGCTGTTTTCAGTAACACTGATAATAAGAAAGATAATCAGTTGGAATATAATTTGTGGCTTGTACTCATTATTTTTGATATAGAAGAATTAAAGGATTAGAAACAGCTTACTTTTTGGATCAGTGGACCCCTGAAGTTGTGCTGTTATGCAAAATGTTGGCCCATCAAGAGTGAAAAGGTAATGAGATAGGACCTTAAGTTGAGTAGAGAGGATAATTTGCTTTGTCAGCAACGTGTTAACATGTATTTGCCACTCTTCTGCTCAGGAACCCATAACTAGGGGCCATAGGCCTACAAATGCAGTCAAAGATGTAGCTCAACACAGACCTTCCATCACTTTGAACCCCAAGTCTCTTCCCCTACTGTTCCACTCCATTGCCAAATTCATCTCCAACACAAAGTCCTGCCCTATCGATTCTGCCTGTCCTGTAATTCATCTCAAGTCTCTTTTCCTCTATCTTGTTTCCCACATCTACTTTTTCATTTCACTCATTTTAGTCTCTCATTTTCCTGATGTTCTATGGTACTCATTGCCTATACTATGCATGCAGTTACTAATTACATCCTCATGTATAAAACAATTACAAAACAATGTATGTACTTTTTCTCCTCAACCAACTTGATGATAGGAGTAAAGCTATATGCTCCCCTGAATCTCATCCAACTCCCAAGGCAAACTAGATCTGTAGAAAGCACTCAAAAATGAAAAGTTTAAGTCAAATAAAATCATTCAATGTCCAGTTTACATGCAATGCAATACTGGGTGCTGTAAGAATTTCTAAAGGGCATATGAGCCTGGACAACTCCTTCTCATATTTCCAACCTCAGCTTATGCATTCTACTAATCTCTTAGTAGTAGATGGGAGTAGATGGGAATCTCGGGACAGATATAATGCCCCTCCTATATATTGCTAAAGTAACCTGTTCTCTCCATAGCACATTGCTTTTTGCAAGAGTTCATCTGCTAGTCTTCTCCAGGCTGAAAGCTCCTTGAGGTTGAGGTCACATTTGATTTATTCATTACTCAGTCCCAATGCCTAACTGTTCCATGGTGTCCATAGACACCTAGCAAATGTTTGTTCAATAAATAAACAAAAATTTTACTAATCTCAAGGAACAAATGATCTAATTGTTGCAACAGAAGAAAAGCAAATATACAGATATATATATATATCCCATATGTATATATATATATATCCATCCCATATGCATGTTCATATTTACTAATGTGTCTGTTTAATCATTTACCTCTAAGGCTAAATATTGTGATTTGAACTCACTTTGGGAGAAATGTCCTTATAATGGCAACTGATAAACAGTAAGGCTGAAAACAGTAATTAGTAACTCAACATGCTAATATAAAAATTTGTGGCTTCACCATGGATAATAGCAAATCATAAAACTTAGGTATTCACCTCAGGTCTTCACAAAACACTCCCTTTTACTGTTATGGTCTTTCTGACCACTATCTTCTCCCCACTAAGTCCACCTCCCACATAAAACACATTCACTCTTGACTTTCATCAATATACTCATGAGAATAATTTTCATCCTCATGTTATTCTAAAACCAAAGAGTTCTGAAAAGACTGAATTAAGATAGAGGAGGGTTTTATGAGCCACCATATCCTTATCTCTTATGTTTAACCAGACCGCAGTGAAATCCACATTCTGAAATATTCTCAGTGATTTACATTCTTGAAAAACCCTCCTGCCACTTATCTCCAGCTCTAAGACACTTCCTTCTTTATACCTAGATTATAGATGAAAACCATCATTAAATACTACCTAATGCCTTCTATCTATCTCTCTATCAAGAGTGTATATCATTTGAGACTTACTAATTCCCACCTTGAGGTTATAAGGACAGCCAATTTTAGCAACATAGTAATTTGTTCATTTATTCTTTCATTGAACAAATATTTAAGAAGCACCTATTATGCAAGGGAAAAAAATAACCAGGTTCTTCTCAGGGTTTCTGCTCCGAAACAGAGAGACAAGTTCAGAAATTTCGTTTCTCTTGACTTTGCATCTTTTTCACAGTTGCCCAAATTTATTCAGTATCTACAAGTATGCATATAAATATGAGACCAAATGAAATGTCATTGTTATGCTTGAATTCCTCTAATTTACTTTCTATACTGTTAATCTGGAACATCTTTCATGTTACTGTACTATTAGTCATAATTTATGTATCTATTTTATCTACCTGAAGAGATTATATACTCTGGGAAGACAGAGGCCTCACTGCATCACCAAACACAGCGTACAAGAGGAAAATGCTTCTATTTCTCAGAATTGTTATTTTGGACCTCCTTTCAGGAGTCATTTTGAAGACACCTGCAGCAACTCTAATCCATCAACAGGGGTTCACTCTGATTGAATAAATTGTTTTTGGTGTGTCACCATAAAAACAAAAATGAGAAACCTTATTTTCAAGTGACCCTATTAAATCCCACTCATTGAATTTCAAAACATTTCAACAATAAATGGAAGCCATGCATTTCATGAGTACCAAAAAAGAATCAATCACCTAAAAAGAAAATAGACAATGAGAAGTACTCATAATCCAGTGGAAAAAAATATATATACGATCATGATTGAGGAAATGTGTAAGCCAGAGATCAAACCCCAGAAAGCTCATTTGTTCAGTTCTTGGCATCAAGCTGTAAAGATCCGGAAGTTTCTGCCCTTCAACTCCTACAGGGAGTTGCTGTTATGGCTATATCACCCCAAATTGTCATACATGAGCCATGGTAGGAACCATTCAGAGAAAGTATCCTTGACCTTTTAATAGGAATTTTTAGAGTTAACCTATTGAAGAAAGTGATTTTTACGATGACATCATAGATAATATTCTCAGCAATGCCTTGATTGGAAAATGTGTGTTCTTGGCTATAAAAGAAGGACTGAATTACTTATTGCAAATATTGGTACAACCAAAGGATCAGTTTTACTGGTTGCTCTGTCTTTTATTCACAAAGAATTGTTAAAATGATATTCCAACATACGAATGTTTTAAACTGTGGTTTAAAAAATCTGTTCCTGGAAGCTCTAAGATTTTGTAACTGTGACCTCCCCAACTCCCCCCCCCCCCCCAGGATCCTGTGTGGTAGCAGGTGGGCTTACTGACCTGTCCAAGGGATTCTCTGGTCTTGCCATATTCTTATCAACTTGAGAAGTTCTAGTTGATGTTTGTTTTACTTCTTATTAGAGCTTAGTATAAAGTAGGTGTTCTCTGGTGCGGAGAGAATTCTGCAGCCTTATCCAGCATATAGACCAGTGGAAAATGGTTTCCAATTAAAAAATGGAAAACTGTGATACAAGCACATAATTTTTATCTATTTCTGTTTGGGAAGCATATTGAATTTCAATGATGTTCAGTACTGGATGCAAAGGAAAGTTTCAGGAGTGTTTTGTTTTTGTTTGTTTGTTTGGCCTTTATGCAAGTTGGTGTCATGCAGATTTCTCCTTTAGTAGGTCAGAGTGCTAAGTGATACTGTGGAATAAACATTTAGGAAATGCAAAGCTTCTTGTCAAAACAACTTAATATTTTTACTTAGTTTTCTCCGCAAAGATCCAATGGAACTGGACGTCACTGTCAAATACTGTTTCCTAGCACTGGAAGCAGAGCCCACATCGAAGTAAAATATATAGCAATTTTGACAGAAAGCCTAAATATATAGAGTTTATGTAAGATAAAGATGTGTTCATTTCCAAAAGGCACTTTAAAATTTGGCAAAACTAAGACACCATGCTATTAATTATTTGAATTCCTTTCTAAATTTTATTTTTTGGTAGATAAAATTGTATGAGTCATGTATAATGTGCTGTTGAAAAGAACATATAAACATCGAGGACTGAGTAAATCTAGCTCATTAACATATGCATCACCCCATATAGTTAATTTCTTTGTGGTGAGAACCACTTATCATCTATTCTCTTAGCATCTTTAAGAATACAATATATTGTTATTAACTACAGTCAACATATTGTACATTATTTTAATTCTCTCATGCATTTTTCACATCCTCCCAATGCCCACTGTGAGCTGTTGCTACAGGGAAATTTAGATGTGTAATTCCCATTAACAATATGACAGAAACAACAACTGTGTAACTAATTCCCCACATTGTGTGTGTCTTCTGCTCACACTACATTGAACATATTCCCTCATGAGTCTGAAAGGAAGCAAACAGCATACCACGCCTTTGAAAAGTGGAGCAAAATCAGAAATTCCAGTGATTGTGCTGGGCACTAGAAACAGGGTTGAGTCTTGGACATTATGTGTGCCGAGGGCTGGAGCCATTATCTCTGTGTATGCACAGTATACTAATGCTGACATCTAATTAGCATTACAAAACTGATTAACTCTCAATAAGTTCAGCACAAAGCAGAGAAATACATCTTGATGCAATCTATTAGGTCATTTATTTAATAAATTAAAATACTTAAGGAAGGAAAATCATCAGCCTGGCATTTTCTCTAGTCTATTCTCTTTGGCGAATGAGCGAATTTCAGAGAAAATTCAAAGAGTGGATGCAACACTACATTAAAAGCTCTGTAATCAAAACAGAGAACATAAAAACACTTGAACATTGTCTAATGGACAATTTATCATCCAAACAGATGCATTCATTAAGGGGAAAAATTACCTTCAAATATCAGTAAAATAAATTGGGTCTATTCTGATTTCTTCTTTCTGCAACAAGAGTGTTTCAAACTATGGAAACAAGTATATAAAAGATGCTTCAGTGCGGGAACAGGACATTTTAGGCATTTAAGTTTATTGTGAAAGCTGTTTGAACTGCTTGAAGATGGTAAATCAAGCAAATATGGAACATTCCAGCTGATAATGTCTTTCTGGGCCAATTATTTCTCTCCTATATTTCAAAGACAGAGACTATTTTGCTACTTTATGGCTATTGTTATTATTAATGCTACAACTACTACTAATAAGAAATCATTTTCTGCTTTGCCTTAGCATTGTGGACTCCAATCACTCACCGCAGTATCCCCTTCAGTGGCAGGGGAACATCTCTCACACACAGAGCTGGAAGATCCAGGCCTCTCACGCTGTTTCTCCTTATGTGAATTCCTGGTGCTAAACTCACAGTTGGATGGAAGAGGGAATCACTGTGCAGCTGGTGGCCTTAGCTGAGCGCTCTGCTAGTTTTTTGCATTGCTCTGAAATTAACATTGAGAAGTGGTGCTGCAGTTGCCTTAAGGCTGTGATCTAGCCACTAAATGAAATAAAGAACTTTCATAAATAAACAGGCTAAGCAGTGGCTCACTGAGTTGTGGCCCTCAGGCATGTGAAAAGCTCCTCTTTTCCTTCTGAACTTGCAGAGAGCAGCTCAAGACTTCACAGTGCTGACGGATCAGGATGAAGATCACTGCTGTTGTTTATAGAGCACCTACTGTGTGCCAAGCACTCTCCATTCTTTTGTTTGATCCCTGGTCCTCACAACAATCCTTCCTGTAGGAACTGTCACCATTCAACAGATGAGAAAACAGGTTCAACATCAGACACCAAAGTCTTTCCTCTATGTATGCTGATTACCAAACCCTGATAGTAGAAAGTTTTTAGATGCTGATAACAGGTTAATAAGAATTTGAGTTATTTTATTTTGCATGTGATAAAATGAAGACAGCAATAGGTAAAGTGCATACCATCAGAACAAGATTGATGGCCTACTGTTTGGATAACCCACTTGTAATTTTAGTCCATTGAGCCAGTCTTCCCCTATACCAAGAAGGAGACATTGTACTGACAAGGGACGGACTTTGATGTCAGTCTAACCTGAGGTTGTAGATGGTCATGTGACCTCTGGGAGACTAGTTAACTCTTCTAATCTATATTTCTTTCTTTGTGAAGTAATAACAATAGTCAAAATTTATTGAGCACTTACTATGCATGACATACTTTTCTAAATCTCTTGCAATATATAAACTCATTTAATCCTCAAAGCCACTATATTATTAACTCCATAACTACATTATTAACTACATAACAGAGAGGTCCTAAAAATTCCCTAGGGCAATGGCGCAGAAGTACCAGGATGGATGTTGTAACTCACTTCTTCTGATTCTAAATCCTGGTGTTATGCTATCTTATTCTTCCCTGCTTCATATGGCTGCTTTAAGATTCAATGATTGTATACCATTAATGAAATACATGAGTTTTTAAAACTTATTCATTTTTATTTGTTCTTTTAAGATATACATGGCAGTAGAGTATATTTTGACATACAAATTTATATGTGATAAAGCTTATTGAGACCATGGTCATATATTGAAGAGCTTTAAATGTCAATATATCACACACAATAATAATAACAATATTATTTTGACTGTTTAGTAAGAATTGACTTTGTAAATGAAATCAAGTATACTGTACAAATTTGTTGTTATTAAATAAAAAGTAAGTTTTCTAGAAAATATTTTCATTCAAAATGTTTATATTAAATAAATAAAATGGTACGGTCTTAGGGGAAGGAGTAGCATCTCAGTCATGCTAGCCTAGAAAACAATACTTTGCTTTTGGAAACCAGCACATTGATTCAAATTGTATTGCAATAGGGATATAAAAATATAAAGGTTGTGCTTCTATTTCAGTCATCTCTTCATGCAATTATGTACCCATCCTTGAACAGGACACTCAGGATGCAAAGATGAATTTCATTTGAATCTTCTCCCCCAGAGAATCCATAATATAATAATAGTAGAGATGTGGGTAATGAATTAAAATATAATTTTAAATGATACAACTGTGATATGGACAAGTGCCCAGGAAAGCATGGCTCTCTCTGCCCAGGTATTGAAGAAGGGCTCTTCAAAGAGGAAATTTGTAGGAATTGTCATGAAGGATGATTAGGAAGTATCTAGTTAGACAAAGAAGATTCTGCAACAGCCATAGGAGTGCAACTCAAAACATCAAAATTTTAAGGAGACAGTAATGAATTGCATCTCAGATATTTGCAGCCAAATCTGTATCTATTAGGAAAGTAGGAGATTTACACTGACTAGTGGAGAAAGAGTATGAGTTTCCAACATTGAGGCTGGTTCAGCTTTTAAGAGTTTGCAGGGTATATTAAGGGGCTTAGGATCCAATGATCAGCATTGCTTTATCTAATTAGGGAACTGATATGATGAGATTTATGTTTTACCAAAACAGTTGGCAAGATCACTAGAGAGGCCTATGAGAATAAAAGAAACTTGGCCCAAGACAGAGATGTAAAAAGAACCACAAGCCCATGGTTGTATGTGGAAGACTTTAAATCCAGGAAGTCCAGAATAACCATCAAGCTTACAACTTGGAGACCTATGGATTGTGATGCCATTAATCAAAGTAGGAACAGTGGAGGAAGAGCAGCTCTGGTGGTGGGGTTAGATAAAGGGCTTGGCTTTCAAAGGGCTCACTTTGACGTGTTTGTGGAAAATTCAACTTAAAATGTCCACCTGAACCCATAAAGAGATGAGGGCTGATGGTATAGATTTGGTTGCCATCAGCATGTATGCAGTTGTTGAGGACATGATCTTGGGACTCAGAAATTATGATGACCTGAATGAGAGAAACCTAGGAAGTCTGACGTCAGTATGGCCACTTGAAACTGCTCTTCTGTGTTCTTGTGTCATAAGTGAAAAATTTCCAATCAGTTCCAGTTCAAAATCTATTTATTAATATTTCTATTTTAAATGTATCAGTAATAAGAAAATCCTTAAAGTAGCTAAAATGTAGGTGAATACACCACCTTCTGTGTAAACCGCTCTTCCAGCTCAAAACTTCTTATCTGGTCTTTTTGGCATAGGCATCTTGTGGATAGAGGCATGCCAGAAGATGTGAAATGACTACTTTACTATGAGGACAACAACTGACTTGGAAATGATGGGTTAGAGTGGCACATGCATATTTACCTCATATTTCCAAGGGGAAAACCTCTGAGAACTAGTCCTGGTTTTCTCATGCCAGCAAAAGTGCCAGGATTGATGTTGTAGTTCCTGGTTTATGGATACATTCACTGTCTGATAATTAGGCAAGTCATTTACTTCTCTAGATTTGCATTATGAGAGATTGAATTACATAATCTACAAAGTATGCCATAATATCTTAGTCCATTTTCTTTTGCTGTAACAAAATATCTCAGTAATTGGTTCAAAAGCATGGTGCTAGCGTCTGGGAAGGACCTTCTGGCTGCCTTGTAACATGATTGGTAGCATTATAAGGCAAGACAGAGCAAGAGTACTATCTGGAGCCTCTTTTCCTCTCCTGAAACCACTAATGCCATTGCAGGGGCTGCACCCTTGTGATCTCATCTAATCCTAATCTCCTCACAAATATCATTAGCATACATATTTGGAGATGAAGTTTCTAGAACCTGAACTTTTGGGTGACACATTCACATTCATTTCTGAGTTATGCTGTGGCAAGGAACCATTTGAAAATTTCAACTGCTTGACAAACACAGAAACAAGTTTATTTCTTTCATTCAGCTATATGTTGTATAATGGGGTTGTATTTGAAGATTCTGTTCAACATAATCACTAGCACCCAAGCTAACAGAGGTCTCATGCTTTGTAGCTGTACTCTCTGAAACAGGTGGCCTTTCATCACCATGGTAGAGACAGAGCTCTGCAGCCTTTAGCACAGGCAGCCAAATGCCTAGGCCTGATGTTGGCATCTGCCATTGCCACTCGCCACTCGCTTCCCTGATCTAGTCACACAGCCCTTTTTCCTGCAAGGAGACCAGAGAGAAAGTGCAGTTCTTGTGTTCAGAAATGGGCAAGCACTTGAATTCTCCAGTATCTGGGACAAGCAGGAAAAACAACAAAGCATCTAGAACATTCTGTGCTCCTGGCTTTCTGGTGGAGATGCTGTGCAGTGAGTGAACAATGGTAGCTAGCAAGACGAAAAAGGAAGAATCTGTTTATTTCCCATTGCTACAGTCCTCTTAAGGGAGAAAAATCCAAACCATCTGAAATAATTATAGCACTAGCTCTTAGTTTGAGGAACAGACTGCCAGTCTCTATTTGGTTTGTTTCAGAGGATTCACCCTTTAAAACAAGACGGTAATTTTCACAGAGAAAGGTTTTTTTGTTTAGTTTCCTTATACCTAAAGTCCATTTCTGAACTTGAAGGTTTTATTCATTGTAAGAGCCAAATCACATTTTAGCAATAGCTACATTGCATAACACGGAATCCTTTGATTTCTCCCATCTAAGTTGAAAAAGTTGTCACAAAACACCAACAGATTCAAAACAGCTCTCAAAATGACTTTTGTTAAAGGCAGATTCCTGAACTATTCATCTGTGTTAAAATGCATTTTGCCTTGAATCATATGTCATGTTGCCAGCAAAGAGTTGTTTCCATGCCAACTCGTTTGCAACACAGGGGAAAAAAATCAAAGCTACTAACATCTGGAAGATGTCAGTACTGATATAAGCCACTTACAGTGAAAAACACGGGACTGCAAGTGTCTGCCAAAGAGACCCTATATATGGGGTAAAAGTTTAAAATATAATCTCCAAACAATGCATTACTATTGGGGGGTCATTTTCTTGAGCTAAACTCTATTCCAGAAAAGCCTTGCAGAAAGAAAAAGAAAACCGAATATGCTTTTTATGCAGTGTTTTCTAATACAGCTAGCATATTTTTCTGACACGAGCCTTTTAACAAACCACTTAATTTCATGCATAGTCTTAAAAGTGGGACAAGAAACAATTCTTTCACTTTTCATACCTTTCCTTTTCATCTGTGGTCCTGCAAAGTCTCATTTTAAATAAAGATTCTATCAGTGAAATAAATGAGACCTACCATCTCAAACAATGACTCCCACAACCTGCAGTTCCAACATATTTACTTCTCTTCCCACATGTTTTTGTTTGTTTTATTTTTATGTCTTTGTGTCTGTGTGCACAAGTGCACACGCATATGCAAGTGTGTGCACTCAGGTATATCTGTCAATAAGTATTTAAATAAAATAGATTATCTATTTCCCAAGTGATAAAGAATGACACCAACTAGAGTGTCAGACTTTATTCTTGGAAATAGTATCCTAGGGTCAAAGAACCTAAAGACACTTAATTTCAAGATGCTACATAATGCTGTCAGGTCTTTTCAATAGGTAACAAGGGCCCACCAACCACACCTCACTCATAGTGGAAAAGCACGGAGAGTTCATGTCCCATTGTATAAATGGAACACAAGTGTGTCTAAGGCTTAGCAGATCATAAACATACAAAAGATTATGTGAGCAGAAATCATTTGTGATTCCTCACCCCTGCTGACTCAAGCAGGACTTCAGAATCTTGTCATCAAAATATTTCTAGTTGTCTGTAGAATATGCCTCATCTATGAACTCAAGAAAACTCTGCTCAACTAACACTGTCAATAGTGCCTTTCTTCTTCTTCTGTCCTACTCACCTTCACCCCAATTAGGTGCCATTTCCTGACAGACACCAGGTCTGCCACCAAGCATTTCTGCCTCTTTCCAACAGGTTAGGATTCCAATGTGCCAAAGTTGCACTGGTGACTACGGCAAGGCAGGGAAGAATCTCCTTGTTAGTGTCTCCTTGTTACATTCAGAATATTCGATGAAACCATTTTTAAGGGCTTGAAAAAATACATGATTCTGTTGGGACCTGGACCAGTGCTAATCTATGAAATGAATTCTCAGTGACAGTCACTGTACCATATCTTCTCCCAGTCCCTGACACTGCTGACATATTTAGATTCCCTAACTGATTCAACCTACTTTTTTTCAGGTTCCTTTTCACTTTGAATAGATTCTTTTGCAAGAAGTTCATTGATTCTTCTTCTAAAGAGGTATCTGGCAGGCCCATCCCATCAGTTACCAGACATACCCAGCTAGGACAAATGACAGCTTAAATGAGAGGTGGCAATCAACACCTCTTATTTCTCAAAGGCCCAAGGTCTTTGAAGCCCTTTTTAGAAAGCATTCTTCCTTAGCAGCAGCCTGGATCGTTCCTTTAGGCCCTCGTCCCTGGAATCTCACCAAATGAGCTGTAGACACAGGTGGGTTCTCGACATGCACACGTTCTTCTCTTGATGGAAAGACAGACCAGTGGTTTCTTCACTCTCCTACACTCTTGACATACCAACTTCACTCATCCTTTACTCACAGCTGAATTCTAGGCAGCACTTTAGTTTGTTCTAGTTTCTTCTCTGAGTCACAAGCTTATCCTATCTTAGGGCTTTGGGATTAAGCCTGCTCTTATTGTTGAATTAAAGCAAATATTTATAGAGCAATAAATCAATAACCCAAGGGACTCACTTCACACATCTAAAACCACATCAATTCCACATCTGAAACCAAGTCTCCAGCTTGCAGTTCTGGTTCATATCTGTGTCACTCCTCTCAATCCTTCTTGCTCTGAGAAATCCTGTAGCTAAACATGTATGGCAGGCCTTGAAAACAGATCTCCACTATCTCCTCCCTATTATGCTGACTTTGTGCCACTCTCTGCTTCCACACCCCCATCCTTCCCTTCTGTATGCCTTGCTGAACCCTGAAACATCCTGCATAACTCTCTGACACATTTGCCCCATCTGCTGCTAGGTTTGCACTGACTTATTGCCTCACTCTTGGGATGTGCCTAGTTTCCAATTCCCAGTCTCCATACCTGGTCTCCCTCGCTGTTTACTGAGCTCAGAACACAAGTTCAGAAACACAGTCCCTCTAATTCCAACCTGGATGGTCTCCCAATTTCAGTTGATTAAAGCAATGCAAACATGTAAGAGAAAGACTTTTATGCATGTGCATGTGTTTTGGGGCAGGGGAGGGGGAATAAAGGAAGCACACTCTTACATGTTTAATAAGTGGAATGTATACACATCAATACTTTCAATACACTGTTCACATTATCCATTTACATTTATCTTGATTCAGCCCCCAACCTGAAATATTGATAGCTTATTTGCAGCCAAGTCTGGTTCTATAAATACTCCAAATAGACAGCTACCTATTGGGATCTAAGAACTGATAAAGTGGCCTTAGTCCAAGAATCTCCTGAACAGCTGGGTCACACCTTATCCTCACCTTTTCACCAATAGCACAGGTGCAAGTGCCACTATTAGAGTCAAACTAAAAAACAGATTTGAGGACAGTTTCACTCAGCCAGTGAGCACTAAGCCCCTCTAGGTGCTTGGCACGGTTTTGTGCACATCACGTAAGTACGCATGCTGTTGTTCACAGAGGACTTACTGTGTACTGGAGTTCTGCCAATCCCTTTTCAGAAACTTGTTATTTATGATCTTCCAAGGTAGTGATTATCCTCATCTTATAAGGAAAGTAGGGTTCAGAAAGCTAAATAACTGGTCCACAGATATAGATTGTAAACTGGGTAGCAAGACCCAAACCCAGGCCAATTGTTCAAATGGAAAATGGTATCATTTGAGAATTATCTGCTTACATGGCTTAGTCTCTTTGTGTTACTCAAAGCTGAATATTGTGCACCTTGGCCAGGAGCGATGGCTTAGTATGAAACTTCACACCCTTCTTGACATCTCCCAGAAGACACTAACATGCAAATGAGAAACAATTAATTGACTCCCCCAATGGGATCCAGCCTGATTGCTTAGAGGTCCTTATTTTAAAAAATTCTAAAATATCCTCAGTTTTTTACCATAATGAAATAAAGCTGGTATTCTGTGATAATCTGACTTCAAACTACACTCTCCACTGTACTATGTATGTCAGTTAGCCTTCCATAACGCTATGATTGGCATCTTACAAAAAACGTTAACCTCTGCATGTTAATAAATAGCAGCAGAAACCCATATGTAGTAGCACAATGAAAAAAAAGTAATAAAGCTGTTCATTACCCTTGACTCTTCTGCTCCCTTGCCCTTGTTTTCCCTCTGCACGTGGTCAGAAATTGAATTGATATTGAATTTGCTTCACTTGTGTAATACTATTCATACATGCTTTTGTAATTCATTCACTTCACTCACGGTTCACCTTTTGTCATTTCAATCACTTTAAATCTGCTTTGGCCTCCTTCACATTCAGTCTACTAAGTTCCTGGGCATAAGTAAAGGATTTATTAACTTTACATTCTTGGTCTCTGGTTACAGCAGGAATAATCTCATGGAGAGCAGGGTTTACTGGGCTTATTGACAATGCCGCTCATCCTGAAATAAGGCCAGGAGAGGAGATAGCCACTAGCCTTTCCTGGGGTGGACTTCTCAAAGCAAGCACACAGTCAGGAAATATGGCCTGCAGCCCCCAACAACAGTATACAGTGAAATGTGCGGGTACTGTCATTAGATGGGCAGACTCGCCTCCTAGATTGCCATCTTCTTTATAGGAACTTGGACAAGAAATTTAGCCTCTGTGTGTCTTCATTTCCTCATTTGCAAATGCTTAATAACAATAGTATCAATCACAGGGTTGTTGTGAGGATTAAATGTGAAAATCTATATCAAGCACTTAGCTAAAGATATGAAGTCAATAAATATGCATTATTACTACTAACACTATTGTTGTTGTTGTTGTTATTATTATTATTATTATTATTATTATTATTATTATGCCTTGGAGGTATATAGCTAACCTCTTCTCTTTTGGAATAGGTTGTTGGAAACATGAAAAAAAGACCTAAGAAATACATTTCAATGATTTAGTGAATAGGTATTAAATAATAACAACAAAACAAAAAGACTTGTTTAAAACAATTGTGAATTCATCCCAACCTTCTCATGTCAACATTCTCTAGTTATATTTAGTGCACAATATAATCAAGTGTTATATGCATGGAATGTTGATAAATTTCCTGTAAAGAAATAATGGATCAGTCCTTCCTTAAATTTAAGCTCCTGTCCTGTACAACATTGGGAAAATGAATTTTACTCCCTCCTCTAGTTCTTAAATTTTAGAAACAGTGAATGTGTCATAGTTTTATAGACTTATTCATAAACCCCTACTTTCCCTTCCTCTTCATAGAGAAAAGACTACTAATTTCTCACCTTGAATATAATGGCAAAGCTAAGTAACCAAAGACATCAAAGATAAAAGCAGGCCAAAACCAGGGCAATGTCATAGGAAAGACTTGATGAACTTCTTGGAATCAACAGGACAGTGGACTCTGAATTGGTGTGATTGACCTAAGTCCTTCTAACAGCAAGAATAGGTAAGGAGACACTGATGCTAGATCCAGATAAGCTTCAGAAGAAAGCCTGGCTTGGCAGGCTGGGTACACTAAAAGTAGAATCTGAGTGTAAAATTCTAAAGGCAGCTAATTGGTCCAACAAAGATTTGAAGTAAATGCAACTTGGTTATCTAGAGGTTATTTAGAGGTCTTTTCCATCCCTAGACACTAGAGTTTGTTTTAGTAGGCCTGAGTCTTTAAAGGCACAAGCAATGTTCTCGATCACTCAGGATCACTGATACTGTCTGTGGATAAAGCTCCATGTGCCAATCAGAACCGAGCCTCCTTTGCCAGCCAGACATAAGGATCTTCTCAGAAATCCAGTCCAGTAGAGGCATCAGAGCATCTTCCTTCACTATGCCCTCTTATTGATGTTTCTCTTGGGACAAAGATCTTTAAATGAGGCCATAATGCTAGTCATTTTGGTTTGTTTCTGCTGGGAAGCTATTCCTGCACATTTATCAACCAAAAACTGCCCATCTCTGGCCTCTTTCCAGGTCAGTTATAGCTTTCTGGAAATGTAGTGACCAGAACATGATCTTCTTCAAGAGTAACATTATACTTTCTATTTTCATTCTAATACTCTTCCTGGTAATGCCAAGAACACTCTGGCCTTTTTTACTTGCAACTACATAGGAGTTTTCAAGACCAATGTCTTCATGGTCCCTTGGAAGCAGTTTAATCCAGCCACTATTTACTGAGCTCTGTACAGGACACAAGAAAACCAAAAGGCTGTATTGTGGTCCTCAAGTATCTATAGTCTTCCTGAGCCCACAAAATCATAAACATCTTTGAAAACAAATCAAAGCAATATGTTATTATTAAGCACCAGAGATTAGATTGCAAATATTTGAGAAATTCCCATGAATCCAGGTACTTTTATTTTTAAAGCAAACATATTTGTTGGGATATAATAATACTAATGCAATTATTCAATAAATGGGATATAACAAAATAAAACTAATTAGGTAATTATCTCTTCTATTAGTTGTGGCTCAATCGTAAGTTATGTTACCAGAATCTTATTATGGTTGCACGTTCTCAAAGGAGATATACAAAAGGGACACTCAGTCAAAGACAGATTAATATTAATTAGAGTTTCAGTGCTCCTGGCCCTGGAGATGTTGGCTAACTCATATGAGAACTAGAAAAATTTAGTCTCTATCACGGGCTTAGGACTAGGCCAGAGATGGCAAATACCGAGTATATGTATTCTCTGCCTTCCAAAACAAATATCACAGATCACAGTCTTTTTCTCACTAAACCCAGAAATGACCACCAAATGTTTCATTCTTTGTAGGGCCATGACCAAAAATCAGAAATCAACATTGTAAACTGATACCTGCTTGTCAACCAGATCATCCTTAAACTATATTGCAGCCCAAACACAGGGGCAAATCCTTTCTATGTGCTAATAAATTCATGACATGCTTTCCATCTTTATGACTTTAACAACTTTGAATCAATAATAATTATGGACAATTACAAGAGAGTTCATTTCCCAATAAATGTAGAAGACAAAAATATAGTCTTGGTCCAATCTGCCAGCTCTGACAAGAAATACTGATGATCCTAGACTTATGAGAGAGTTGTGTCCTAACAAATGTATGTACATTGAAAATATCCCAAGTCAAAAATACATTTGGTGCACCTGTCAAACACCAGATCTTAGAGACACGGTACACTGTAGAGTTCTGGTTGTTTCCCCTGGTGATCACATGGCCAGCCAGGAGCTGTGGCCTGTTGCTATTGCCCAGCATCAGGAAAGAGAAAGTGTCATACTGAATATCCCTAGCTCAAGAGACCATCAAAATTCAAAATTTGGGCCAGGTGCAGTGGCACATGCCTGTAATCCCAGCAACTCCAGAGAATAAGGCAGGAAGATTGCAAGTTGGAGACCAGCCTCTGCAAATTAGAAAGATCCTAAGCAAGTAAATGAGACCCTGATTCAAAATAAAAAATAAAAAGGGTTGAGGTTGTGGCTCAGTAGTTAAGCACCTCAGAGTGTAATCCCTAGTACCAAAAAAAAAAATTAAAATCTGAAATACATTTTCTACTGAATATGTATTGCTTTTGCATCATTCTACAGTCAAAAGATCTTAAGTTGAACTATGATAAATCATGGGCACTAGCTGTAAAAAAAAATGTTCTGATACAGGAAAGGTATTTACTTAAGTAACCGTACAGTAAAGAACACTTGGTTAGGGTTCTGCAGACAAATAGAATCAATAAGATTATGTGAAGAAAGAGATTTCTTTTAAGGAACTGGCTCTTGCAACTGTGGTGGATGGAAAATCCAATATCTGCAGGGTAGGCTAGTAGGCTGGAGTTTCAGGGAAGAGCTGATATTACAGTGCCAGTCTAAAATCTGTTTGCTTGGGGTAAATTGTTTTACTCAAAGTTGCCAATTTAAGTGTTAATTTCATCCAAAAAACACTCTCATGAAAATATCCAGAATAATGTTTGACCAAATATCTGGGCACTGTGGTTCAGTCAAGTTGACCCATAAAATTGACCATCACAGGCACTTAAAAATTATCTCCAATTCATAACTTGCAAAATCTGAAACCACTTATAACTGAAGGACCGGCACAACCACAGAGTGTGATTTGGCTATGGCCCCATCTTCTGTCACTTTGCATTTAACAAGGCTTTCTTTCTACTGGGCAAAGATGGCCAATATCAAAGACTATACAAAATTTAGCAACATATTAATATTATTGAAATTTAACAATCTATTCTCTGTATCCAAACAAGGGAATTTACTTGAGCTCCTTAGTAAAGTCATAAAAAGAAAAAAAAAAATCATCCGAATAACAGCCTTACCAGACACTGTTGGTGATACCTGCCTAACTAATACTAGCTACCCAGAAGGCTGAGGCAGGATGATCATGAGTCCAAGGTCAACCCTGGCAACTTAGTAATTCCCTGTCTCAAAATAAAATTTTCTGAAAAGGGCTATGGTGTAGCTCCATGGTAGGGCACTTACCTAAAATTCTTGAGGCCCTGGGTTCTGTCTCTAACATTGAAGAAAAAATAAAAAATAAAGAAGTAACAGCCCTATGCAGTGTCACTTCCAATATGAATGCCAAAAAACAAAACTCTAAACAGTATGAAATATCAATTTTTTTGGCATACTAACTTTCTGTGAAATTTTTTCTTTCAAACACTAACATATAAAAATATTGCCTAGAATGAAATCCAGAGTATAAAAAAAGTCCTTCAAGTCAGTAGGAAAATAATCTAATAGAAAAATAAATGGGTAAAAGATTTAAAAGGCACCTTTACAGAAAGTAAACCCAAATGATCAATAAAATTATGATATGAAAATCTATCAGTATTCAGAAAAAAATGCAATTTAAAACCATAATGAGATAATATTTCGCCTAGGAAATATCATCAAAATTTTTAAATTCTGATATTATCAAATGTTGTGGAGAATGTGGAATGGCAGGAATCTTTTCCTAGAGTAAAACCAGGAAAGAGAATAATTAGAGCACAATTTAGCTACACGAAACAAAATTGAAGCTGCACATACATACCTTCTGGTCAAGCAATTCCACTTCTAAGAAAATTTGTAGCATTTTTTTGTTTTGTTTTGTTTTTGCTAATAGCCCAAAAAAACTACCTCTGGGTGTAGGAGATGGGTAAATAAATTGTGGCATATTCATATGATGGCATGCTGTCCAGAAATTCATTAAGTGGCCTAGATCATGTGACAATTTTTTAATCTCAAGAATACTATGCAAAAGAAAAAGGCAATTACAGAAGAAAAATTTCTAACACATACAACAACACTTTGTATTATTAATGTACACATTGGAAATAGAAAATGAATAAACATTCAATTTACTGGGGAGAGTACAGGGGAAATGAAGTCAGGGTGGAGCTTAAAACAAGCCTTAATTAAAACAGGAATTTTTTATTATAATAAGAAAATATAGCAAAATGTTACCATGTGTTGAGTCCAGGTAGTGGGTACATACGTGATAATGCAAATATTACCAGTGCTTTTCTGAAAATTGAAATATTTTATAATGATTTTTCCAGATAACTTTTACATTATCATGAAAATTTTCTTCAAGACTTTTTTTTTTTTTTTTTTTTTGGGGGGGGGGGGTTTGTTTTGTATAGTCAAGGGACTTTTGAAGTAACTACAGCCCGGCATGGTGGCACATGCCTGTAATCCCAGCAGCTCAGGAGGTTGAGACAAGAAGACCTCAGTTCAAAACCAGCCTCAGCAAAGGCGAGGTGCTAAGCAACTCAGTGAGACCCTGACTCTAAATAAAAATACAAAATAGGGCTGGGGATGTGGCTCAGTGGTTGAGTGCCCAAGTTCAATCCCTGGCATCCTCTCGCCCCTCAAAAAAAATGGTAAATACAGAAAAATAACTGCTTTGGGAAGTTTGCACATCAAGTCTTAGATTCATGACAAATGAGACCATTTCTGTCTTTCTTAGAACTACACAGCAGTATCTTCTCCCCCTCAGAGCTCCCTTTTCCTAGAACCAGGGAACTTTTTCTGGTATTTGTTACTGTTTTCCACACTTCTGCCTTTAAAAGTCACTCGTTTTCTCACTGTACCCATATGGCTATGCTTTTCCTTAGATCCCTTCCTCAGTTTCCTGAGATTATCAGCATTACTTAAAGCCCCTTATCACTGGATTGATATCAGGACACAATGTTTGACTACCTAGACTACTTGAATTCCAGCCTTAGATGTTACTGTTGCGACTCTGCATAGTTTATCGCCTATTCATAGTCTTGTGGTACATTTAGGTGTCTGAGTTTTCACAAGCATAGTATGGAAGCAATGCCATCTCTGCGTGGAGGTGTATATTAGAACACTAAAACAATAGATCAAATTGTTAAGAAACACCATCCATGTCCATCTCCATCTAACTTGTTATTCCTTGACTGTGTTCTGTCCATCCCTTTGATTCATTCATTAACTCATTTAATAAACAAATATTTTTATTTTGTCCCTAGCACATGCAAAACAACTGCTAAAGACTCAGGAACCCTCAAACCTACCAGCTTATCCTTTTTCACACAATATATAAACTAATGAAAAGTATATATATATATTCTTCAATAGAAACAAAACATGTTATCAAGCTTTAAACCCATAGGGTACTCTCTAAAACCAAACAGGGTTATAGATGGGAACAAACTTAAAAACTGATGGCAAGTGTTGTCCTAAGAAATAGCAGGTCAACAACAACAATGGTATAGAAAAACAGGGACTAGCACATTTTATTCTCTGCTCTACAGCAGTGGCAATTAACTCTTGTGATTTCATAAACCAGTGAAATTTCCCTTCAAATGAGACATGGTGGCCAAATTTTATTTACTAAAAAAAAATAAAAATTGTTAAACAAATAAATCTTACCATAGTCTACTACCAAATTTAATTAGAAGAAAGCACAGAATTATAGAACAAAATCAGCCAATAAGAGTGTAGGAAATGATGGTGCACATATGCCTTCTAAAGACATTTCAATAGGCACTAATTTTTTTTTCAAGCTCTGTGCAGGGCCAAATCAAATATTTACAGACAGGACCCACAGGCCTGCAGTTTGCAGTCTTTATCTTAAACACTGCCTAGATTATTATAATATACTTGGTGCAAATCAGCCTGACAAAACTCCCAGGTTCAAATTATTGTTACTTAAAATGAGTAGCATTAAATAACTGTTATGGTTCGGATGTGAGGTGTTCTTCGAAGCTCACATATGACACATGGAAGAGAGTTTGGAGGAGAAATGATTGGGTTATACTCTTAGCCTAATCAGTGGTAGGGTGTGGCTGGAGGAGGTGAGAATTGGGGTGTGGCTTTGGGTATATATTTGTATCTGGAGAGTGGAGTTTCTCTCTCTATTTCTTGATCATCATGATGTGAGCTGCTTCCCCCTGCCACCTTTTCCCGCCATGATGTTCTGCCTAACCTTGAGCTCTGAGGAATAGAACCAGCCTTCTATGGGCTAAAACCTCTGAAACCCAGAGCCCTCAAGTAAACTTTTCCTCCTTACAATTGTTCTGGTCAGGTCAGTTAGTCACAGCAGTGGAAAAAGCTGACTAAAATAATCACCAATAAAGATATATTTTATTGCTCTAGTACTATGCTAGTTAATATGATAAATCAAAGAACATAAGATATGATTTCTTCTCCTAAGGAAAAAAGACTGGAAAGAAGCAATTATTGGGCACCTTTAACATGCAAAATATCATACAAATATAAAATAAATGGCATTTCTTTTCAACTTCACAATTAGCTATTCTATCTATTCAGTCTTCATATTTTATATATTCATGCATTCAATGAATATTTATTAAGTGCAATTACATATACAAGGACTGGAGTTTTAAAGGTAAAGAAAATGAAAGAGAGATTAGGAAATTTGTCCAAGGGCAAGAATTTAACCTCTAACCATTTAGAGATTTTTTGCTTGTTTGTTTTTGCAGTACTGAGGATTGAACCCAGGGGTGCTCTACCACTGAACTACATCTTCAGCCCTTCTTATTTTATTTTGAAACAGAGTCTCACTAAGTTGCCCAGACTATCCTTGAACTTGTGATCCTGCTGCCTCTGCCACCTGAGTAGCTGGGTTACAGGTGTGCGCCACTGCACCTGTTCTTCATCCAAAGCCCATAATCTTGCCTTCAGAGAGAAGCACAGAGGGAAAAATACAGAATCCAAGTAAACTTGACATGGTTTTGAATTCTACTCTGTTTTTTATAGCTACATCTCTTTCTGTGTGCACTTCTCACCGTCTCTTTCAGAGTATGTGGCAATGGAAAGGGCTTTATAACCAGTTGTGGCTTTTTGATGGATAGAGTAAAAGCTTCCAAGCTACATAACAACTGAAATTGTTTTCCCACTGCACAAAATCATTGATTCTATGGTACTTCCTGTATAGCCATATCAAAGATCTCTCTGCCATCAGAGACCAAGGCTTTGCTAATTAACTGTTCCTAGCACATGTGTGTTATGATGATGATGATGATGTGTGTGTGTGTGTGTTTGTGTGTGTGTGTGTATGTGTGTGTGAGAGAGAGAGAGACAGAGAGAGAGAGAGAGAGAGAGAGAGAGAGAGAGAGAGAGAGAGAGAGAGAGAGACCTAGGAATTCCCCTCATATTTGAAGCTAGATACATAGATACATAAATGGATATTATCAGCAAAAAGCTGTCTATTGTTCAACATGAATAAAAACACCCAAATAGTTTTGTTTCCAAGATTATTGGTTTGTGATTAACATAATAGATTCTGCTGTTTTTGTCTGACTTGTTTATGTGTTTTTGAGTATACTACCTATGAGCCATTAATTGAGCTGGTTCATTCCTTTGTACTTTATACTGGCAAGTTGTTAACCAAACACTAAAAGTTCTTTAAGGACACAGGCTGAAACTCCTCTCATCTATGTACTTAGTTATAATCCCCCACAGCACAGGGAGAAGAGTTGATGAATGAGCAAGTGGGGGCATAGATAAAGAGGCTAGTCCTTCTCCAGATGGTCTCTAAATTTGAACAAGTCATTTTTTAAGGGAAGTCCATATCTCAAGGATTCATTTTCTCTCCTGGTTTGACAAATTTCAAATGTTTCAGGACATGATGCAGTGCCCTGGCATTCAATTCAGGTTTGATGGATAGGGGAAGGTAGGGATATATGTTTGTAACAGAAACACTTGTAATTGAATGTTGTATTATCTTTGGAAGTGTTCTTTGGCCTAGGCATTAAAGAAAATAAATATAAATGAAAAATCAACATTTTAGGAAATTATTTGAAAACTTTTTTCTAGGAGAACCAAGTATACGTTGCTCTTTTACTCTTTAGGGGAGTTTAAGTAGTACACTTCAGTTTTTCTCAGACATGACTTTCTTGCTCATACTTATATTTCTCAACCTAGCATTCAGTTTATATCCTCAAGGGTACATTTCATCTGGTTTATATTGAGCTAATTGGCAATTTTATTCTTTGTTGACCTTATTTCTCATCTGTAGCCATTATTTGCAACTGCCTGTCTTTGAACTCCAAGCTGTTTGGATAGTGACCCTGATTTTGTCTATTAGCCTTTCACATGGAGAAGAATTGACCCCATTGTGCCAGGGAAAGTATAACTGCTCTTTGCCATTGTCATTCCTGTGGGCTTCACACAATGCGCTTGATTCATTTTTTGCTCTTGTTTTGCCTCTCCACAGTGAACCTGTAAGAGTGGATCTGCCCTGAGCTGGTAGAGCACTAACACTGCTAGGAACTTTCATGCCTTCTAGTGCATTGAGCTTTGGCACCATACTAGACATTGAGTCTTTTCCTTATATGTACTGCAGCTCTACTGATGTACATAGCTTTTTCCAAAACGCACTAAGCAGTCTAACAGAGATGATAACTAACAGTATTAGGTGCTTATCATGAGTCAAGCATTCTTCCTGAATCACTCCATTTAACCCTACCACCCCCCCTCCAATATTATCATCCTTGTTTTACAGATGATGAATCATGTTCTTAGCCACTAGTGGGCTTGTAGGGCCCCTGTTTCAAGTCATCAGACCTTTATGCACATTCCTTTGGTTTACCAGCCAAGACTGTGTTTATACCCCCTCCACAGCCTTGCAAACTTCTACTTATGCTTCAAGATCCATTCCAAATGTTTTGTCTGAGAACTCTTGAAATCCATCCCACAGATTTGATCATTACTGTTTTTTGAGCCCAAACTATACCTACTACAAAGCTGTAATATTGTTCACTTTACTCTTCATATCATTTTTTTAAAAAACACATCTGCTTCTTTTTCCAGATATAATGACATAGAGAACAAGGACTTGCATTGTTTCCTTTTATATTCACGTCTTCTTATCTAATACCAGGCTCCTCCCAGGTTTTACTTCTATCCATCACTTCGCATCTTGACTATGAATCACAATTTCTTGGTTTTTTTTAAATATGTCTAGCAATATTTTATTGAATACTGAGTTACTGATAGTAAATAGACAATTCTTTTGAAGACTTGATTCTTGTGTTATCAGATGGTTTTACTGGTGGACCACGATGTCCTGCCGGAAGCTGGAAGCTTCGGTACTGGAATTCATGCAGAGCCTACTGTGCTTCTCAAGTGTCTCTAACCCTCCAGAACTGAATATTCAATCTCTGTCTCCTCTGAACCTCTTGCTGAATCATAAGCTTAGGCTTTGTTAAGGAGAGCCTGCTGTAATCTCACTTTAGATCGAGGCCCCTACTCCTACAAAGTGGCTTTTCTGTGTCTTCGAGAGGTATCAGAGTGTTATCAAGATACTAAAGGATCTCTCAACCCTGGCAGGGCCTCAGCTGCAGACTCACAGTGGCCCTCACACAGAGACTTCTGGGGCCCCTACTTTTAACAGTCCCAGCTGCATCTTATGGATTCCAGACATTTCAACTTACGCAAACTTTGATTGCTGACTCCGCCGCTTACTGAGACCACCATGCTCTGCTGAGACTCCAGTTCTCTACACCATGGCCAGGACTTTCAGAGAGGAGAAAAATTCTGAGGCTCGTCTTCTGTTTTCCTTGTCCTTGGGGTTGCAGTGTTATGCTGGCTGTTGTCCAATAGTTGTCTCATATAGTTTGTCCAGTTTTATACTTACTCATGGCAATTTTCAATTATAACAGCATAACTAGATGTAGAATCTACTCTCTTATTTATCTTTATATCACTTATAAGTATTAGCAAATAGTAAGTCTGATAATCAATAAATCTTTATTTAAGAAAGAATCGAATGAACGATGCTTTTCAGTGAGTTGCAGACTGTTCTAATTAATATTTTTTATTATCCCATGAGATCATCAAAATAGATTTTATTCTGACATAAAATTAATTTGCTGAAATTTATGGGATGGTGGGAAGGAGAGAATTTTCTCTGCTATTTTTCAGTTGCTTTCATTTATTTATAACTGGCACAATTTTCTAGTCCTTTGATGGTAGACAGATAAATACTGACAAATTAAAGTAAAAATCTAGGTTAACAGGAGTGCCTCAGAGAATGGAATTTTTTAATGTAATTTTCCCACCCAGTGACAGTTAATAGAAATTCCTTTCTGTTTTGATACTTATTATTGAAAATGTCTATGAAATAAAGAAATGCACTTTCCTTTAGAAGACAGACCATACAGTAGATTTGAGATAAATGAATTTTCCTTCAATGCCTCTGAACGTTAATCTGCAAGGTCCACTCCAGCCAGTTCCCAACACCTGGAAACGCATTCAGGAGGAAGAGGTATTCTGGTAACTACCCTAAGTAATAGCTGTACCAAATTCAGATCATTTCCAACATGGTAAATGGATATGACTCTTCCCCAATTTCAAGTGTGATTCCAGAGACAAATAACTATTCTCTCACAGCATCTCTTGTTAGCCAGACAATCTCCAGGCCCAGCAATTTGTAGGACAATTTGAGGGGACCTGCCTTTTCTCTGTTTCCTGCCATGATCAGAAGAAAAGCAATACCTCAGCCTTCCAGTGTTCCTGAACTCTCTAACCATGCAAAGCTACAATTGAAAGAACCCAGGACCAACTTCTGAGGAGAATTATCCCCCAGATGACTGTATTTTGCATCTTTTCAAAAACAAAGTAACCAAATAGTTAATTTTTTTGCCTGAGGGACCAAGCTGGTTTCCTAACTGGTGTTATTTTGTTGTTGTTATTTGTTTGTTTGTTGTGTAGTTGTTGTTGTTGTTTTAATTTGTCCTATTTATAATTTTTTCTTTTCAAATCCATGAATTGCATCTTTTATCACTTCTGAAAAATCTTGATGATCTTTCTTTTCAGAAATGGCTGCTGCTGTCAGCATGATGGTACACACCTGTAATCCTAGCAGCTCAGGAGGTTGAGACAGGAGGATGGAGAGTTCAAAGCCAGCCTCAGCAACTATGAGGTGCTAGGCAACTCAGTGAGACCCTGTCTCTAAATAAAATACAAAATAGGGTTGGGGATGGGGCTCAGTGGCCGAGTGCCCCTGAGTTCAATTCCTGGTGAAAGAAAGAAAGAAAAAAGAAAGAAACAAAGAAAGAAAGGCAGGCTACATTTCCTCTCTTCTTATCCTCTATTTCCCATGATTGTTTCTATCTCTTATGTGTTTTCCATCTGTTAATATTTCCTTGATACATCCTCAGTAATTTCTTCTGATCTACCTTCTACCTTATTAATCCTTTCTCTAGCTGATTTAAGCTATTGTCAAGTCCACCCATTGAGGTTTTTAATTTATAATAGTGTTAATCAAAGTGTGGTCTTTGTACCAATAAGTCTTGTATCATCTGGGAACTTGTTGGAAATGAAAATTTTTGGCCTTACCTCAAGCCAACTTGAAATTAGTGGGACTAAGGTCCAAGATCCTTCTTATGTAGTCTTTTGTAGTATCTACCATTTTGTCCTTTAGTTTTAAAAAGATCAGTGCTTTGACAAGATAGCTAATTTTTATGCAAGTTAGATCATGAGAAGCAATGATTTGCAGAATCATATTTTTAATTTTGTAAATTATTTGATTTTTTAAAAAATATACTTGGGAATTTCTTGCTTTCTGGTCTATTAAATTTGTCCTTTACTTCTTTAAATATAATAACCATATCTGTTCTATATTTCAGTAATTGAAGTCTTTGGAGACCGATGCTCATTTTTCTTTTAAACCTTCTGTGGGTACACTTTAGGATGAGGGTACACTACTCCAGAGATTATTTGCATGTTTTGATGCCATGAATGGAGATATACTTCAGGTTTACAGTGCGTTTCAGACCACTCAAGTGCACTACCAATCCAATTGAGGATTAGCTGTGCTTAAAACTTCACAGGAAGAAAGTTGGTTCTCTTCTTTAATCTAATTAGCTTTATACCACTCTATCTCTAGAGATTGTGGATGGGGTGAAATTACCCTGTTACCTCGAAAATGTAGCTCTTCAGTTCCATTATGGGGAAAAGATCTCCCAATATACTTACTACTACCTGTGAGAGTCTGGGGTTTAGTCTGCCATTGCCAGAGGCCACACATTCAAAGTTCAAAGTTACCAGCTTCCGTAAATGATGTTTAGATAAAAGCAACATCAATGTTTAGCCTTCACTTGGAGTTAGTCTGATAATTTCTGATCATTTGGTCAGCACTACCATGTATATATACACACACAGTAGTGTGGTCTGGAGGTAACTTGTACTGGATCCTGAGATTGGATTTTTAACATGTCTTTCAAATGTGCACTCATGATATCATGTTGGTACCTTGAAATTGGCTATGATGGGCATATTCATACCATCATATTCAACAACAACAAAAGTTAGAGCATTGGTTTTTTTTTTTTTGTTTTCCAATGTTGCAAATCAAATCCAGGGCCTTGCATATATTGGGCAAGCACTCTGCTACTGAGCTACATCCTCAGCCCATAGGGTCTTTTGTTTGTTTTGTTTCAAAAAATCTGGTTGTTAAAGACCACACAGAGCAATATACATACATAGTCGTATCTACTTGTATTCTCATGATGACCAATCTGGCTGTTTAATCTGGCTCTGCATACCAAATACCCTCTGAATCCCAGAGAACTCAACGGGAACTCAAGGAGCGGGTGCCTGAGGCAGCAGGATACGCCCTATTCCCAGCAGGATCCACCCTAAACCCGGATCACCCTAAACCCGGATCCGCCCTAATCCCTGAGCAAGGTCACCTTTCATGCAATGTCACTGCAAATGACCTGGGTCCAAGGCAAGCCCATTTCCACAATGGAGAGTCCTCCCTCTAAGCAACATTGGGTAGGCTGACAAGGAAATTGCCATGCGTCATTCCTACCTGGCTATGGCTCTCAGCAACAAAGAACTCTTTTCTTCCTCTTCTCATTGTTGCAGATTTTGCTTTCCCCAGACTCATTGGATATATCGGAGCATGCTGATTTTTTTGTTTTTCTGGTCCTGCAAAAGACCATGACTAGGTTCCAAACAATTCAAGTCCAGATGAAGAATGCCCTATTTGTAACTTAACTAAAGTCTCGAAATATTCTGCAATATTTTTATGTTATTTCTCTATTTTATGTAGAAACTGAGGCCCAGAATGATTATGTAACTTGATAAATTTACATCTCTAGAAAGGGGTAAAAATGATTTTCAAACTCAAGTCTAACTCTAAAGCCAGGCTACACCAACTAGTGATACATTTTCTATTGACTCAAAATGGACTGGTCTCCCAAAATTAATTTTTTTCTACCAATTTTTTCTTCTTCTTCTTTCTACAGAAGAAGAAAAAATGGTAGAAAGAAATTAATTATATCTACCATTTCTTCCTTCAGTTTTAAAAATATCGACCACTTCTTCCTTCAGTTTTAAAAAAATCAGTCCTCAAAGTTTACTTAAAAAATAATGAGCAGGGATATAAAACAACAATAGTGGCCATTATACCACTTTCCTTCTCCTTCACCACCTCCACTTCTTTTTCTCTGCCTCCTTTTACCACAATATATTTCTGGAAACTAAGTTATAAAACAGTGCTATGATTTGGATCTGTTTTATTCCCCAGAGGTTTATGTACTAGAGGCTTGGTCTCCTTGTTGGTGGTATTGATGTGGTAGCACCTTTAAGAGGTGGAGCCTAGTGAATGGTAATCATGTCATGGAAGCACCACCTTTGGAAGAAATTGAAGTAGGTCTTAGTTCCTATGAGAAGAGGTTGCTATAAGCCTGGCAACTTCCTGACTCCCTTTTCTGCTTCTGCATGTCATCTCCATAACACATGCTCACACAATTGCCGTGTCACCTGCCACAAGGCGCTCACCAGAGCCAAGCGAATTACTATGGCATGCTCTTGAACCTCCAGAATTGTGAACTAAATAAACCTCTTTTTAAAATAAAGTCTCCAAAAATAAATCAAGTATCCAGCTTCAAGTATTTAGTTACAGTGACATATCATGGACTATGACAAGTAGCTTGGAAATTGTACTACAATCAAGAATACATCCACTGGACAGGGCGTGGTGGTGCACACCTGTGATCCCAGTGATTCAGGAGGCAGAGGCAGTAGAACTGCAAGTTCCAGACTAGCCTCAGCAACTAAGCAAGACTCATTCCCAAAAAATAAAAAGGGCTTGGGATGTAGCTCAGGGGTAGAGCGCCAATGGGTTCTATCCCCAACTATGGGGGAAAATAAAATAAAATAAAATAAAATTATTGGGTCTTTGCCCTAGATTTCTGACACAAGCTCCAAGCTCCTTGGAATTTCTAAATAAGATAGTGTTGTGTTACTCATTAGCAGCCCCTTCCAATTACAACTGATTTTATACTAATGACATGATTTAAGGCGGGGCTCCTAGATACGGAGATGGGGCTGGTCTCCAGAAAGAGCAAATGATTAGACAGGAACTCTCAGTCCCACTCCCAAAGGACTATAGGTTGGGTTCTGTAAAAGCTCTCCTTGAACTGGGAGATTTGGAGAACTTGCAGGTTGGTGAGCACATCAAAGTCCTGTGCAGTCATACATGTACCTAGAGTGTTGATGTTTGTCTCATTCCACCATCTTTCCTGCCCCCATTCCTCCTCTCCTCCCTCCCTCCCTCCCCTTTGTCCAGTCAAAGTTCTTCCATTCTCACCACACCCACCCCATCCCCCATTATGGATCAGCATCCACTTATCAGAGAGAATTAAGGATTGGCACAGAAAGAGCAGGGAAGCTCTGTGCCAATCCCTCCCCACATTCCCCACCTCATGCTTCTCTTCCTTGTGGATGTTACATCCTTTATACCATACCAGAAAATGTAGTGAAGTGTTTACCTACACTCTGTGAGTCATTCTAGCAAGTTTTCAAATATGAGGTAGAGGTCTTGGGGGCTCCCAGTTAGTAGCCATTTGGTTAGAAGTGCAGGTGAACTCAACACCTGGGACTAGCAGCTGAAGTGGAGGCAGGCTTGTGGTACCAAATCCTTTAACCTGTGGGATCCAGTTCTAACTCTAGGTAGATAATGTCAGAAGGAAACTGGATTATTGGATAGTCAGGTGATATGGGAGAACTAGTTGTTAGTGTGGGATGACTCCCCAGGTATGTTATAATTTGGATGCTCTCTCATGCTCTCTATTCTTTTTTTAGGGGGGGGGTACCAGAGATTGAACTCAGGGGCACTTGACCATTGAGCTACATCCCAGCCCTATTTTGCATTTTATTTAGAGACAGGGTCTCACTGAGATACTTATAGCCTTGCTTTTTGTTTTTTGTTTTTTTTTTATTTATTCTAATTAGTTATACAAGACAGCAGAATGCATTCTGATTCATTGTACACAAAGGAAGTACAATTTTTCATTTCTCTGGTTGTACACAATGTAGTCACACCAAATGTGCAGTCATACATGTACCTAGAGTGTTGATGTTTGTCTCATTCCACCATCTTTCCTGCCCCCCATTCTCCCTCTCCATCCTCCCTCCCTCCCTTTTGTCCAAAGTTCTCCATTCTCCCCACACCCATCCCACCCCCCATTATGGATCAGCATCCACTTATCAGAGAGAATATTCGGCCTTTAGTTTTTCAGTATTGGCTTACTTTAATGCCTTGCTTTTGCACAGGCTGGCTTTGAACTCATGACCCTCCTGTCTCAGCTTTCCAAGCCACTGAGATTATAGGCATGCACCACCATGCCCAGCTGGATGCTATACTCTTAGTGGAAGACTTACCATCAAACAAATTATAAATAAGAAAGGTAATCTTTTTTAAAAGCAAAGATATAAAAATAATATTTCATCGAATTTTAAAATATTACAAATATACTGTCTATTTTGTTGAAGGAACAGAATTATATTATGAAGAGAATTCACATTTTATAACATATGCAATCTTGTTATCTCATAAACTGATCTGAAAATAATATTCTGTCATAGTAAATATAATTAAGGCTCAGTCTTCACCTTTAACCACTTGATATGTAAAACAGCATCTATTATTCCAATATTATTGAAAAATATACTCAGAATTTCAAACAATCAGAAGAGAGATGAATTTGGGAACAAAACCTGGAGCTGCTTACACTAAGATACAAAAAGAGGAGCTGATTGCTCCAAATGCATACTGAAATCAGGAGCTGTGTGTAATTCTATGTATGTTCCCATGCAAGTGTGTTTACTTGAAAGTTATCCATTTTTTCTTAAAAGTTTTACCTCAGGATGATAGATTTCTGATTAACTAAAATTACTGCTTAATTGAGATTTTTGTCATTCTTTGAAATGATTATCATTTTAAGACACTGCTAAGATTATTTACTTTTCATGTCTTCAGACTCAAACCAGGCATAATTTTCCTACCCATGGTTCAGTGATTTGATTTTTGCTATATGATAAATTAACTAACTTCAGATATGGGGGTGGTTAACTAATCTAGACTTTGATTGACTTGAATACTGTTCAAATCTCTTTGTAGTTTGTAAAAATTTTGGAAAATGATAGCATTCTCTTGGTTCTTTCATGAAACTTTTAACCAGAGTCTCAACTTTTTTTTTTCAAATTTCTATCATCTTTGGTATTTAAGAGATTTTGTTTTATCTCTACCATTCTACTTGCCTTATTGGTCTGCTACATTTGAAAAGATAAACTGATAGAATTGAGTACAATTTCTCCTGTTGTGATTCCAGAGTTATGTTTTGTGGATCCTCATCTTTTTTTATCTTTTCCATTTGTTCTTTCCCTGTGGCCTCCGAGGACGCTGTCTTTGCTCTTATCATTGGGGTCAGGCACATTTCTTTTCTGTCTGACCTTATCCCTTTGGGTTTTCTTCATAGACTTCTTTCTTCTCCTTTCTCATCTTATAGCTAATAATATTCCACCTTCCCTGATTTCTTGAATTTTTCCCTTGTAATTATATTGTCCATTGGTTATCTATATCATATGCAAAAAAAGAGTTAATGTAAGAATGTAGGGAAGATTTCCTATTGCCATACTTAGACATTATCTATTGGATTCAAAATGTAGATTGTGTCCCCTCTCCCTACAGTTTCACAATTTGTTGGTCCCAAGTCAACCCAGTTATTGGGTTTATCATTCAGAAATAACATCGTTACAAAATCTATTGAAAATACATTAATAAAATTGAATATTTATCGTCTATATGTCATCTAGATTCTTCTAATGAGAGCACTAAAATTTTCACCATAGTAAGATGTTTGCTACCAATCGACCATTCTTTAATTTCAGATTTAAGTATGTGAAAATAAAGTATTAGCTATGGTTGTTATAGCTGTTATCCTGTTCTTGCATATTTTAATTCAACTGTTGATATGATCTTCTGTTAGGGTTTCTCAATATTAATAACTGATACATTTTAGATTCTTGGGTATCTACTAATACTTGTTCTTTTTTATTTTAATTATTGATATACTGATAGCATCACATAAAAATGGATTTTCCCACTTTTACACTACACACACACTCTCTCACACACACACACTTGAATGCTTACCTAGCATGCACAAGGTCCTAGGTTCTATCCCCAATCAAGAAAAAAAAAAAAACATTACAGAATGTTATGATTTTCTGCCACTGACCATATTTTATTTCTGATCTTCAAATTCTTGGTACTTTTCCTTCTGCTTTAACTACAATTTTATATGTGGATCATGAATACTTACCCAGACCAACTAGAAAAGAGTACAATTAACATCCAGCCCTTCAAATATTTTCAATATTTAGCAAATTATTAACAGTTGATTTATGATTTATTTATGATATAATTATTAAAATTATATCCCCTAAAAGTTTCTGGTTGAAGTAAATATAGTTAGTGCTTAAATGCAATGTATGAATTATATTGATAGTAATAATAATTCTTATGTAGTGCTTATAATGTGATAGTAAACCTATATATATTTAATTCTTTAAAACAAAACTGTCTTTTACAGATAAGAAGGTTAAAGCTCATGAAGATAACTTGTACAAATTCAACTAGTATATATAAGATTCATGATCTGAACCTAGATTTGTACAATTACAAAGTCTGTGTCCTTATCTATTATATGGGTGAGCTGTCTCTTTGATGATCATGTTATCTGATTAATATCTCAACTCCATCTCATTTTTCCTATGTAGATTATTAATATATGGCAGAATTAATCAACTCGGCACAGAAAATTACTTTAGTTACTTTTTAAGTGACTAATGTAGATCACTGGACAGTCATTAACACCATGCTGTTAGTACACATTGTAAAGATGACTGAAATGAGTTAATCAGTTCTGAGAGGTGGGCACAGGGCACAGGGCTGCCCAGCCTATGATGGGTGATGAATTTCAGAGCACTAGGCATGAGGTCACAAGCTTAAACTGAGATTGTGCTTCACTACTTACTAGACAAGTGACATTTCACTACCCACTTAACCTCTCTGAGGTGCTTGTCATATCTGCCAAAGAGAAGTATAGGGATACTGACCTCATAGTGTTGTCAAGAAGATTAAATGAGATAATGTGTGTAAAAGAGTATCACATTCTAAGGAGCACTCTATAAATTTAATTTATAATCATTATTTTATTAGAGCAGCCTTCACTGATATTTTTTATGATACTGAGGCTATTTGGGAAAGAGAGAAATTATGTTGCATGTTGCTAGTCTATTATTTAAATCTCTTTACACTTGGACTCCTACATTGCCTTACAGTCTGGATCATGCTTAACTTTCTGTTTGCAACTTAACATCCTGCAAATGATGTATCACTTGCTTTTACCATCTGTGTCTTCTGCAAAATCTAGGTTATATTATAGGATTTTTGTATATTTCATCTCATTCTATGATTTGAAGATCATTCTATGATTCTATATTTGGGGGATCTTCTAATGTATGTCAAAGTCTTTAATTCTTCCTTCTATGATATTCCTTAATATCTTGGTATGAATGAGAAGGAGTCTATGAATTAATCAATAATAATTAATAAGCTTTTGACTGTGACATATGCTGAATACAATCAAGTCCCAGAGGGCAATACATACAGCATGTTACAAGTCTGTCACAATATGTATGATTTATGTACATAAATACTAAATCATAATCAATCTTCATTTAAAGAAATCACATATTTAGAAAACAAAATAAGTCAGCACTTAACACTGCTTCTTTCAACCACAATGATGTTTAAAACTATTCTACTGTACTGTACCATTGGACTACTGTAATTTATTATTGTATATACCAAGAAAAACACTTCATACAGGAAATTTCAAGGTAACATGAAAATAAAACAGTGTATTACTATTTTTAAAATGGCATACTTTTTTCTTTATTCCAAGTAAAACACACAATGATCAGTAATTAAGAGGGCAATTTGATGGTCCATTGACAAATTTTAGCAGGTCCATTTCCCATTGAAAGTATACGTCGTTGAAACACACAGAATCTCTCTGTGTGTTTTAATTACTGAGATTTTATAGTATTCATTATAATAAATTATTTCAGCTATAATGTTAAAACAAAGATGTAGCACACAAAGCAAAATTAAACAAAGGTCCAAATGGGATATTATTAAAATGTCAAAGTGAGGAAGCAGATGGGGTTTGTATGGCTCAGTGGATTAGTCACCAAGCTCCATTACCTTGGGGACTCTAGTGAAATCTAGTCTCAGTAGAATGATCAGAAAGTCAAAATAAAGCATATATGCAGAAGCAAATAAATAATTTTGTTTGTGTTCTCATCTAAAACCCAGAGGTTTTTATTTGTTTTTTTTTTCTTTGTTTTTTTAATCAGGAGACTACAAGAAGGTTACAAAACTGCTACATTTGTTTTTAATCAGATTTGATTTCTCTCTAAAGTTGTGAAAGGAACGACTGGAAACCATGCAGATGTGTCACACTCTCCGAATCGCAGAGAGGATGCAAGACAGAGCCTGGATCAAAGTGAGTGCTCTCTAATGGAGTTTCAGCACCATGCATAAGTGTGTGGCGACATTATCACAATCCCGTTCAGAAGAAATTAATTATTATACTGACTTTCATCCTGGTCAGCTCCCTAAAGCAATTACTGGTACCTACTCTTTTCAGAACAAATTGAAGTGTAGGGATTTACAATTCCTCCAGATTTTGGCAAATCACTTTGACTTTCATTGTGACTTTACAGTTTAGCACATATCAAGTCTCACAATCCATACTAAGTAGTAAGTTCAGATTTAGAACATGAACAAACAGCCTGCAGGAAAAATTAGAACTGGTGGAAAGCCCTTTCCCCAGATCAGATAAAAGTGTTGCTCAGACATTTCATGATAAAAAGAAAGTAATTGCATGGTACACACTACAGTTGTGAAGTGGGCTTTCTGGATGACTTTTTGGTAAGAGCTCAGAACTGTTTGGGTGGCACTCTACTACATAAAATAAACACTTGCCAAATGCAGATTCCCCCACATAAGTAGCTCTTGAGACAGAGGCTGCAATGTAATTGTGGACCAATCATTATTCATTTAGCTTGCTGTGACAGAAGTCACAGAAAGCTAAAACTGTAAGATAATACAACGCAGTCTACTCAGGGCACTACAGGGTTGTGTGTTGTTTCTTTTGTTCTTATTTGGTTTGGTTTGGTTTGGTTTTATTTTTTGGATTTTGAGGTAACACAGACAATCCCTGGCTTCATTCAAATTTATTCTGGTCTTTGAGAACTACTTTGAGTTCACCAGTGTTAAACATGTGTATGTGTGAGTGCACCTGCATACTTATACACATGGATGAATAATAGATTCAAATATATATATATATATATATATGGCAACAAATATAACCAGATATTGCAATAAAGGACTCAATTGAAAGTAGAATAGGAGTTGCTTATTGTTGCACTGTGTCAATTATATTACCATCTTATTTCCCTACTGCAAGACTGATAAGAATCTACAAGCACCCAGTGCTCAAGGGATTTGAACATGCCTGGTGAAAATTGGAAATCAATAGGAGTCTTATGATCACAAACAAACGGCATCATTTTCATTGGGATAAAAGATGACAGGCATCATAGAGCCTATACAGAAACTGTTGCATATGGGGCCAAATGATACCTTCTTTCCTCAGTGTATTTTGAGTGTCTCTGGGTTGGAAATATAAGAGTTGAGGGTAGGTGGTGGTGGTTTTTTGTTTTGGGGTTTTCTTTGTTTGTTTGTCTTTTTGTTAGTTGATTGGTTTATTGGTTGTTTGGTTGGTAGGTTAATTGTTTTTCTAACAATTTTAGATTGCAAAAAAGAAAAGCAAATTATTTCTTAATTTTAGGCAATAAATAAATGGCAAGCCTTTGTGCTCTACTTGTGCTAATTAGGTAATGAAAGATTTTTCTGAATTTATTGGTAATGATAGGGAATTTATTTTCTAGATTTGGCACTTCCGTTTTTTCTGAGCTCTCGTTACCAAGTGTGCAAACGTTTCCAGGATTTCTGTCAAACCACCACTGATTCATCTCAAATCTGGTTTCAGGTGAACTCCATTTCCAAAGTGGGGAGGTAATTTAGCCTCCCAGGTCATTTGCTTCTGCCCTCACTTAGGCATAGTTTACCAATTCAATGTGAAAATGAGAAGTGCTGACTACTAGGATCCAAGCTAAACAAAACATTTAATTTCATTGCAAATACCTATTTTGTCCCAAATGAAATTACAATTCTTTTTCATCTTCTTTGTTTTTATTCATCATCTGGTGTGTCCAGTTCAAAACTGTCCTTGGGCTCTCCAGAAAGCTCAAACAGAAAGACAGTACAGAGATACCAACGTGCACTTATTGTGAAAGAGGGGAAGTTCCCTCCCCATGGCAAGGCAGGCAGCACCCTCAGTGATGATGTCCTGAAACACCAGAGAGATGCCACTCTGCAGGAAACAGTGCCTCTAAAAGATTTCCAAAATGAAATCAACATTGGCCTCAGAATATCCATCGTTAACCTGTTTATTCTGGGCAAAGGATAATATGCTGAAGTTTGTGTGTGCCTAGGTCAGTTTTCAAAGGACAGCACCTAGACAAATGTCAACCTATTTCTAACATTTTAAAAAATATAAAATGTTCTACAATGCCATCATGTTAATGGGAAATAAATAAATTTACACATATTCCCCATGTGGGATGACATGGCTACATTTGAAGATACTCGGTAAGGGAGGTGGGTAATGAGAAGTTTCTACAAATATGCATTGTGGTCATGAAAACATAGGAATTAGGTTACTAGCTGCTAATGTCTTGCAGACAAATGTAAGAGAAAAGTTTGTCTACAAATGAATTTTTCTACCCCTTCTACTTTTCTTTATTTCTAGTAATTTAGTTTGTTATAAGGAACTACTGCTTCAAAATAGATATGAAACAAAAAAGAATAGCTCATGCAATGAATGAATCTGTGGTGGTTTGATAGAAATCCTGGAAACATTTGCACACTTGGTACCAAGAGCTCAGAAAAACAGAAGTGCCAAATCTAGAAAATAAATTCTCTATCATTTCCAATAAATTCCAATCAGTTCCATGTTATCCATGTAAAATAAATACTTGGTTTTTGAAAGGCATGCAAGGTGTGTTGTAGTTTACTAAACAGCTATGTCTGTTAGCATCTTGGACTTATGCAACATGATTTCTCCTCTGGATCAAGTTCTCTCCCTACCATGGATTCAGCTGTAATTCCCTCAAATGTGCAAATTCCACAGACACAAGACTGGTTCTGTGCATAAAGAAAAGGAACATATACTTATGGACCTAAGAAATTCTTTCCCAAGGCTTTCAGAACTGACTTTATTTCTCCCTCTAGGTTTATTGTAGTATTCTCCAATACGATTTTTTTTTTTTTTTGCCTCAGTTGTGCTAGTTATTTGACTAGTTCTTATTCTTCATGAAATTCTTTGTAGATTCCCATATCCAAAATACAGGCTTGCACCACAAATGCCATTTTTATAGGTGCTTTTTACTGTATCTTTGTTTTATGGTATGAGTTATAAAAATGTAGGCTTCAAAAAAGTAAGTGAAAAAACTCATATGTTCTAATGGAAAGGAAAGAGAATAGGACAAGAGATTGTTCCATATTTTGGTTCACTGTTTTTGGCAGAGGCCAACCAAAGCCGCATTTCTCCATCATGTCCAATGGCTGTAAGGATCTACACAAGATTAAGTAAGCAAATGTAAATGAACATGCTGGATTAAATTTTTAATATTGCAAAGGCATTTATTTTATAGGGACTGTCACAATGTGAGGAATCACTTCAAAACATACCAAGTAGAAAACAATAATTTAACTTCATTTTACTTAATGTTTATAAATGATCATGATTTCATGAACTGACTCATAAAAGCTTGTAATTCAAATCTAAGCCAAGTTTTGCTGAAATGAGCACTTCAAATTCCATAAACTATGTCCATCCACAAATTTTCTGCCATATGCAAATTCTTCCAAGAGGCAACTGAATCTGAAAATGGGCTTTAAACTTGTATAAAACTATACAATATTATGCTTTCTGTTAAAAACTTTGCACACCCTTGGGAAACTTAACCAGAAAAATGCTGTATGTGTAGCCAATACTGCTGGTTTGGATATGAGTAGTAAATCTTTGATCAGAGTCTGGTGAATTTGAGATGAAACCTTGACTAAAATAATTGTTTAATTGTCACTTGTATAAAACACAGTCTGTAATACATTATAACATAGGATTCCATCATAAATATACATTGGCAATTTTATTTATGTTTTGGGCAGAAAAAGAAAGTATGTTTAATTTTTTTAAAGAATATATTTTAAAGCAAATTACTCTAAGAAAGTATGCTAAATGATATCATTTCAATTTAGATGCTATATAAAAGATAAAAAACAAGTTTTGATCTCTGGGGGAAAAAAAAAAACTTTGCTATTATTGTCTTTCAAGTTAAGAAGAGTGTTTTTCTGTAGTTAAAATAAAGCTGTGATACCCAGAGTTGTGGACTTCGTGAATTTTTATTATAACTTAATGACAATACTTTTATACAAAAACAAGAAACAAGGCAATATTTCCTACTACATTGAAAGTGTTCTTTTTTAGATACCTATAAATAAAAATGATGGAATAATCACTGATAACATATATAATATGATTATTCTATTATATATTCTGGAATCATCAGGTGATTCGTGGCTCAATTTTAGAGTTCATGGGTTGTTACCCAGTTATCAAATATCTTCTTATTCCTCTTCTTCATCTTTTTGTGCCTTTCCTGGAAGATGTGTCGCCTCTTTATTTCACCCTCTTATGTTATCTCCACCTAGCCTGCTCTGCAGCAGGCATTCACCTCTCCTCTGCTCTTCTGCTTTTTGATGCTTCCCTCTTTTTTGTCCATGACCTTCCATCTTCATCTCACTAACTGCAACAACGTTAGTGGTCATATTAAAGGAAAGGGAGGCCCTGCTCTGAGCTATGGGGGGTAGAAGCTGAACCTGGCTGAGGACGGAGGCTGATTGGAAGTAGGAGCCTTTCAGCCTGTACATACTATTCTCCCTCCTCAACTTACTGAAGACCACAGCCATGCCACCCAGGGAGGCTGGGCAGCCAGATGGAGAAAGGAAGCAGTGGGGGCAGGCCTTGAGCAACCTGTGCAGGGGACTACTGGCTGTGGCTCTGACTGGAGGACAGGGGGCTTGGTGTATGCTTAAGTGACCAGAATGAGAAAAAGGAAATGTGGTAAATATACACAGTAAAATACTAGTCCTGTCATTTTTGACAACAGGGATGGAAATGTAAATCACTTTGTTCAATGAAAAAAAAGCCAGGAACAGAAAATGAAGAACCGCACAATCTCAGTGCTGGGGGAATCTCACTCACGTGTGCAACATGAAAGTTGTGAAGAGAATGGTGGTTGCCAGAGGCTGGAGAGAGAGAGGAGGGGAAGGAGAGTGGGGAATGGTGGATGGAGGGGCACTAAGTTACAGTTAGATAACAAAAATTTCTGGTGTACAATTTCACAGTAGGGGGACTGTAGATAATGATAAATATACTGCACATTTCAACAAGCTAGAGGAAGGGTTTTGAACGTTTTATCACAAGAAAAATGATAAATGTTTAAGGAGATAGATATGTTTATCCTGACTTAAACATAACACAATGTATACATGTATCAAAACATCATTTGGTACCCTATAAATATGTATAATTTTTATATTTTTATATATCAGTTAGAAAAAATAAATTTAATTTATTTTAATGACTAAGATGATCAAACTGGAATTGCAGCTTAGCGTTTTTCTTGGGCATTTGGTAGGGCTGGGTGTGTTATGAGAGTCCACTAAGAACAGGGATGTGTGTGTGTGTCTGTCTTTCTGGGCCTGGGGCTCAGGGATATTTAAGTAAAAGACACTCTCTCCAACAGTTATCTCCCCCACACTCAGTCTTACAGCCAACCCATTCCATTTCACCTGCAGCCCTGCCACCTTATAGCCCTGCCTCCCATTCTCTGAGCCCCAAAGACCTCTAGCCAATGAGAGAATGGGACTCCAATGACCCCTCATCTGCTATCTCCTACATCCTTTCTCCCTTATCTTATGCCTGCCCTGCTCCTGGCTTGGCTCTTCTACTCATACAGCTACTGTAGGGTGTCAGGGAGCATTTTCAGGAAGTTGGTCTTACCCCATTCTCTGGCCCTTGACTTATTTCAATGGAAACTCACAGCCTAGGCCTCCATTCACGAACACTGACCTCAGAGTCCCCACTCTGGTGCACCCAGACCTTAGGCACCCAGCTTCTGGTCATTCTCTTAGAGTCCCTCATCCTCTTGTTAATAATGTAGTTCTTTCTCCTGCTCCTTCCTGCTCTCTGTCCCCTACCAGAAGGTGGCAGGAACAAGACTCCTTCTCAATATCACCCTTTCTTTCAGACTGTTTAGTAGCCTCCACACTAGCTACTAAATTGTTTATATTTTATAAGGAGAACTCTGTATTTCAGCGAATGCAAGGGCCTATCTAGGTTCCTATATCTTGTATAGATTGTTCAAAAAAAAAAATACTAGATTGAAGTTTTTACAAGCTCAGAAAGACAGAGGTTCAATTTAAAATTAAGTAAACACATTTTAAAAGTTGATTTATTTCTTGCCCATCTGAATTGGAAATAGAGATTCGGATTGTTCATATATAGGTACCAGGAAGGATTTCTTTGACAATAGAAGATAAGTTCTAGAAAGGAGGGACCATATTTGTCTTGTGCAATGTTCCAAGGGAGAGCAGAAAGTAGGTGGTCAATTATGGTTAAATAAATGAGTGGCTGAATAAACACATTAGCACAAATGTCATTATTAAATTAGTTATTATCTAGCAGAAGGTAAAAGTAAGAATAAATTTTGAGAGCCGAGAATGTAGCTTAGTGGTAAGCACTTGTCTAGCATGCTCAGGGCCCTGAGTTCAATCCTCAGTACTCAGGGGAAAAAAATAATAAGTTTTGAGGCCAGCAAAGAAAATTCCCTGAGCATCAACAGGTAGGAGACAAACAGGCAGCATATTGCAACTTTAGGATGCAAACATGCTCTGCTTCTCAGGGCTGTGAAGGAGCAGTGACTGAGTTGAACTTGGTGTTGAACTGGACATAGCAAGAGTGGGGGAGGTTGTGGAGGGTTGCCAAAACAAATGTGTTTTCACCCTTATCAAAGCGATGGGAGGAAGGGTTAGAAACATGACTCTATGAAAGGGAAAATCTGATGTGTAGCCTCTTAAAATAAGTTGGAAAACTTTTGCAGCTCTCTCCAGCTGCATACTTTTCTTCTTCAGAACCCTTTCCATCTCTTTTTCCTGTTATTATTATTATTATTATTATTATTATTATTATTATGTTGCTGAGGCTGACCTTGAACTTGGGATCATCCTGCCTCAGCCTCTAGAGTTGCTGAGATTATAGGTTCATGCCATTGCACCCAGCTTCCTTTTCTTCTTTTTAAGCAAATGTGGGCCCCAAGGTTCTCCATTATGCACTTAGTTAGGCAGCTGGTAACCCATGAAACTGATAGGAAAACCCCTGAAAGAAGCTAAGTAGGAAAGGCTTTTCTGTCTTTCCTACCACACACCCAAGTCAGGCCTGCTATGAAATCTTTGCCTGGCACTACCATAGCACTTGCAACTGCTCAATCAGCTGAGACAGGACCCTTTCCAGAACCTGAAGGTCAAATGCAGGTCCTAAAATTATCTGGAAAAGCATTTACAACAGTGTTGATTTTCCTGCATTCCTAAACTCTTCCACTCCAGCTCCTTCCTAAGTCACCAATGTCTTCTCTTTTGTGAGAGAGCAACAAATGATCAAGTAACTCATAAGACAAGCTACAGCTTGCAAGGAGGTGTAATTAAAAGGTATCACATATTTACCAACTGGCTCACCTGTAGCCCAGCATATGGGACTAGAAAAATCCTTCAGTCTGCTGAAAGCATCCAGCCGCCTGCTGAGAAAACCATGTCAGCCTGACAGTGCCTGGCTTAATTACTTCAAACTTAAAATAATTAATAAGTTCCTCATTTTCCAACAGGAAAGCACTTAACGCTGCTCAGTAAAATAATTCATAGCCTACATAACTTGCTGCAGCAAGAAGGTTTTTCAGGTTTGTTTTCCTCCCCGCCCACCACCACCACCACCACCCCACCCCCCTAAGTAATTCATCCGCTACACATTTGAAATGATGTTTTCTTGCTGAGCTTCCCACAGGAATGTGAGTTCCGATCATTACATTTCTTCTAGCAAACCCAATGTCCCTCAACGGCACCAGGGAGAGCCTTGCCTCTCCTCCCCAGACCCCTCTACTAATCCTTCTGAGTCACAGCTTCATTGCAAATGGTCTGAGAAGCTTTCAGCTCAAAACATAAATATTTGCTTAAAATAAATGTAGAGAGAGGGTGTGGGGAGGAGGTGGAGTGAAGGGGAAAGTGTGTGCCAAGGAATGGAAATGCAAAAAGAAAACATGGGGGGGGGGGGGCTGGGGATGTGGCTCAAGCTGTAGCACGCTCACCTGGCATGCATGCGTGCGGCCCGGGTTCGATCCTCAGCACCACACACCAACAAAGATGTTGTGTCCGCCGAGAACTAAAAAAAAATAAATATTAAAAATTCTCTCTCTCTCACTCTCTCTCCTCTCTCACTCTCTCTTTATAAAAAAAATAAATAAATAAAAGCTAAAAAAAGAAAAAGAAAAAAGAAAACATGGGGATGAACCATCACTGAAGATACCAAAAATAGGGGCCAGTGCTTCACCTTCCATTCAGGCTTTCCATCCAGGATCTTATGGGTGCTGCTTGAAGTAATATGGATACATGCTGGCACGGACTCCCCCCGGCCCCCAGGGCCTGGATCCAGCCCTGATTTTTGTGCACGTCAAGGAGGCCAGCTCACAGGGCCTTGAAGGAGCTCACAAGGCCTTGGAGGATTTGTGGTGTCTGTTTTCATATCATTCAGCCGATAATGGCCATGTGGGAAAGTCCTGACCTGCTTGGGTCCGATAAGGTTCCTGGTTGAAGGCTTCTTTGTTTTTCCTCCCCCCTTTTCTCCCGCCTACTAGTAACTTTCCCTGCCCTTTGCAAAAGAATATATATAAGTATGTGCTGAGCTAATAAAGATAGATTCCCCCTGGATGAAGAACCTCGGACTCCTGTGTCTTTTTTAATCCCGCCGCCTCTCGCCGGACTCGGGCCATTAGCCGGACGCGGCAGATACACAAGTCAGTGAATCTAATATTTAAGATTGTTTAAAAAGACTGAGGTTTTTTGTTTGTTTGTTTTTGTTGTTATTTATTTTGGCTGCAAGTGAATTTCTTTCAAGGGAAGAGATTTTATTTGAAAATGCATAATGGAGAGCAACAGAGGAAGCTGTGATTTCTCAAAGGCCCGATTTTTTTATATCTACCCTAAAAAGAAAGTGTTATTCCACCCTAAGTAGGTTACGTTTAATGGCAAAATTCTTGGGTGTTCTATAAGGTTGTTAAAACAGGGCAGGGAGGTTGGAGGACCGGAATAAAAGGTTAATGTGTTTGATCCTGGTAAAAGCCAGGCCTTTACTAGAAACAAACAGAAAGAAGATTCTAGGTCCCTATATACTGGTTCTCCAACTTTAGTGTGTACGTGAGAACCCCCTCAGAGCTTATTAAATGCTCAGGGTCTCTCTCTGAGATGTTGCTGCGATGAAACTATAATGAGACTTGAAATCTGCATCTTGAATACAGACTCTAGTGTTTTGGGTTTCACTTCTTGAAATATCACTGTTTTCCGCTAACCAGGAGGGTAGAGTTCTCCCAAATGGCCACTGATGATGGATGCCCACTACATATGGGAAGCAAATGAAATTAACAAACCTTCACTATTATCCAATGTTATGAAGAAAAAAAAAGCCAAAGTTTTACTCTAGTAAGGTAAGTTCCATATTAGCAGAGAAGTAAAGCTGAAACCTCATTTGCTCATTTGGAGGGGGGGAAATCCATAAATAATGGGGGAACAGCTCTCCCCTTATATTCCAAATATTTTTGAAGCTCTAATTATAAATAATCATGAGTCCATAGATCTTCCCCCAGCAAAGAGGATTTACTGCCCCCTTGATGGAAGTATGATCCTTACCTGGTGTTTGACAAGATGGTGAGAGAAACCCCTTGTTACCCCAGCAACTGCCGTGCCTGCCACAGTAGCCATGGACCCACGAGACTGCGGTCCACACAGATGTGAAATCTCACCTTCAGAGGGGATTAACACACTCAAGGCAATCTTGGAATGTGAGTCAGCATCGTTTCAAACCACGAGTGAGGAAAATGAAGCTCACTCTGGTCCCAGTCACTTGATAACCCTTCCACTATGATCAGAACCTCAAAACACCTACTCTGTCTCAAAGAGGAGAAAAACCTCTAATTTTGACAGATCTATGTGTTAGTCATAGTCATGAGTTTGCATCAAACTCCAGAGAACCAAAATTGACCCTTTGGTGAAGCCCAGCATCTAAACACCACCATGACAGCAGCAAGCAGCTCAAGGCAGAAGCTTGATTCTTTTCTGTACTATAAAAGAATTTTTTTAGTAAATAATAGTATTTAAATACTATAGTATAGTAAATGCTAATTATTTTCCTCTTTAAATCCATAAGGGCAGGTCTGTCTCTCTACTGCTCATCACTCTCATCCAAGCACAGAGCCTGGCATATGGTTTCTGTTCCATAAATACTTTTGAAATAAAGAACTGACTAAATGACTAAGGTAATACATGCCTCTAACACCAGCAATTCAGCCAACTGAGGCAGAAGGATCTCAAGTTTAAGGCCAGTCTCAGCAACTTAATGAAACCCTGTACCAAGAAAAGGGGTGGGGGTGGGACTGGGGATGTGAATAAATGGTTAAGAGATAGAAAGAAAAAGGAAGAAAGCTAGAAAAAAGAAAAACAGGAAGAAAGGAAGGACAGACTGTTGAACATAAAAGAGTTAATTAATTCCAAGTCCAAGAATGAGAAGAGTCAGGAATTATACACTGCCTGAACTGTGCTACAGTAACGAGTAATATTTACAAACGTATGTCTTTCTCAAAATAAGTCCTTTGCAAGTCGAAGCAGAGAGTCAGAGATGTGCCCAGATTCCACCTGAAGGTTCTGGCCTCTCAGACTACATCTTCCAGAGTAAATGTGACAGAAGAAATGAGAGCCAGAAAGCCATGCTTCAGTGAGTGATCTATGCCTCTTCTACTCAGGACATCTGCTGGAACCTGTCACAAGACCTACCCAATAGCAAGGGAAGTGGGAAGCCATGGGCCCTGTTCCAAAAAAAAGGAGAGGAGGCCTAAGCACAGGAGTGTGCTGGCCACATTCACCACATTAGGCCTTCAACCACCAGCAAATCTTTACCCCTCACACATCAGAAAGAGCACTAATCTCTAGGGTATGAAAGAACTCAAAAAGCTAAATACCAAAACAACAAATAACCCAATCAATAAATGGGCCAAGGACCTGAACATACACTTCTCAGAAGATGATATTCAATCAATCAACAAATACATGAAAAAAATGTTCATCATCTCTAGCAATAAGAGAAATTCAAATCAAAACCACTCTAAGATTTCATCTCACTCCAGTCAGAATGGCAGCTACTATGAAGACAAACAACAATAAGTGTGGGCCAGGATGTGGGAGAAAAGGTATACTCATACACTGCTGGTGGGACTGCAAATTGGTGCAGCCAACATGGAAAGCAGTATGGAGATTTCTTGAAAAACTGGGAATGAAACCACCGTTTGACCCAGCTATCCCTCTCCTCAGTCTATACCCAAAGGACTTAAAAACAGTATACTACAGGGACATAGCCACATCAATGTTTATAGCAGCACAATTCACAATAGCTAAACTGTGGAGCCAACCTAGATGCCCTTCAAAAGATGAATGTATAAAAAAGAATGTGGCATATAAACACAATGGAATATTACTCAGCAATAAAAGAGAATAGAATCATGGCATTTGCAGGTAAGTGGATAGAGTTGGAGAAGATAATACTGAGTGAAGCTAGCCAATCCCAAAAAGCCAAATGCTGAATGTTTTCTTTGATATAAGGAGGCTGATTCATAGTGAGATAGGGAGAGGGAACATGGAAGGAATAGATGAACTCTAAAAAAAGCAGAAGGGTTGGAGGGGAAAGGGTATGGGGTTATAAATGATGGTGGAATGTGATGATCATTATTATCCAAAGTACATGTATGAAGACACGAATTGGTGTGAATATACTTTGTATACAACCAGAGATATGAAAAATTGTGCTCTATATGTATAATAAAAATTGTAATTGTAATGTTTTCTGCTGTCATATATAAATTTTTAAAATAATAAATAAATAAATAAGAATCAGACATGCTCAGAAATAGCCTCTCGATTTTGTGTTTGAAGTAAATGTTACAACAAGCTGTTGCTGCGACAACCAACTTTTCTAAGATGTAATTTTAATAAAAATATAAAATATCCTTTGGGGGGGGAAGAATGTCAGTTGGCAAAGGAAGTATGGGAAAAAAATCTCATGAAAAGAATCAACAAAAATAAATATGATAAATGATCTTGGTTTTTCAGGGTTTGTTTTTCTTCGTAAAATCATGGCATTTGCACTTGGTAGCTGGTGCGTGGGAGAGCTCTCAAAGAAATATAATACATAGAGTGTGAATTAAATAATCCTCTAGTTCTCTCTCTCTTTCAGACACACACAAATACAAACATATTATAGCACACACATTTATCTCTGGTTATACCTAGACCCTAGGAAGAGAAAGAGACATGCAAATATTTGTTGATAACTGACATCTATTGAGAAGCATCAGGAGATATTACAGATGGATAAATATCCATGATGTAATAAGTGCCCAAAAAAGAGCCTTCATTCTCATCCCATTGGCTAAACAATCATGGCAGCTCTGACCATGAACTACCCGTTGATTTGGACCAGGTTGGTATTTCCAGGAAAATTGATTATGGAAGAGTTATTCCCTTTAGTCACCTAAACATCTAATGGAGTTAGCTGCACAATTACTTCTCAAAAATTTGTCAGTATCCAAATCTGGCTTGAATAGCCAAATGTAATCAATTCACAGTCCTTCTCAACACTGTTACATAATTTCAGCTTGCAAGATTCTTGAGCTAGAACTAGTTCTCTTTTAAGGTCATAAATTTCTGAGAAACATATCAGAACTTTTAATGCCTGAGAATTAATGAGCTATTGTCTAACACCATGCAATGTTTTAGCTAGCTTTACCCAGGTGAAAAAGCAACTTCCAAAATCCAAGAGGCTCAGTATAATAAACATATAACACATTGGCATCTGTGGGAAGCTTCTGGGGCTTTGTTGAATCTTCACTTTCCAGGAATCAGTTAGGGTTGGGATTATTTCTCAAATTAAGAGCAGCTTCTTAGGGTCTAGGGTTGCAGTTCTATGGTAGAGCACTTGCCTGGCATGTGTAATACGCTGGGTTTGATTCTCAGCAGTGCATATAAATAAAACAAAGGGCCCATTGACAACCAAAAAACATTAAAATTTTAAAAAGAAGAAGAAGAAAGAGCAGCTTCTTTTTGAGAAGAGCCAAGGGGAAAGGGCAAGGGTACTAACAGAAACAGACAATGCCTCTTAAATCTTTTGCTCAGATGTAGCAGGAATGGTGCCCTTTTACAGGCCACTGGCTAAAGTCAGTCACATGACCCAGAATAGCGAAGTGTATTCTTTCTCTCACAGGATGCAGAAGGTTCCTGGCCACAGGTGGGAAGGTATAATCTTCTTATAGGAAGGGGAGTGAATATTTAAGAACAAAACACTGTACCACCGTAAGTAACCAATACTGAATCTTTCTCATCTTAATATCCCTAGGGCCTAGCACAGGTGTCCAATGAATATTTATCAAATTACATTGAATATTCATTGTATTGAATGAATATATCAGTTCAGCATAAGTCAATCATCTAAAAGAGTAGTTTATCATATCTATCACCTCTGTTGTCATCACCTGGTATTTTTTAATGAGTCATGTATAACTAGTACTTATCTGAACATTCTACTGATAACAATAGATTTTATCAAATGCTTTTAGTAGTTTAACAAACTGAAAAAGAAAACTAATAGCAAATAATTTTAAAGACATTTGCCGACATACTCATTTATTAACATATAAACTCACAATTTTCTTTTTGAAAATACTATTGATAATGCCAATCAAATCCTTTAAAAAGTAGAAATATTTTTTTCTGCAACTTGTCTCTGCGATTTAAAATTGTGTTTCACCGACTAGGAACATTTTTAGGGAGAAACACCAGAAATAATAGGTGAAGATAGGAACAATTCTTTCTATAATGAGCCCAGAAATTAGAAGTTGATTTGAATTAGTTGATTTTGAAGGCAGTCACTGAAATAGTTACAAGGTTGAAGTACAAAATGAAACATTACGTGTTCAGCCTGAATGAACTCAAAATATAATAAAAGTTTGGGATATGTTTGGACAAGGGTTGGTTATGCTGCCTTTGGATAAGAGTTCAGGCAAAATGAAATTCTGAGACTCTGCCAGCCACCTCTTGGGGATCTGGGGATAGAGGCTACGGTACAGTACGCTTCACTATCACAGAAATCACTCATTTCAATTTGCATCCATTTCAGGAGTTGGTCACGGACAAATTCACACATCCAGAAACTGGCTTTTCCTCAAAGATACCAGTATGCTACACATTACATTACAAGAATCAGGACTAATACCTTTATCCTGTAAAACAATGCAGTCCCCTCCTAATTGCAACTGGAAATTGTACCAAAGTTATCATTTGTGCTCAGTGAGTTTGTGAATTAATTCATCATGCTGTTAAAATCCCAGCGTCTCTTATCACCTGCCGCTTTGAAGACTCTGGTTGCATTAACAGCACTGCCCTGTCAGCTGCCAACTGCAGGAGCTGGAGGCAGCTAAGAAGTGAATCCTTGAACTGAGAAATTCCACCTAGGGGAGGAGACACAGCTTTGACTTGCAAACAGGGCCCCCCCCCCCCCAACCTAGCAGAGCTATCTAGAGAACCACCTGAATCATCGATCCATAAAACCATCATGAAAGTCAATGTCTCCTCCAGCACAGATCAGAGTCAGGCTTAGATAAAAATTCTGTCAGTAATGATAACCCTGTTCTCTGACAGTGGACTACACTAAAGGATCAGTTGTGCCTTACTTTGAGGAAATCTCATGCAAACACTAACCTGAAAATAGTGGCCAGAAAAGACAAGCAAGCCCTTGTTTTGAAATCCTTTTCTAAAGGTATGTGACTTATACATTGAAAGTTTGATGTTTCCTTTGAGAAAATAAGCCAGTATCACTGATTAAAAGAATATTTATTTTCCATGCCACTATAAGCCTCATCCATTTGCCTGGCTGCCAAGCTATAATTAATTTGCTAGTGTGCACTGCCTGTCCCGGGATTTCCATGGAGCCACACAAGTATTTCTCATTAAAATGAATCCTGAAGGCACTTTGTTATTGTTTAGTCTCAGAGAAATATTGACAGTGGTTTTCTTTTTCCCTTCATCAACATCATTGTTTTATAAATGCTAAACGTAAAAAGAATTTTTTGCACACCTTTGAAGTAGTCCTGATCAATAATTCATTCAAAACCACAAAGGAGTCAAATAGCTGGGTGGGTGAAACTGTGGCAATGTTAGGGAAATCACATCTGCTTTAAAATCATCATATTAGTGAAAAAAAAAAAAAGGCCTCACAGAAGGAGCAGTAATATCCACGCCTGAGCATTTCTGTTTGTGCCCAAGTCAGCTGTGCCTTTGAGCTCAGCTTTAGGGGGTTGTTTCTCCAGGGTTCCAGACAGCACGGAGGTGTGGGCACCCTGGCCTCCATTTTTGTTTATTAAGATGCTTCCTGAAAGAGTGAGGACCTGTGTAGTGTTCTAACTTTGCCTAGAGTCGTGGATAATTATCTCTTAATGTTAAGTCTGTGGTTGCCTTATTTTTGTACTATGCCTACTGGAAAGGGATTATTCGTACTCGAATGTTCAATGCATAGCCAAATCTATTGCCACTACCAAATAAGTGTTAAATAATAAGAATCCTATTATTTCTTCCGTGAAGAATATCTATGTAAGAGAAGAAGAATAAAATTGAAACCTATTACACATTAGCCAACAATATCCTCTGCAGAACTTAGATATGAAAGTCAGGCTCTTCATTTTTACTTTTAGTGTCAGATGAAAAGGCCATGCTATTTAATTATTCCAACCATAGGTTAAAGAAAACAGCCATTAGCTCTTTTGTTAAAACATTCCTCTACTCTCTTCATTGATTTGAAAGTTAATAATGCCAGTGGTTTTCTGCATCAAGGCATTGAGTTTTAAAATTACTGAACCTTATTCGGAAAGTCTAAAGTGATGGTAAAATGTCAGAGGATGCATGTAACGAACTAGAATTTATTTTCTTGAGGTTATTAGATACTTTAGAGCTAACATTATTCTAGAAACTACAAAAAGGGGAATAAAAATGTTGGTTAAGGAATTTTGCTTATAAATCTAAACCTCAAGAGTTATCTCTTGGCATATTCAGAAACTCATTTAAGCTTCCTCTGGGAAGGACACCAACATCCTTCAGTATGTCTACTCATTTCAAAAGCAATAAAATCTCTTTTAATCTGAAATAAGTCTTTAATATTACTTTAATTTTTCATCCACAGCAAAACCTAACACTTTTCTAAATTAGTTATTCAATAAAAAAACACCAATCATATTTTCAAAGTTTACTTTTTTGTCTTGAACAAATAAATCTCTTTCAGTTTTTTGGGTTTTTTAAAAATTTTTTGAGACAGGGTCTCACTAAATTGCTGAGGTCTCAGCCAAGAGTGGCTGGAATTATAGACAATGTACTACTGTGCCCATCCTTTTATCCTTCTATTTCATTTCACTTAACTTTATTCGGAAACAACTTTTTTGAGAACTTTTAGAAAGTGGTGGCCAAGGAGAACTAAAGTCAGATGAGTTCTCACATGTGACAGTATGAATGGAAGCTCACCTCTCAGCTCTGTACTCAGCATTGGGTTCTCATCAATGGCAGGCAGCACTCAGGGTGCACCTCAGATTAGGTTTAAGAACTTCTTCCAGGGGCTGGGATTGTGGCTCAAGTGGTAGTGTGCTGGCCTGGTATGTGTGAGGTACTAGGTTCAATCCTCAGCACCACATAAAAATAAATAAAGATATTGTGTCCACCTAAACAAAAAATAAATAAATATTTTTAAAAAAGAATTTCTTCCATTTCACTGTGTGCAGAAAAATAAAAAATTCAGTCAAAATTTTTACTGAGAAACATGAATAAATTAAAACTCATATTAACTTAGGAATAAGAAAGATAAATAGTGATCAATCACCAATTGTCCACAGAGCAAACTAAGTCAAATATGAATCATTATTTTTTGAGAACATACTAGTATAGAAAGACATATATTGATCAAATTCTTTCACAATATCTTTAGCTATAATCTATAATAGGTATTATGCACTGAATTATTATTATCAGTCAGATAATATTCTAGAGGAAATTATATACATGTTATTTATGAGTTATATGCCTAACACATACATATGTATTTGTGTGTGTGTGTGTGTGTGTGTGTGTGTGTGTCTAAACTGTCAGTCTTTCCAACTGATAGGAGACAGACAGATTGCAAGTGGTAGGAACAAAATATGAGGTTAAGGAAATAATTCTAGAAAATGGGCCCACTATGCTGACCCTGGAACCCTGCCTGGCTTAAGTGGTCAGGGTATGTCATGTTCCTCAGCCTAATACATGTTATCTGCAGAAGAAATACCGGCCTGAAATAATGTCCATAAAAAGAATCTCATTTAATGAAGGGGAAGATTTTTATGACCTTTTACACAGACCAGATTCCAAAACTCAGGGAGTTAAGGATAATTCCTCCTAGCCATAAAATTTGTAAGAATTTATTTTTAAGAATCCAACTAGAACCAGTCAACACAGGCCAAAGTTACCTAGAGCTGTCATGGCAGTGGGGACTTGAAAGTCTGATGTCATCCTGCTGTGTGTCAAAAGTCAAGAGGTGGGCCTGGGTGGGACTCTCTGGAAACTTCTCTGGGATCTCCAATAAAGCTGGAATGCAGGAAAGGCATGCTGTCCCTCTCCTTTCTGAGAGGACCACTATCTCCCTTGAGAGTATACTCCTTTCCCTTTTCCTATCTCTTCAATAAACTTATGCCTGTTACTCTGAGTAACATGTCTGAAATATTTCTGACTTGATCACAAGAATCAGGATTTGAACGGGGTCTTCACTATGCTTCAGTTTTTTTGAAGGCCCCAATCTTTCGACATTGATGCTATTATTCCCAATTCTTAGTGAAGGAAACTAAGGCTCGAAAGTATTTAGTCCATAGCCAAAGTCGCAGGGCCAGGGTTTGAACTCATGTCTGTCTGATTCAAAACCTGTCTTCTTAACTAATACTGGATAATAGGATTGTTAGAATCTTAATATCTGGTTAAACTACTACATTCAAAGAATGTAAATAGGTATTATTATTCAGCTCTCTCCCAGACAGAACTCTTCTCTATGAATTTTCACATTTGGCCTTACATGGTTCAATTTTTTTTCTTTTTTAAAATTTATTTATTTGTTCTAATCAGTTATACATGACAGCAGAGTGCTCTTGGATTTGTTGTACACAAATGCAGTGATATTGATGTTTGTCTCATTCCATTATCTTTCCTATCCCTATGTCCCCTACCCCACTCCTTTGCCCCATCCAAATTTCCTCCACTCATCCCATCACCCCCACATTATGAATTAGCATCCACTTAGCAGAGAAAACATTCAGCCTTTGGGTTTTTTTGGGATTTGTTTACTTGGCTTAGCATGATATTCTCTAACTCCATGCATTTACCTGAAAATGCCATAATTTTATTCTCTTTTATGGCTGTTCTAATATTCCATTGTGAATATATACCACAGTTTCTTTATCCATTCATCAGTTGTAGGGCATCTAGGTTGGTTCCATGCCGCAGTCTTGGCTGGGCACAGAATCACGAGCCAATCAAGCAGGAACAAAACTTTATTTTGAAAAAGCCGCTAACACTCTCAGCGCCAGCAAGTCAAAAACCGGTCCTCCCACGAGGGTGTCCGACCGGAACCGCGCGCCGACCGGAACCCCCCCGTCTCCTCCCACCTCCTCCGGAATTCCCTCCTACTATCCTTCCCCAACCAATGGGAACTCTCCAGCAGTCCCGTAAAGTCCCGTAACTTGAGTCCGGTAGCAGGCCAAGGTGAACAGCGGGAGTCCAGTTTGCATATGAATGTAAATTTTAACATAATCATCTCAGTGGCTAGCTGGCGTCACTTTACAACCAAAGGTGCCATACATCGTATATATGCTTGTGGCTCCTAGCATCTGCCCCCTTCTGTTTAATTAAGCAACAAGCAATGTGGCTAGGGACCGTGCCTGGTAGGTTGTCCAATTTAACATATGGTTCTTACCCGTCATGGGAGAACTGACCTTTAGGCGTCAGCTTCCTGTCTTAGGTTGAATCCACTGTAATCAGAGCAACCCGTCGCTGACTACCGGTCCAGCATTCAGCCATGCTTGTGGATAGGCCTATGCACCAGTGGGGGGGTGAGGTTCTTGCCTCACCTCTGTTGGCCCCCAAATTTAGCCTTGGTGCCAGTGGGGGGGTGAGGTTCTTTGCCTCACCTCTGTTGGCCCCCAAATTTAGACCATCACTAGTAGAAGGGAGGAGGATACAGAAATGCCACGACACCAAGCCAATTGACGGCTCCTTTGGAAAAATTGCGTCACTGGTGACACCATCAGCAAAGATATGCCAGTATTACCACAATAAACATGGGGTGAGCTGGCAAGGAAATTGCATCACTGGTGACACCATCAGCAAAAATATGCCAGCAGTACCACAATTCGGTGCACCAGATGATATTTCACAATGTATGCAACTGATATATAGTCCAGGCAAGTTCTGCAAGCAGTTCAAATTGGAGGAGTCTATCAATATGTCCATATCCTCCCAAAGTAAATCAAGTCCTTGATAGCATTACTTGTTGAGTTATATTCATTGATGCATCAGTTTATACAGTTTACTGTGATAGCTATCATAGAAGCTGTAGTTTGGTTTTATCTCAGTCTTCACTGGAATTGGGATGGAGATGGAAATTCTGGCAATGATGGTAAAGAGACATTATCCTGAACAGAATTATTAAATATAATAAAAAGAAAAGGTGAAAGTAAACAAACAGATCTGTTAAACTCCTTTAAAAACAATCCTTAACAGCCGTTTACCAAATTTAAATTAGTAAACAAACAGATCTGTTAACCATCTTTAACAACAATCATAAACAGCTGTTCACCTAATTTAAATTAAACCATATAAATCACGTGAATAAAGAAAAAATTCGGATCCATTTTTTCATGAGCGCTCCTCATATAAGAAATATGGACATACACACATACAGACATACAACACAAAACAGAAGTGTGCACACAACATACAACACATAAGACAATAGTAAATAAAGGCCTTGTAACTATACTTAGGTGAAATCTCCATTGCAATGTTTAAAAACTCCACAGTCAAAAAAAAATAAATAAATAAATAAATAAATAAATAAATAAATAAAAAATAAAACACAGTCAAAAAATAAAACTGATCAGAAAAACATTAACCTAGGTTTGTATGAGCTCAAAAATAAAATAGAACTTTATGATGTGGAAAAATGCAATAATAAAATAGATACTGAAAAAAAAAAACCTTGGTTAATCACTGTCGCAGATGTAAGAATAGCCAAGCTGGAGCTCTGGATGTCAGCTGTTATGGATTTGAGTCAAATCATCTTCTTTTTCTGTAGAAATTGTTTTAGTTAATCTCTCTGGAATCCAAATCGGTTGCTGTTCATCCTGTGGGAAAACACAGACAGCGCCCCGATTCCAGACTATCACTGGATCCGGGCCTTTCCATTGTCCTGTTAGAATATCTTTCCAAAGTACCTTAGGCTTATGTACATTTTTGGGGTACAAATGTCTTTCCGCAGCACTAAGTCCCGATGAATCTAAATTTAAAAAGTTTAGAGTAAAAAGGGTTATTTTAAGTTTATCTTTGGGGGATATATACCCCTTTCCAATTCCCTCCTTTTGTTTTAATAAGTACATTTTAATAGTTTGATGAGCTCTTTCAACTATGCCTTGTCCTTGTGGATTGTATGGAATTCCTGTTATGTGAGTAATACCAAATGATGAGCAAAATTGTTTAAAAGAGGAGGAAGTATAACCAGGACCGTTGTCCGTTTTTAACTGTTTTGGAACGCCCACAGTGGCAAAATTTTGTAAGCAATGAGCTATAACATCTTTAGTTTTTTCTCCGGCATGAAGGGAGCCCATCAAAAATCCGGAAGAGGTATCAACTGTAACATGTAAATATTTTAATTTTCCAAATTCTGGCAAGTGTGTGACGTCCATCTGCCAAATATGGTTAGGTATTAGTCCTCTAGGATTGACTCCAAGATTAACTTGTGGTAAAAATGTCACACAATTTTGACATTGTTTTATTATATGTCTGGCCTGTTCTTTAGTTATTTTAAAACGCTTTTGTAAAGTATTAGCATTGACATGGAACCTTTTATGAAAATTTATAGCTTCTTCTATTGTGGAGAAAATATGTATGTCATGTGTAGATTTATCTGCTAGTTCATTGCCCATACTAAGGGCTCCAGGCAATCCTGTATGTGCCCTGATATGACCTATGAAGAATGGATCTTTTCGGTCCCAGATTAGACTTTGTATAGCGGAAAACAAAGAGAAAACAGTAGAGGAAGGGGAAATCCTACCAGCATCTTCAAGGGAATTAATAGCATTAACTACATACTGACTATCAGAAAATAAATTAAATACAGAATCTTTAAACATCATAAAAGCTTGTAATACTGCATTAAGCTCTACCTTTTGAGCTGATTGTTTGGGTACTAAAAATGTAAAAGTTTGATCAGGAGTAACTACTGCTGCTGTACCATTGTTTGACCCATCAGTGAATATATTTGGAGCATTTATGATAGGGGTTTTTCTTGTCATTTTTGGAAAAACTACAGGATGCTTAGACCAAAAAGACAACAAAGGATTAGATGGTAAGTGATTATCAAATGAAACACTAGTTTTACACAGGATTATTGCCCAAGTATTTAACTCATTAGCTAACTCATCAATTTGATCCATAGTATATGGAGTAATAATTTTATTGGGAGAAATCCCAAACACTCCCTTAGCTGCTTTTATTCCTTTGAGTATTAATTGTCCTACAGCCTCAGGATATCTAGTAAGAATAGTGTTAGGGGAATAAGATAAATGTATCCACAATAATGGACCTTCTTGCCAAAATACTCCTGTAGGAATATTTTTTGTTGGTAGTACAATAAATAATAAAGGCAAACTTATATCAATTCTATCCAAATGCATATTTTCCATATATGTTTCAATGATTTTTAATACTTTTCTTGCTTCAGGCGTTAACATGCGGGGTGAATTTGGATCTGATGGACCTTTTAGAATATCAAATAAAGGTCCTAACTCTCCTGTTGGTATGCCTAGATAAGGCCTTATCCAATTTATGTCTCCCAATAACTTTTGAAAGTCATTAAGTGATTTGAGTTGATCTACTCGTATTTGAATTTTTGGTGGACGGACCATGGTTGAGGATAATAGAACTCCTAAATAATTAATTGGAAGATTTAATTGTACTTTATCTATTGCTATCTCTAGATTATAATTTTTCAATAAATTTGTAAGTGTGGCATAACATTCTAGTAATGTGTTTTTATCTTTATGTGCCAGTAACACATCATCCATATAGTGAAATATTTGTAGTTCAGGATTTTGGTTTCTAAGTGGCTGGATTGCTTTATTAACATAAATTTGACACATAGTTGGGCTGTTAGCCATCCCTTGAGGGAGTACTTTCCATTCATATCTCTGATCAGGACCTTCATGATTCAGTGCAGGGATAGTAAATGCAAAATGTGGACTATCCTCGGGATGAATTGGAATTGAAAAGAAACAATCTTTAATATCTATAACTAAAACATGCCAGGTTTTTGGTAAAGCAGACAATTGAGGAATCCCTGATTGAGCAGGTCCCATAATAACCATCTCATTATTAATGGCTCTTAAATCTTGTAATAATCTCCATTTACCAGATTTCTTTTTAATGACAAAAATGGGAGTATTATAGGGGGATACGGAAGGTTGTATATGTCCTTCCGCTAACTGTTGTCTGACCAAGTCATGGGCTACTTGTATCTTTTCTTTAGTCAAGGGCCACTGAGGAACCCACACTGGTCTTTCTGATTTCCAAGTAATTTTGATTGTCTCAGTGGCCCTTTCTGAAAACCCAATTCATGTCTATTTATTTCTTGATCTATTTGAATAGGTGCTGTCATACCTTGTTCTTGTTCTCTTAATCTTTTTTCTTTCCTAAAGCCTTGTTTAGCCCTAGTAGTGGGCGCGTTAGGATTGATGTTATTTGTTAATGTCAATCCTAATTGATCTAGGACATCTCGTCCCCATAAATTTACAGGAAGATGATCCAATACATAGGGCTGTATAGTTCCTTCACATCCTTCAGGATCCCTCCAATCTAATACCATAGCACTTCTATGGGGATTTGTTGCCACTCCTAGGCCTCGAAGCGTTTGAGTGGCTTGTTGTAATGGCCAATGTTTTGGCCATTCTTGACGAGATATGATGCTGAGGTCAGCTCCTGTGTCCAGCAGCCCATTAAAGTCATGTCCTTGAATTTTTAATTTTAGCATTGGGCGAGAATCTAAATTTAAAGACAGCATAGCCCAATCTACACCTGTGGAGCCTAATCCCTTGGAACCTCTTTCTACATTACAACTGGAAAATTTATCATGCAGGCTGGGTATTATTAATAACTGTGCTATTCTATCTCCTGGTGAAATTACTGATATACCTCTTGGAGAACTAGCTATAATTTTTATTTCACCTTCATAATCGGGATCAATTACCCCAGGACTTATCATAAGTCCTTTTAGTGTAGAAGAACTGCGTCCCAATAATAAGCCTACTGTTCCCTGGGGAAGAGGTCCTTTTACTCCTGTGGGAATGATTTGAATTCCCATCTCTGGGGTTAGTACTGCTCTGGCAGAGGCGCAGATGTCCAGCCCTGCGCTCCCTCTAGTTTGTCTGATGAGGGATTTAATGGATAATGCGTCCTGGGCACTACCTTGATGGGGCTGTTGGGTTCCTCCATTGCCCCATATACTTGTGGTTTGGGGCCCCGGGGCATTGGGCCCTCTAGTCCGTTTTTTGGCAATGGAGCTTGATACCTTTCTCCACGATATCGTGGGTAAACACTTGGTCCTTGTCCGTTTTTTGATAACGGAATACCCTCTATGGTGGTTTGAGAACGGCATTCATTAGCCCAATGTCTCCCTCTACGGCATCGTGGGCAAATACCTGGTATTCTATTCCTTTGATATCCAGCTTTGTTAAACCCTCCTCTTATGGGGCAACTCCTTTTAAAATGTCCTGTTTGATTACAATTATAGCATGTTCTTGGCCTGGCATCTAAAGCCTGTTGTACTGCTGCTAAGACTTGCCCCTGTTCATTAATGTCTCTACATAATTTAATATATGTGTTTAAATCCTCATGTCTCCATGGTCTAATGACCTCTCTGCAGCAACGATTTGCTTGGTCATAAGCCAGTTGTTTTATAAATGGCATTACCTGTTCTGTATTTCCAAATATCCTAGAGGCTGACTGAATAAGTCTATCTACAAATTCAGCATAAGGTTCATTAGTTCCTTGTATTACCTTAGATAATTGACCTTGTAAGTCTCCATGCCCCTGTAAAGTTTTCCATGCCCTAACTGCATCTACAGCAATTTGTGCGTACACACCAGGGTCATATTCAATTTGTTGTCTTTGACCCTCATAAGGTCCCTTCCCCAAAAGCATGTCCATATTTCTTTGAGGGTACCCAGCTTCTGCATTTCGCCTAGCTGTCTCCATGCAAAATTCCTCATTGGCAACCTTCCATAACAAATATTGTCCTCCGTTTAGCACAGATCGACACATGTTAGCCCAATCTGCTGGTGTCATGTCCAAGTTGGTAACAGATTCAACCATGCTTATTGTGAAGGGAGCTTGCGGCCCATAGGTCGTTACAGCCTCCTTTAATTGCTTTATTGTTTTGAAATCTAAAGCACGGTGAATTCGTTGCCCTCCTGCCTGCTCAAGTACAGGGCATGCTAATCTTTGGGGTCCTGCCTCAGAATTCCGTCCATCAACTACGGTAGTTGAGGGCCGCTCAGCGGTAGATGGAGCTGTTGGCTGAGTTACGCCCTCTGGTGATAGAACGGAGTTGGTAGCAACCTCCTGTTGTAATTCTCCACCTGATGGCTGCTTGTCCTCTAAGCTTGCTTTCTTTAAATTCTCCTCTGTCTGACTAGCTTGAGAGACCTTCTCTTTTGCTTGACTTAGCGTTTTTTCTACCATAGTCTGGACCTCTAACAATTTACTTAACAGTTTTTCGGTTTGTTTTTTATTGGATTCTAATCTACTATAACCTAACCCAATAAGGTAGGATAAAACAAAGCCGAAGCAGAATGAAACAAAGACGGAGCAGACAATGGTTGTATCAATTTTCTCTTTCTCAGGGCTGAATAACTTCAAACCTTGAGCCAACCATTTTTTCCAGTTCGCCTGAGAAAATTCTAGGGCTAGGGAGCTCGAAATGAAAACAAAATAAATCAAAACAAGAACACATTGTTTTCTGAGAAGGTCATCCATCCTGTCGCCTTCCCTCAGGGGCGAGCAATTTACTCACCTCTAAGCTTCAGGCGTTCCCCGTACGGGCCGCCAAATGCCGCAGTCTTGGCTGGGCACAGAATCACGAGCCAATCAAGCAGGAACAAAACTTTATTTTGAAAAAGCCGCTAACACTCTCAGCGCCAGCAAGTCAAAAACCGGTCCTCCCACGAGGGTGTCCGACCGGAACCGCGCGCCGACCGGAACCCCCCCGTCTCCTCCCACCTCCTCCGGAATTCCCTCCTACTATCCTTCCCCAACCAATGGGAACTCTCCAGCAGTCCCGTAAAGTCCCGTAACTTGAGTCCGGTAGCAGGCCAAGGTGAACAGCGGGAGTCCAGTTTGCATATGAATGTAAATTTTAACATAATCATCTCAGTGGCTAGCTGGCGTCACTTTACAACCAAAGGTGCCATACATCGTATATATGCTTGTGGCTCCTAGCAGTTCCACAGTTTGGCTATTGTGAATTGTGCTGCTATTAACATTGATGTGGCTATGTCCTTGTAGTATGCTGTTTTTAAGTCCTTTGGGTATAGACCGAGGAGTGGGATAGCTGGGTCAAATGGTGGTTCCATTCCAAGTTTTCTAAGAAATCTCCATACTGCTTTCCAGATTGGCTGCACCAATTTGCAGTCCCACCAACAATGTATGAGTGTGCCTTTTCCCCCCACATCCTCGCCGACACTTATAATTTTTTTTCTTCTTACCACCAACTTTATTAAGATTTACTTTTCAAATTTACATATACACAAATCTTGAGAGAATAGCTAATATATTGGATTACTAAATCTGTTTGGACAAAGACGTAATGAAAATGAACAATGAACCCAACCTAGATACATTTACTAGAGTCAAGGGTATTTTAATTTTGATCACAGTAAGAGGGAAAAAAATCCTATTAGTTGACCACAGATAGCCAAATAATGCTGCCACCAAATTAATGGTCAAGTGTGTTCCTCGAGGAAAACAAGTATTTCGTTTTACTTCGTAACAGTTAATATTTACAATATGGAAGGTCTCAAGGATGTAAGACAGCTTGCAAATATGTGCTGAAAGGCTATCTTGTAAGCTTCAGCCAGGTAAGGCAAAAGGTCAGGTTCAACTGTAGAACTTTTCTGAAATTACCTAGATCTGGCAGTCTCCCTTCAGAGATCCCTGATCCCCATGTGAGATGGCTCCTCACCTATTGACATAGTAAGGTATTCAGAAGATTCAGATGATAATTTTTGAAAATGTTTACCCAGCCATTCTATATACATTGTATCCTATACTCCCTCAACTCTTCCCAATATTTCAAATAGAAGCCATTTATCCATAAATATAAAGGCTAAAAAACAGACACTAAAAATTATATCATAGGAGAAAGATGTCAACATATCTTTTGTGTACAGAAACTTAGATTAAGGAACACAAGCGCTTAAATACCCTGACATCAAATCAAAAGAAACCAGGATTTAAAGCAAACATTATAATAAAATGGTTAAAAGCTTAAATTTGAGACGCAGACAAATCTTCTTAGAATTATTGCATTATTCTTTATCAGACTTTTGACTTTGGTAAACTTGATAATCTTGGTGACCCAGACTCTCTAAGCCTATGTTTCTCATCTGCAAACTGGGTCAGCAAGTATTCCTCAACTTGAATCTTAGTTCCACCTCTTATAGCTACAAAACCTTTAGCAGATGCTTAATCTCTATGGGTCTTAATTTCTTCATTTGAAAATAGTACAACAAGCCAGCCATGTGGTACATGCCTATAATCCTAGCTGCTCAAAACTGAGGCAGGAGGATCACAAGTTCAAAGCCAACGTGGGAAACTTAGCAAAATCCTGTTTCAGAATAAAAAGCAAAAAGGGCTGGGATGTCGCTCAGTGTATAGCACTTGCCTAGCATATTGGATTTAAATTCCAGTACAAAATACATAATTGCGCAACAATAATACTTTCTTCATAGGGCTCTAGAGATAAATAAGTGAGTTAATATATGCAAAATATTTAAACATATGTGGCTTATGATTGACATCAAGAAATCCTACCATCTCTTCACAATGTAGGTTACATAGTTTCCCTATCTATTTTACAGGACTCTCATAAGAATCATAATGTGATGAATGGCAGTGAATCATAATATGCAATGAATGAAGAATCATTCTACAAACTGAAATTCCAATTGAACATAGCTAATATTTTCCTTTTTTCAGTCAGGAGTCTACAAAGCATTTGTATAAAATTAAACTTAGAATTCCATGATATTTCTAGTTATATGTAGTTAAAAATTCCAATTTTTTTTTTCTTTTCGGGGCTTGAAGGCCTCATGCATGGTAGACAAGCACTTTACACATTAAGCCATATTCCCAGTTCTCAAAACAACTTTTTAAATAAGTTCATTTCAGAATTCCAATAGAGAAACCAAAAATTAAATTTGTTTTTTTTTTTGTTTTCCCAGTCAGACCTGGAGTTGTTTTTAATTGACTTTACTTGCTAACCGTAGAACAGAGAAATCGCTGACTCACAGAAGTAGCAGTTTAGAATGAGATTCCAAAACCACAATCATCAGAGATTATTCCATAGCCACCCTCGGCTGACTTAGAGTCCTAAAACATAGGTTGAAGTCAATTTTACCTTAAACTTCTAAGGTGAGTTTTTCTATTGTTCAGTAAACAGCATTATGAGTTCATCTTTGAATTCCTTTAACATTTGAACAACAAATTGACTACCTTAGTTTATTTCGCTTTCTCCTGTTTCACTTACACAGCTTAACAACTTCAAATCCACTGATACAACTGAAATGGGTGGAGGATAATATTATCTCATTATTATATGACAGCATGACTTTTCTAAATGTAGTCTTGTACCAAAATCACTTTAAAAGACTTTTTTTTCCCATGTATTTTTGTCATAGTCTCCAACCAATGAAAAGTCATGCTGCCTAGAAATGTATTGGATTCACTGAACTGTGTCTTCAAAGGAAAGGAACTAGCTTTTTTTTTTCTGATCTGAAGATTATCTAGTTTGAAGTGAACTGTTATCTCAAAATAAATGAGAAGCAGCAATAGAAGCTAAGTGAAAACCCAGAAGACAGGGCTTGCTTTGAACTGAAAGTGGACTCAGCCTCACACAATGTGGAAACATCCTGCAAGACCATCGGACAGGTCTCCTTCAGCGGTATGAAGCATGGCACATCCTCAGCCTATTTGATAGTCATCAAAGCCTCCAAAAAAGAAAATTTGTCTTCAAATGCCCTGGGGTGTTGATGATGCCCTTAATTTCACAAGGACCAAAAAAATAAAAAATAAAATAAAATAAAAATAAATAAATAAATAAACATTTTTGTTGTTTCTTAGTTGTACAGTGCAGTTACCTTCTTCATAACCACCTCCCAGTAGATTTTTATAAAATAATCAGCTGGTCATTGGGAAAGGAAGTAAATATACAAAAACTCTTTCTAACAAAGACCTCTGGAACAAGATAAAGAGCAATGATACAACAAAAGTCCATAAGGACTTTCTTTCTTTCTTTTTTTTTTTTTTTAAAACCACAGAGGAAAATGTAGACTACTTTTAAAACAATGTGCATATAATTGCTCTGGAATGATCTATCTGCAAGAAAATGGAAGTTTAGACTAAATGTGTTATGCCATTTATATTTGTCAATCCTTTCCTACCACAAGCACAAGACTACTTATTCCTGAAAAGAAAAGAAAAAAGAGAAAAAAAAATCATAGCTACTCCAAATCCATATATCCTACTTCCTCCTAATAGCCACTCTTAAGAGCCTACCTTTTAAACTGCAGAGGTTAGCCCCAGGAGTTAGACCATGTGACTTGACTACAAAACAAAAGTCTTTAAAATTTTCTTTTGCCTTTTGCAAAGGTAAAATGCCCATTGTAAAAGGAATCTATGGCTCCATTCCCCCCTAAAAGAGAAGTATCCTGAATGCAGGAAATACCTACTTATAAGCTTAAAAGACAATCCTTTGAAATTTTCCCCAAATAACTTTTTGGAAGAAAGAAGGAAAGCTGGAATTGTGATATGTACTCCTCTGTAAACAAAAGAATAATCTTTCTGCTCAAGGTAAAAATACTCTGTGACTGGGTTCAATTTAAACTTGGATTTCCAACAAGATTTTTGCTCCAGGAAATAATATGTTAAAGAATGGAAAGGAAGCCAATTTAAGACATCAACATTTAATTCTCATTACCAAAATTATAATCATAGAAGGGAGGGATTCTAAAATTAGAACCCAAAATAACTATTGAGCTGAACTCATCCTCAAAGGCAGTACTAAGCATTTAATTAGACTATTTCTGCAAGGAAAGAGCTGGTAAATCAATATAATCTAATAAGCTTTTGGCCAGGGCAAACGAAGAGTGATCACAATTGCTTGCCATGTGTTTACTCTTCAGGCCTTTTCTTGGGCAAGTTCCACTAAAGAACAATATAATCAAAGAGGAAAAGAGCAGAGAGATTTGTTTTTGTTTTTGTTTTTTTCTAATGGAAGAATTCTGGCTTCAGGACACTATTTTATATATTGAAGATATATAAACCTTCTTTGGAAATTCTCCCTAACTATTTAGTTTGAGCTTCATAAGTTTGATAAATGACTGGTTTTTCTCCAACCTATTAAACAGAAAGAACAGAATGACCTGAACATTCATGGTTTTAAAGTACAGCACGTGAATCTGTGCAAGTTAGCAGCTTTTCTGATTTGATTCACTATGGTACAAAGAAGAATTGGCTTACAGTAACAGAAAGAAAACATCTTTGAATAAGTCACTTTGTTTCTCCAGGTCTCATTTTCATTGTTTGTAAAACAAAAAGTTGGGTTAAGGGTTTCCTAACTTTCTTTGTCCATAGTAATTTGAAATATATAAAGAAAAGTTATTTTGACACTTGTTAAAACAGTAAGGAAGACTTTGTTGAAGACTATTGGGGTAGTTATCAATATAAGAGATAAGAACCTGGGGCTCAACTCTATTCATAATACAATGAAGACCACTGAGAAGTTAAAGCCATCTAGTGGAATGAGGAGCTTATTAGATGGAAAATTACTCAGAGGCATCAAGGGGAGGGGGATTCTTGCTTAACTAACTTAAGATTCTTTTTTAAGACAAGCCAGTCAGGGTGATCAGTTATCAAGCGTGGATGCTGAGGAATTTGGCAAATGTTAAAGTGACTTAGCAGCCTTCTTGCTACAACTGGATCAGGCAGACCTAACAAGGACAGGGGCCAAGGTCAAGGTGTGGTACAGAAGAGAGCTTAAGGGAGCCTGAATAATGTTTGGTCAGGGAGAGTCCATGAGTCCTTCTTCTTGTCCAAGGAAGGAAGAGACATTTTTCTTTTTTTTGAACAATGTAAGCTTATTTCTCATTCTTTTGTTCACTAAACCATCTGAACCAGCTGATGGGACTTGGTAGTAGTGGATACTTACTGGATAATGCAAACCATCAGCCCCTTCAGGATGGTAATGTTTAATAAAAATAGAAGGCAAAACAGATTGGTGGTTGGAGCAGACTACAAACTGGATGTCTTCTCAGTACCCAGCTGAGAAGATTTGTAACTCTTGGGCTTGGAGCATGTTTAGGTGGTAGAGAGAGCATGGAAGTGGTAATCTGACAGATTTCCTGGCTTGAAGTTTGAACGGGTTGGTGATGGCAGGGAGCAGCGACACTGTCAGAATCAGAGTATAGAAGGGGCTCACTTCAGCTGGCAGGCTTTTTGGATAGTCCCAGTAGGATCCATATGGACAGTCAGTTCTAGGTCTGTTGCTGACCTGTGTGCCTCTGAGATGATCTCTTTTGGTTGACATAAAACACTATGGCCATTGAGGATTACAAACACTTTCAGGAAAGTATAAGAGTAAGACTATAACTGTCTGTTGTAACAAAAGACTGAACAAGCCATGATGAAAAATCTAGTGGGAGCTCATTTGAAAAGGAAATTTGGTTATTTATATCATATAGCATTTAAAATAATAACCATAATTATAAATAATATCATTAAACCAGACACATCATCAACAGGGAGAGTATTGACATATTTCTAGAAACTACACAACTTCTAAAATATTTCACTAGTAATATTTACCCATTAACATATATTTAGGAAAGGATAAAAGCTCCTTATTTGACAATGCATTTCTCTACAATTTAATAAAGTAAACATAAGAAACATCATTTTCAAGTTTCTCTTTTTACAAGGTAAAACAAAAAATCCTTTGATATTTTCCAGGGTTCCTCCGAGAAACCTCAAAATCATTTTCAGATCAAGGTTTCAATTAGGCTTCGATTTGGGCAAGATAATATAGCAAACTTATCAATTACATAATACCCTATGTCACTTTAAAGAAATATTTAGCCACCTATTTAATCAAAAGGAAAATAAAAGATTTCAAAAATACCTGAAGAGAGTCACACAACTGTAAAAAAAAAAATCTTTCCTCTTTTGAAAGTGTGAGGGCTATGGTTCTCTTAAATAGTCATAGACATGATAAAGATGAACAAAAAGCACAAGAAATTATTCTGATAAGAAACTAAATCTTTGTTTCTTTCCTAGGTGGATTAATCAAAAGTAAAGAAAACATTTTTGCAATATCTTTTTAAGAGCAGACTAATTCAAAGAACTTTGTCCAATAAAACCTTATAAATAAATCTATCCACTTGTAACTGAAGGCGATGGGCTCACATCTAGATGGGTACAAATACAATACATTTCTTCAGGGAATAAAAGAGTAGAAAAAGGTTTGCTACTTACAGCAAATAAAGACATCACTGGAGTTATTTTTTTTTCCACATTTTTTATTGGTGCATTATAGTTGTACATACTGATGGGATTTGGTGTTAAATATTCATACACAAACACAATACAAATATAACAACATGATTTGGACAGTATTGTCCCCCAACACTTTCCCCATCCTTCCCTCCCACCCCTTGGACCCTTTCCTCTACTGATCTCCCTTTGATTTTCATGACACCCACCCCCACCTTTCTTTTCCTTTTTTCTCTCTAGTTGGCACATATGAGAGAAAACATACAATATTTATCCTTCTGAGTTTGACCTATTTCACCTAACATAATGGTCTCTAGTTACACATCCATTTTCCAGGAAATGACACAATTCCATTTTTCTTTATGGCTGAATAAACCACCATGTGTATATATACCACATTTTCTTTAATCCATTCATCTGTTGGTGGACACCTATGTTAGTTCTGTAGTTTGGCTACAGTGAATTGTGCTGCTATAAACATATGTATGCATGTATCACTATAGTATGATGACTTTAATTCTTTAGAATAAATACCAAGAAGAGGAGTAGTGGGTCATATGTTGCTTCCATGCCTAGTCTTTTGAAGAGCTGCCATACTGATTTCCATAGTGGTTGTAATAATTTACAATCCCACTAATAGTGTAAAAATGTTCCTTTTTTCCACATGCTCTCCAGCATTTGTTATTGTTTGTACTCTTTGTGACCGCCATTTTGATTGGTGTGAGAGGACATCTCAATGTAGCTTTGTTTTGCATTTCCCTAATTGCTACTGATGTTGAACATTTTTTCACATATTTGTTGGCCGTTTGTATTTCTTCTTTTGAGAAGTGTCTGTTTAATTCATTTGCCCATTTATTCATTCAGTTGTTTGATTTATTTTGGTATAAAGTGTTTTGAGTTCTTTATATATTCTAGATATTAATCCTCTGTCAGAAGAATAGCTGACAATGATTTTCTCCTATTCTGTAGGTTCTTTCTTCACATTCCTAATTATTTCCTTTGCTGTGCATAAGCTTTTTAATTTTATGCCACCCCATTTTCTAACTCTTGGCATTATTTTCTGAGCTTTAGGAGTTTTGTTGAGGAAGTTATTGCCTGTGCCTATATGCTGGAATGTTGACTTTATGTTTTCTTCTTAGAGTTGTGTAGTTTCTGGTCTAATCTGGATCTCTGATCCATTTTTTAGTTGATTTCTATGTTGATTTCTACATATGGATAACCAGTTTTCCCAATACCATTTGTTAAAAACATTGTCTTTACTTCAGTGTATGGTTTTGGCACATTTGTCAAGTATCAGATGATTATAAATATGTGGTTTATCTCTGTCTTCTATTCTGTATCACTGGTCTATGTGTCGGTCTTTGTGCCAGTACCATGCAGTTTTTACTACTATAACTCTGTAGTATAATTTGAAGTCAGGCAATGTGATACCTTGTTTTTTTGGCTTAGAATTGCTTTAGCTATTCTGGGTCTTTTGTTCTTCCAAATGAATTTTAGGACCACTTTTTCTACTCCTATGAAGAATATCATGGATATTTTGATGGGGATTGCATTGAATCTGTATATTGCTTTTGGTAGTAAGGCAATTTTGACAATATTAATTCTGCCTATCTATGAGTATGAGAGGTCTTTCCATCTTCTGAGGTCTTAATCAATTTCTTTCATCAATGATCAATAGTTTTCATTGTAGAGGTCTTTTGCCTCCTTGGTTAGATTTCTTCCCAGGTTTTTGTTTTGTTGTTTTGTTTTGTTTTGAGGCTATTTGTTGAGAGCCACAGCCAGTCAGAATGGCCCCTGGCATTTTGCCAGAAGTAATGGTTGAGAGGCAGCCATTAAGATGATGGTAATTAAGTTAAGCTGTGTATAATTGCTGTGACTGGATGATACTGGATTGAAACAGGCTGTGTATTCAATTGTATATAGACCCCTGCTGTCCGCCTAGGGCGCCTGCTACTTTGGAGTTCTCCTGGGGATTCCTGGGGAGTTCATGTTGGTTAGTGAAGTTCCAGAGGAGGAAGTTCTGGTTGGTGTGTGGTGTTCCTAGAAGGGCTGCGTGGGTGGTGTTGGGGGGGGGGGCAGTTCGGAAATGAAGTTTGTTCCTGCTTGAGTGGCTCCTGATTTGTGCCCAGCCAGACTGTGGCAGCTATTGAGAATGGACTTGTTTTCCTGACTTGTTTCTCAGCAGATTTATGGTTGGCATATAGAAAAGCTATTTATTTTGTAACCTGATATTTTGCTATATTTGTTTATTAGCTCTAGCAGTCTTTTGATGGAATTTTTTGGATTACCTAGGTATAGGATCATGTCATCTGCAAACATCCTTCTCTTGCCTAATTGCTAAGGCTAGAATTTCTTGCACTATATTGAAAGGAGTGGTAAGAGTGGATAGTCTTCATTGTCTTGACCCAGATCTAAAGGAAATGCTTTCAGGTTTTCCTCATTACTATGAGGTTGGCTTTGGGTTTTTATATATAGCCTTTATGATGTTGATGTAGGTTCCTCTCAGCCCTAGTTTCTTCAATGTTTTGTCCTTGTTAGTATTATTATTATTGTTTTAACAGGAAGGGTGCTGGATCCTGTTAAGGTGTTCTCTGAATCTATTGAGATGATTAAGTGATTTTTGTCCTTAATACTATTTACATAATGAATTGCATTTTTTGATCTGTGTATATTAAGCCATCCTTTCATCTCTCAAACCAACTTGGTTGTGGTGTTCAATATTTTCAATATATTGTTGTATATAATTTGCAAATATTTTATTGAGTATTTTTTTGCATCTAAGTTCACCAGGGATATTGATCTGTAGGGTTTTTTATTTGTTTGTTTGTTTGTTTTGTGGTGCTAGAGATTGAACCCAGGGCCTTATGCATGTGAGGCAAGAACTCTACCAACTGAGCTACATCCCCAGCCCTGGTCTATAGTTTTTTTGATGTGTCTGGTTTTGGTATGAGTGTAATTCTGTCTTCATATAATAAATTTGGAAATGTTCCATTCCTTTCTATTTCATGGAATAATTTGAGGAGTATTGGCATTAATTCTTTAAAGGTTTAGTAGAATTTAGCTGAGAGTCCATCTTGTCCTGACTTTTCTTTGTTGCAAGGTTATTTATTACTGCTTCCATTTCATTGCTAGCTCTTTTGATCTGTTTAGGTTTTCTATGTCCTCTTGATTCAATTTTGGTGGATCATATTTGTCTATAATGGTGTTCATTTCTTCTAGGTTTTCCAATTTATTGGAGTATAAGTTTTCAAAATAGTCCCTAATGGTCTGTCGAGTGTCTGTGGTGATTTCTCCTTTTCATTTCTAATTATCTATATTTTTGTAATATTTGTGTGTGTGTGTGTGTGTGTGTGTGTGTGTACACACAGGCACACTGGGAATTGAACCCAGGGTCTCTTAACCACTGAGCCATATCCCTAGTCCTTTTTATTTGTTTATTTATTTTGAGACATTATCTTGCTAAGTTGCTGGGGCTGACTTTGAACTTGTGATCCTCCTGTCTTGCTCTCCCAAGTCACTGAGATTACAGGCAAGGACCACTGTGCCTATTTTCATCTCTGATTTTATTAATTTGTATTTTTTCTCTTTTTCTATTAGTTTCGCTAAGGACTTATCAATCTGGCGTATCTTTTCAAAGAACCAACTCTTTATTTCATTGATACTATGTCTATCATTTTATTCTCAATTCTGTTGATTTTTAGCTCTGATCTTAATAATTTCCTTCCTTCTACTGGTTTTTGAATTGGTTTGTTCTTCTTTTCAAGGGCCTTGAGATGCAACATTAGGTTGTTATATGGGATTTTTCTGATTTTCTTACAAAGGCACTCATAGCTATAAACTTTCCTCTTAGAACTACCTTCATAGTGTCCCAGAGATTCTGAAATGTTGTATCACTATTCTCCTTTCAGTCTAAGATTTTTTTGATTTTGGAGTTATTTTTAAAATAGTCTTCTTTTGAACAAAAAAAAAGTGTTCAAAACTTTCCTTTTCAACATCATCAAACTGGTCTTATTCAGATCACGTGAACTTGAAAAACACTTGAGTTAGAACCAAATTTCTAATGTTAGAAACTAACATTTGGCTTTAGTTTTTACATTTCTTGGAGTGTGATTTTATTGGGGAACCTATACATGTTTATATAGGAAAGTACATGTAGAGGAGGCACATTCCTGAGCTGGCTTAGTTTAAGGCCATAGATCGAATGTTGAAATAGGAAAGATGGTGCATACTAGCACTTCTGGGCAGAGAATCTAATATTCAAATGATTAAAGTCTGTTCCAGTTTGCCTCAAAGAATGAGTCAGAATGACTAAGTGACCTTGCCTGGTTCCTCAAAAGTTTCTCCAAAGAAACCTTGAAGGCACATCAACAGCCTTTTAAAGGGGTAGCAGCTATCTCCCCTCAACCTCCTAAGTGTAGGAGTTGGCCCCCATAGGTGCCTGCCTCCCTTGACAGCTAACACATTCTTGGTCGGATTTAACCACATGAGATGATTTTCTTTCCACAAACCTTCTGCAACTGTTTCTATCCACTCAATTTTTTTTCCAATGTGTTCCTCTCTCTCATTCTGGAATATGTCATTTTACATCAGAACAAAATTACTCATTTTTTAACCTTGATGGAAACACATTTTATATACCATGTATAATTGGCATACATGTTGTTTCCCTTATTATTTTTAGTAGTTTTATTTACAGATATTGATTATAGATTTTCAACCATTAGCAGCTGTTTTTGTCATTGTTGTTGTTGTTTTATCAGCAATGAAAATCAGGAAGCAGACAACTGTGAACTGTCCCCACATACCAGGATTGTGTAGTAGACTAAAAAAAATTCCTTGAATATACCACCACACCACTCTTATAGATATATGCTTCTACATAATGCTGCTGAGGGCCATTGCCAAGTAGGAATGACGCATCGATATTTCCTTGCCAGCGTACCCCATGTTAAATGGACTTGCCTTGGAAATTTGCTGTGACCTTGCATGTGTGTTTGAGAAAGGTGACCCTGCTCAATGACCAGGGTGGATCCAGGTTTTAGGAAGTATCCGGGTTTAAGATAATTTGGTTTTAAGGCGTTCCCGGTTTAAGACAATAGGGGTTTTAGGGAAGTTGGAGGTTGAAGATTATTGCTGCCGGGATTAGGGTGTTCCTGCTGCTTGTTCCCGTTGAGTTCTCGTGAGATTCAAATGGGAGATTGGAATAAAGCCTCGTGGAGTAGGTGAATTGGGCGGAGGAGAACTGGGATTGCCCCAGAGCGTGTGTGGAGGCCGGTGTGAGTTCGGGAATAAAGATTGCTGTGTGAATCTACAAAGCTGTGGTGGCTCGTGATTCTGTGCCAAGCAAAGACATTGGCATAATGCAATTTTTCCATGTTGCAAAATAAGAATATGTCTGTTTACAGACTTGAACAGGTTCAGGCTCTTCATGCAATAAAAAGTAATAAGTCAAACTACATAAACTTAACCTGATGTATAGTAATCAATGTTTCAGTATTTTATCTTACCTAGAAATGATTAATGACTATCTATTATGTAGTTTAACATAGGTCAAAGTTTGCAAGTTCCTAAAAAATTATGGAAAGTATTCTTAGGCAGATATAATAAAAACAGAATTATTGTTGGAAAGCCCCTGTGTAAAAGTTTCATTCCTATTACATCATTTTAATACACATGTTCTCAAAAACTAAGCTTGCACTATTCTGAAATTTCATTAGACAGTAAACAAAGCCAAACATCATTTCAAGCTATTTTTCTGCTATTTTTACATTACATGTATGTTAGTCAAGAATTTTTAGAAATTAAAAAAGAAATAACCTAGAAAGTTAAATATGTGGGTTTATGTTGTAATTGCTGTTGTGCTTAATATACATCAAGCTATTCCGTTTCATTTCATCACGTCTCATACACTTATTCTTAGGCTGAATTCATAATTTTTATAATCTTGAATATCTAGTAAATATTACCTTATTTGACTAGTACATCCAATCAGAATAAAAATTTATGCTCATATACATAATCTGATAACTCAGAAGATACTTTTATTAAACCAACACCATCAAACTAGTCTTATTCAGATCATGTGAACTTGAAAAACACTTGAGTTAGAACCAAAATTGCTAATGTTAGAAACTAACATTTGGCTTTAGTTTTTATATTTCTTGGAGTTGTAGGAACATTTAATTTACATAAGCACTTATTTAGCTCTAAGCCAATTTGAATAGAGTTCTTTTCAGAGACATTATAAATTCAGTTGGTAATACCATCCGGAGGTAGAAAACTGTCACATATACATACCATATGTACATACTTACATAAACATACAGATAGGTGCAACTGGAGACTTCAGAGGTTCCCTTCTAAAACTTTAGCCAGGTAAACACAAAACTCACAAGTTTACAAGTTTATGTAAAATGGATCTCATCTTTGCTCTACCTTATAGTCTGTTTGAATTGTTCAGGTGTTTTGTTTTGTTTTTAATTTGTTGGCTTGTTTTGTTTTGTTTTTGTTTTTGTTTGTTTGGGTTTGTTGTTGTTGTTGTTGTTGTTGTTTTGCTTTGCTTTTTGGCAGATAAGCTCAAAGTAAGATTGCTCAATATGATGGCTAATGCCTTTTACCTCTACGTGTGGGAGACTCAAGCTTTAGCCTCAAATGTAATATAGAGTAATACAGAGGCTGTGAACTAAATATTAGATGAAGGCCATTCGAAAATATGAAATGGTTAGCTATTTCCAAAGCCTTTTTGATTGGTTACAATATTTAGTGTGTTTCAAATTAGCTTATTTTATCTCTTTTAATCTTCAATTGGTTGCTTTTGAGGGACTCTAAGTCGCATTAGTCCCTTTCAGGGAACCTAAAGTTCTAGTGATTGTAGAGGATTTGGGGCTGCACTGGGATAGGAAGGCATGTGTGCACAGTGGGTGGAGGTCACAGAAGTTTGAAGGGATCATATAAATGACACGAAGGGGCTGAAGAGAAAACGCAGGTGGTGAAGGAGGAAGAGAGAAGCAGAGAAGCCATAAATGAGCAAGTACGAGTAAGTCATAAGTTTCCCCAAAGTGAATGAAGTTCCAAATTATCATCAGTAAAAACCATGCCAACAAGAAAAGCAGACAGAGTTGGCAGAGAATGTAGTCAGCAGATTATGAGAAGGTGGGAGAGTTTCAGTAGACTGAGAAGTTCTCCTGGGAGAAATAGAACAGAGAAACCTCACAAAGAGTCAAAGAAAATTTCAGCCAGAGTCAAGGAATAAATCCTACTTGAAAAAAGGAACTAGGAAGAACTTCAGCCCAGGAGGTACTATCTCAAAGAAAGAAACTTCCAAGAATATACTCAAAAATGTATCCTTACCTGAACTGCAGGGGACTATCCTCTGGATCACAGGCTCGGGACTAGGACTTGCTAAGGGCTCCCAGGTCAGTCAGTCTTCAGTGCAGACAGAGACTTCAAAGGGTCACCCTTGGGATTCTGAGAGACAGGTCTGGGGGTCCAGTAATAAATCTGATCCTACACGAGTTCTGGCAGTATAATTGTTAAAGGGAATCAGAGCCAGATGACAGTTACAGCAATAAAAACATTTTATGGAGAAACTCTTGAAGAAAGGGGGAAAGGGACCTCAATGTAAAACTGAGCTCAATGCAGAAGACAGCAAGACTAGTGGGGATTTATTGCCAATGAGCAGATCTAGGTGACTAGATGGAAAATTACTAAGAGAAGATATTAAGTGTAGAAGTCTTACTTAACCAAGATAGCATTATTCTCTCTGAAGGCAAGTCAGGGTGATCAGAGATCAAGGGTGTGGCTGAGGAACTTTACCAGGTAGCAAGGATGGGAAATTCTCCCCAAACTAATTTATAGAATTCTTGTTACAATTGGGCTCTGCAGGTCCAGCAAGAACAGAGTTCAAGATCGAGGCCTAGTAGAAGAGGGCTCAGAGGAGCCTGACTCATGTTTGGTCAGGGAGAGGATTTTCAACATGTAGGTTTGAGCACCAGAAAAGAGAGAAGATCAGAATTGTCAGATGTAATAGCTGAACTTCAGGGTTAGAAAAAGTAGGATAACTTTAACCTACCGGCTGCTGATAAAGGGAACATTCTCCCAGGTACCTGAACAGCAGATCAAAAATTGAGACTCATTCAAAAGTCAAAACAAAAGAAGCAAACATGAGTTCCTTAAAGTCTGAGCTCACAGATCAGACAGACAACAGCACAGTAGAGTCAGAGCAGAAGTGTCCTGTTTCTGAGGGTTTACAGGTTCCAGAAGAGGTGTGGGGGTTTTAAAAGATAACCTGGCTCATTCAAATAATAAGAGTTAATATGAGCTTGTCTTTGTGAATTGAGCCTCTTCAAATTAGAAGGGATCCAGGGGCTTATCCCCAGGGACAAAAAGGGAAGACATTATAAGGTGATTGCAGAAGCAAAGCAAAGAAAATGGTGGATTGGTTAAAGGAGAGCACATGCCTTGTTTGGATCACTCCATGGAAAGTATCTAGTTAGAGGTTAGTTGATGGTTCCTGGTTGGATGGGCTTAAATTTTATTTTCCAGGAATACGATTTTTTTTTTTTTTTTTTTTGGTACCAGGGATTGAACCCAGAGATGCTTAGCCACTGAGCCACATTCCAGCCCTTTTTATTTTTTAATTTGAGACAGGGTCTCACTAAGTTGCTTAGAGATTCACTAAATTTCTGAGGCTAACTTTGAACTTGGGATCCTCTTGTCTAAACATCCCAAGCCACCAGGATTACAAGCGTGCACCAGCAAGAGTAAGATTTTTACACTGAGTTGGATTTCAGTTGGCTTACACAGGAAACAGGGTGCCAGAGCTACCTCAGTCTAATGCCTTCACAGTTAATTATTTTAATAGTGGGATAGAGGAAACTTTTCCTATCTTTTCTATGTTCCATGAAACCAAATGATTCTGGGGAGACCTCCAGATGGAGAATGAACACTGTTGACCACCTGGACTCTATCCTGGGCCTGTGTCACCTTCCCAGCTGGATTCTCCCACTTCTGATATCCCATCCCTCCCGAGTCTGCTGTAGGAACCTAGTTGTCCTTCTAGTTGTATTTCTTACATTACTTCCTTGGGGTCACTGCCAAGTGACAACATGAGAGCCAAGTCTCATTGAGTGACAAATGCTGGATACTGAGCCAGACTCACCTTAACTTACTTAGTCCCCAAGTTTGTGTCACATCTGATTGAAATATAAATTCCAGCTTTAGCAATCATGGACCTTCAGGGACTGTTGCATCCAGAAAGTCTCAAACTCTATCGCGCATAATAATTACTGACTGGGCTGGGGATGTGGCTCAAGCGGTAGCGCGCTCGCCTGGCATGCGTGCGGCCCGGGTTCGATCCTCAGCACCACATACCAACAAAGATGTTGTGTCTGCCGAGAACTAAAAAATAATAAATATTAAAAAAATAAATAAATAAATAATAATTACTGACTGCTTTTTTTCAAAAATGCAAATTCATAGGCCTCACTCTCAGAAATTCTGATTAGGCCAGTCTGGGTGGGAACTTGGGAATATGCATTCATAATGAGGCTTCCAGGAATCTGCCTTTTTAAGGGGCCTCTAGGAGACTCCATTGTGCTCTTTAAGAAACCCTGATTAGTCAGAATCACAAGTGTCAAAAACTCCTTTGAATTCTAATAACCTGTAATCTAGGTCAAATTAAAAGGACTGAACCTATTACAGGACAGCATCATATCAAGGAGTGAGTAATCACATGAGAATAAATCACATAACAGGGTCTCTGAACCATGAAAATGTGGGAACAGAATTTACTTCTAAATCTCTTTTATAAAATTTAAGTTTCACGAGTTTTCCTTGAACTAAAACTTCTTGCTGTCGCTGGAGAGAAAGAATGATGTGGGAAGGGCAAGCATTGAAGTCTCTGCTAAGTGCCACCATGGTAAGGTCCCCATTCTGCCACAGCCCAGTGTGTTTTTCAACTCCCCAAATTAAGACAATCTATAAAGAAATGTTCATTTATTAGCAACTTGTGTTTGACAGTTTATTTCATGTCAGCCTCCAGCTTTCCTTTGCAAGCTTATTTGCATAATGTGTTATTATGTCTAAATGGAAAACTAAATGCCTCCATGTGGTCTTTAAATGACAAGTGCTTGTCAGCTTCATGCAATATTCAGAAGTAATAGATCCAAATCACAACAGCACTCACTGAGATGTTAAAAAAAAAACTTGTTGTGTATCCTTCCTTGACAAATTTACACTTTGGTACAGAATTGTCAATTAGACGTTCCATGTGTTAAACAGTTTAGTTCAACTGTGAAGGAATTTACTATAGCTTTATTCTACTGTGTTCTGAGTAATTACAATTCACATTACAATTTTTTTTTTATTTCAAAGCAGCTCAAGAGATAATCTCCAAGTGACCTTGGCAAGATATCTCTAAGAACCTCCTTCTGTTTAATTATTTTAAAATATGTAGAAATTTGTGATATGATGTTTTTAAGAACCCTAAAAAATCTATTGTGGAAATGCCAAATTATTTTGGTCTTACATTTGATGTTTTAGGATTGGCAAAATGGTGCTTTTTTTTTTTTTTTTTTTTTGTATTTAACAAAAAACACTTGATTTTAAAGTTGTTGTTTTTTTTTTTCCTGTGTCATGTTTTTCCTCTACCTATGTTTGGAATTGTTCTCATTTTAACACTCTGATTCGATATTAACATTTGATTTAACATTAGCACTGACAACGGAAATTATGAAACTTCCTCCCCATAACCCTCTGAAAAGAAGTCACTTTGTCTCAAGGGCCTTCTCAATTGACAGACAAGAGAATGTGGCTACAAAACAGACATTCATGCAGCTCCTCCAGTTCCAAGCTGCTTCCACCCCTCCCACTTACATGCTGCCACAAAAAGAGCTTAGGCCTGAAGGGGTGTTTGGCCCCCAGTAGATTGGCCCTGGAAGATTCCCAAGAGGAACATAAAAAGTTAATGGAGGCCAGAGACCCCTGGTTTAGGGATCCTGGGGATCTGCCTCCAGACAGAGCAGGTCTAAGGCTCCTATGGGGGAGACAAATAACCCAGACTCTAGGGAAAGGGAAGAGAAACCAGCCTGGTTTATGTGCATCACTGAGACCCTCTCCAGACTCAGAATGACCGAGAGTAGAAAGAGAGAAATGACACTCTGACTGATTTACCCAGGGGGTCCCTCAGGACGTGGTTGATTTTGAGACTGCAAGTCATAAGAGTTTGCACACCAAGGGCCAGTTGGTGGGAAATTCACTTGTAGGGATGTGTGACCCCCCGTCCTGACCCTGGACAGTGATGATGTGTTCAATAGGCTTTGTTTGCAAAGGCTGGAGGCTGGTGATGGATGGCAAATGAGTGGGCAGAAACTGACCTCAGAGTAACAACAAGGACCCAGTGAACCCAGATAATAGCCTATTGAAGTGAGTTCCTAAGAGACCTCAAAATGTAGTCACAGAGAAAGAATTCAAAGCAGTGTGATGAAAAGTGAGCAGAGGCAGACACTGACTTAAAGAGGGGAGAATAATCAATGGGAGAAATGTGGGAATCATGGAATGTTGAACATAAACCACACTTAAAGATATGCTAGCCAGTCTCTTTATTTCACCCATAACAAAGAAGAGGCCCAGAAAAGTGAGTTCCGCGATGATTTCCCCAGCTGCTTAATGGCAGAATTAGACCTAATGTGTATCATCTAGCATTTAATTGTGCTCACTTTTATCCTGTCTCATTGGAGGAAATATCAGTTTATCCAGATCCTCTGCAATGCTGTAGTTATAAATTAAAATAGAGTTAACGGACTACTAACAAACCTAATCCTGTTTCATTAACTGTCCAAGATACTCTTGGAAAATTTACATTCTCTTGTTAGTTTTCCTAATATTACTATTATTATATATTAGAATCATAGTATCAATGAGAAAAAAGTATAGACCAGATGGTGGGGAAATTGCTCTCCTTTTCGAACCCTGATAAACCTTTCTGATTAGAGTATGTATCTATTCCATTTTCCCTGTCAGCAGAACGAGAACATAATATTCATCTATTTTAAATTGATCCAATAAGTAAAATATGCATTATTTAGCACCTATTCTATTTATTCCTTCAACAAAATTATTTTTAATCACTGGTTAAGAGCCAGGCATTGTTCTAGAAACTAGAAGCACAGCAGTGAATAAAATACAAGATGTCTGCACATTCATGGGGCTTGTGCTCTAGCAGAAGTGACAGTGGTTACATAAAATAATTAACAATATAATCTCAGAAGTGGTAAGTGCAGCATAGAAAAATGAAACGAACTACATGTATGGAAGGCCTAGTCTACTCTCCAATCACTACTGAGTAAATTCTTTGATGAGTTTGCCCTGCCATATGGCCAAAGAGCATTGCAGGACTGAAACTGCATTTCACACTCTGTGACCTGGATAATACTAGTTCTGTCAGATGATAATATGTGTTTTTTGAGAAAACAACAAACAAAATACTCCTAAATATCTTTAATAAATCTTGGTTTAAAAAAAAGTAAATAAATGCATTTCTTTACAGTTCTTCAGAGGATATAAAATGCCAATATGGGCTGGAGCTCTATGGGAATATTAGAATATCATAGAGACCCTCTCTTGATTATGGAACTTGCTGACCTGATTCTCTGTGGGAAGCAATTTGGAAGAAAACATTGCATTGTAAATTCTGCTAAATGGAGATTGAACTATATTCTGCAAATACCTGTGTTGTGTAAGACAAATGTCCTTTTTTTTTCTAACATGGTGAATTCAATGCTGTATTTTAAGAAGCAATTGAGGCATCCAACTTTGAAAATTGGTACCTGTTGCAATTCCCATAAAGTTTAAAAAATATTTTTTTAATTACAAAACATGTAGTCGACTTGTAAAAGTATAAGATGAACATTGCAAAAAGAAAAGCTTTCATTGTCCATATAAAATACCTTGTATTTGTCTATATCCCACATTGGACAGTGTGCTAAAAAGACACCAATTCTGCCTGAGTGACACAGTACAGTGCTTGGCAAATGTGCACAAATAACAAATATGTAAAAAATACATGAACAAATCAATAAAAGGACAAGGGATTGCACATTATCCCATAATATGCTTACCTTATCGTGTAGTTAACACATGAAGTACTCTTAAATTATTTAGGTGAAATTCCCATAACATAAAATTTATTATTTTAAACAATTCATTGGCACTTAGTCTATTTATAATGTTGCACAACCACTATCACTATGTTGTTCCCAAATATTTTCATCCCTCCAAAAGGAAAACCTGTACCCATTAGTTAGTCCCCATTCCTCTTTCTCCTTAGCCCCTGGCAATCTCTACTCTGTTTTCTGTCTCTGTATGGTTAACTATTCTCCTTTTTCACAAATGAAAAACACAAAACATGACCTTTTATGTTTGACATTTTATAATTGGCATGTTTTCATGTATCCTTACTTTATTTCTTTATAGGGTTGAATAATATTCCCTTGTATGTATTCACAATTTGTTCATCCAGCCATCCATGGATGGACATTTGGACTGTTTTTCCCTTTTGGTTCTGTAAATATGCAGCAAGTATCCGAGAACTTATTTTCACTTATTCTGAGTGTGTACCCAGGAATGGACTTGCTGAGTCCTATGGTAATTCTATATTCAACTTTTTGAGCAACTGCCAGTAATATTCTTGATAACAAGAAAGAAAAAGCTAGAAAACTGAAGCCTAGCCAAAATTCTGCTAATGCTTAATTATAAACAAGAAAAAAAAAAGAGTGAGTAGGAGGCAAAACTTTTAAGTAGGCAATTGTCTTTAAAATAACATTCTCATGGGCCTGTGTCCTGTCTTTCCTAATCCTTTCATTCCAATTAAGCAGTCCAAGATCTTTGAGAGCAGAGACATTTCCTGCTTATTCCTGTTTTCCAAGGACCTTAAACAATGACTGGAATATAGTAAGTGCTCAGTAAATATCTGTAGCCTAATTTCTTTAATTATAGGACACAAATAGCTTGTGCTTGTTTAAAAAAAGAGAGAGAGAACTTTAGGCATTACAAACTGCTGTGTGTGTGTAACTATGTTATTTACAGGGGTAGGAAACACTGAAATGCTACTGTCTAGACAAGCACACATTCTCTGTGCACATCCTGTCTAAGCAGCAGCCACCAAGGTTCCCAGGGAGCACAGCTGTCCAGGTTGTTCTTAACCATCTGCAGCAGTGAATTGCAGAGTGTGGAATCTTTCAGGCGCGGTTTTAAAAAGAAAACGATGAAGCCTACTATTCTCTAAAGTGACAATGACTTACATGTGGAGCTCCCCAGGTATCCAAGAGAAAATGAACCCCAGGATGTCTGAAGCTAACAGAAATAAAAAGCTTTCTAATGCATTTGTACATACGCTACCAACTAGATTTAATTACCTGGAGAGAAAGCAATCAGCTTGTTTCTCAAGGTAAGACAAAAATGAAAGGTAATAGAAAATTGTGTAAATACTACTCTTCATTTTATAATCTATTATAAAACCAGGGAGAGAACAAATCCTTTACCTTTCTTGGGCATACTTATTTGGGAATAATTGTGCCTGTAGGGATTGGTTACAACCTTAAAGTCAACTATGGTGGCTTTCAGTGGTTGATAAGGTCCAGTGGTAATAAAATGAAGCAGGACCCTCAAGACAACTTGGTGGGGGGCAATTATGACCCATTAGTGTGTGAATCGCACACTGTGATTAAACTCGTAGGAGGCACTCAGCATCCGCACTTGTTGTGAAAAGGGTCTTGATTAGCATTTGTACTATGCATTTTGGTAATCAGAAATCATTATAGAGAATGCAACATTAAATGAAGGAATATGGCAATCTCCCATGCATTAAATAGGCTAATTTTTAAAAAGAAATGACTTTGGATCTGAAGAAAATAACACCATTTCTTTTCCTGCAAAGTATTAACACTTGGTCAGATGCTCTCCACTAGAGTTCCATAAGTATCGCCATGGAGAACACCTCATTAGCATATACTCCACTCTGCTTGATGTTGAGGTTGTTTTCGTTTAAATGCTGATATGTAAGAGCTATTTTTGCGATGTGTCTTTAGTCTTGTAGAGAGCTAAAATGATGAATTAAGGTAGCCAGAGATGGAAACAGCAAGTTTTAAATTCTTAAATCATCCCAACAAATTAGGTCAAGAGCCAGGAAGGCTTCTGACAGAGGCATCAGAAATATTTTTCATTCTATAAAATGTTAACAGGGATGAAAGCTGGTGATATAAAAATTTTGACATATTTTGACATGATCTATTGTCACTTCAAGAGATTTGAATCTACCCATTGTATTGCAGTTTTAAACAATTGCATCCAACCTGGTTGTGTGTGGATTTTAAAAGACTTTTTCACATTTTAGTAGGTAAACACACTGAGAAGTCCCTTTTTTTCAGTCAGATTTCCCACTCACAAGTACTCAATTCCATTTGTTTGGATGATATAGATTCCTTATAACATTGGAAGAAAGCACTCTCAGAATTAAATAGGACAGCAAAACTCTGCATTTACTCAAAAGAAATTTTAAGTAATTTATTGTTAGAAGGTAAAATATGAACTAATCATTAAATGATTGATTTAATCATTATTTTGTATCATATTATTAAAAGAACTCATTGCTGTGTTTCTAATACTCTTTCTCTAGCAATCATTTAGATTGATCAACCAAAGAGCTAAATTTGGCCAAAAAATAAAGTAATTATCACTTATTATCCCAAATACATTAGACAATACCTAAATAAGGAACTTTACTAACATTTAGTAGAAGATCAAAATATGATGGTTACCCAACATTTTCCCTTGCTTTGCTTTAAATGATATTATTTGCAAATTATTCTGTGGGTAATTCAGTGTTCATGAAAATGAATGAATTTAGTGCCATATTGAAGAGTTTAATAATATGCAGTCCCCTTAATGGAAATGTTCACATGGACCTGTCAGCATGATATTCCTCTGATGTATTTTCCCATGCTTTACTCATGTGTGTATCTCTGTCCCACTTTGGAACCAAAGCAGTAGGACAGTCATTTCATGTGAAGCAGTAGGACAGTCATTTCATGTGAAGCAGAAAGCTGGTGGTGTAGGCCTATATTGAGGTGTCAGGGTTTTGAAACAGAATGGAGGAAAAGGAAAAGAGAATGACTACCAAATTCCACTGTGCACCATACACACATTCTTATACATTTTTAAAATAATTCAACTAGCAGCCACAGTTTAAAGCTAAAATGTGCACCATATGTGAGAGTGCAGCATAAAACACGTGAATACAATCATATCATCAAGTACAATGAAGGCTATCCCCCTTGAGTCTCAAATTCAGCTCATTCAGGAATCCCACCTGTCTTAAAGTCAACCTGAATCCACAGAAGAATATCATTCAGGTTCACAGGATGACAATGCTGTGTTCAATGTATCGGGAGACCAAAAAAAAAAAAAAAGCTGTAATGTTTTCTACTCAGTAGGGGAAAAACAAAACCACTAAACCTTCTTTTACTTGAAAAGGTCTTGACCTACCATTATTACATAATAGAGGTTTCCCTGATGATGGATCTTTAGGTTTAAATGCTTTGCTGAGGTTAAGAGGAAAAAGGCATAAGAATATGAAATTTTCTGTTTACTCGGGTAAAGAAGGACCTGAGTAGGATGTTTTGTGTTTTCAAGGTCAGGGTAAAGAGGAAAATCGGAAGATGAACTTTAGCAAAACCATCAGGGGTGGGTTAAACTAGGAGAGGAGATCCTCCAGTGTCCTTACATTTGTGATTATTCAGAATTCTATCAGTGTCAGGAAATAAGAGATCTCTCGAACCTCCTGAGCAGAAAGAGAGAATTATCACTCACTTACTAAATATGGTAGTGCTAGACATTATACGAGGTACTATAAATTTATGAAAAAATTAGTGAAAAGATTACAGTCTAGATGGTGAAACCATATATAACATGACTTGAACAGATCAGATCTCTTGATCTAGCCCAACATCCTGTCCTTCATATGCCAGGTGCTTTACTAAGTGCTTATTCATAGATTACTCCTTTGATTTATGTAATTCTGTTTGGTAGTTATATTGTTGTCTCCACTTTACAGATAAAGTTTAAAATTGTGAAACTGCTTAAATTCCAAATCCCAAGGCTAGCTACATCCATAGCCAGTCTTGAGCCAGATCTTCAGATGCCCCTACTTACCTCTGTATCCTAATTCTTTCCAACTCCTCAAAATCACAATAGCCTCTCATTAGCCAGATTATGTCTTGGAAAAGAGTAGGGGACAGAAATCTAAGAGTTGATATTTTCCCTGAAAAGTATGAGTTGACTGAAGATGCTGTGGATTCTTTATATCCAATAAGATCTCTGATATGGAGTGGCAGAGCGGGTCTTCCCCTGAACTGTTAACTACTCAATGTAGCCCTTTCTGCTGTGCAGGCTTACGTTCCTGTGCCTGCCTTGGAAGGTGTGCCCCCAGCTGTTTGCAGTTCCTGGAAACCTTATCCAGATGCCACACCTCTGATGAACCAAGGGCCCATTCAGTACTCCTATGTCCCTTCACTGGGGCATACTCTGTCTCCTGTTCTGGGTTCCATTGTCACACTGAGCCATGTGGAGGTGGTACCAACCATGCAGAGGCAAGCTATGGGAAGATAGAGCTTACTTCAAGCATCCCCATCTACCCACTCCCCACCAATGCTGTTGGCATCATTGCCTTGAGCTATGTGGGGAGCGTGGGGATGAGGAGACAATGCAGGTGTGTGTGTGTGTGGTGTGTTTGTGCATGTCCACATGTACTTCTCCAACCTAAGACTACAAACATTTAGGTTTTGTGCCTGAGAGAAGCATATTCCATGTTTCATTTTCCCCTTGGAAACTAAATCTCTATCTGAAACAGACTGCTCCAAAGCTCGGGTTCTGATACTGGTTCTGCCCATTACTAGCTGTGCAATCTTGGAAAAGTCACTTAATGTCTCAGTGTAAAATGAATTCTATCTTAGTTCTTTCCTCCTTACAACCATGATAAGGCTTAAATACTTTTAAAAGATATGGTACTCAGGGTTGAAGTTGTGGCTCAGTGGTAGAGTGCTTACCTAGCATGCATAAAGCTCTGGGTTCAATCCTCAGCACCACATAAAAATAAAAATAAAGATATTGTGTCCACCTAAAACTAAAAAAAAAATATTAAAAATTAAAAATATTGTTCTCAAAGCAGTATGTCACATACTTTGAACAATAGGAGAGCCTGTTGTTGCTACTTGTCATTCTCTTTGTCCTCTACCTTCTATCCATTTCCCAGCAAGACCAAAGGCTATGGACTCTACATAGTTCGAATGCTGTCTCTTTTCTTCCTAAGACAGAAGACTTTAGTTGTCCTCAGTGAAACAGCATTATCTCTATATCAGGAAACAATCTCTACCTTTTAAACACTTCATTCTTGGTCCTTTGTGTCTCTCTTGACATAACCTGACTTTTATTTGTTCTTTTTAGTTATACATGACTGTGGAATTTATTTTGACATATCATACATAGAATATAACTTCCCACTCTTGTGGTTATAGATGATGTGGCCTTACACTGGTCGTGGATTCATATATGGACATAGGAAAGTTATGTCTGATTCATTCTACTGTCTTTCCCATTCCCATTCCCCACTCCGTTTCTCCCACTCTTCACTGTCCAATCTCCACTCCTCTCACCCACCTCATTCCCACCTATTTTGAGTCAGCATCCGCAAATCAGAGAGAACATTTGGCCTTTTTTTTTTTTTTTTTTGGAATTGCCTTATTTCACTTAGCATGATAGTATTCAGTTCCATCCATTTACTGGCATATGCTATAATTTCATTCGTCTTTATGATGGAGTAATATTCCATTGTGTATATGTACCACATTTTCTTTATTCATTCAACTATTGAAGAGCACCTAGGTTAGTTTCATAGCTTAGCTATTGTGAATTAAGCTGCTATGAACATTGGATGTGATGCCATCTGTGAAGTATACTGATTTTAAGTCCTTTGGGTATATGCTGAGAAGTGCAATAACTGGGTCAAATGGTGGTTCCCTTCCAATCATAACCTGACTTTTAAAACGTATGGCTTCCAACAAAGTTTTATTTGAGAATCAGCTCAATACTAACCATTTTTCTTGGTACACCTACCTCTAACACCACATTTCCCTTTTTTAAGGCAAATACCTTGGACTGACAAGATCAGTCAAATACTGTCAAAGTTTAAACCTCACTACTATATTTCAAATTATCATTTCTATTATATATATAATGTTATTTAAGACCCTCTAAGGCAAGGAATGTTTTCAATCTTACATGCACATCTGAATCATCAGTGAAACTTCAAAAAAAATAATTTCCAATCTCTACCCAAATTTGCTAAATTATAATCACAAATGAAAACAACCTGACTTTAAAAAAAATCCACTCTAGATAATTCTGATCAGCTAAGATTAAGGCTGTAGCTGTGGAGTATTAGAAGAATGCATAAAAATAATACAGGATTTGGAAAAAGTTGGACCTGAATTCTAATTCTCATCATAATTAATAGCTGAATAATCTTGTGAAATTTATTTGACTTTCATAAGCCTCACCTTTTTCATCTACAAAATAGGAATTTTAAAATAGTGTAGGCAAAGAAAGATTTCCTCTCCTGGCACATTACTAGGTTCATGAGTAAAGCCCCTAAAACAAAAGATGGACTAAAGCTCTACAGGATACTACAAGCCTGAAGTCCCAGCACAGGGGAGGCTGAGGTAGGAGGATCTCTTGAGACCAGGAATTGAGACCAGCCTGGGCAACATAAACCCTGTCTCAATGAAAAAGAAAAAATTATTTACAAAACAGAAAACAAAAACAAAAGAAACAGAAAAAAAAAAGATGGGGGAAGAGAGAGAGAGATTAACAAAAGAAAAGTACACAAATTTATTTGTTTATTTCGTTTTTTTGCACTGATGGGAATTGAACCCAAGACCCCATTACTTACTAGACAAGCACTCTACCACTGAACCACATCTCCAACCCTTAGTATAATTTGTATGTGACATGACCCTTCAGAATTGAAGGCCCATAGAAACAGGGAAACCTATAGATTTTTATGCCAAGTTTGGTGTATAGGGAGCAGCTATGGAGACGTTTGATTGGACAAGTAGGGCGAGAAAGGAAGGAACTTAGTAAGGTCTGTTTGTTCAGATTCTTCTCTGTGCCCTTGAATCTTTATGTGAGGATGTTTCTTTCCTCTGAACACAGGAAGGACACCTTGAATGAAGGTCTTATGATCTACAACAGGGAACATAAGAAAGTTATTTTCTAGGTTTTATGGCCTACTTCACAGAAAAAGGAATAAGGGAAAAGTAAAGATGACCTTCCCGCTTCTGCTGTTTGCTCAAAGGCCAACGTGCCATATTTTGGGGTAGTGTGTCCTGAGCCCCTTCAATAGTAACAGCTTTACAAGGTTACCGTAATGATAGACAGAGATGATGCAAATACAAAGTGTGGTGCCTAACAAGCTCTCAGCAAATATAGTTAGTATTCCCGTTTTATAGATGATAAAATAAATTTTCAGGAAGGTGGGAAGACTTCCCATAGTCTACAGTTAATATGCAGCAGAGCCCGTATATGAACCACTGTACATCTGGCCATTAACGTCAAGAATAAATATATAATAAATTAGAATCCAGACTTAAGAATATCTCATTCAAAAACTCATATGCTTTCCATTTTCCTCTTCTACTTATTAAATGCAGGGAGCATTAAAAAATCAAGGTAGACAGAAGTATAAAAAAAGAAGAAAAATTTTCAACTCCAGTTAAATCTCACAAAACTGGTAGAAGTGGTCAGGCAGCAGGAGACCTTTGACAGGGGTACAGTGCACTATAAACACTAGCCTACATGCTCAGCTTCTGGGGAGAACTTGGCAAAGAGTAACTAAGAACCTAAGTGCTCAGTGTCTAGCAATGTTTGTTAGCATCAAATCACCAAATTTGGTGACTTGGTCTTCAAATTTGGTCTTCACCAGAATATATTTCTTCCAACTCAAATAGCAATGATAACTGCTTTTCCAAAAGAAATTCTTTATAAACCATCAAATACACCTGCCATATTGCGTTGTTCCGTCCAAACCTTCCTAATCATTAGGTGGTCCCTCAGGTGCAGACACTGAAGGGAGACAGAAGAGGTTTAGTGAAACAAAGCTTAGCACAGGGCCTCTTGAAAAAGACACCTGGGTGGGTAGGAAGCAGGGGAATGTTGAAGCCCAAGCCTGTACTGGAAAGCGGAGGAGCAGCAGGCACATGCTTCAGATTGGCCCAGGATGATCAAGGTGGAGGAATATACCCTCCTACAGTGTACGGGCCACATAGAGGAGGTGATACTCTGGACTGGTTTACTTATATATCAAAGACTTGCCCCCAGCTGCTCTCTCTAACAACTGACTCCCCAAGGAGAGAGAGTTTTTTTTCCTCCCCAAAAGATTGCTTTTGTTTGTGTTTGTGTTTTTCCTGAAAATGTCAAATATATTACATATTTATTAATGTGTGTGTAATATATATGTCTAAAATGTGTATGTATATATCATATTAAAGATATTTTAGTTACATATTCACACATCAAATCATTTTCATATATGATATGGAAAGATCTTTTGAAACAGTTTTCTTTTGATGAGATTGATATAATGAATGACTACAGTCGTTATCTGAAATCATGTTCTAAATCAACTAATTTCCAATGACCAAAACACTGATTAATTTAGGTACATCTCTCTGTTGAAAAAGTTATGAAATCCCTTCTAATTAGATGTTACCTGCACCTGCCCTGTATGTAAGTATCCATCTTTCATTCTTGGTATTGCTACGGTATGAACATTGGGAGGAGTGGACAGGACTGTTCTTTCAGAAGGACTCAGGGAAGTGAGACCATCATTTCCCCCTGTGGGACTGGAGCGATTAGGACCCCAAAGCTGAAGACCAAACTGATGATCCTATCTCTGACTGCTCCACCTTTTCCTTATTGAGACAGGAAAGCTGCCGCCGTTCAAGGGTGACAGAATGTGACCTCCACAGAACGCAGGAGAATTCAAGACAAATTGAAATTTCAAGTAATTTATTTCAAGTTAGAAATGTAACAAAAGCCTTTTGCTGATAAAGAGACTTTCACACGGGATCAGCACTATTAATCTCTAAGACCCAACTGAACAAAAAGTATTATTTTCCTAAAATGCCATATCCCATTAGTGAAGGAGAAAATATTCACATTTGTGAAAATGGCAGATTCTGAAATCATCAGAACTTCAGTTATTGAAAACATACCCATGTATGGAATAACTATTCAATCCAATGACCTAGAGTAGATATTATGAGGGATAGAAAAATGCTTCAGTCATGGTCTTTATCCTCAAAATACTTGCAATCTAAAAAGGGAAGTTTATGCAGTGGAATTGTCTATATTTTCCCAGTCTAGAAAAATCTGTAGACTCCCTCAACTCCATCACTCCTACCCTACTTTTCTGCTACAAAAAGCTCCAACACAATTTCCAAAATCCCCTTCCTCTTTGAAATTCCTTCCAGATCTTCTAAACATGGAATCGCTTTGTGCTCTTCTAGCAATTTGTACTTACTTTTCCCAAAACACTCATCATGTGATAGTGTGGTGTCTGCTACCTTCTCAACCCCTCACCCCAAGGAGAGCATGAACTCTTCAGGTCATCTTGTGAGTGCCACTTCACCCTCTATGACCCATAATCATCTTTCAGGTATAGGAAATCATAGTAACTATTGAATAGGTGAACCCATAGGTGACTGAATGAATGAAAGGCACACAGAACTGTATGCATACAGATTATTTTGCCCAGTGGGATAGATCTCCATCTTAGTTGTCTTCTGCTTACCAATCTGTGATTTTTCTTGCACCTCAGGTTTTCTAATTTCTGAGTGCAACCAATTGCCCCTGGCTGGATTGCCTTAGCTGGCCAAGTGAAGAACATGCCAGTAGCCCTCCAAAATTTTATCCAAGAATAGAGTTGAAGCAAAAACAACTTTTGTAATTGGAAGATGTCTGTACTAAAGGGGGCAATTTTCCAATAACTTCAGCTTTTAAATGATTCACATTGGCAAGAAGAGCCCCAGAATGAAGAACTTCACTACAGCACTTGTGCTTAAAGCTTGCATTTCTAGCCAAAAGAATTAAAGTGGTTCAAATTTCAGCCTTGGTTGGCTTGACATCCTGTCTACCCAAATGTTTTGGCTATTCATTGAACAGCTTGCGTAGCCCTTATGGTTACCATGGGGCCCATGTGGGACTGAATGCCATTTAAATCTTCTAAATCCCTTCAGTAAAGGATTTTATCCCACTCTCTCTCATTTCCTCCAACAAAATAAAATTTGAATGGTGGCAGTCAGTAGGTAGGTATCTCAGAACAAATTTCTCAACTTTTGAAACAGAGAAGTGATTTCCTATTACATAACATTTTGCTAAGAATCTCACTAGTAATTAAGCTTCGACGTCTATAAAATAGACTTAATTCCTTAGACTTAAAGCAAGCTAACATTTCTAATTTGAAAAAAAAATAAATGTCAAATATCTGTAATAAAACATCAATAATTCCTGGTAATTCTGTTAAATCTATAATTTTTAAAAACTTTTAAATTTAAAACATAAACAAATTAGAAAGCAAAACCTTTGATTTATTTCCCTGGGATTAGAAAGGAGAGTTTTGTGTTGCTACAGTTCTTTCTTTGCCTTAATCATTGAGTCATCTTTAATTTATTAGGCAGCAGTTTCCCTAAGGATCAAAGCAACTGCTATTTTCTGTGTCAAAGATTTGTAATTTTTTCTCTCTATTTTATAAAATATTATTCACACATAAACCAGTAAAAAATGTCATATTTGTACACAACTCAGCCTCACTGGCTGGAGAATTCTGTCCCTAAAAACAGTTTAAACAAATGGTTTGTAGGAGGGCATGTTTACCCTCTATTATGTTAATATCAGAATGCTAAGGCATATTCCTCAGTACCAGAAATCTATCATCCATGTCTGCATCTAAGCCTTTTTAAACATATTTTATTTCAACTTATAGTAATATTCCTTACCTACAGTTCCACTTTCCTTGGTTTCTGCTATTTGTGGTCACAGTCTAAAAACATTAAATAGCAGAGCCTAAAAATTGTTGAGGGCCACAGCCAAGTCGGGATGATGCATGGCATTTTTGCCAGAAGTAGTGGTTGAGAGGTGACACCAGCGAGCCATTAAGATGATGACTTTTGAGTTCTCCCGGAGTTCCCATTGAGTTCCGGTTGAGCCCTCGCGGGGATCCCTGAAGAGTTTGCATTGGTTGGGGAAGTGCCGGAGGAGGGATTTCCAGTTGGTGGTTCCTGGAGGCGCCGCGTCGAGTTGTGTTCGGGAGAGTTCCCAGGGAGCGTGTGTGGAGTGTGCTGGTAGAGTTCAGAAATAAAGTTTGTTCCTGCTTGAGTGGCTCGTGATTTGTGCCCAGCCAGACTGCTGCATTAAATAAACAATTTATAAGGCTTAAATTGCCCATTGTTCTGTGCAGCATGATAAAAATCTCATGCCATTTGGCACCCAAGACAGGAATTATCCCTTTTTCCAATGTATCTATGCTGTGTACTCTACCCACCCATTAGTAAGTAGTCATCTCGGTTATATGATCAACTTTCCAAGAATGGTAAAGCTTTTATTTTCTTCAGATAATTCTTAAATTATACTCTTATGCTATGTCACAATGCCTATGACATTTCCCTGACTTCATCTAATCACATAGGCATTGTACCATTTCATATCATCAATAAATAAAATACAATAAGATATCTTAAGGGAGAAAGATACCAAATGCACATAACTTTTATCCTATTATACTGTTATAATCATTCTATTATATTATTAATTATTGTTGTTAATCTCTTATTTTGCCTAATAAATAAGTCAAACTCTACCATGGGTAGGATAAAATGCAGTGTAAAATATGTTGGCATGCAATTGTAATATTACCTTAATATATTTTTAGCATCTGTAGAATTATTTTGATAGCTCCCTTTCATTAATATTAATTTTTGTGTTCTCCTTTTCTCTTGATTAGACTTGTTTGATTTTGATCAAATTTAGCTTCATTATTTCTTTTCTATTTCATGTATTTGTGCTCTTACTCTTATTTTTTCCTTCCTACACATAATTTGAAAATAATTTGATTGTTATTCTAGCTTCTTTCTGATACAAACACTTCAAGCTATAAATGTTTATCTGAGTACTGTTTCATCCCAGATATCCTATTATTTTAAGCTTTTATTATCACTTAGTTCAAAGCACTTTTTATTTACTTTCTTTGTGCTTTCTTCCTTGACCTCTGAGATATGTATAAGTTTGACATTTAATATTGAAATAGTTGACATGTGGGGCTGCGGTTCAGTATATCATAAAGATTGATTTCTAGTGTATTAAATCATACAAGAAACATAGTCTGCATGATTTCACATTTTAAAAAAGTAATGAAAATCCTTTTTCAATTGGCTACATACATGTCAAAAGTGATCAAATTGCATATTTTAAATATGTGCATTTTATTGTACTTCAATTTTACCTCAATAAAGCTATGGGGGAACAAAGAAAAAAATTCAGTGTCTAGGGTTTGATACTGTCCTTGGATTCAGACATACACAGGGTGTCTTGGAGTATATCTCCCATAGATAAAGGGGAACTACTCTATACTGAGATTCAAAAGTATGCATTTTCATAATTTTAATCATGTAAACTTCTATATAAATTCTGTAATGATTTTACATCCTTATTTATTTATTTATTTTAATTAGGTATATATGACAGCAGAATGCATTTGGATTCATTGTACACAGTGCAGCACAACTTTTCATTTATCTGGTTATATACCATGTAGCAACGCACCATATATGCAGTCTTACATGTACCTAGGGTAATGATGTCCATCTCATTCCACCATCTTTCCTGCCCCCATACATCCTCCCCGCCCCTCCCTCCCTGTTTTCACATTTTTTTAAACCTCAAAGGAGGCCTCCATTCTAGTTCCATGGGTGTCAGTGAACAAGTCCATATGAGTTACCCTTTTCAAATTTTTTGATATTATAAATTTTGATTAAAATCCTTTTTAGCCTTGTACTAAAATGTTCTACTTAATATATTTTATAGTCTTTATCATCTGGTGACCTGATAAATATCAAGACATTAGTCCCTTTCACTTTCCATTCCTTTTATTTTTCATATATGAGATTGTTGCTCATATTCAATTTACATCCTTTCCCACGTTGGCTCCAATGACACATTACATTACCTCAGTGTTTGTACTCCTGTTCATTCTTTACTATACAATTATTCTCATTTTCTTAGCACTAGCTCTTTCTTCAGCTAATCTAAGTTTATAATTTGACTACCATTCTGCTCAGTCACCTGTTCTCTCCCCAAGCTTCTGAAATATGTTTAAAAATTGACTGCAGGAGTCAATCTATAAGGACACTGAAGTTCCAAATAAAAAACGAGAAATTTCAGGTGAAAATAAAGTAAGCATATTATTTTATAATTCCCCATCCCATGTCTCTACTGAAAAAATAAAGCACTTTGCAGCCTAAATGGCCCTAATAAGTCTTTGCAGAGTTTATATGCAAGTTTATCTTTCCATGTGTGTCCAGGTTAAGTTCTCTTTGCAAAATTTATGACTTTGTTACATTGTTTTCCTGGGTCATTTACCAATGTCTTAAATAAAATAAATTGTAGTCCCAATATTTGAGATGCTCAGTAACTTATGTGTTTCTAATTTATAGTTTTTCTTATATGTATAAAAATATAAATAATGTGCATATATATATATACATATATATGCAACATTCAGCAACTCTCATTTGTTATTTTATTGATTTTCTTGATCTTGTGAACCCTAAAATGCAGACCTCCCTTAAAATGATCCATTCTCTCTGGAGAGGCTCCCTTTACTGTAATGTTCAGATTCTACTGAATTATTACACTTCAGTTACTTTAACATAGGAACTTTAAAAAAATACAAGTCTTGTTTAACTTCTTTGTGTATATTTAAGTCTGTTATAGGAAAATAAGGAAAGACATTAATAACAAATAATAATTGCAAAAATTTCAAAGAATTTTAATGGTCATTACAATTTATTACATAGAGTAAAAAATAAAATTTGAATTGTTTATGCTTAATGTAAATCATATTGAAATGGAAATATCTGCTGTATATGAGCTGATCAAGCCACCCTTAACAAAGCAAGATGATGGGACATATATAATGGACACCCTTGGTGTGGGTTGAAATGCATAATAATCATTCATTTCAAAGATATCGCAAACTGATTTCAAGGAATTGCAAACTTATTGTCAAAACTACTTTAAACAATTTCAGATCATTTCAAAGGCTGTTAACATTTGATGCAATAATTGTCATGATGCACGTAGAAGTACTTTTATATTCGTGGCGTCTCTTTCCCTCTCCCCTATTCCAAATCTTACTTATATCACTTAGGGTTTGTATTAGCAAGGTTAACAGAACAAAAAAGGGTTGTGTGTGTGTATGCGTGTGTGTGTATGTGTGTGTGTGTCTGTGTGTGTGTGTCTGTGTGTGTGGTCTACTGTGAGGAATTGGCCCATGGCAGTATGGAAGCTGACAAGCTTCCTGTCTTCAGCAACCTTGAGACCCTGCAATGCCGATGGTGTAGTTCTGAGACTGGAGTGCCAGTGATATAAGTCTCAGACAAAAGCAGGAAAAAAACTGACAAACCAACTCAAGCAGTCAGGCAGAAAGGCCAAGTTCCCCTTTCTCTTTTTGTTCTATTCAGGCCCTCAGCAGATTGGATGATGCCCACCCACACATGGAAGGACAGCGTACTTTACTGAGCCCTCTGATTCAAAAGCTCACCTTGTCTAGAAACACCTCACAGTCACTCCCAGAAATAATATTTAATCTAGGTACCCTGTGGTCTAGTCAAATTGAAACGTAAAATTGAACATCACAGGGATATATCAAGAAATAAAATATTTTACTTAGTCTTTTAATTATGACCCTTAAAAACACTGTGTGTTCCTGATTTAAAAAAAAAAAAAAAACCCTGGTAGGTATGTGTATGTGTGTGTGCATGTGTGTATGAAATATATTGAAAAGCTAATTCTAAATTTTGATTTGAAATGCAAATAGCATTTCAAATAATGACAATGATAACCAAGAAAAAGAGTAAATCTAATGTGTTACATTAGCAGATAGGAAGATTTGTTATGAATTTATAGTAATTAAAAACTTTGTGGAATTGGTGCAAGAATAGAATAGATGGAATGGAAAATAGAATTTAGAAAAAGACTCCTCTATACACAGCCACTTTTTATGTACCTATAACAAAGATACCAGTATAACTCACTGAGGAAAGGCCAATCATTTTCATAAAAAGTACTGGGTTAATTTATATCAATACAGGAAAAAATTAACTTTGACCTCTACTTCTATAAAAATCAATTCAAGATGGATCCTAGGCTTAAATGTAAAAATAAGATATTAACTCTTATAGAAGAAAATATTGAGGAATATCTTCATGCCCTCAGGCTAAGCAATGATTTTTTAAAACAAAACACAAAAGCACTGATCATAAAAAAAGAGATTGACAAATAGGACTTCATTGACATTGAGAACTTCTGCCAATTGAGACATCACTAAAAGATTAGGAAGTGAACATAAAGAAGATACTTGCAATATAAGCATTTGACAAACTCTCATATCCAGAATATATAACAAAGTTTCCTACATGTCAAATATTAAAAGATAGAAAACCCAACCTGAAAATATGGGCAACACACTTGAGCAAGCATTTTATAAAATGGGATATACAAATGCTCAATAAAGATTAAAAAAAATAGTTTAGGAAGATGCAAGTTGAAACCACAGGGACCTAGGCCTGGGGATGGAGCTCAATGGTGGAGCACTAGGTCCTGGGTCCATCCCCAGATTACAGAAAAGAAAAAAAGAAAAAAAAAGGTAAAACCACAATAATGTGATTTTAAAGCCACCAAAATAGTTAAAAATAAAGAGTGGTAGTACAGTACTAAATATTGGTGAGTTTGGAGCAATCAAAACTCTCAGAGGGTGCCAATGAGAATGGAAATCAGTTTAGCTACGTTGTTACACCCTGAGAACATCAGAGATAAACATACATCTATGACAGGGCAATTCTATTTCCAAGTATATATACATGGTAGAAATGAGTACATATACTCACCAAATATATATATATACTGAAATTTGTTAAAAGTCCAAATATCTGTCAATCGTAAATAAATAAATGTGGTATATTTATTTATTTTTTAAACTTTTTTAGTTGTAAATGGACCACAATACCTTTATTTTATTAATTTTTTTAATGTGGTGCTGAGAATCGAACCCAGTGCCTCACATATGTAAGGCAATCACTCTACCACTGAGCTACAGCCCCAGCCCAAATTTAGTACATTTAAATAAAGTTATATTCTATAGCAACTAAAAAAAGACACTACCGCTACATGTAATGACATGGATTAATCTTGAATACATATGATTGAACAAAAAAGGCAGAAACAAAAAACCTCATGCAGTTCAAAATCAAGCAAAACTACCCTATAGAGATTGATCTCAGAAGAGTGATTGATTTTTGGCAAGGAAATATTGGCTGGAAGAGGACACAAGGAACCTTTCTGTGCTCCTGGCAATGGTCTCTATTTTGATCTGGGTAACAGTAACTTGAATGCACACAGATTTTTAAAATTCATTGAGATAGAAGCTTAAGATTTGAGTACTTTGCTCCATGTATGTTAGACTCAGAAATAAAAGGAGGATGGGTAGAAGGAAAAAACAGAGAGGAGGGGAAGGGAAAAGGCATATGGAAGGAGAAAGAGAATGAAGAGAAAGAAAACCAGAACCTACAATTTGAAAATCATGAATTTAACCTGTTACAAAATAGACACATTTATGACAATATAGATGTTAGAATCATCTCAGATCATCAATTTTAGATTTGTTTTAATAAGAAACAAAAATTTACTATGGGGAAAAATAATTTTTTATAAAAGTCACAGTATATTCTAACATTCCATAATTATTTAAATTTACTTTTATCTGTATTTATATTGAAAGGATTTTATGACTTTTTGGTTTTGTTTTCCCATTACCCTAGGTATCTAGCTGTTTAACATATTTTCTAAAATTATCAAACTTAGGAAAACTTAATTCATAGCTCCAAAAGTCATAGGATACATTTACACATATATGAAACACATTATTATTAAAGAAAATATGCAAAACTTAAAGAACTAACCTTTTTAATTAAATTATACTTTCTACAGTGAACATTTATCATTTTTATTCAAATTTGTGATATCAAATCACATCAGTTACAGAGAAAATTACAAATGCCTTTATGAACTATTAGCCACAACACTAAAAGAGTGAAAACTTTAAAAAGTGCATTATTGTTAGTTATATTAGAGAATATATAAATTGTTTGAATGTTATTGTTTAATTTGATACCTAATTTGACATACTTTTAATGAATCTTTTAAATAAATTCATTTTCCATATGTGTAAGATTATTTGCTGTTAGAATCAAATCTTTATAGCTCTCCTTACAATAATTTTCTGAGTTACATCAAATATTTGTACTTAGATTTTTTAAAATAAACAGTAAAGATATCTTCCTAAAGAAAGAATATTATATATTAATTTTAAATAAGAAATTTGAGCCTAAGCTACCAAAAGTGGTAATTTAAATACAGTCTCTGTCTTGGGCCTGGAGTTGTGGCTCAGGGGTAGAGTGCTTGCCTAATGTGTGAAGCCCTGTGTGAGGAAGATGCACCCCAGAAGATGTGTGAGGTTCGATCCTCAGCACCATAGATAGATGATAGATAGATAGATAGATAGATAGATAGATAGATAGATAGATAATAAATAAAAGATCCATTGACAATTAATATATATATATCTTGTTTTGTTTTGTTTTATTCTGTTTTGTTTTGAGACAGGATCTGTCTAAGTTACCAAGACTGGCCTTGAACTTAGATCCTCCTGTTTCAGCTTCCTGAAGTATGATCTCTGTCTTTAAATATTTTTTTTCCAGTTTCTCAGGAAGAACAATGTGGCCTTTCAGTAAACAGTATAACAATGGTGCCATTGTCCTGGACTATCTTTTAAAGCATGCACATAAGGCAAAGAGCATTAAAGGAGATGTTATCTCCCTATTGGACAGAGAACAGGTTTGTTTACTGTCCAGTGTAATAAAGATAATGTCTCCCTCCAGGGCAAAAGTCTGGCAGGTTTGTTTTTCATTTTAGTGTAAAATATTCAGGTCACCGGAGCTCAAAGCTCTTCATATGTGACACAGTTCCCGCACATGCAGAGTACCTACCTGAACCTCTCTCATTGAAACAGAAACAAATCAGTGTGTACATAAGTCTCATGCTAATTTTTGTACTTCAGAGTAACAAAGTCCTCATTTCTGACCTAGAAGTCTTGTGTCTCTCTTTCATGTCTATGTGCATGAATCCACAGCAGCCTCTCTGGTTAGCATGCAAATAAGGTTCCTGACAATCAACACTTTAATGTTCAAATAGGCATTACACAACCAAGGATTGTTTTCTCAGGCCTTGTCTTCATCTCATCATAAAATTAGACCAGAACAGTTTGATATTATCATCTGGAAAGATTTGATAAGGAGTTCCAGGCACTGTGTTCAAGTGCAGCTGTCTCTAAAATGGTCAAACTAATTGTAAGGGTCCAGCGAAAAGAGACCACCAAGAAACTGACTTATGCAAATGCAGAAGGGGATTTATTGAGGATCCAATTCAGCACGCTGAGGGTCTAGGCTCACTCAAGAAGCGAGAGCAGCCCAAAGCCCAGAGCAGAGGCTAAGCAGTGCTTAAGTACACTTTTTGGGGAGGGCGGGGGCTTTGAATACATCAGAACAAATCAGCATGAGGCGCGGGAAAATTGAACAACAACTCTCATACATGATTAGCACATTCATTGGCGGGAACAGGTCGGGCAGGGGTGATTGGTCACTCCTAAGCAGGTACACATTCAAACTGATTGGTTCGGGCCCTGTATGCTTACGTGACAAACTGCACAGGGCCCTAGGCTAAATGGCCAGTAGGGCATTGTCTTAACTATCTCAGGAATTTCAGGTTCTGGGTGTAGCAGAGGAACATTACAATGCCCGGTCTTTTACATTTTAATTCAGGCTTTGCAGCTTAGAAACTTTACCCTTTCATAATCAGATGGATTGGAACATACTCTGACATTTCACCTTTTCTAATGCTAGTCCAGAAATAGTGGCTGGTGCTGCTCATTCTTTTAAATACATGTCTCTATTACTTGATGCCTCAAGGTTAAAATCATCAGTGAAGCATATGAAGCCATAGTTTATATGGCCCAATTTTTCCAGCCTCATTCTTTTTTCTTTCCTGTGCCCCAGCTCCTGCTTCACTAAAACTTTACACTCTTCCTTAGGTGTCACCATCTCACTATGAGAAGCTTCTACGCATGCTTTCCTTCCCCCTAGAATGCCCTGCATTATGCCGTGGGTCAGAAATATATAGAAACAATTATGGGCCAGTTAGTCTGCTAAATGTGGACAAGAAAAAATTTCCTACCCCCAGGATGAATACAGCCTGGGCCATTCTCTGATTTAACAGCTGCTTTGTCCTTTAATACCTACCTGAATCTCCTGTGTTCAGAGGAGCCTTTGCAGTCCTTTCCAGGTGTAGTTGAACGTCCTTTCCCTCCTTGCTTCTACATGATGTTTGACCCGTGTCACTGCTTAGCTTACTGTTTCAACTCAGGGATGATGTGTCATTCATTTTTCATCTGCATTACTGATCTCAGTGCTTGGCTAGAACTTGGTACCTATCTTTTAGGTAAAAGTAAGAAGAGATGAACCAAAAAAAAAAAAAGTTTAATGTATTTAGATGCTGCCCACTGTTTAGTCTTCTCTCATGCTCAGGCTCTGAGTAGGAAAAGACAACGATAGACTTCAACTCATTTATTATATTTCATTTGTTTATAGCCTGTGGCCTAAAGGACTTAAGGCAAGTTTCAAAGCCCAGAGCAAGGATCTATCTGAAAGTCCATACTGTCTACCCAGAGGATTACAGATAATAACCTTTGATTAGTGAAAAACCAGCCTCTACCTCAGAGCAAAGCCTGTCCAAGGAAGGGACATGGCCTTTGTCCTTGGAAAAACCCACAGAGCACTCCTAAGCACATTCCCACCCTGCTGAGTTGTTTATCTACAAATAACAGGAGAGATCTGCTGCCCCAGGTGTCCCTGACTCACTCAGGCTAGGTGGGGATCCATAGCAGCCCCCTAGCAGCCACCAATCAGCATGAGACAGGGAAATACCTGGGATGCCAGATGACCCTCCCAGTAGTTTATGGTGGTTGATAACAAGTTGGGAAACCATGTAGTTCAGCACGTACACCCTCTTGGCTTAAACCAATCAGTTCAAATGAATACCCCTTTTGTACCGACCAATCACCCCTACCCAACTTGTTCCCGCCAGTGAATGTGCTAATCATGTTTTAGAGTTGTTATTTGATTTTCCCGCGGTGTGTGATGATTCCCTATGATGTATGTGAAGTCCCTGCCCTCTCCAAAGAATGTATAAAACTGCTGCAAACCCTGGGCTCGGGGCCTCTCAGCGTCACCAGTTCCTGTGTGTGCGTGAGGAGGACCCAGCTAGCTCGCAATAAACACCTCTTTGCTGCTTGCATCGATCTTGGGTCTCTGGTGGTCTTTGGGGGTCCAGAATTCAAGCATAACAATTAAGACATGTGGCTTCATATAACGGAAAGGGCAGGAGCTTTAACGGAAACTGATGAAAGGCTGGGTCAGCTGTGCAAGTGCCCTGGGACTCCAGAATGTATGGGTCACAAAGACAGGATCAAAATGTGTTGTTTTCCAGAATTCTTCTCAGGAAAAATACTACGAAATTTGGGAATCATCCTTAATATATTGTTGAGTGTATGAGGATTAGCAAAGTGGATGATATAAAATACCAGCTTTCCCAGAAAATGGAATGTACACCGTAGGACTCTGGTTTCAACAAGAGATATGTGGGTTTGAAGGCCAAAGAGGAAAAGCTGGATACTGCTATTAGGGATTGTTCTCCTTCCTCTCCTCCCCCCCCCTCCCCCCCCCCCCCCCCCCGACCAATCTTTCAGTTCCTTTGTCAAATAAATGGTTAAAGAATTTCAGTTTGCAGGTGTTGAGGAAGAGGTAGGGAGTAGATATTTCATTCTGGCCTTATACTTCAGAGTGACACAGATCTCTGTTCAACTGTTAATTTGAGGAAAGGGCTTCTCCAGGCAGGACCAGCTACATAATTTGCTGCACCTGTAAAGAAAAAAAAAAAAAAAAAAAAAAAGCAAAACACAAGACCACTTGTTCAAAACTCATTAAGAATTTTAAGATGAGGGCTGGGGATGTGGCTCAAGTGGTAGCGCGCTCGCCTGGCATGCGTGCGGCCCGGGTTCGATCCTCAGCACCACATACCAACAAGGATGTTGTGTCCGCCGAGAACTAAAAAAAAATAATAAATATTAAAAATTCTCTCTCTCTCTCTCTCTCTCTCTCTCTCTCTCTCTCTCTCTCTCTCTCCCCTCTCTCACTCTCTCTTAAAAAAAAAAAAAAAAAGATGCAACAGCAAAGCAATAAACTAAATTTAGAGCTCTCTTTAAATGTGATATTCTGCACAACAGTAGAGTTCACATGACCATCTTGCCCTGTGTGTTACTTTCCATTACTATAACAAAATCTGAGATAATCAACTTAAAGAGAGGAAAGATTTATTTGGCTCATAGTTTGGGAGGTATCCTCCCTTGATTAATTGATCCTATTGCTTTGGGCTGGTGGTAGAAGAGAATAGCACAATGAGAGCATGTGCAGAGGAAAACCATTCGCCTCATGGCTTGGCACGGAGGAAGAACAAATCAATGTTCACAGTCCCCTTCGGGGCCATGATCCCAATGTCCTAAGACCTCTCTAGGTCCTAAGACCTAGGCCCCATCTATAAAGATTCCACCACTTTCCAATATCACCAAGCTGAAGATCAAGGCTTTAACACAGGAGCCTTTGAGGGACCTACAAATCCAAACTATAGTCCCCTATCTCTAGGTTTTAGATTCCTTTTGTAAAAATTGTTGGGAAAAATGGCTCCCTTGCTAGGCTCTTGTGAGGGTTTCATGAATTATGAGGTGAAAAGTGCCCAGCTTATGGTAAGCAATGGTAACAATTAGCTCCTTTCTTGCTCCCCTCTTCTCTCCTTCTTTCCCTTTCTCCCACACACTTCATTATACTATGAATAATATGTTAAACACACCTCTGCTATCAGTTAAATTAACTGTCAAAGAAACAAATATAATGTACATGTAGATAATGTTAGAGATCATTTTCTATAATAACAAAGATAGTACAGGATGATTGAAATTCATGAATTATCTTAAATCACCTTCTAAGCCATAACATAAAACTTCCCCCATCAATTACTTTTTAATGAGAATTAATAGGAATCAATTTTTCTAGTGCCATATTTTACAATTACACCATATAGTGCTGGAATTAGAATAAAGATCTTTTCTTAGTCCAATTCCATATACATTAGAGCACTCTCCTGTAGTTATCTTAAAATTCACTGCACAGTCACAAAACGGTATCTCCTGTGTGTGTGTTTTTAACAGACTATAAATCATAAGAATTGGTTTTATTTTGTTTATTTTTTATAGTCAGTTCAGACAATAGCAGATATACACTGCATACCAAATGTTCTGAGTATGAAATTTAAGTATTTTATATGAAATTCTCTCCTGAAAATATTGAGAAAATGCCAAAGTGTCTGTTATGTAAATTAAATATCAGCCTTGGGCAGCTGTGAGTTATGGGTCATTCACATTATACAGTAAAATGCTTTACTTTCTCTTAACTAGCACGAATTCCCTCTAGACCCAAGGTAAGAGTCTCCCACAATCACATATTAAGTGCAGAAAATGCAAATGATGATGCTTCAAATCCAGACATGTCATGAAAGAATACATATTTTGCAAACACTGAAAATTAAATTTTTACATCAATTTTCTAAATGCTTTTGTTTAATTGCCAAAAGAGTTGACAATGCTTTTATTTTAAAACTCCTATGCCTAGGAAAGATGTGTTCTAAAACTCAATTAAATTTGAATGCAATAAGACAATATCCATTGTATCTAATAAGCATGTCCATCATTTCGGTTCATAATGTAGCTCATATCCAAAAGATTAACTCTCTTGTCTTCAAAAAACTTAGCAGAAACATTATATGTATAATATACTATATACTACATATGTAAATCATATTAAGAATATAAATTATATTTCATATTATATCACTGTACATTCCATGTTATATATTATATAAACATTATAAATATAAAAATATTTTAAATGTATGCATATCTAAGAAGGATAAAAAATCTTTGACCTTTATCTACCTATTGCTTAGTGGAATTTAAATAACCCCCAAAGTCAGCTGGTCTTTTGTTCTCTAGTGTTATTGCATAATGAAGCTTTCCTGGCTAGCTTCATCACAAGCAGGAGTTGAGTAGTATAGGACTTCCCCAACACCCTACAAATATAAATGCAATCACACCAGTCTCTGTAATTTAAAATGAGGATAATAATTCCTATTCCGGCTGCCTCTGAGTGGTGTGATGAGGATCAATGGAGATAAAATGTAAGAAAGCTTTCCTCAAGCTCTAAAGCTTTTTATAAGTGTGTGGGAATGCAGTCAAAAGGGTGATATTGTCATTTCTAAGTATTGTCAAACACCACTTATTAAATGCATGATTGCTTGTAACACTGTGCTAGGTGCAAAGTGCTGAACTAAAACAGTGGTACCAGTATTGTGTTTGCAAGTTACGATCCTATATTTTATTTCAGAAACTGTGAACTTTACCTGGAATATAATGATCCTTTTACCAAATACCCACAGGAATGTTTGCTATTAATATTATTGGCTAGAAAAAAAAATTATTTTAGTTCTCATGTATAGCTAGTACTATAGCTTTTGTCTGAACTAGTTAATCTAAAAATTTATTTTTTTATTAAAAACATCACTGCTATGCAACAAATATCATAATTTTTCCAGCATTTTTAAATGTCCTGAATTGTTCTTTTGCAAATATATTCCCATGTAATTTGAATTTTCTTTTAAGCCTTTTAAGTAGAAATATTAATTTAAGAATCCTTACTTAAATATTTCCCAGGCCTGCACCAAAGTATTAAGTCATATTTGTTCAATATTAAATACTTAATAAAAATCCTCTCTCTCATTCTGTGTTTGTGTGTGTGCACATGTGCACAGACACATATAGCCATCATCTTGCTACTTACACGTGGTTTTCATCTATTTGTTTTATTGTTTAAAGGAGCGAAAATATTCAATTTTACAATATTTTCCATTTTCTTCTCTACCAGACTGAGTGTTTTGACATTTTGTGACCAAAATGGTCTAAACATAGAAAAAAATCACAACCATTTTGTTGCTAGTTTTGATTTTTAAATTTTGCTTAACATTTTCCCACCAAATTTATATTTACACTGAAGCAAATTTTCAAAAATTTCACCCTTAAATACAGTTTTAACTCTAATGACTAATTAGAAGGCATAGATGTTTTATAGTTATATTCACTGCAGCATATCTTTTTTTAAAAAAAAAAATTGTAGTTGTACATGGACAGCATGCCTTTATTTTATTTGCTTATTTTTGTATGCAGTGTGAAGGACTGAACCCAGTGGCTCATCCATGCTAGGCAAACGCTCTGCCACTGAGCCACAGCCCCACCACTGTGGCATAATCTTGAACATACAAATAACTATCTCTGAATTGGGGAACAGATAATTAATATTCAGTTTATCAATAAAAAAAAACTGTTCTGATGTTAACATAGCTAGACTATCAGAAAAGAAAGAAAGAAAGAAAGAACAAAAGATCCTGAGAAACTTACAAACCTTGTCTCCTTTGTCTGACCCTTTACTTGTCCAGTGCAAGAGGATTTCTGGGAGCCATTCCAGTCTCAAGGTTTTCTATTGGAATGGCTCCACTTGGGCTTTGCAAGTGGATTTTGAAGTGTCAAACAGAAAAAGCTGTTTTAGAAAACCAGACCTGGGGCCAGATGCCATGATGCACATCTGTAATCCCAGTGATTTAGGAGGCTGAGGCAGGAGGATAGCAAGTTCCAAACCAGCCTCAGCAATTTAGCAAGACACTGTTTCAAAATAAAAAAAAATGAAAAAGGGGCTGGGATTGTGGCTCAGTGATAGAGCCCTCGCCTAGCACAGGCGGAACCAGGGTTCGATCCTCAGCACCACATAAAAATAAAGGTATTGTGTTGTGTCCATCTACACCTAAAAAATAAACACTTTAAAAAAATGAAAAAGGTTTGAAGAACAGCTCAGTGCTAAAGCACCCTTGGGTTCAATCCCCAGTACAAAAAATAAAATAAGATAAATCAGACCTCAATTTTCTGCTTTAAAATCCCAAGTTTGGGGGTTCATCATCTGCTTGTCTCAATACTAATCACCATTAGATACTTTAATTTTTGAATGATGAATAAGTAGTGTAAGGGAAGGAAGAATAGGAGAGGACTTGTGTATTATGTACTATACTAGATATTATATAAGTGACTTAGATGGATTATTTAAAGAGAATGAACCCCCAGATGCACAAGTCAGAACACAGATTACCAGAGACAAACTTCAGAACTGAATATGAATACAGTTATGTGTGATAAAGCTACCTAGTGAGCTCTTCCCGCTTCCCCCTGCACAAAAAAAAAAGAAAATTCACTTTTTCATAGAACTAGTAACTCAAAATAGATAATAAAACTAAATAGAAAACAAACAAACAAAAAAAAAACACAAAACCTTCAGAAGGAAACAGGAGAAAGTATTTGTGATCTCAGATTAGATGAAGTTTTGAGATATGACACTGAAAGCAAAAAAAAAAAAAATCAATAAACTAGATGTCATCAAATTTTAAAATTTTTGCCCTATCCATGACCCTGTTAGGATGATGAAAAGATAAACCAGTAACTAGGATAAAATATTTGCAAATCACATAACTGGCAAAGGATTTGTGTGACCAAAATATAAAGAACTCTTTAAACACAACAGTGAAAGGAGAGAATTCAGTTAGAAAATGGACAAAAGATTAGGACAAACAATTCAACAAAGAGGATATGCAAATGAAAGATAAGCACGTGAAAAGACATTCAAGACCATTATCCTTTAGGGAAATGCAAATTAAAGCCACTGGACCTCCCACCACACATCTATCAGAATGACTAACATGAAAACTATTGATAATACCAAGGACTAACAAGGATGTAGAGTCACTGGATTTCTTATCCACTGAAAGGAAAATGTAAAATGGCACATCTACTCTGGAAAACCAGTTGAGTAGTTTCTTGTATAGTCATATATGTGCTCAACATAAAACCCAGCAAATGTATTGGCTAAATTATATTGTTATATTATGTGCATGCACAAATATGCAACAACAAATCCCACCAGTATGTACAACTACAATGTTCCAATTAAAAAATGTGGGGAAAAACACCCAAAAAGTATACTCTTGGATATTTGTCATAAGGAAATGAAATGCCACATCACACGAAAAACTTGTATGCAAATATTCGTAGCAGCTTTGTTTGTAATATCTCTAACTGGAAACAACTCACATATCCTTCTGTGGGTGAACAGATAGTGCTCATATAATGGAAACTATTTAGCAACGAGAAACAAACTATTAATACAATAGATGGATCTCAAGGGCATTGTGCTGAGTAAAAGAAGTCAGTCTCAAAAAAATTACATACTATAGAATTCTATTTCTATAACACTCAATGACAAAATCAGAGTGACAAAGAGCAAACAAGTCAGTGGGTGTCAAAAGTTAGCATTAGGGAGAGAGTAGAACAATAAAGGGTCAGTGTTATGGTTTGAATATGATATTTCCCTCAAAAAAACTCCTGTTAATGCAAGAATAGTCACAGATAAAAATGATTACATTATGAGAGCTATAACCTAATGAGTCCATTCTAGTTCGAATGGACTGACTGGGTGTTAACTGTGACTAGAGGAGGTGGGTCACTGGGGGTATCCCTGGAAGGGGGCATCTTCCCTGCAGACCCTCTCCTCACTCTCTTTCCTCCACTGGACCTAGAACAATGCAGTAAGCCATCCATAGACTGATACTTTTGAAACCATGAGTCCCAAATAAACTTTTCCTCCTCTAAGTTGTTCTTATCAGGTATTTTAGTCACAGTGACACAAAGCTAACTAAAGCAGTCAACATGAGATACTTTCTTTATACTAATAGAACAGTAGTGAATCCTTATTGTAAAGGTGATTCTATATGTTAATCTATGCATGTGAAAATTTTTTTATAATACTATGCACACACACACACACACACACACACACACACAAAGAAAAACAAAGAGCATGTAAAAGTTGAAATCTGAACTAGTGCTCTATTTTTCTTTTTTTTTTTTAATAACATCATACCGATAACAATTTCCTGGTTTGACAATTTAGTATGGTTATGCAACATGTTATTGGAGAAAGCTGGGTGAAGAATGCACAGGAAATCTTTGTGCTATTTTTACAACTTCTTGTCAGTCTTAAGTTATTTCAAAATAGATTTAAAAAAAATGTATGATGTTACTGGAATGTAAAGTTCCTTTCACCTGCTGTTTCAGGTCTGCATGCGTATCTATACTGCTTAAGAAAAGACAGGAACAGTTAAAACCTAGACATTTAAAACTTAAAACATTTAAGTCCATAGTACAACAGATCTGTAAAGGACCTAGATTTTTTCAGTGGTTTACCCAGATTTCTCTCTAGAAACAATTTTCAAAAACAGGGAAGGGGGAATTAGAGACTTGTGGGAGAAATTAGGGCCTGGGAAGTGCTTTGAAAATCAAAGAAGGGAGTGAGAAGATTTGAAGCTTATGCTAGAGACTACCATTGCAGATGAATTTAGGAAAATAGACTCACAAAAAAAAAAAAAAATAGACTTATCAGGAAAAGTTCAGTGACAAGCTTGACTAATCATTGAATTTTATTTAGTGGGGTTAAAGTCCCAGATTACAATTTTGAGTTAAAGTTGCTGTTTTTGTTGTCATTTTATGTAAATAGTTGAACTACTATGGAATTTAAAGTTTTGTTGGTTTTGTTGGTTGGTTTGCTTGGTGCTGGGAATTGAACCCTAGGCCAGACACATACTGTACAACTGAGCTGTATCCTCAGCTCTCCCACCCTTACCTTACTTTCTAAGCATAAAATTCTTATAAATGTCATTGGATAAGTTGAAGGCTTTAAATTATTCTATAATTCTTCTCTAAACAAAATTCAAGAAGTCCTTCTGCAGTGGGAAATACTCTGTGGTCATTGTTGTAGTATCTTCATTCATGTGAAGTTGTTTACAAATTTCCTTAAGTTTTGGAAATACAATTGGCCTTGGTACATGATTTTAAATGCTTTTCCTAGCTTAAAAAAAAAAAAGTAAACTACTCCAAAGTTGCAATAAGACCTAAGATTTAAATCTCTCTAGACCACTTTCCACTTTCCTTTTTTCCAGAAAAGTATTTGCTAAAATTCTACACCCTTGTTATAAATTAAAGATTAAGGCAATGACAAGAAAAATGGATATTTGTAATATGGAAGTAAGGATCAGTTCTTGGATGAATATTCAATGCACTAGATTATAGACACCAATGCAGCCACCATTGCAGCAAATGGACTGCAACTACATATTTTGAATTATTGAACCAGTGGCTTGAAACTATCCAGTAGATCAGATGTATTGCCTTCCTTCATGAGATTGATGAGAATTCAGCTCTGCTCGCCACACTCCAGTGCAGAGAACTGGAGGGCATTTAGCATACTGAGAAAGGTCAAAGTGAGACTGTATCAGTTTCTGAACCTAAAAATTCCAAACTCCTTGCTACCCATTAAAATGAATGAAGAAAGCTGTGTTTTGATGTGTAGCATCCCAAAGACTGGCTTGAGGCATAAAGGAAAGAAACTAGTATGCTGAGACCAAGAAACGCTTGTTTGCCACCTTCCAGAGCATATAAAGAGCACAATGCTGTGTGCTCTTTCATCCCTGAAAGCCCTGTCATTTCAAAAGTTATATGCAGCTTAAATAATGGAGATTCTGATATAAAAAAATGCATAACATACTAGGTCCTTCTTTTTTGGTAGATATTACAAAAACAAAACATCAAAATGATTTGGCTATTTAAATTGATGGTAAAATGGATTTTTCATGTAGTAGACTAGAGTTAGATTTCACTATAGGCAAAAGTCTACTAGTTTAAGAAAAACACTGATTGTGCAAGATACTAGGCTTCTGTGGAAACATTCTAGTGATGAAATATACTTAACTCGAAAGTTAAGCTTCACTCTCGGATGAGCCATGACAGTTCCTAATTGTAGTGGTGAGGAATACTCCTGGTCAGACCTGCACAATAGCTATTCTCCAGCCTGAAACAGGGTGAACTTGATAAAAAGCAAGATTTACTGCCCTTGCTTATTTGCTTGGTATTAGCATACCAGATTGATTGGAACTACAGTTGTACTTCTCTCTCCCACAAAAGACACTTTTATCCAATCATTTTGCTTCCCGAGGAAGGAGAATTGTGTACACACATGCACACACGTCTGCACATAACACAATTTCTTTTCTTAGAATTTATCTCTGACATTCTTTCTACTATCCTCAGCCAGATTAAATATAAAACTTAAAATAAAATCTTCCTTTGAGACCTCCATGACTGGCAATCTGTTAGAGAAAGGAAGAGCGATATCTCTATTTAGCAACTTCGAATGCCCATGGTAGCAAAGGAGGATAAGTTAGTCAATAGGTTTCTGTTCTACCTTTTTTTATTGATTAATATTTAATACACACATAAGAATATGTGTAATATGAATTATTTAGGACATGCAATAAATTGAACATTTACAAACTTACCCCTCAACTTAAAAGTGTTACCAATAACATTGCATCTACCTTTGTGTCCCTTCTTGGTCTACCATCTCCTAAGAAAGAACCAGTAATTTGAACATTTTGTTTCTCCTTCCTTTGATTTTTTTCCCCCTCATGGTTTTTAATCACAACTTTACTTAGGTGTAAACAATATACTGATTGATTTTTTGGTTTGGAAATTTGTAAAAATGGTAACCTACTGTAGACAGTCTTCTATTATTTACTTGGTTCAAGCAATGTTTTATTTCAAGGCTACATCCATGTTGTTGCATATAATTGTAGGTCATTTGTTTTCAGTACTGCATGAAATCACACTGTATAAATATTTCCACAGTGTAATGATCCATTATCTTACCAACAGACATTTGGGACATTTTAACTGCCACCAGTTATCCAAGCTTTTTTCATCTCACATTTCAAGGTTCGGTAAATCTAACTACCAGTAAGTTAAAAAGCTCCTTCAGCTACAACAGGATTAGCCCTTGGTAAATTGTAGCCCTTTGTAAAGAGTAACTCAAGAAGACTCCTTAAGTCCTTCTGATCAGGAGATGCTTAGCCTTTTAGTAAAACATGTGGTTGGTTTTAATAGTTATTCCTTCCTTCCCTCCCACCTCACTCTATACAGAGATTCTGTAACACTATATTATGCCTTGTGTTTACTTTAAATGATATGGTCTGAGTTTTGAAATCTTGAAAGGAGAAATAGTTTTCATAACGGAAAGAGTCTGCATTTGGGATTGAATCTCATGTGGATTTAAATTCTAAATCAACCTCTTTCTTCTCTTTCTCTCTCTCTCTCTCTCTCTCTCTCTCTCTCTCTCTCTCTCTCTCTCTCTCTCTTCTCCACCCCTTTTTCATTTATTTATTTATTTTCCAGTACTACGGATTCAACCCAGGGGAGCTCTACCACTGAGTTAAACCCCCAACCCTTTTTTATTTTTTGATTCAGGGTCTCACTAGATTGCTAAGGCTGGCCTTGGATTTACATTCATTTTGCCTCATTCTCCCAAGTAGCTGGGATTACAGGCATGAGACACTATACCTGGCTTCATTTTCCCATTTTCTAACTATGAGATCCTGAATAATTAATTTTGCTTCCCTGTGTTTCAGATTCTTCTTCAGTAAAATTAAAGCAATGATGCATACTCATAAGTCTAATGCCATTATAAAATAGAATGAGGTGTTAATGCATAGCCTAATGCTGGCACATAGAAGGCACTTAGAAAGTATTCAGGGAATTAGATTGAAGAATGAATAAGTGAAGGGTTGAACAAGGAAGCAATGGAAACACCTGCAAAGAAGGTAACATAAATATGTGAATCAGATGCAAGAAATTCTTAGGGATGGGTCCTATTACTGGGAGGGCACACTACCCCTTATTCACAGGCTGTCACGTTACACACAGGTGGCACCCTCCCCAGTTATGTAACATGATTGCCTTGTTTTATACCAACTTCACCTGGGGACATAAGAATAACCTAGTATGTGACAAAAAAATGAAGCTAATGTCTTTTGTGCGTCTATTACATGCCATGTGCTCCTCTAGGACCAAAAAAATAGGAAAGCCCTGAAAGACAAAAATCTCATCTTTTTTATAAGGAACCTAAAAGTGATCCCTTCTGTCTTGGGACAGTTTCCTGATACTTCTTCTATCCCGGGTAACCCCTCCATGTCTCAGATACACATTGTGGAGTCAGTCCAGGACAAAGGGCTTTCAACATCTAAGATAACCTTCAAAATTGCAAAGTAAAGCAAACTCGGCTTGCCAGCTTCTGCACACCCAGAGCATACTTGATGCTCATTTGCGGTATCCTTTCATTCTTCTCATCCTCCAGTTCTTCCCTAGTTCGTCCCATGGTGTGTGCTTTTTCACCCAATTTTCTTTTTCAAAACTCTGCTCCCTGAAACAAAGATGTTCTGGGCAGCCTGTCTCTAAACTCTTTTTCCCTCCTCTTCCCACTTCCTAGGAACAACCAGAAAGGATGAATCATTTTGCTTGACTCTCTTCCCAACCTGAGAAGTGAAGTGCAAATCCATCTAAGGGCTGTTTAATTCTAGATCAAATGCATTCAGCTAAAATAAAAACGAAACATTCCCAGGAGTGGATTAAGCCAATAGAAGTTTATTTTTCTTATATAACCATAAATTCTGAGTCAGGAAATTATTATATTTCTGTAATACCATTAAAGACCCAGGCTCTTTCTGTCTTCCTATCATGTGTGCTTAACACGTGGCTATTGTTCTCATATTTACAAAATAACTACCTTGCCTCCCCACCTCACATCTTTCTAGGCAGGCGGAAAGAAAAGTCATGCGCCACTTTCTCACAGGGTTTCTCCTCTGGGCCTTTCCTTACCTCAAAATCTCCACTTATATTATTATTTTTTTAATCAAAATTGTGTCCTAGCCTACCCAGCCTGCAACCATGCTCAGGCACTCAAGCATTTTAACTTTCTAGTCTTTATAACTGAAGAAACGAATTTAATAAATATGTTACCCATTCCATTGAAAGCTAAATCAGAAATTTTTTTTTCAAAGTTTAAGGAACTTTATTCATAAATGTAGACACTCCTATCTATATCTGTATCTAAATCTATATATCTGTCACATTTTATTATGATTTTGACTACAGTCCTTAAGGCATTATGAAACTCTCAAAAGATAAACATTGTGCAGATATCTAATTTCTTAAAGATCCTACTATAGAGCCAGAAATGTGCAGAGTGAATAGAAAAAAAAAATGAAAAATAGAACAAGAGAAAAATAAGCACATTAAGAAATGGAAGACAGGAGGGAAACTGAACCAAATGTGATGACAATACGTTAGCAGGCATTCTAAGTGCTTATTTCTCAACATCAAAGTCAACGTGCACTCAATCTTATCTTCCCAGGGTGTTGATGAGGATGCTGCAGGGAGAGGGAAAAAATCCAGATGTTTCCCTGCCTCCACAAAAACACGTATGTAATAATTTTTAAAGAGAGAAAATATTATTGATTTTTTTATACTACGTGAGAGTATTAGGCCACAGGCTAAAAAATAAAATAACCAATATTTTCTCTTTTTTCTTCTTTACCTGAGGAATTTAAAGCAATTAATTTACTTTAAAATGTACTCTGAAGGAATTTTTAACAATATACTATGTATAGAAATTAGAATGAATCAAAGATGACCTGCTCATTCTTTTTTCTCTCCAATACTTCATTTTTAGCATCTTTTCCCTTCCTATTTTTTTCCTATAAAGACACAAGCAAAAATTAAACCCAAATATTTTATATTTCTGCCACATTTCAATAGAACACAAACACATTTTAATAACAAATATGCATTTGTAAATAAAAGTAGGATATTAAAATATTAAAGAAAGAAATATTTCAATTATTTGTTTTACTTTTTTCTTTGTTTTCAGTGAGACAATATGGTATGGCAATAATATACTCCAAGGTCTAGTTCTCTCCTTTGTCCTAGTTTATTTATTAATGCATCCTTGAAATTATTACGAATAACTTTGTTTCTACTTAAGGTTTATGCCTCCACCATCTGAATTCTGTCTTAATACCTTTTAATTTCAATAACTTTCAAATCCAATTTAAATATCTGTACATAAACCATGATTCCACAATTATAGATGTTTTTAAACTTAAAATGTTGATAATATTATAATTAAATCATTTAATAGAAATCTTATTAAAATATCTAGTATTTTATCATAGTGGGATAAATAGTCACATTTTAAATTTATTAACTACTCTGACTTTTTTTTTTTTGAGCACCTGCTATACATGGGGTGTATAGCACATATAGCCCGCCTAGAGAGCCTAAGGAGAGGGTCTGTCTTATTCTCCACTCAACTGCTAGAGTCTAGCTTAGTGTCTGGCACATAGTTAGTGTTGAATGAACAGTTTTTTGAATGCATGAATTGGCTTTCATCTTAAAAACCCATTTCTGTTTTCTGGTCCACTTCTTGGTTGTTGTGAGTCTAAATTATTCCCATCAAAAAAGTAATCCTTTTCCTTTTGGCAGGAACTCAGGGTTGAAAAAATGCTTCCATTTATTTCCCAGCCATCTACACAGGTGCCAAAGTGCTTGAGACAGGGCTTGAGCAAATTTTTAAGGCACCTCTCTTATTCTTTACTTTTCCCATTTGCATTACCCGAATCTAAATAACCAGCCAGTAACTTCTCAGAGACATTCTGCTGTGAAAACCAAGATCTTTTAAAAATGAGCCTAACTGGATTACTACTTACCCCATATCATCCTCCCCACAAAGGGCAAAGCTTATGTAAATGTCCTTTTCAGGCTCGTTTTCTTTCAAAAGGGTAAATTCCACAGATGGGAGTGGGGGGAAGTATAACATCATTACAATACTTTTAAGATAAATTGGTTTATCAGATTGTTTTTCTTTCTGAGAGGAAACACCCAGGGCATATGACAATTCCACTTAGTTCTAAATGGATGTACAGCAATCTGACTTGTAATTTTTAAGAGTAAGCCGCAATATTTTGTGTGAACTGTAAGATCTAGGTCATATAAAATAAGTCTAGTGAATAATTTATAAGAAAAAAAAATTGTATATGAAAATACATTTACTGGATTATGAAAGTTATAATGGTGACTGATCACGAACTAGTTTCTGGTGCACATTATACTTTGTTAAAGACTTCATGAATCATTTCAGAAAAGTATTATTGCTAGGTGTGGTGGTGCATGCTGGTAATCCCAGTGGCTCAGAAGCTGAGGCAGGAGGATCTTGAGTTCAAAGCCAGCCTCAGCAATTTAGTGAGTCCCTAAGCAATTTGGTGAGACTCTGTCTTTAATTAAGAAAATAAAAAGGACTGAGGATGTGGCTCAGTGATAAAGTACCCCTGGGTTGAATCCCCAGTACCAAAAAAAAAAAAAAAAAAAAAAGAAAGAAAGAAAGAAAGAAAGAAAGAAAGAAAATTATTATTGAGTAAAAAGTTAAACATATATTCTAATTGTCTAACTCTCTATTTTGTACCAACTATCAGCCCATCATGATCTAGGTTTCTAATTTCATGATGAATTATAAAGTTGAAAGAAGTTGAATTTATCTCATCAAAAACATTCCAGATCAATTAACTTCCTAAAAGGTCCCTAGAGCTACCTTCTCCTTCATGCACTCCACAGGAACCCATATTTTTAAATGCCTATAAATGTTCTCAGAAGCTGTGAACTCTATTTGAGTTATATCACTAACTCACTTTGTCATCCTGGTTGCTTTTCTTCTCCAAGTTTTCTCTCCACTATAAGGATGGATAGTAACATAAGACTTTTCTCACAAGGACACTGAGATTTAAGTAATGTATGTATGTAGAACAATCTGGGAAACTCGGAAGAGAGATATCGTGTAAGAATAGAGCATTATACGAAAGTTTCAAAACTGACTTTAATGCAATGCACATTTTCAATATGGCTATTTTGGCTCTGTGTTCTCTGTGTAACTTTTCAAAAAGACATCTTTTTCTTTAAACTACCCCATGCCACTAGTTCTTGAGCTATTGTTAAAATGATAGTCTTAGTAATTTTCTATTGGGAACCTAAAGACATACATCACAAATTCAGTGACAGTGAAGAAAATGATGGCCACGGTTGGCTTGGGCGACGGCTGTTTGTAATGACATGCCCACTCTATTAGAAATGCTTTACTGTTCTTGGGGGGGTCAATCGTGATCTGCATTAAAAAAAAAAACAAATTTAAGTTTAAAGCAAAACTTAATAAAATAGTGTCTGTGGAGAAAAAAGGCAACAATTTTAAAGGGTGGGGAAATCTCTGAATGTCACAATGACAACCCTAAATTTTCTTTTGTTTGTTCCACTAAATGAAAGCAATAACAAGCCATCATCCACCTATTATGTATTAAGTCCCATAACTTGTCAGCTGCTAAAATAATTGTCCAACCTCTTGTATATTTCCAATACGTACCAGCAAGTGATGACGGTGTCAAATTTCCCCAAAGTATAGAATTCATGATCTTAGAATCCACTTCCTTTTCCTTCCGAATCCCTCATGCATATATACATTTAAAAATCTTACTTCTAATAGAATTATTTGAACTCAGACTGCCTGTCATCTGTTATTCTCAAAGTACTTTACTAATAATAGATAATTTGTGAAATTTGTCTCTGCTCTGGGTATTACTACTTCTGTTGCTGCAGCTTGTCTCTGACGTTGGTCCTGTCTATTACTGCCAAGATATCTGATTAGAGGAATTAGATGTGGAGCCAGATTGCAAGGTGGGTGGCTGGTGGTTCTGCTGCTTCTTAGTCCTGTGCTTGTCAAAAACACACTCCCAGTGATGGCTCCACACAGGGATCAATTTCAGAGTGTTTCTTCATAGTGAGACAGCAGCGACAAGGAAGCCCAACACAGCAGCAGCTGGCTCCGGGAAAAACACTGCCCTAATCCATGCCTGTTCGTAGCTCCCTACCTGAACTCAGTTGACTTCTCCTTGCTCTGGTGTGTTTTAGTTCCCCACATGTAAGAGCTGAAAGAAATCCAGATGACCCTTTACTTTATCCAGGATGGTCAAAGTGGAAATCATAATACTTTTAGAGCATTGGCATTACGGGTAGTAGTATGTTCGTTAGTTTATGTTGCTATACCAAATATCTTGGATAAGCAACTTATAAAGAGAAAAGGTTTATTTTTGCTCATAATTTTGAGGGTTCCAGGCCATAATTGATTGGCTTCACTGATTTGTGGCAAGTTGGTAGATTATGGTGGGAGACTTTTTTTTCTTTAATTCCTCGTTCCTTAGCATCTTAAACAGTAGCTAGTAGAGTGAATACATTGCCAAGGATGTCACAACACATAATATGCACAGGAAAGAGCTTAAACCAGGTGAAAGTTAATTCCTCCTAGAAGTGTACATGAAAAGTATGTGGAATAGAAAAAACTTTAAGGGGAAGTAAAATTATTTATAAAACAATCATCTATAGAATACTTGATAGTGGATCCCTTCATTTTAGTGCTCCATACAAAATGATTTTCACCATTTTTGTTTCCATAGCTAAAATCAGACAGTTACTGTGCAAAGTGAGTACTTCTCTTGGAAATCTCTAGAATTCTTAATGTATCTGTATCTGAAAGAGAGGGAAAGCAGAGACTAGGATAAATATGGAGCTTTATGACAATTTTGGATAAAAGATGGTGATTCCACTCAAGGAAAATGCCATACCTGAATCCTGCCTGTTCCTTCCAACATGAACATCTCCACCTTGCTGCTCCTCCACCCTCATTTCCCTAAATTAAATTAAAGTTTTGTTTATCTGTCATCCATGATTATTTACACAAAGCAGAAATCAGTTATTAAGTGCAAGGAAGAAAACTGGATATACATCTGCCAATAGTATTCTAGAGTTAACACATGCATAGTACTTGCCAGGTTCCAGACACTAAGTGCTTTAAATCCTTAAATTCATTTAATTCTTCCAACTACTCCATGAGGAGAAGTTAGAGTCATCCTACCATCCAAAAGCACAAAATGCTTGAGTACAGTTACATAATGATACAACTCCTTGTCATGTGAAAGAAATAACAAAAAATGACAGAAATTGAAAGACAACATGAAGACAAGGAGGGATAAATAATGAAGCTAATTTTTCATAGAGTATGAAAGTTACCAGAAGATTCTAAAGTTAGTGAATAAAAATTATAGCTAATGAATGAATTAAAAGAATATTAATATTTAAAATTATAACAATAACCACTAGAGTGATTAATATAGTAAATGGAGTAGGGAGGAAATGTGATGAAGAATATGGTGGTAGTCTAACTGTGGTCACTTGAAATTTGCAACACGGATTTGATCAAATTGTCTAAATTTTAAAAAAGTAATGGTGTACCATGTTATTTACAGACATGATGAAACCCACAGAACAATCAATTTTTACAAAAACTAAATAAATAGACATGAAAATTATGAAATCCTTGGTACCAGGGTAACACCATGGCTCTAATTTTTTTTTCATGTTATATATATATTTATTTTTTAATCAAATGTGAGGATATTCATAAGAGGTGACATTTTCTGGAATATGGAAAGTAATTTGAATTTATATTTTCTCTTGTATTTATTACTGTGTCCCAGCAGATGGCTCTAATATTGATCAGAGAAGTTAATTATTCCTCACGTCATCAGGCTGAAAAATATTAAATTGTTATTACAAATTAAAATCATACAATCTTAAAAGAATGAAGTGTGTGAGCTGTGTAAATTAATTTCTAATGTGATTGATGACTATTCCTTACTTAAACTAAAGGACAATGAATTTCTGATAAACAAAGATGAAAAATATATTTAAACAAATGCTTATTAATTTTTGCAGCAGAATAAAAATATTTTAGTGGTATTCGATAATAAGTCTCATCATCATTATCATTATTATTATTTTGTGTACAGGTCTGCAGGTCAGCTGAGACAACTTCTTCAAGTTGTGGACCTGGTATAGTGTGTGGCTCCGCTTTCTAGTGCAAGTTAGGAGCTCAAGCCATTGGGGGCAGCAGCCATCTAGAAAAAAAAAAAATGTTTCTCATGGTGAAATTTGGAAGTTTCTGCAGTGATGGGTGAAAACACATGCTGCCTCTTAATATCTTGGTCTGATCTCAACGTTAATAAGACCAAGAACATCCTTTTACCACAGAGGAAGGGAAAGAGAATAAATATTTGCTAAAATATAATCAAACATAATCAAAGCCACCACAGACACGTTGATGAAAATCATTTCTATTGACTATGGCTGATTTCATCCAGAAAAATATTTTAGGAAATGATTATCTCAACCACGGACTTTACCTGTATTTATTTATCAAATATAAAAAAGAGCCCCTAAAAGGCTTACATGTTAAGCTACCAGTAACACTAAGCTAATAAAGCAATTATAACCTACCCATAATCTGTTACTTACTATAAGCAGACACTAAAAAAAAATGCATGAAAAATTATCCTCAAAAATGAAGATTATCATGTGTCCATCATCTCAACGTACACATTCATATGTACATTCTATTTATTCTAGGAAATGGTTTATTCACCATTTGTGTGCATTCGAATATGTATAACACTAATGGGAAATACTCAGTTTGTTCTACTGAGTAGCAATATCATCTAGAATATTAAAAACAAATTGGCACGTTTAACAAAGTATAATCTAGTGAAAGTTTCAAAGTCACCCTAGTTTTCCCAAAATTAATTTCTTAGTACATATTTGCAAATTCTCTTAATATATGAAATAAAACTTATAGAAATTCTAAACCCCCACAATTATCAGATGGTAACTAATCTTATTTTCTTTTTTACTAAATATTAGAATTTGTATTTATTTTTTTAGGATTTTGTGTTTTAGAACAGTTTTAAGTTCACAATAAAACTGAGGTAAATACCTCCTCCTGCAATTCATGCATAGCTTCCCCTATTATCAACATCCCACCCGAATGGTGGATTGGCCTCAACAGGTGAACTTAAAACTGATACATCATAATCACCCAAAGTCCGTAGTTTGGTTTAGGGTTCCCTTGGTGTTGTACACACTGGGTTAGGACAAATATATGGAAAAAAATAGATAGATAGATATAAAATACAGAATATTTTCACTGCCCTAAAATTACTCTGTGCTCTACCCACTGGTATCTCCTCCCACCCACAAACCCTAACAACCACTGATTTTTTTTTTTTTTTACTATCACCATGGTTTTGCCTTTTCCATAGTGCCATATAGTTGGCGTCACATAATATCTAGGCTTTTCAGATTTTTTTTAATTTTGTAATATGCATTTAAGTTTCCTCCATATCATTTCATGACTTGGTAACTCATTTCCATTTACTGCTGAATAATACTCTTTTGTCTGGATGTACTACAGTTTATTTTTCCATTCACCTACTGAAGAACATCATGATTTGCAAGATTTGTCAATTATAAATGAAGCTACCATAAACATCTATGTGTAGATTTTTGTGTGGATATAAGTTTTCAGTTCCTTTGGATAAATATCAAGGAGCATACTTGCTGAATAATATGCAAAGAGCATATTTAGTTTTGTTAGAAACAACTGTCATTTTGCATTCCCACTAGTAAAGAATGAAGACTTCTGTTGTTCTATATCCTCCCCAACATTTGGTACTGTTAACTTTTCAGATTTGGGCAATTCTAAGAGAAGTTTAGTGGTATCTTTTTTTATATAATTTGCATTTCCCTCGTGATAAATAATGTGCAGTATCTTTTCAGACATGTATTTGTTTTTCAAGTTGTTTGTTTTGTGATTGTTGGGTTTTAAGAGCTCTTGGTATACATTGGATAGTAGTCTTTTATGAGATACTTTTAAAAATTAATTAATTAATCTAAATTAGATATATATGACAGCAGAATGCATTTTGATTCATTGTACACAATTGCAGCACAACTTTACAATTCTATGGTTGTACATGATATAGCAACACACTATATGTGCAGTCATACATGTACCTAGGGTAATAATGTCCATCTCATCCACCATCTTTCCTGCCCCCATGAACCCTCCCTACCCTCTCTCCCCTTTACCCAAAGTTCCTCCATTTTTCCTAAGCCTCCCCACTCCCTGTTATGGATCAGCATCCACTTATCAGAGAAAACATTCAGCCTTTGGTTTGGGGGGATTGGCTTACTTCACTCAGCATGATATTCTACAAAATCCATCCATTCACCTACAGATGCCATAATTTTATTCTCTTTTAATGCTGAGTAATATTCCTTTGTGTATATATATCACTGTTTCTTTATCCATTCATCTATGGAAGGGCATCTAGGTTGGTTCCACAGTTTAGCTATTGTGAATTGTGCTGCTGTGAACCAATGATGTATTACTACAGTATGCTGATTTTAAGTCCTTTAGGTATAGACCAAGGAGTGAGATAGCTGGGTCAAATGGTGGTTCCATGCCAAGTTTTCTAAGGAATCTCCATACTGCTTTACTTTTTGTGTTAGCTTTTCTCCCAGTCTATGACTCATCTTCTTTCACAGAGCATAAGATTTTAATTTTAATGAATTCCTGCTTGTTGATTATTTCATAGGTTTTTGGTTTGGGTCATACTTAAAAAGTCATTGATATACCCAAGGTCATCAATGTATAATATATAACGTCATCTGGGAGTTTTATTCTTTTGCATTTAGGTCATTTACAGGTTAATTTGTGAAGGTAATAAGGTCTATGTTCAGATTTATTTTTTGCCTGTGGATATGCAGTTGTTCCAATACTATTTATCGAAAAGACAATCTTAGTTCCATTGTATTGTCTTTGATCCTTTGTCAAAGATCTGTTGACCATATAAATGGGTGTCTGTTTCTGCTATCTCTATTACGTTTCATTGTTCTCATCTGTTGTTGTTTTTTGTTTGTTTAACCAACACCATACTGCCTTGATTACAATTAGCTTTCTGGTATGTCTTGATGACAACATCAGTTTTCCAATTTTTTCCTCTCCTTCAATATTTTGTTAGCTATTCTATACCTTTTGTCACTACAAAAACAAAAAACAAGCTAGGTGTGGCGGTGCATGCCTGTAATTCCAGCAGCTTGGGAGGCTGAGACAGGAGAATTGCGAGTTCAAAGCCAGCCTCAGCAAATGTGAGGCACTATGCAATTCAGTGAGACCTTGTCTCTAAATAAACTACAAAATAGGGCTGGGCATGTCACTTAGTGGTTGAGTGCCCCTAAGTTCAATCTCCATTAGCAAAAACAAAACAAAACAACAACAAAAAAAAAAAAAAACCACTTTAGAATCAATTTGTCAGTATACACAAAATAACTACTGGACTTTGACATTGCATTGAATGTATAGACCAAATTATAAAGAACTGACACATTGACACAGATGCTCTTCAACTTACAAAGGGATAGGTATCAATAAACACATTGTAAGTTGAAAATACATTTTACATAACTAACCTACCTATATCATAGCTTAGCAACACAGTATACTGTACACTATTAATTCTTTACCCTTGTGATCACAGGGTTGACTGGGAACTGCAGTTCACTGCCACTGCCCAGCATAATGAGAAAGTATCATACAGTATTTCATTAGCCTAGGAAAAGAACAAAATTTAAAATGTAAAGTAGGAGTTCTAGTTAATGTTCATCAGTTTGCACCACTCTAAAATTAAAAAATTGAAAGTTGATCTATCATAAATTGGGAACTTCCATATTGGATCTTCCTATTCATGAACATGGAATATCTCTTTATTCATCTAGTTCTTCTTTGATTTTGTTAATCAGAGTTTTATAGTTTTCCCATGTAGATCTTGTACATATTTTGTAAGATTATACTTAACCATTTCACTGGGTAGATAACTAATGTAAATACTACTATGTTTTTAATTTCAAATCCCATTTCTTCACTGTGAGTATATAGAAAAGCATTTGAATTTTGTAGATAAGCCTGTTATTCTGTTATCTTGCTATAATTTCTTATTAGTCCTAAGAGTTTTTATATTTTACTACATAAACAATCATGTAAACTTAACATGAAACAACACAATTACATATCTTCCTTTCTAGTAAGTATACCTTTCATTTATTTTCTTGCTTAATTTTACTAGCTAGAACTTTTAGTGCAATAACAGTTAGAGGGTATTTACCTGCCTAAAATATGATTTTAGTGGGAGAGCATCAAGTATTTCACAGTTACATACAAGATCTTCTTTAGGGTATTTTTAGTCATTCCTCATCAAGTGGAGTAATTTCCCCTATATTTCTAGTTTACTGATATTTTCATCATGAATTTGTGTTCTAATTTGTCAAATATGTTTCCTATATCTATTGATATGATCAAGTCATTTTCCTTTTTAGCTGTTGATTTGATGAATATATAAATTTATTTTGATTGTCAAACCAGCCTTGCATGTCTGGGATAAATCCTACTTGGATGTGATGTATAATTGCTTTGATACATTGTTGAATTCAATTTGCTAATTTTTTGTTGAGGATTTGTGCATCTGTGTTCTTAAAAGATATTGTCTTTCACTGTTCTTTTCTTAGAGTTCTTTTTCTAGTTTTGATATTAGAATAATGCTGACCTCATAGAATGAGTTTGGAAACATTCCATGTTTCAATACTCTGAAAAAGATTATAAAGAATTGTATATTTTCTTCCTTAAATGTTTAGTAATTTTTTTTTTTTAAAGAGAGAGTGAGAGAGGAGAGAGAGAGAGAATTTTTAATTTTTTTTTTTTTTTTAGTTCTCAGCGGACACAACATCTTTGTTGGTATGTGGTGCTGAGGATCGAACCCGGGCCGCACGCATGCCAGGCGAGCGCGCTACCGCTTGAGCCACATCCCCAGCCCTGTTTAGTAAAATTTAGCAGTGATAACATTTGGATCTGATACTCTCTGTTTTGGAAAGATATTTATTGTTGATTCAGTTTCGTTAATAGAGGCCTATTTAGATATTCTATTACTTTCTTTCAAAGTGTTGGTAGATTGTGTTTTTCACAGAATTAGTCATTTCCTCTAAGTTCTCAAAATTGGAGGCATAGAGATGTTGATAGCATTTCATTTAAAAAAAATTCTTTTAATGTCCATTGAAATTTCTAATGATGTCTCCCTGTTTATTTCTAATATCAGTAATTTTTGTTCAATAGCCTTTTATATTACCTACTATTTAAAGGATTTTTGGTTTGGGTTTTTTTCAAAGATCTAGATTTTGATTCCATTGTTTTTTTTTTTTCCTTCCAATTTCCCATTTTCAATTTAATTTATTTTCACTCTAAGCTTTATTTCTTTTCTTTTGTCTCCTTAAATTGAATTTGCTCTTCTTTTTCTGGTTTCTTAAGGTGGAAATATGGATTATCAATTTTAAATCTTCTTTCCTCTTATATGCATTTAATGTTATAAATTTCAGTTCAACCACTATTTTCACTGCATTGCAGAAATCTTCATATGTTGCATTTTTTTTTTGTTGTTGTTTATTTTATTTTGTTAACACTCCTGAGTATGGAACCCAGGGCCTCATGCATTCTATACAAGCACTCTGCCTCCAGATTAATAAATTGCATTTTTGTTTTCAATTAATTCAAAATATTTTTTAGTTTCTCTTCAGATTTCTTCTTTCTCTCATAATATTTAGTATTGTGTTTAACCTCAAACTACTTTGAGATTTTCCAGGAATGACTCTATTATTCATTTCTAGTTTAATGATCTTATATGAATGCCAACATTGTATAATTTCTATATTTTTAAATATGTTAAGGTGTCTTTTATGGCACAGATTATGGTCTATCTTGGTGAATGTTCAATGTGAGCGTGAGAAGAATGTGTATTCTACTATATGCTATATATCAGTTCTACCTAGTTTAAATGGTATTGTTCAGTTCAACTTTGTCCTTAATGATTTTCTGCCTGCTGTCTTTGAGTATCTCTAACTGTGATAGTGGATCCCCTACTGCTCCTTGAAGTTCTATCAGTTTTTTTGCCTCACACAGTTTGAAACTTGTTTGTTAGGCGCATACACATTAAAGATTATGTCTTTTTGAAAAATTGTCCTTTTTATCATTTTGTAAGGCCCTTATTTGTCTCCGACGAGTTTCCTTACTTTGAGATCTGCTCTATCTGAAGCTAAAATAGCTAACCCTGCCATGCTGTCTCAGCTAGCACCCACCGTGTGGCCTAGAGTGTACCTCACAGAATAGGAGTGAAATAGGCCCAGAAATTTTATCCAAGGTAATTCAAGTTGGAAAAGTAAAGGAGAGCTCAGCTTACATCTCCTTTGAGTCTGTAAACTCACGTGACCAGCTGAAGATGGTCAGGAATCTGAACAGGCAAATATGAATACACTCAGGGAATAAACACAGGTAGAGTATGCTGAAGGGCATCCATAGGGGGATTGGCTCCCCTGATCTAAAAGTAGAATTCTTTTTTTGGGAAACTGTGCTCGAAGAAAGTTTTCCTTTGTTTTGTTTTGGTTTTTGTTATTTATTTATTTTGCAGTACAATTCTTAATACACCATTATACAATAATTTATTATCATATTTCTGATTATAGATAAGGTATGTTGACACCAAATTCACATCTTCATACATGTATTTTGTATAATGATGAGGGTGTCCTTCCACCATCCATGCTACAAGTAGAATTCTTTTTTTTTTTTTTAATTAGTTGTTCAAAACATTACAAAGCTCTTGACATACAAGTAGAATTCTTGAGAGGCTTCTGAGATCAAGACTCCTGATAAAAATCTGCAAATGCCATACTCTAGGGTTGAGTTGATCTTATCTCTCTAGAGCAGACACCACCCAACAAAGTCCCTGAGGCCTGACTAGACCTTAACCCCTTGGCCTGAGCTCTGCTCCTAGAACTCTGCAGCAGCCCCACCCTAGGAGTGCTTGATCTGGTCTGTGCAGACAAAATTCCCTCTGTCAGTACTTCCCATCCCATCCTACCTCATACTGGTGAGAAGGGAAGCTGGGATCTGTTTGAACCATCTTCACTCCCATGCGCAGCTCAGAGAGCAACACAAAAAGAAGAAAAGGTAAACACCGCCCCCCCCCCCCCCACCTTGCTCTCACTGTCAGTATATAACTCGAGAAGAAATGGAAAGAAAGACAGTATCAGGCATGGACAGTGACCATACATTCTTTGACTAACCCAGGAAACACTTCCTTCATTTTTCATTGAGAATCATTTTTATTTTTCTTTGTGGTGAATATATAGAGTGGAGTTTTATTCAGGCTTGAAGAAAAAGAAAATTGTCATTTGTATGAAAATGGATGTAACTAGAGATCAGTATGTTAAGCAAAATAAGTCAAACTCAGAAGGTTAAAAGTTGCATGTTTTCTCTCATATTTGGAAGCTGGAGAGGAAAAGGCAGGGAGGAGGAGTGGGGATGGATCTCATGAAAATCAAAGAGAGATCAGTTGAAGAAAGGGTCCCAGATGTGACAGATAGAGATGGAGAGGGGAAGTGCTGGGGAGTGATACTAACCAAATTATGTTGTTATCTTGTATATTGTGTGAATGTTCAAATATGTAACAACAAATCCCATCATTATGTACAACTTTAATGCACCAATAAAAAATGTGGGGAAAAAAACATAATTTGGACTCAGCTAATTCAGGTTGGTCCATGTCTTCCACAACCAGGGACAATTGGTAAAATTAATGCATGAATAAGTAAAGTAGAACAAATGGCACATAGTAACTAGTCAATAAATCTTTCTTTAATGATTCAATGAATAGATTCTATATAGTCAATTTATATAAAAGATAAATATGGCTCATTTTTCTTTATTTCACAAAAATTTCAACTCAAAAACAGGAAAGACCACACGGTAAAATAGAAAGCACAGAAATGCCCAAAAAGTTAAATACAAATTTTCAAGATGAATTTGTCCTGGAGGTATTTCTTGAATCCTCTTTCCCTACTATCACTCCGGTTTAAATTATTGATTTAACATTAGTGTATATGTCAGGAATACACTTAAGGTCGTGTTAGTGAGAGGCATTTACATGGGAACACTATAAAGTAGAATTTTCTATAATTTTATACATTTTCATAGACATATAAATAAATACATAATACTTTCATTTTTAAAATAGTCTGTGGAATAGTTTTTGCTGGTGTGATCATGGAAATGTGCTGCACAGATCTTTTGCTATAAAGAGCAAAAGTCACCAACAGCCCAGGCTACCAGTGTCATTCTGGATTTACCCTGCTGGATCATGCCCAGGACATGCTCCAATAACTGGCTATGTGGAGACTGACCTGAATCCTACTCTCTAAATGATTTACTATGGGAGGGACAAGCTGAGTACACTGCCTAACTGAGTGGCTTTGACCCAAGATCTCTGTTGGCCTGATGAAAACTTTCTGAAAACTGGACATCATCCTGATGGTTCCTATCGACCCTTCCCTCCACCTCTCCCTCACAGATACCAGATCCACATCTCACACTGAGTACTCTTTTCATTTTCTTTGGCTCCTTTCCCTTTTCCTTTCACAGACCTTTTCCTCAATAAATTTCTTGCACTTCTAATCCCACTTTAATGTGTTTTTCAAACCAATCTAAAGAACATAATTGAATAATTCAATTGAGTTGAAATTTTGCTTATTTCTTTTTAAAATCTTCTCTAGAGTTGAAGGATCACTGTAGATCTTTGTAGAATTCTTATTCTATTCAGTATAGTTATAAATGTTAGTATTAATGATTTACATAAATATAATTAATGCTAACATTTATAACATACACACACATATATATCACATACACATACATGTGTGTGTATGTGTGTTTTGTTTATATTTGTCTTAGTCAACTTTTACACCACTGTGACCAAAAGATCTGAGAAGAACAACTATAGAGGAGGAAAAGTTTATCTGGCACTCAAAGTTTCAGAAGTCTCAGTCCATAGATGGCCAACTCCATTGTTCTAAGACAGAGGTGAGGCAGAATATCATGATGGAAGGACATTGCTGCAGAAAACAGAGAGAGAGAGAGAGAGAGAGAGAGAGAGAGAGAGAGAGAGAGAGAGCGCTTCTCTCACGAGGACAGAATAAAAACCCAAGGGCATGCCCCCAATGATCCACCTCCTCCCACCACACCCTACCTGCCTTCGGCTACCACCCAATTATATAAATACACTGGTTAATTAAAGCTTTCATAATCCAGTCATTTCACCTCTGAACTTTCTTGCATTGTCTCACACAGAGCTTTTTGGAGACACCTCATATCTATACCATAACAATATCATATATACATATAAATATACATGTAAGTTCAACACTTAACAGTTTGGAACGTCATTAGGACTGGAAGAACAGCAGAACAAGGTGAGCCCAAAATAGCTATTCAACTAGGTTTGCATGAGATTCTAGGTTCCTGGTTGGGAAAGAGTGAAAGCTGCTGAAAAAGAGAAAGAGGGAAACATCAAGAGAAAGATGGCCTACTTCTTATTTAGCCTGTTGTTGTTCCTGCATTTTAAGACTTCTAAAAGTGAATTCAGGTTATTAAACATGAAGGTCAGTCAACCAGATCCAGGAGATATTCCATTATGTCTTAGAACCTAAGAATAATCTTTCAACAGATCTAAAGAATGGTTCAGGATATCTTAATGGTGTGTCATTGTTGATTTGTGAAATTTAAAACAAAATTTATGTTAAAAGATTATTTAGCATTACCCTGTTTTAGTAAGCATGAAAGAAAATTAAACTCTTCAAAGTATGATCTTTTTTTTGCCAAAAAAAGTAATATTTTATAAATCTAAATATATGCTTATCTGTCAGTTAATTTCAAAAACTGCAGTCTACTCCAACTTAACCTTCACTTATCTGGCAGCAACCATTTAGATGCATTTTGTTTATCTAATATAGCATTTCTTTTTTTAAGTATATAGTTTTATATCAAGCAGTTTTCATAGGTGATCTTATTATTTTCTTTTTATAAACATGAAAATAATTTTGAAAGGATGCCTGCAAGAGAAAAGTAATAAGTTGTATAAATTGTAAAACATTAAAACATAACATAAAATCATAATAAATAAATATTATGAATTGGTTGACAAAATAGAGAAAACATTATTTGAAGTCATTACATACACACAAAAAAAGCGAGAACATCAAAGAATAAAAATCTCTCAGTATGAGCTATCAAGGGACACTACTGTAAGACATACCAGAAAAAGAATAAAATGTTGCAGAGAATTTTGAAAGATGTGAATAAATGGAGAGGCCAGTTGGCATTAGAGGAAGCCACTGCAAAAACCCTCTGAAGTCACAGGTTCCCAGGCTTCAGTCACATCACGGTTTTCCTTCATAAGGAGACTGAGTTTCTACATCCCAACAGGATTGTCTTTGGAGAACTTATAATCAGAACACTGTCACATTGTGTCTACCCATATCAACACCTTTGCCTGACTATGTAGCAGGAGAAGTTAGAATAATGGAACTACACGTTTTGAAGGGGAGTTATGATGTAGACCAGTTAACACTCCCCTCCAAAGGCTACTGGCAAAGATAAATCCTCAGTTTAAATAAAAGACCCATAGTTTACTAATTTACTTCCCTCAATGTGAAAGATTGTCTCCCTAAAACCATTCCTGAGAGACTATAAACTCCTTAAGAACAGATGGTTTTGCAGATTTTGTTCATTGTCTTATCCCAAGTACCAATAAGTGTGCCTTGCACAGAGTAAGTACTCACAAAATAACTATGTATATGACAAATAGACTCCCTTCCCAATGAGAATGTGATAGTTTCAGGAGCTACAACTGTGTTGAAGTGATCTTCATAAATTCAGTATCTGCCAGTGAGATCTCATCAGAGGTTAAGTATAAAACCCAGAAGTTAAATTGAGCCATATATAAGTTCATTCTTTCTTTTTGCACCAAAAGGAGGATCCTAGAAAAAAAAATACTTTCTTTATTTTAATTAAATATACATATTTAACAACCTTAAGTGAAGGCATTAATATTTTTATAACATTAGCATGAAATGTGTTGTGGGCAGCACTAACAAACATTTTCTTTGGGCTGGGGATGTGGCTCAAGCGGTAGCGCGCTCGCCTGGCATGCATGCGACCTGGGATCATCCTCAGCACCACATACAAACAAAGATGTTGTGTCCGCCAAAAACTAAAAAATAAATATTAAAAATTCTCTCTCTCTCTCTCTCTCTCTCTCTCTAAAAATAAAAATATTTTCTTTCTGTTGCCAAACTTAAGTGTAATATGCATTATTGGATTTTTTCATTATTTTTAAGGATTTTACTTTTTACTGAGATGTCCTTGGCTTTAGTGAATACTTGTTGAATTAGTTAATTTTTTAGAATTAAACTTAATAGAGAAAACCAGTTTCCTTCCAATCCACAGAGTACATTGATAGCTAGCTATCTTTGGGTCACACATACTTGGCTTTTGTTTATCAAGTGTCCTGCAAACTCTTCTAGCCACCTATGAGGTTCCCGGACAAGAATGAGAATGTAATTCATTTTTTCCATGGGATCTACACAGAAGCTAATGGAATTCTCAAGACAGTGCATGACATAGGACAACACTTTCCAGACCTCAGGATTGAAGTGTCACTTTGATTTGCTGTATGAACTATACCTGTGGCACTATTATGCAATATATTTTTTCTACCTTTAGGGAATAATTTTAGATTCGCAGAAGAGTTTTAAAGACAGTACAGAAAGTTTCCGAGTTTTCTTCACCAGCTTCCCCAAGTGTTGACATCTTGTATAATCACGATAGATTTATCAAAACTATGAAATTAACATTAGAACAATACTATAAGTTATAAACTACATCTATATTTCATCAATTTTTCCATTAATATCCTTTTTTAAAAAAATATTTTTTTTGTTCCAGAATCCAACCCAGGATAACATGTTACATTTAATTATAAGGTCTTGTTAGTCCCCTCTAACTTGTGAGTTTCTCAGTCTTGTTTTTCTTGATCTTGACTGAGAAACACTTTTGAAGATTTATGGTATTTGGCTACTTTTTAAAATACCCATTAATTTGGGTATGTCTTCTGTGCTATGATTAAAGTAAGGTTATAAAATCTTTGGGAAGTACACACAAAGGTGATCTGTACTTGTTCATTTGCTTAATATTTCAAACAATAGTATTATTTTATAAAGCAGTGTGTGCATTTTATATCACATGCCATGCATATCAAAACTTATGCCAGGGTTTGGTTGCATTAATTTTAGAAATTCTTGTAGATAGTCTTTTGTTTACCAAAACAATCAAATATGTATTCTAGATACACAAAGGTAAGTTGTGAATCTAGACTGAAGTGAGGGGATCAAGTTCTAAATTAAAAGGTTGGGTGAAAACATCTCCTGTTTTGTTCCTTTAGTTACTGATCCCTGCAGCTGCTAGAAAAAAGAGAAGCAGACTATTTGGTGGGCATATATCCAAGTTTGTTATAATGATGTCATGGGGAATGGCACATGGTATGGTACTTGGCACATAATAATGGTAATAAATATTTGTTAAGTGATCATTTAAATAAATGACTGAATAACCCAGCCACAAGGCATATTTCCTAGTACCAGTAACAGAATATTGGGCTCTGAGGAAAATGAATCTGACCTCGTATGTCTAGCAGTTTTTCTCTTTAGATGTCAAAGTAACCTGTCAAAATTAGTATTAACACAGACTGTTGAAGAAAAACTACCCGTGAGATCTCATCAAAGGTTAAGTATAAAACCCAGAAATTAAGTTGAGCCATATATAAGTTCATTCTTTCTTTTTGTACCAAAAAGAGAATCCTAGACAAAAATTGTTTTCTTTATTTTAATTAAATATATATTTAACAACCTTAAGTGAAGGCATTAATATTTTTTACAACATTAGCATGAAATGTGTTGTGGGCAGCACTAACAAATATTTTCTTTCTGTTGCCAAACTTCAGTGTAATATGCGTTACTGGATTTTTTTTTTCATTATTTTTAAGGATTTTACTTGGAGAAATTAAAAAAATGCACATATTACCAAAAAGGCAGCTTTTTATTTCTGAGATAATTCCTCCTTAAAAATGTCCCTGGCTTAAAGAAAATTTGTAAAAGATTTTCTCTTTGAAAAAACTTGTATGATTGAAGAGATTTCACCTTCAAAGAGTTTTACTCCAGAAGGAGCCCCATTGAGAATTTTAAGCATTGCATGGGAAATGTATTCTTTGAAGATTTTCATGTTAAAAAACAGCTGTATGACTTGGGTATCCTCTTTGAAGTTCTTTAAAAAACAATATTTAAAGGATTTCCCCCTTTGAATGGTTTCAAGATACTGAATGCCTCTTTTCTGAAAAAAAGTTACTGTCTCTTCAAGTGATTTGCTTTGCTTTTTATTTTCTCCCTTTATTACTATACCATTAATTATTTTGTTCTAGTAAGAGAGATTAAGGCTGCTACTATGTCAGGTCTTCTTCTATATTCTATAAAACTAGAATTAGATTTCCCAGCCCCTGCCTGCATCAGATCAGATTCAGAAATACTTAGAAGATTACTAACTCATATAAGTAACCAATGTACAAATGTCACAGAACATAGGGATTATTCTAAGAATTGGTATTATATATAAGAGCATCATAAGTTGTTAACAGGTAATAGAGAATACCTCCATGAACATTTGTATAATCATATCTCTAAATCAGACACAACCAAAGAAAAGAGGAAGAAATTTTTTCAGGATAGTTTAGATGAAGAATATATGGACTAATATCAGGTTTTTTTCATTCGATTAACTTCTGGTGAGACTCTGTTATGTCCTAGATACTAAATAGGACTCAGTTCAATCCCCAGCACCACAATAAATAAATAAATAGGATTCAAAATAAAATGCAAGCACTACTTGAAGAGTTTGTAATCTTACGAAGAACCTAAAATGCACACAAATAACCATAACATAAGGTTATAACATAACACATTGCTAGTGAAAATCCCTTATAAGAGTTTCAAGGTCCATAATTGGGACAAGAAATAATGTGATGGGATGAGACCGGCACTGTTTTTTTTTTTTTTAAATGAAATAGAATTGTAGAGAATACAATACAATACAAAGAAAAAGAACATAGGAATATCACACAAGTAAAAACAAGTAAGAGGAAGTATGTTTTCTTTAAAATTTTGTTTTATCTTTAATTTATGTGTATGCATGTGTCAGGCTGCAATGCAAAATATATTTCTCACAGTGGGTTTCAGTAAAACAAAACCAAACAAAAATCATTTTGAAGCCACCATGTTAAATGATGAAAAAGAGTTCAAAGAGAAAAAGGACTAAGAGAATAGACACATCTTTGACAAAGGGGTCAAAAGATGAAAACGTGTTGAAGGACAAAAGACCTCACTATATGAAAGACAGGGTTCACTAAAGAAGTGAGATAAGAGTAGGAAAACCAAATAAAGTGAGGAAAGGGGTGAACTATAGAGGACTCGACATCCAAGCCAAAGATTTCAAGTATAATTCTGAAGTACAGGGGAGTCACTGAAGATTTTTGGACAAGGAAGTAATAATATCTGAGTTATGCACCAGGAAAATTAACTCAGTTATGAGAGATTGCAGGAACAAATTATAATTGCTGGAGAGATTAGTGATATGCTATAATACCAACTATAAAGCATGATGTTTATTACTTGAAAATTAAAAATTAAAAACATAGATATAAATATATAGATATATGTGAAAATTACTTTGTAAGTTTTAAAATAGTAGCATACGGCAAAGCATCATAGCTACAATCCCGAATAGGGATGTTTTCTCATTAAAAAAATAAGGTCCAGAAACTTCTTTCCTCTTGTTATTTCAAATTAAAAGAATCAATAAAATGTCCTATTGCACCTCTATACCAACACTTAAAATTTGGAATCAAAATTCATAGTCCTTTTTCTGTTTCTGAATATTAGCATTTTTCTTAATCATTTAAAAATTATAACTCAGAGACTGCTTTTGAAACTATATCACTCTCATGTTTAAGAGTTTATATATAGAGAGAAAATCTGTATTACTAATACAACTGTCATGGTTCGGACATGAGGTATCCCCCAAGTGCTCCTGTTAATGCATGAATATTCAGATATAAAATGATTAGAGTAAGGGGCTGGGGATGTGGCTCAAGCGGTAGCGCGTTCGCCTGGCATGCGTGCGGCCCGGGTTCGATCCTCAGCACCACATACCAACAAAGATGTTGTGTCCGCCGAGAACTGAAAAATAAATATTAAAAATTCTCTCTCTCTCTCTCCCCTCTCTCACTCTCTCTTAAAAAAAAAAAAAAGAAAAAAAGAAAAAATAATAAAATAAAATGATTAGAGTAAGGAAACTGTAACCCAATCAGTGCATCCTAGTTTGAATGGATTAATAGGGTAGTATCTGTAGGCAGGTGGGTCATGGCTGGAGAAGGTAGGGTACTGGGGGTTCATCTTTCCTCAGCCCCTTCTCATTTTTTTCTCCCTCTCTCTGCTTCCTGGCTGTGATGAGGTGAGCAGCTTTCTTCCACTCCATCATGCTACCATGATGTTCTGCTTTACCTCAGGCCCAAAGTGATGTATTCAGTTGACCATGGACTGAACCTCTGAAATTATAAGCCCCAAATGAACTTTTCCTCCTGTAAGTTGGCTTGTTGAATATTTTGGTCACAGCAATGTAAAGCTGACTAACACAACATGACCATAATCCAAGAAAAAACTTCAAGGACCAGGATATATCTGCATCTTATTATATTTCTGTCCATAGAGCAGCACCTAGGTAAAGATGTCATACATGACAACTAATACTACAATATTCTCAGTGAAATTTGAATTTCAAAGAAACAATGCATAACTTTTCTGATATAAATGCATTCCATCTCATAAAAACTACAATTGTTTATAGGTATGCCCCCCAATACTGCATGGGACATAATTACCCTAAAATATTTATTGTTTATCTGAAATTCAAATCTCACTGAGTGTACTATATTTTATGTCATCCTATTCAAAGATATTCATTAATGTTGAATGAGTAAATGGTTATATGTGCTTATATGCTTTTTTAATGTTGTGGCAAAATATGTATAACAAAATTTTCCACTTTAATTAGTTTTAAGTGTTCAATTCATTGGCATTTAGTGCATCCACAATGCTTTGCTGCTATCACTGCAGTTCATTTCCAGACTTCTTCACCATAGCAAACTCAAACTCGGCACCCATTCAAAAGTAACCCCATTCATTGTCCCCTCCCACTAAGACTCAGTTACCACACTCTACTTGCTATTTCTGTCACGTGTCCTATTCATCTCACACAAGTAGAATCACATAATATTTGCCCTTTTTGTATAAAAATTATTTCACTTAGCTTAATATTTTCAATATACATTATATTTGTCAGCATTTCATTCGCTTTTAAGGCTATACCAATGTATTTTTATTACAGCATCTTAAGAATACTAGCATAAGGACTCCTTGAAAGCCTCATATACCTTCTGTTTTCTTTTTCTTTTCTTTCCTTTTGTGTGTGGGGTAGGGTGAGTAGTGGGGAACGAAGCCAGGAGCACTTTACCTCTCAGCTCTATCGCCAGTTCATTTTTTATTTTTTAAATTTCAAGTCAAGTTATTCCTAAATTGCCCAGACTGGACTTGAATCTGGGAGTCTCCTACCTCAGCCTCCCGAGTACCTGGGATTATAGGTGAATGCCACCTTGCTTGGCCCTTTGAAGCTTTATCTCAATTCCAGCACTTTGCAGGCTAGAATTGTGATTCTTCCTCCTGCCTGTGTACAGTCTGACAGTTTTCCATCCCCTCTAAGAAACAGGTAGGGCTGGAAGGCAACATTATCTGCAATAGAATCGTTCAACAAACTTGGTCCCTTTTTCTGTCTCTGAGTGTTGTGGCATGTGGACATCCGAGCTTTTTCAATTTCTGGGCTGAGGTGCTTATCATGAACACAAACCTTCAATAAACTCCTGAGTCTTCTGGCTTTGACAAATTTCCTGAACTTTAACATTCCGTCTGACCATAGGTCCCTTCCAAAGCATTTTTCCTAACTATTGTTATGTGCTGGGGTGAAAACCCATTGCAATACATTTAGTAAACAATTACAGTAAATATTGATGAGTTGAATGTTTATCATTTGGAAAAAAATTATGCTCATTGAAACATCATTGGTTATTTTAAAGTGATATTTGATGATTGTACATTTAATTCCACAGTAAAACTTTTAAAGACATTTTGAAATATGTTTATGTAATAATATATTTATATAGCTGAGGTTTGTTTAATTTCCAGGTTCTGTTAAAAACAATTTTGCACCATTCTTCCCTATAACTGAGATGGTTGCTAAGGAACTAATCAATGTAAATATCAAGTAATTCAGGTTTGGGCTTCAAAGGGCAAAATGCTAAATTTGAGAGATCAGAGGAAGATAATAGTTGTCCGTTTTCTTTCTTTTTTCACTTGTGAATGTGCAGGCAAATTCTAAAGTCTCCTCTGTTCCTGTGCAAGATGAATAGGATGAATAGACTATGACACACTGTACCTTGTTCGTCACAACAGACAGCACTTCTTATGGTGATTGCTTAGCGCATCTCCTCCATGCTATGCTATGTACTGCATGAGGACTGCCTGTGTTCCCTCACGTTCCTCCTCAATTCCCCAATATAAATTCAGGCCAAATACAAATCCAGATCTATTTTAGGCTCTTAATAAATGTTTGTTGTTGAAATAAATAAGGAATAAATTGGCTAGGCATAAATAGCAGCCTCTTGGGGCTGGGGATGTGGCTCAAGTGGTAGCGCACTCGCCTGGCATGTGTGCGGCCCGGGTTCGATCCTCAGCACCACATACCAACAAAGATGTTGTGTCCGCGGAAAACTAAATATTAAAAAATTCTAAAAAAAAAAAAAAAATAGCAGCCTCTTTTATTTTTCCAACCTTTACCTGTTTTCTCCTCCAAAACAACTAGGTGTATAGCTTACCTAGTGCTGGCCAGTCACATAATCCACCCTTCCAACTCACCTTAATAGTGATTAGCTCAGTAGTGAAAGTGTGATCCAAACTTGGCCAAATTAAAATCAGTTTGGGATTCTTCCTGGAGCTTATTTTTTTTTTTAAAAAAAGGAATCATGGGTGTAGGTTTGCTAAACTAAAGGGCTGTAAGCCCAGGGGTTTGAGGAATCTTATGGTTGGATTTGAAATGTTCCCCACAGGCCAAGTGCTAATGTTGCCAGTGTGTAGCCCTATCTGGAAGTGGTGGAAACTTTGGAAGGTGAGGCCTAGTTGGAGGAAGTAGGTTACCAAGATCCTGCTTGCTCTTTAAAGCTCTTTCTTTCTCTCTCCCTCCCCCTCTCTTCTTGCTTCCCAGCTGCCATAAAGTAAGCAGCTCTGCTTTACCACATACTCCCCACCATGATGTTCGGCCTCACCAAGGGTAGTGAGCAATTGAGCCAAATGACCCTAAATTGAAACCAGGACCCCAAATAAATTTTTCTTCCTTTGTTTTTCTCAGATATTTTCTCATAGCAACAGAAAGCTGACTCATACAAATGGCCTCCCAGTGAATAGAGACAATTCATAAGAGAGAAAAGCTGACAAACAGGAAGACTGAGTACTCCTGGAAAATTTTTGAGTTCCTGAATACAACTCTACCTGACCTTTCTGTACCTACCTGTTTCAGGAGCCAGTGTTTTCCTTTTCACTATTCAAGAGTTGAATTTTCTGTTATTTGTAAATAAGAGTCTTGCCTGAAATAGCAAGTTTTAAAGTAGACGACCCACTGGAAAAAAAACACAGTTAATTATGAGTAAAATTTTTCATTTCTGACTCAAATTTAACTCTTTAGTGTTTTCCTTTTTCTTATTTATTTATTTATTATTTATTTATTTATTTATTTTTGTTGTCATCATTGTTATTAACTGTATATTAGGCATTGCTGTTCTCTCCAGAAAATATTGCATGGCTTCATAATTGTTGATTAATTTTCAGTAACAACAATCTCACTCCCATTTCTGTGTAGTCACATAAGCATATGGGAATCTTTTGGTTACAGGGAATAGTTTGTGAATGGGCACATGACCTTAGTTGGTTGAATCAGAGCAAAAAACAGAACTTTCATTCAATGACTGGGGGAAGAAATTCTCTTTTTCTTTCTGAATGATGTGGTATGCAAATATAAAGCCTGATATTTAGTATCACTTTAATTCTAGGAAAATAGAGAAAAATAATCTCTTATTTGTATGAATGATAATTCGCTTACAAAATGAGAATGTCATTTAACTATGACTTGTTAATTATAGCTTTTTATTATTTCATTACAACTTTAAAAAGCAATTTTACTTGGGATATAAAATTGATCTTAAAAGATAAAATCTTATTTTAATGGCACTACAATCAATGTTAACTACTTCCTTTACTTTTCCTTCTGAGCTTATCTGTGTGTTTCTATAAAGAGTATTTCTGGTGGTCAGCATGGAGTTGGTTCTGCTTTTTATTCAAGCTGATCATATTTGTCTTTTATTTGGATTGTTTAGACATTAATATTTACTATAATTGTTGACAAAATTGGGTTTAAATCTGCTAATCTGCCTTATTTTTTTCTTAATTATCACGTCTACTTCTTCACACACTTGTTTTTTTATTTTCTTGCCTTCTTTTAAATTAGTTGGGTTTTGGTTATTATTATTATTTGGCATTGGGATTGAATTCAGCTGCACTTTACCAATGAGATACCTTCCCAGGCCTTTTATTTTTTTTATTTTGAGACAGAGTCTCACTAAGTAGCTTACGGTGGCTTCAGACTTGCAATCCTATTTTCTCAGCCTCATGAGTCACTAGGATTATAGGTGTGCACCATGCAACCAGCTGATTAATTGGTCTTTTTATGACACCATTGTATATTTCTTTAGCTTTTTGGCTATAATTCCATCATTATGGTGGTGGCTAATTATAACTTCCCTTAAAATAATATAACTTTCCCCCTATAAGAACCTTGACATTTCTGTTTCCTTTGTGCCCTTATCCTCCCTTACTTATGCTACTGTTGTCATACATTTATTTCTACACATGATATATAGTTTTTTTTCACTATGACAATAGAAAACAGTTTTTCTTAGAAATTAAAGGGACATGAAAAAAATGTTGTTAGGGTTTTTTTTTTTTTTTTTTTTTTGATTCCTGGAGCAATTTATTTAGAATAACACAGATCCTCTCCAAAGGAAGTGACACAAAACACTCTAAAATTACAAAGTCAAAATAAATCAATTGTGATTCACTTTTAAAGTTTCTGTGTTATCCTATACCCCACGCTCATGATGAAGTCAAAGGGAATTCCAGCTCCAAGGCCTGCAAGTGACTTTCTCAACTTCATTTCCACCCTCACAGCTTCTCTGTTCCTTCCTTAAACCATTTCTCCTTCACAGAGAATATTCCCTCATTCCTTTTTTTTTGTTTTTTTTAATGTAAACTTTTAAAATTTATATATGACAGCAGAATGCATTACAATTCTTATTACATATATAGAGTACAATTTTTCATATCTCTGGTTGTATCCATAGTACATTCATACCAATTTGTGTCTTCATACATGTACTTTGGATAGTAATGATCATCACATTCCACCATCATTTATAACCCCATGCCCCATCCCTTACCCTTCAATACCTCTGCCCAATTTGCTTTGGAAAATGAAAAAAAATGTTTTTAAATATGCCTGTATATTTGTTTTTCCAGTGCTCTTCATTTCTTTTGAAGATTCAATTTCTCATCCAGTATAATTTTCTGGAAGAATATTTCTTTTAGTGCAGAAGTGCTGATAAATTTTTACAGCAAAAAAATATAATTTTTTTTTTAATTTTTGAAAGATATTTTCTTCGAATATACAATTCTGGTTAATATATCATCTGGATTGCTTTTTTCCCCCTCCCTTATGAGAAGTCTGTGATCATTCTTATCTTTAGTTCCTTTGGCTGCTTTTTAAGATTTTTCTCTTTATCACTTGTTTTCAGCAATTTTATTATAATGTGGCTTCACATGTTTTTTTGTGTGTGTTTATCATGCTTGATATTAGTTGAGTTTTTGGATCTGCGGATTTATAGTTTCATTAAATTTAGTGAAGTTTAGATGATTCTTTTTCTGCAGTGTCTAAACTTCACTAAGACCACCCAGGAAATTTTTCATTTCAAATATTGCCTTTCTCAGCTCAAGAAATTTCATGCTATTTAAAAAAAATATTAGTTATGTATATTACATAATAGTATGTAGTATAACAGTATAATAATCTTTTATATCTTGTATTCCTACTTATTATTATGTTTTTTATTTAAATTCTTTAGCATATTAATATCTGCTTTAAAGTATCCATTAAAATTCACCATCTCTATAATTTCTGAGCATGTTTCTATTGATTAATTACTTGTTGGAATGTTTTATGTCTTGCAACTTTATATTGAGTTCAGGACAGGAAAAGGTTTGTGTGTATGTTTGTGTGTGGGGTTGTTTGTTTTTGGTGCTGGGGATTGAATTTAGGTCCTAAAACATTCTAAGTTTGGGCTCTACTAGTGAGCTACATTCCCTGCCTTATCATCTTTTAAAAAATGAAATTTGTTGGGTAAGTATTTAATTTATTTTGAATCTTTTAAGATTGCTTCTGCAGTTCGGTCAGGGTTTGATCAACAGCAATCTTAACACTAGGACTAAGTTAACCCTACTATTAAGGTGTGATCTTTCTCTATTAAATATTCAGGTAGTTCAAAGAGGACTCTATGCTAGGGCTTGTTGAAAATATAATATCTTTCAGTCCTGTGTGAGTGATGGGAATTTTTCTGTTCTGAGCTCCTAAATCATTGCATGTGCAGCTTGATATTCCACAACAGACTCAGAGGTAACTCTTGCAGGTGTTTGGAGTACTTCTCTGCTCTCTCTCCCTTTCAGTTCTCAGCACTTCAAATGTCAGGTGACTAGGCTTCCCCTAATTCTGGTATCTGTCACCCCTTCTCTGCTTTGTTTAACTCTTTCCTCACCATGTCCTGAAAATGCCCTCAGGTGCAAAGCTGGAAAGATCCCAGGCATCACCTCAATTTTTCTCTGTTCTCAGTCCTACAGTGCTTGTTGTCCAATGTATGAAAACAGTCGTTTCCTTAAATTTTGTCAAGTTTTCCAATGTCTTTATGTTTTAATATGCAGAGGGTAATCAGGTTTGATTGACTCTTTAATGACTAAGGACAGAGTGCACATTAGAGAAAATAGATTTCTCACAGTGTCCAGTGTTGAACCCTGATGCAAAGAAAAGACCACCAACTCCAATTTTAAATCAAATTAAAGCAAGCTTGTATTTGTGTACACAAGGAGAGCTGATCAGCGGCTGTCTCTTCTAACATGGGTTAGAGACCAGCACCCCAGCTTTCCAGGAATGAGGTTTTAGAGCACAAAAAGTTGTGAATGGGAGTGTCTTGAGAGCTTACAGATAACAGGGTTTTGACAAGCATAATACAAAGTTAGATAGTAGGTTAATGACCTACATGGCATGATATTTCAAGGTAGAGAGTAAATTCAGATCCCACATCAGAATTTATGAGGCACCACTAAGGTTTTAGAGAGGGTTGTTATCTGGTCAGGAAAAGCCAGGCATGGGTGAATAGAAGGCATGGACAGAAATTCCAAACAAGTTTAGAAATCACATTAATTTATAATAAAACAGAAATTAACTTTTCATGACTTTGTGATGAGATGGCTTCCAATCTTAAGCTGGAATTAGGCTGGGTTCATCACCCAGACCAAATTCGTGACTGTGGTCAAGTTGTCTTGAACATTTACTATTGAAGTTTCTGTTTCCCGTCCATCCACTGCAGCTGTACTAGCTGAGAACCCAAATTTCAACATGTAGAAGTGCTTTCAGTTTCAGAGTCAGAGATAAAAATTAGGAAAACAAAGAAAGAGAGCTACCTGGTCCCTCAGGCCATTATTTTTGTTGTTGCTGAAGTACCTCATCCTCACTCCAACTGGGCCAAATGCCCAGATTGTGGTGAACTTCACAGCTGACAGGGATTCACTTGTGGCCATTATTTCTTAACCTCGGTAATATAAATTTAATTAATATTCTTTAAACTATTTATGAACACTTATGTACTATATGTTTGAGATATTTCACAATAAAAATTAAGAGTTCTGCTTACAGTAAGGTTGAAACTTTACTAACTATGAAATTCACATTTCGTATTTCAACATTTGTGAGGTGAGCATATTCCCATGGATTCATTGTTACCAGAAAACAATAAGCAAAGCAGACAAATAAACCAAGAAACAAAAAACCTACCTGCCAATGAACTATCAACTCCAAAGACAAGGCATCTAGAGAAAATTATTAATGTTTAAGAGGAACCTGATTAAGCATATTTCACTATTTCAGTACAATTTTAAAATGGTTTTATCAATATGATAAAATGTAGTTTCTACTTTCAGGGAACTACAAGGTGTATGTGTGACAGTGAGGTGGGGAAAGCATAGGTTTAAAGGAATAATTAGAAAATAATAGATGAGTATAGGTGAAAGAGAGCAGATGGATATTTTTGCAGCACAAAGGGAAAGATTTTTACATAAAAGTGGCACATTAACTGACTCCAGTAAAGTAAGCAGAAATTAATTAGGCAAAAGGCATATATGTATGATGTGATGTGGCATAGCACAGTGTGGCAAAGATTTTAATCAGACTTAAAGAAGGGCCCTAAATCAAGAAATGGTATGGTGGGTACAGAAACTGGGGACATTCTGTTGGCTGAAACATAAAGTGGATGTCTTGGAGGACCTGGTAATGAGGCACTGTGTTAGGAAGAGTTTGTATACCATGTTACAAGATTGGGCTTCACCCTGCCATGAAGGAAAGTCAGTAAAGGATTTTAAGGTTTTGTCCCAGTGTTGTGTTTTACATAGAGCAGAATGTGAAGTTAATAGAGAAAAGAACAGCAATTACAAGAGGCAAAAGGTTACTGCAGTAATTAAGAGATGCAGCCTGTCCCTAAATGAAGGATAATGATAGGCAAGGGGGAATAATTGATGGAATAAGGACATTGGTGATATAACACAAGGAACTGAAAGATGTACTTGTCATCCTCAAGACCAGAAGAAAGGAGTATAAATGGTTCATATAAATTATTTAAAAGATAAGAGATTGGCAAGCTAAGAAAGTTTGTGTTTCATGGCTTTATTTTTCTCAATGAAAAGTCATGGGTAAAGAGTTGACAAGATGTGTGAAGATTTAGAATAGTAGTTGAGAGAAAGGAGTCTAAGTGTAAATCAAAGGATTAAGAGGAGAAGCCAAGGATCCCACTCAGGTTTGGAAATATAGCATCCCTAAGACTGGGAGATTTTTCACTAGCCACATACAACTTCTCAAGAATAGGAAAGGGAAGATGATAGATTGGAGCTCTGATTGGAGGTTTTATTGGGCTGTGTAGGGAGGATGGGATATCAGAATTTTTCTGAGTAGCAGCCAAAAATCTTCCTTGAGGTGACCTGAGCCTATATTTTCCCCAGCACTTGTAAGATCAAAAACCAAAAGAAAAGGTCCCCTTTATTTTAAAACTTCTCTCCAATATACCCATAATGGGGGTTGTATTTATCAGTTTCTTTGGAGAAGAACAATGTACAGTCTTATTTAGAGTCATTTGGAATTGAGGTTAAAGACTCACAAAGGGGTGTCTCACTAAAATGTTCAACCAAGAAGAAAGAGATTACAAAAATAAGAAAGACAGGAGCAGAAAGAGATCTCAGAAATCTGACCCCTGCACAGGAAAACTCTTCATTGTCACCCCTAAGAATGTGAGAATAACTTCATGAATACTTGGTGGGAATTAATTTATCATGTAAACTAGACAAGGATGAAATTTCACATATGGATTAGTGCAAGGTATTCATATGTAGTATACACAGATACAGGAACTGAAGGCAGAATGGATCCAGAGGATTTGAGCCCCCAAGTGTGGACATCCATATTGCACACCCAGTTTACCAAGTATCAGGATGATGCCTACTACAGATTTTCAAGGACAAAGATTCAAACCAGTCCCTCTGTGTCTCCTGACTGCCTGGCTATGCCTTATACATGGGAGGCATTCAGTTGATAAACTCTATTCTGAGGCGTTCCTCTCAAGGACATCTTTTATAAGAGGAACTGAAAAGAAAGAGTGACTGGATCTCTGACCTTTCACTGCATCCAAATAAACAACTCAAAGCCCAGCTCAGTACTGTCATTTTCATATAACAAGGGCATGACATTTTCAAACATCAGCGCACTATGATAGCTCATGAAAATTTTCTGAGAAAAACAGAATAACAAGAAACATATATGTTTAGTAACGATTGTACAATTGTGTGGCTGTGCTACAAATAAAGTCACCTTAATAACAACCCCATGCCAAAACCGGCAGTCATCTGCTCCTAACGGTAAATGCTGGCTTTCAGATCTCTTCTGGCTGGTCCAGGATATTGTTTGGAAAGTTTGTCAGATTGGTCACTATTGTGGCTAATATTGGATTAACCAACAGTCATATCAAATCTGTGCTGAGGATGTCAGCGTAGCAGGGCTATTACAACAATCATATAGGAAAATGTATTGGGCTAGGTTTAGATTTCCTTTGATTTGGGTGGAGACTGAAAGAAAGCAGGAGATTGAAAACATGCTTTTGTAGGCAATTATATCTTCAAAAAGTATTCTGTTGCCTCTGTGGATGGATATTGTCAGCAGATATCATGCTATCGAGTCCTAAATGAAGAGGCACCAAACACACATGAGATACTCACTGTGTTAATCATCCATTTGTTGCTGTGACAAAATGCAAGGAATAAACAGCTTAAAAGGAGGAATTTTTTTTTTTTTTTTTTTTTTTTTTTTTTTTTTTTAGCTCAGAGTTTCAGAGGTTTCAGTTCACAGTCGTTTGACTCTATTGATTTGGGCCCATGGGAAGGCAGAATATCACTGTAGAGAGTGGAGAGTGAAGCAAAATTCCTTGACTGGAATGATTAGGAAGGAGATATTAGGGGAAGAACAAGGGTCATGCATGACCTAACTTCTTTTTACTTGACCACAACTCTTTAAAGTTCTGCCACTTCACAGTAGCATGACCCTGGTGACCAATCTTTCAACACATGAGCCTTTGGGGCTTCAGATCCAAAGTATAGCAGTCACCAAGGAGGAAAGGGAGCATGTCCAAGTTTATCTGACAAAGATAAAAGGCAGAATATGTTTCACAACTTCACTTTATTCATGCAGCTACCGAGTATCAAGGAACTCAAACTCTAACTAAAAGCTAACAGCATTTTGACTAATAGAAGTCCTGAGGGGATTGATTTAATGGATAGATAATAATGATTCATAAATTAATTATAATTAGCATATCAATTGTATGTAAATCCATTACTTCTGAAGCACTTGAAGGTGTTGAAGGTGCATAGAAAAAGTAATTTATAATCTACTTTATTTTAAACCTACGGCTTACAAGTAAACTGTACTGTCTTGTGAGCAAAGAATTACTTTGGCAAAGATTAACTTTATTTGAATTCAACTTCTAAATTATCTGAATATTGTGAAGTTAATAAAACATGAATGAATTTTCTATTTCTCCTTCTGATCCTCCTTCTCTCCTTCCTCCTCCTCCTCCTCCTCCTCCTCCTCATCCTCTCTTTCTCTTTTTCTTATCGTATTCTTTCCTCCTCTTCCTTTTTTTTAGGGAAGGAAAGCCAAAAGATGTGCCTATATTTGACATGAATAAATTAAGATCTAAAGACAACTTATAAAATTATAAATCATTAAAAATTTATTTTAAAATATACCATAATTGGTCATTTTGCATTCCAAACCACATATAACATCAGAGAGGCCAGCCCCATATCTTCTATTTTACTGTAGCCATGTGACCAATGGGACAAGGTTTTTCTGTTGCTGCCAAAATCCAACAAATCTCTCTGTATTCATGGAAAATGTGAGAAAGGGATATCTTTGATGAGATATAAATAAGCTCTGTTTCTTTTTAATATCAAAATGGTATAACACATTATATTTATATTATATAAAATTATTATATTATTCATGTGAATCTCAGTGGGAAAATATACTATTGGCCTACAGAAGCTTCCAAATAAATACAGTTCCAAACTAAACTAAATATCTTAGAATTTACTTATCATTTATTCTTATTAATATTAAATAGAAACTATATATTCATTGTACCATCTTTGTACTCTTCTTCTAAGATATCGAGTCTCAGTGGCCAACTGTTTTATAAAATAGTCTTGTAACTTTAGAAAGGTTAAAATCTCAAATGCTTACTTTGAATTTCTACATAAATATCTCACATACCTCACATCCTTCTGCTCCTTAAAGTCTTGCAATAACTCCCTATTACATTATTTAAGATAAGGTTTAAATTCATTACATGGCAAATTCAGATATTTCAAGATAAGATTCATATTCATTCTCCACTCCTTATACTAAAATCCTCAATATTATTATTTTACCGCTTTTACCGGTTCTAAGCACTCTATTCACTTTTGTGGCTTCCTATCTTTGCACATGTGGTTTTCTCTGTTTTTTACCCCCATGCACCTACTGACAATTTAACAGCTGAAGCTTCAGTCACTCAAAAAAGTTGATCAGGTATCCATAACTACTATGAATATATATATATATATATATATGTATGTACGAGTGGAATGATTAGGAAGGAGATGTTGGGGGAAGAACAAGGGTCATGCATGACCTAACTTCTTTTTACTTGGCCACAACTCTAATTTAAAGTTCTACCACTTAGCAGTAGTGGTATATATATCCATATCAAAATTCACAGGTTGGCAACAATCCCCAAATTCATGTGCTCATGGTATTTGGAGTTGGGGCCTTTCAGGTCATGAAGGTGGGGCTCCCATTATTGAGGTTGATGGTTTCATAAGAAGAGAGAGATAGAGCTTGTATCTGGCAAGGAAGGCCCTCGCTAGATGTTGGCTAGATATTGGACTTCCCAGACTCCAGAACTAAAGAAACAAATTTCTTTATAAATTACTCAGAATGTGATACTCTGTTATAATAACAGAAAAAAAAATGGACCAAAATCCTAACTTTCAATTCACATCATGAAAAAATTACATGGAAACTCTCTTTGGGGTTTCTCCTGGATATCCTGATGCTCAACGAATTATAATCATTGATTTACTTGTCTCTCCTCTACATCAGAAGTCAAGTTACTTGAGGTTGAAGACAGTTAAATTTGTTGTTTCATCTTTATGATCCCAGAAAAAACTACCTAAATTTTTTTCATTTGCAGTCTTTACATACTGCTTTTTTAAATTTTCCTTTTCTTTGGCTTAGATGCCACCTTAACAGAATAGCCTTCCCTAATTTCCTTACTGAAAAACAGCATGCAATTCTCACTGTGTTACACTTTTCCTATCTGGACTTGTTATTTTTCCACATAGTAGTTTCTTTGTGTATTCTTAATGGAACTTGAGGTAACATTTGTAGTTATTACTTCTGGGGGGAGGGGTACTGGGGATTGAACTCAGGGGCATTCAACCACTAAGCCATATCCCCTGCTCTATTTATATTTTATTTAGAGACAGGGTCTCACTAAGTTGCTTAGTGCCTCTCTTTTGCTGAGGCTGACTTTTAACTCAAGATCCTCCTGTCTCAGCCTCCCGAGCTGCTGGGATTACAGGTGTGCGCCACTGCACCTGGCACTATTTCTTATAATTAGCAAATGGTTCAATCAAAAATCCCTTCTTCCCCATTGTTATGTTTTGGCTATGAGATATCTCCCAAATGCTCCTGTGTTAATGCAGAAATATTCAGATGTGAAATTATTAGATATGAGAGCTGTGATCTAATCAGTCCATCCTACTTTGAATGAACTGACTGATGGTAACTGTGGGCAGGTGGGGCATAGAGGAGGTGGGTCACTGGGGGACATGCCCTGAAAGGATTCATGTTCCCTGTGGCCCGTTCCCCTTCTCTCTCTGCTTCCTGGCAGCCATGAAGTGAGCAGTGCTCCTCCACCTTGCCCTTCCACCATGATGTCTTTGGCCCAGAGCAAAGGAGTTGGGCCACCATAGATCCTCTGAAACCATCAGCCAAAATAAACTTTTCATCTTTTAACTTGTTCTTGTTGGGTACTTTGGTCACAGCAATGAAAAGCTGACTTACACACGTACCCTGGAACTTATTGCAATTCCTGCTTTATAAAAATGATTAGAATTTCACTTTGATCCATAACACCTGTTTTATCAAACTCACACCTAAACCTAAAAGAACAAAAAAATTAGAGAAAGGCCAGGGATAAAAAATACTAATAACCTTCCAAAGTGAGTGGGACATAATAATGGCTTTAAGGTACCCAAATAGAAATACATAGTACATTTGTGAAGTCCCAAAATACTCAGCATCATAGAGCTATAGCATAATATTTTTAGAAGTTTGTATTAGAAACTAATATAATTGTGGGCTGGGGTTGTGGCTCAGCAGTAGAGCGCTCACGTAGCATGTGTGAGGCCCTGGGTTTGTTTCCCAGCACCAGATAAAAATAAATAAATAAGACAAAGGTATTGTGTCCAACTACAATTAAAAAATGAATATTAAAAAAAGAAACTAATATAATTGTAATGATGGCAAAGCAGAAATGTCATTGTAAGAAGTGTCATATGACTTATTTTTTTTCAATTAATTTAGTGTATGCCATTGGTGCATACAGAAAATTTTATTTTTACCCTCTTTACATTATTGATATAAAACTTTATTTATCCACACAAATTTTAAACATATATAAACCAAGGTTATAATTAAAATAAGATGATTATTGGTCATGACTCTTAGGTTGCAAGTAACAGAAATGACCTGCTTAAGAGAAAGTGGAGGGAAAGAGGAGGGAGAGGGACAGAGACAAAAGAGACAACAGAGAAATTCAAGGAGAAGAATGCCATTGGGCCTTAGGAGAGACTGGGATTATGATCTGGGAACCCATTGTAGGTAGCTAGACAGTACAGTCCCTGTCTCTTCAGTCCCTGCCACTTAGTTTTGTTCTCTTTTTGTATCAGCTTTATCTTTTTACTCCTTCTTTCAACCAAGTGTTCTCCCATAGGCTTCACATGGTGGAAAATGGCTGTCCATTTACTTCTGTGTTAATATGTTACCTTTCTAATCCCCTAAGAAGACCACTGGAGTCTTTTCTCCTCTCTAAACTTGTTAGTAGAAGAAACTGACTGGCACTCTTTGATAAGCTGCCTATTCCTGATGTAATCAGCTATGGCCAAAGGGATTTCTCCCACACAACACAAATAGGGTGGCCAAAAGCCCATCCATGTGAAGAGGGTCAAGGAATTAGGAAAGAGATAAATCATAGAGAAAAAGGATTTTGTTCATGGGATAAACAGATATCCCATAAGTGCCCACATCAAAATACTTCATAACAAATTCTAGAGCAAAAAGGGACCCCTCTCAAAAAAAAAAAAAAAAAAAAAAATCACCAAGTTCAATCCATTCCCAGTGCAGGAATCCCTTCTCTAACAGATGCATTCAGCCTCTGCTTCCACTCTCATAATAGAGATCTGACTAAAGCAGGAGGCAGCTCATTCCAGTGTGAGGCAGCGTTATTGTTAGAAGCTTCATTCTTATGCTGAGCTGAAATTGGCCTCTCTGTAACTTTAATTCATTCTGCTTTGTAGAACAAAAAATAATATGCCTAATTCCTCTTTTTATATGACAGCCCTTTATTTATTTGAAGATAACTAACAGGTTCACTGGTTTTCCCCAAGGTAAATATCTCCAACTCCTTCAAATATTCTTTCTTTGATATGGATGACTTATCTTTCATTATTTTAGTAGTTTGTTTTCAATTGTTTAGAAAAGGTATTCCTACTAAAAATGTATAAAGCAATGAGGAATGACCTTAGCTCATCAGATTCAGTCTTCAGAAGGTATATGATCTAGCAGCCTGGCTACTCATTCATCCTTCCACACATATTTAGGGAACATGTACTGTATGTCAGGCATTTGTGCGAGGCATTTGAAAAATTTCAAGGACTAAATAAACTGTCATTCTAGAGTTTACATTCCATTGGAGGGAGACAGATAAATGCAAAATAAAATTAAATGGTATGTTAGAATATGATATGTGTTTTGAACAAAGAAGAACATGAAAAGAGGGACTGAGCTTGTTGGGGAGGTATCAAAGGGGCGGTATTAATAGTGTTATCTGAGTACATTTTACTGAGAATGGGAGATTTGATCAAAGACTTAAAAATGAAGGAATGATCTGGGTGGAGGCAGGGAATATTTAAGGGAAGACCAAAGAAACATCTTAAGCAAAGGCCCTAAGAGGAGACAGTATATGACATGCTTTAGGAACACTAAAGTAGGTCAGTACTTTGGTGAGGAATGAGTGAAGAGGAGAGTTGTTAAGGACAAGGTCAGAGAGAGGACTGAAGACCAGATGATGTTGAGCTTATAAACTTTATAAGACTCTTAGCTTTTACTCAGAATGAAATCATGTTTCATTTCAGGATTCTGAGCAGAGAAGTGATGTGATCTTATATTTTATAAGGATCTCCCTGGTTTCTGTTAATAGACTGTTTAGATGCAAGATTTCTGTCAGTCTTTCTGTAGGTTTTAGATTTAGGTAAGCTTCTTTTGTGTTTAGTGTAGACACAAGCATTGCTCAGAGCTACATGCATCCATTAAATACCTTTGTGCCCATCCACAAACATAAATTACAAACATAAATTCCATACTTATTGACTCACCTTTGAACCAGTCCCTGGATTCAATGGAGTGCCAAGCTTTGATTGACTTAGGCCTATATTACCAGAAATTATTGTGATAGAAGGCAAAAGATTACATTCATCAGTCCCCTCAGAGAGTGGGGGAAGAGGGTCATACCTACCCAAATCCCATGGCTACTCAACAAGGGAAGAATAGAATGAACATTAAGCTGCCAATCACAATACCCTCCACGATTGTCCCTAGTATTATTATTTTCCTAACTGTTATTCTAACTCAACATAATCAGTGGGCAAAATCTGAATAGAGCTCAGTGGGCCTATGGCATCTTTAAATAAATATTTTAATATCATTGACAAAGTCTAATATTTTAATTGTTTTGGGTCAGTTGCTCATGACTTCTTCACAGGGACTGCAACCAACGCAAGCATTTCCTTTCATGTAGGATATTTTTCTGCTGAAGTTTTTAAACTAAATGATTCTATATATTTATATTCCTTTTTAATAGCATTTTGTCTGCTGATTCTATCTTCTCAGTATGCTATCCATCATTTGCAAAATTTGTTAAGCATATTTTATTGTAAATATTAAATAAGAACAAAATTACATTCCCTTCTGTCTTAAAAGGATATTATATTTCTGTAGTTGAAAATGGATATAGAGGGCTGGGGATGTGGCTCAAGCGGTACCACGCTTGCCTGGCATGCGTGCGGCCCGGGTTCGATCCTCAGCACCACATACCAACAAAGATGTTGTGTCCGCCGAGAACTAAAAAATAAATATTAAAAATTCTCTCTCTCTCTCTCTCTCTCTCTCTCTCTCTCTCTCTCTCTCTCTCTCTCTCTCCTCTCTCACTCTCTCTTTAAAAAAAAAAAGAAAAGAAAATGGATATAGAGGATGACGAGATCATATATTGAAGTGAATCTATTGATGTCCTGAACAGAGGCATCTATTACAAAACAAGAGACAACCAAATCAGAACTATTTCATATCTCATTTCTCAGTTCATCATTGCCATTGCTAAGGATTTTAACTTCTTTGAAGACTCCAATATATTCAAAGACTTTCAAAAGGCTAATGGCTTCCATTTGTTATGTGGTTCCTTTATTTCTAAAGTTGTCAAAGAACTTAGCTTGGAAGAGTTACTCATGCCAGGTATGTGTTTAAACTTATATGGTGACTGAAATTGCAGTATTTTTGTTTACAAATCACATGTCCTTAGTTTTCACTTATATGGCTATTTGCATAAAGCCACAGACATTATGATGTGGATTTTTGTAATATTTTTATTTCACAATGTTTAATATTATGAAGCAAAATGATGTTGTTTCCTTTGTATTAACCTTTTCCCCCCCATCTTTTACTTTTCTGTGTCTCTTTACTTTTCTCATTCTCTCCCCACTATAAGTCTTTATGTATGATCATTCTAAAAAACTGCTGATCTACTCAAAACTATTGTGTTCTCCTCCAAGAATAATCTTCATTATGTGCGAAGTATAGAAAGGACAGCCAGCTATGCTGAGCTTTTTTCAGTAAACATGTAGATAAGCAGTCACAATTGCTGAATACAAAAGAGGCGATGTTTGTGCTAAAAATGTCCTTTGCTCCCTGCCATCTAATCCCATCTCTTTTTTAATGTAAAATTTATTTTTATCAAAGGAAAACATGCACAGTTTAAAAAGTAAAGAATTCTGCAAGATTTATCACGAAATAAAATCCCAGACTACACTTAGTCTATCTCATTCTTTCTCATCCACAAGTCTCATGTCCCAGAAGCAACCACTTTTAATTCTCCTTTGATTCTCAGGCCACTGAATAATAAGTTCATCTGCTATCTTCTCATCTATCAATTATAGACCCTATCTGCTGACTTCCTACTCTGGAAGATAAAAATGTATAACCCCATTTCACATACATATACACACATTCATACTTCCCTTCTATCCTACTAAATGATTCACAATCTTAATTTTATTAATATTTAGTGGTTATATTATTATAAAGATATAGCTTTTAAACAACTGAATCACAGGTATGACTATGATTATGACTATATTTCCAACTACTTTTTATTTGTTCTAGAGCTATTATTTTTTTTTAAATCTAAATATTTTTAATTAGTGCTTTTCCTAAGCTTACCAATAGCCCTATAAACCTCTGCTCAATATATTTAGTGGTTTTTTTTTTTTAATCTGTATGTTCCATGTTTTTCCTGAAGATATCTTTCATGGAGCCCTCTAGCCCCACATTCCACAGGAACACAGGGCCTGCTATATGGTTCTTGGCTTAGGGCTTCTTTTACCAACATCCAATTTCTTTTTCCTCTCCTACATGTTGGATCTCAGATTTTCTTGGATTTGTGATTGATAAACTTTTTTTAAAATTTAAATGTATTCTACCTAGTAATTTTGTTTATAGCATTTCTCCAGCAGATCTTTATGTGGAAAATGACTTAGAAATGAGATTATTCATTACAAAATCATTTGTAAAAAACAAGATTAGAGGCAACCTAAATTTCCATCAATATCATCTAGTTAAACAAATTCTGACTGACTAACTCAGTGGAATATTATGCAGTCATATATTTAAAAATAGGGTAGTTCTAAATACACAGATAAGGAAAAATCTCCAAGATACTTATTTCAAGATTACAAAATATATTGCAGAACAGTGTGCATAGTAGTGACCACTTTTTAATGAAAAGAATAAATATGTTTATGAACTATATAAGTGGTAGAATATCTCCAAAAGGATATGCAGTAAGCTGATAAAATGGATTACTTCTGGAAAAGAAACTCAGTAGTTGGAGGGCAGGAGTACAAAGCATATGCCTTTCCTTTTTATAACAACTTTATTAATATATAATTTATATACTTTAAAATTCACAAATATTATGTGCTTAATTCAATGAATTTGAATATATTTAAGTTACATAACTTCACTAGAATCTAGGTTTGGGTCATTTACATCATCCTATAAAAAAAAATCTTTGTGTAAATTTACTTTTATTTCCACTCCCACTCCAAGTCCTAGGCAATCACTTAATTTACTTTCTGGCTCTACATTTTTACTTTTTCAGGATATTTTGTACACATTTATATTTTTAAAATTTGTTTTTCTCAATTTTGAAATTATACCACCTATTTGAAAATAAAACATTATTTAATTGACCCTGTTATTATTCCCTCTACTCATAAGAAGAAACTGACTCATGAAAAAAGTGATATATTTAGTACTATAAGCAAACAAGAGGCGGGGCTAGGAATTAAATTAGAGCATTATGAACATGATCCCATTTCCTATTTTTACTGCCTCAATATTAGACTTCATTTTGGCTTAGCATAAACTGAAATTTAGATTTAATCATTGTTCACATAAGTGTAAATCTCTGTAAAAGGTCAAAACATTTACCATTCAAATGGGAAAGAACAAATCATTGTGCTGAAAAAAGATATGGGTATGAAAATAATATTGCTTAAGCACTTCACTTTTTATTGCCTTATTTTGTTAGGAATCCATAAACACTAATATAATCTTGTCATCTATTAAAAAAGGTTGGCCATCTGCTAATGTTGAGATTAATAATCTACCCCATGGTTAACTCATAAAATCATACAAATTTAGATTCAAATGGGACTTCAGAAATTTATCTATGACATTTCCCCAGATTTATTCCTCTAGATACCAGCCAATCTAATTACTTTAGGGACATATTTAACCTTTGTGAAAATCTTTATATAGATTTATTTATATGAATATTACTGGCTGTTAAAATCTAAGAAGCAAATTTGTGGCTCATTCCTTCTGCAGTGAATAGTAATAGCAATAACAAAATAATAAGGATGATGATAGCATCCTATATTAAGTAATTACTGTGGCCAGTCATTGAGCTTTGGGAGGTGCTTTACATACATTAAGTCATGTAGACCTTGAAACCATCTAGGATAAAGAACTTATTTTTAACCCCATTTTCAGTAAGGATACCTGTTCCTATGGAGGTTAAAGAAGATGCCTAATGTGACATAGCCACTAAATGAAAGATCTCAAATGTGAATCCAGGATTTAATTAACAAGTTTTTGTAGTGCCCCTATCCACAGGGAATGTGTTCCAAGACCCTCAGTAAATGTCTGAAACTGTAGGTGGTACCAACCTCTCTATGTGTTGTTTCTCCTGGTACACCCATACCTATATTAAAATTTAGCCTACATATTAGGCACAATAAGAGATTAACAGCAATATTTTTAAAAGAACAATGGTAACAACATACTATAATGAAAGTTATATAAATGTTGTATCTCTCTCAAAATACTTCAACTATACTTTTATCTTTTTTATTCAAAGAAGCACTTTTTGACTTCCCTTTGGCATCTGAATTGCCAGCATTACTACTCTTGGATTTGGGGGCCATTATTGAATAAAACAAGTATTACTCAAATACAAAAGAACTGAGATTACATGATGATCAAATTGATTAGAGAGACAATTGCTAAGTGATTGGTGGAGGGTAGAATGTATAACTTATATACATTGGACAAAGAGATGATTCACATCCTAGGTGAGATAGAGGCGTGGTAAAGATTTCATCATCCCTTACTCGGAATGGGCACAATTTAAAACTTATAAATTGTTTATTTCTAAATTTTCCATTTAAAATTTCAAGATGTTTGTTAACCATCAAAACTGAAACCTTGGATAAGAGAGGGAAGGGATAATACTGCTGTATATTGCTGCATTCGCCTCATTCCTGACTCATGTTTGTTTTGTCTTAATTCTTAGTTCATTTTTTTAACCTAGTACTTTATGTTAGCTCAACTTGTAAACTACCTTAAATCCTTTCTAGAAAACGTTTGCTTAAATAATTAAGCCTATTGACTATTGTTTATTTGCCATCTTGTACTTTATTAGGAAGAAAAAGAAATTCAGTACCCCCTCATGGAAGAGTTTGTCTTGCCAATATAAAGCAAGAACAAATTAATCAATATTGATTGAGCCAATGTGGGGAACTTAGAGAACTAATGTGATAGGTCTTGTCCCTTGGGAGCATATGTATTTAATTGTTAAGTGAAAATGCATGTATAAAATCACAAATGTATGAAAAGTGATTATGAATCGCACTGATAATAGGTCCTTAATCATAAGTCAATGATTAAGAAGAAGAGGAGAAGATTGAAGAAATTAAATTTTAAGAAATTAAGAAATTAATTAAATAATACATTCTAATAAATTAAAAATAATTCTAATAAATAAGATTAATTTCTAAGGAATTAAATTTTATTTTGTTTAGAAATGAAAATTCCTTAATGAAATCAAGACTATTTAAACATTTGAGTATTCTGAAGAGTTCTATGACAATAATTTTGTTTCTGTTTTGAAGCAGAGTCTAAGTTGCCTAGGCTGGTTTGGAACTCCTGGGCTTGAGTGATCTTCCTGCTCAAACTCTCTGGTAGGTGAGACTACAGGCATGAACTGCGCCATGACCAGTTCATGGTATTTGGATAAGATGCTCTATAAGGTTCTGTCCTATTTAAATAGTAATAGTAATATTATTATTATTATTACTAAGTAGTAATAAAAATAATACAGAAATTACCATTTACTTAATATAGTGAATGAAATTCCAGTTAGTAAATGACATGGAGTTTTCTTGAAGGAGATGTGGGAAAACCTAGAGTGAGTATTTACAGTAATATCTGTTATTCCCCAAGATGGTTGGTGTGTGTTGGGAGTTGGGGTGAATGGTGAGAGAAGACGGCTGGCAAAGGAGTCACCATTGACCAAATTTTCCAAATATGGGTGCCTTTTCAAACTCTGTTGGTTGTCTGATAAGAGTATGTTAAATGAAATTGCCCACTGTGCCTTTTACAATTAAAATTTGAGACCATCCTGCAAATCTGGAGGCTGAAGCAGGAAGACTGCAAGGTCCAAGCCAACCAAGGCAACTTAGCAAGGGCTAAGTCGTTAAAAAAAGCTAGGGAAGTAGCACAGTGGTAAAGTTGCCCTGGATTCAGTCACTAGTAGTTGTGTGTAATACGTATGTTGTATATACCATACATAATAAGTATGTATAATTAATAATCATTAAGATTGAGTCTGTGAGATACCTGGAAAACAATGTTTTTATCCTCTCTACCCAAAAGTGAATGAAGACTCATTTGTCCCTACTTACATTTCTACTTTCCCGTTTACACCCCCAAACGTTAGACCCTAACCATGGGTGGCATTTTTATACAAACACCAAGACTTGGCTCAACCTGTGTTTTCTACTCAGGACACTGTGATCATTTTCCACAGGTGCACGCTAATTATCAACTGAAATGAGAATCACTTGATGTGATTGATGCCAGTTTTGCAAGTAACAGCTTCTAATGAGTTACTTGCTTTCGAAGTATTGCTTTTACTAAACAATGGTCTTGGTTCAGTGGAGTGAATTTTTGTTTCAAAGGATGAAGAGAGTCTGTAAATAAAAGATGGCATAGGAGGCAAGCAATAACATATTTTCCCGTTGGCCCGCAAAGGTGGAGGGTAGCCCAGATGGAACTGGGATCAGAGGAAACACTGGAGGTAGTCCTGCAGCCCAGGGCCATCCTAGGGCAGATGGTATCGAGGGCCGGGAGGTGGCCGGTTCATACCGCCCAGGGAAGAAGCCTAGACGCTAAGCCCCGCAGCAGCAGCAGCAGCAGCAGGCCAGGTCCCGGTGGGCGGAGGGAGCCCGGCGCGCGGCGTCGCGAAGGAGGCGACGGCTGCGGCGCCCCCTCCCCCTTGTCCCCGCGCCGGGCCGCTCGTCTCCAGCGGCGGGGCGCCGGCGCGCTCGGCTCTTTCCGCCGCTGCCGCTGCCGCGCGCTGCCCGGTGCGCTCCGGCACCTTCGGCAATTTCCGTCGGGCTCTGGCCGCCATTTTCTCGCCGCTTGTGTGGCTCGCTGGCTGCGTGGCTCGGTTCTTGTGAGCGAAGCTTTGTCCGGTTCGGCAATGGACGGGTATGTAATGGGGTCGGTGAAAAGATGTGTGCGAGAGAGGAGTTGGACCGTCCTTCGGCCGGTGTCCGGGGTCGGGGAGAAACCCTCGGGCGGCCCCTCCCAGGGCTGGGCTGCCGTTACCCAACCCCCGCCCCATCGCACACACCCCTCCCCTTGCTTTCCCCGGCGGGCTCTGGTCGAGAAAATGGGAAGAAAGCGGGCTCGGAGGCAGGGGAAGCATTGGGGCGACGGCGGGGGGGCGGCCCCGGGGAGGGGGGCGGGCACCGGAGTGGCGGCGGGGGATGGGGAGGGAACCCCGGGACGTCGCACCCGCCCCTGCCCCCTCTAGGAGCCATTTCGATCGGTACCCCGAGACCCGAGCCGTAGGCTAGGGGTTCCGGTAGGAGCCAACGGCGTGGGCAGAGACGGGTCCGTGGTGCGGGATTCATGGGGATTCGAGAGCCACTCGCCGTGGACCTGGCCATCCCCGGCCTCCCCGGCCTCGCCCGCCCTGGCCGGGAGAGATGCCGGTGGCGGGAGCTCCGGGGAAAGCCGAGTGGGAGCCGCTGGGGAAGGGGGGAGGGCGTGCGGCGGAGGGGGAGGGCAGATGTCATACTCCTTTGTTTTCATCCGAGTCTGGGAGCGGGGGCTGGAGGCATTTAAAAAAATGCCTTTTTGTGGGGCCTAAGAACATTCAAGGCTTGGCAAAAGGGCCTAGAAATTAAATCATGCAAAAAAAAAAAAAAAAAACCCGAAGTGTTTGAGGTCGACATCAGTCACATGGGCAAAGGCCAACAGCCATGGCAGAGACAAGAGCAGGTAGTCAACATTGGGCCACCTTTTTAGCTACTTTGGCTAGTTTCCGGAAAAAACAGAAACTACCAAAAGCTAGAACCACGCTGCATCTTTGAGAGCCTAAGAGTGAAGATAGAATGGTGAGAGGTGAGAAACGGGCGGGCTTTGGGAAATGATATGGACTAATAAGGCTCCACATCTGAAATGACTCAGTTTAATTCATTGTTAAAAGGGGGGGCACAGTTTAGGGCAAAAATATAGCAGTCCACAGCCCCTTTGGCTCTGGAAAACCAGTGTCAATTAGCAGGTACATTTATTAAAATCAGTGACACTGTCTGAAGAGTCAAAAGTAAAAATCTTAATTTATTTTGGTTAAGTGTAGGTGTCTATAGAGTTTCATGTTTTTAAAGATACTAAATGAAAATCATGAGAGCTAACAGGCCCTAGAGCTTAAATCATCCAAGAAGTTATTTTAAAGATGATTTTCCAGATCAAACAGATGCAAAGACCACAGTATTCGCCCCCCTCTCCCCCAATCACCATGGGAAATTGATGGCAAAACTTGTGCTGGAATTCATGTTTTACAATTCCCAGATTCTACCTAGTATACTGAAAAGTTTTAAGTGTTAAATTATTAATGTACGACTGGCATTATAGTGGATTTTTTTGGATTTTTTTCTTTGCTATTAAAAGTGTTGTTAAAAAATACCTTATGTTTACTGAAGTGTCTTATGTTTGAAAATTATTTGTAGATAACAGTTTAATAATATTATAAAGAAGTTTCATTGACCATCAGTCTATTCGTTTTCCATCTATATTATAAGTGTCTTGAGGAATTATGAATGATGAATTACTCTGAAAAGTTTGAGAGTCAAATGATGATCATTAGAAGAATAACAAGAAGTTGAAATTATTTATTTTTTTCTTACAGAATTGTCACTGAGGTTGCTGTTGGTGTGAAGGTAGGAGAAGATTGTTTGAAACTAACTTGAAAAATAGAGGATTTTTGGATCTACTATTATTGCAATTAATGGAGAATTTAATTTAGTTTTGAAAACTAAGACACAGCTAAAAAAAACGCAAGCGTAAAATTAATTTGTAAAGTCAGATTGTATGAATAATCAACCACCATAAAGTTGGTTAATCTTAATAAATAACCATATGCATTTCTTGAACTGGAAGTTTGTAAGAATACAAACTTTCTTTTGTCTTATGAAAATATTTTTTATCAGTAGTAAGACACACTAGAAATGAGTTGTCTTGACCCTTAAAAAGAAAGTTTTTAGGCAGTTAGCTTTAAATTTGAGTCACATTTAAATTTGTCTATTAAAGGAAATTGACCTTCCTCACTTTTTGGCTAAAAATAATACTCATCTTTTGTGCTTTGGTACTAATGGTTAGGTCTTTTTATTCTTTCAGTAACTAGACTTTCAAATGTCTTGGTGTTTTTGTTTTTGTTTCTAAACCTGTTAGGGCATGATTCTTGTCTTTTATTTATTTATTTATTTTTCCTTTGGTCTTAGGGATTGAACCCAGGGCCTTGTACACACTAGTGTTCTTACTACTGCGATGTTCCCCTAGCCTAATCCTTGTTTTTTAACTTTATTTTCCCAAGCCTGGCACAATAATGAGATTCCCCCTACCTCTTCAACCACTACCCTTGCCAGTGTGAGTAGTCTTGGGAATGCTGTTTAGTCCTTTGAAACTGACTGTTTATTATGTTTTTTGGAATTCTTAGAATTGCATCCACAACAGTGTGATCTTTTTTTTTTTTTTTTTTGTAGTTGTAAATGGACAGCATGTCTTTAATTTATTTATTTTTATGTGGTGCTGAAGATCAAACCCAGTGCCTCACATGTGCTAGGCAACTTTTAACTCTGCCACTGAGCTATAGCCCCAGTCCAGTGTGATAATTCTTTAGAATATTTTTGCAGATGTTGCTCTTGTTTTTTAGTGAACTAGATATTTGTCCATGCCTTAATATTTAGGCTTATTTCTTGAGTTCATATTATATAGATTGGGGGAGAAATAATGAACTTGCATATTTAATTTGGATAATGATTTTTCAAAATTGAAAGTTATGGGATTTAAAATAGGGAATAACTCAAAGAGTTCAAAATGTAGTTGTTGGAGTTAATATTCAACTAAATTTCTAATGTGAATTTTGTAAAATAATAAATGACACAATTTTTTTTGTAAAAAAAAAAAATTAATACAAATATGAGTTTTTCATCATTAGTGAAAGAGAAAAGAAAATTATAGACAAGACCTAGAATGAAAAGGAAGAAAAAAGTGATATTTGGAATAGGATGTCCATATATGATGTATTGGTTATGTCAGTTTTTTATATTAGTGATTTGAGGAGGAAACATTACAAAATGATATAAAAATAGTTACTAACAATTAAAACAGTTTTATATAAAAGTTGGAATAACTAAAGTTAGTTTTCTAGGACTATGGTTAAAAGACTTTTTGCTTTGATGTCAGACTGTACAATTAGGTTTCTTTAAAAAAAGTTATTTTAAAAAATTTTTTGGTAGTTGTAGATGGACAACATGCCTTTGTTATTTATTTTTATGTGGTGCTAAGGATTGAACCTAGTGCCTCATGGGTGTGAGGCAAGCACTCTGCTACTGAGCTATAGTTCCAGCCCTAAAAAAGTTATTTTTAAAGAAAGTAACACATGCTTATTTTTTAAAAATGTAAAGTGAAACATTTCTTCCTGATTGAGTTCTTTTTTTTTCGTTAGGTAATTATTTTTTTTCCTGAAATTATTGATTTATATATTACTATGGCTATCTTTGTATACACAGATGGATTAAAAGTAGTACATGTTTTGGTCCACATCTTGCCTTTAAAAAAAATAACTTTATTGAGATGTAATTTAACATAAACCAACCCGTATCTACAGTGTATAACGCTTTCACATGTATATGTCAAATCAGCAAGATAGTATCTATTGCTTTGAGAAATATCTTGCCCAGAAATACCATCTTGCACCTTTGTAATCCTCCCTTCTTCTTTTCTTCACCCAAGTAGCCACTATTTTGCTGTCACTATAGTTTGCAGTTTTTAGACTTAAATAAATGGAATCATGCAATATGTATCTTTTTTTTTTTATGTGTGTGACTATTCCACACATCATAAATAATTTGAGATTTACTTGTGTATCAGTAGTCCATTTTTTTTCTGTTGCTTAGTGGCATCCAGTATGGCTATATGGCAGTTTATTTATTTAACTTTTTTTTTTGTTTTTTGGCAGTACTTGGGCTTGAACCCAGGGATGCTCTACTACTAAGCGACATCACCTACATCTCTACCCCTTTTTATTTTGGGATAGGTTCTTGCTTAGTTGTCCAGTCTGGCCTCAAACTGGGGACCCTTCTACCTCAGCCTGCTGTGTGGCTAGGATTGCAGGCATGCACCTCTGCTATTGATTAATTTCTGAGTGGACATTTGTGTTTCAAGTTTGGGGCTACTATAAATAAAGTTGTAAGCTTTCCTGTATGTCTTTGTGTGACTATATGCTCCCCCCCCCCCCCCAATTGGCGCCCATAATCAAAATGGATAGATCATATGATAGGCATATCTTTAAGAAAATGCATACTGTTTTCCATGGTGGTTGTACCATTTTATAGTGCCATCTGTAGGGTATGAGATTTCCAGTTTCTCTATATCTTTTCCAATGCTTGTTATTATCTGTATTTTTTGATCATAGATATTCTAATGTCTACGAAGTGATAGTTACAGTTTAGTTTGTATTCCATATATGATGTTGAACATCTTTTTGTCAGCTATTATGATCTTCTGTGAAGTGTCTGTTTAAATCTTTTGCCCAACTTTTAAAATTTTGATTATTTATTTTATGAGTTTTGAGAAGCCTTTATTCTAGATGAAAGTCCTTTATCAATTAATATGGTTCACAAACATTTTCTGCTACTTTTCATTCTCTAAACGTATTTTGAAGTGCAGCAGTTACTAACTGACAAACTCCATTCAGTTTACTAGTTTATTCTTTTATGAACAATGCTTTTTTGCTGTCATGAATCAGTCATCTTTTTTCTTTTTTTGTACTGTAGATTGAATCCGGAGGACACTTAACCACTGAGCCATTTCACAGCTCTTTATTTTTTATTTTGAGATAGGGTCTTGTTAAGTTGCTTAGGACCTCACTAAGTTGTTGAGGCTTACTTTGTACTTGGAGGATCCTCCTTCCTCAGCCTCCCAAGCCACTGGGATTACGAGTGTGCACTATTTTGTCCATCTATCAGTCAAATCTTTACCTAACTTAAAAAAATACTTTATTTACTAATGGATATTTGATATTTTGATTTAAAACTGATAATTTGAGTTAATTTTTTGAATATAGTACAAAGTATGGGTCAAGTTTTTGGATTTGGATGTGCACATCCAGTTTTTCTGTTGCAAGTTGTTGAAAAGACTTTTTTTCTCCATTGAATTGGCTTTGTAGCTTTGTCAAAAATCAATTATCTATGTATGTGTGATTCTATTTCTGTACTCTGCTCTTTTCCATTGACCCATTTTTGTCTATCCAGATGCCAAAAACGTTGTCTTAATCGCTAGCTATGTATTGAGACTTGAAATCGGGTAGTCTTGGTCCTCCAACTTTGTTCTTTTTGAAAGTTGTTTTGGCTCTTCTGGATCACAGAAAATATGCTGAGATTTTACTGAATTTGAGTTGAATTTGTAGAGCAGTTCAGAGAAAATTGACATCTTAAGGTTTCATCCTTTGTACCCTCTTTGTTTACATAATATTTATAATTCAGTATTGTTTTTAGTTTTGAGTTTGCAGAATTTCTACATCTTTTGTTAGAGTCATCCTTAAATATTTCATATCTTTTGATGTTATTATAAATGATGTTTTTAAAAATGCAACTTCCAGGTGTTTGGTGCTAGTGTTTAGATACACAAATGATTTTTGCATGATGCTCTTGTATCCAACACCTTGCTAAACTAATATCATTGATCTGATAGATTAAAAAAATTTTTTTTTAGTTGAGGATGGACACAGTACCTTTGTTTTACTTATTTATCTTTATGTGGTGCTGAGAAGCACTCTACCTCTGAGCCACAACCCTAGTCTTTTATGTACATTTTGTTGGATGTTCTGTATAGACTATTTACTTCCAATTGTTGGTAGACAGTTTTCTCCCTTTCCTATCTGGGTGTTTTCCTGCCTCCTTTTCCCCTTATGACGCCTAGTATAGTGTTCACAAAAAGCAATGAGAGTGGACATTTACTCACTTTACCTTGTTCATCATATTAGGGTGAATGCTCCACTATGTATTCTTTCTTTCTTATCTTCCTTAACCATGACTGTGAAATGTGCAAACAGTTAAGGAAGGAATAATACCATTTTTAGTAATGTGAAAGTGAAGCTACATGGGCTTCTTTGTTGGGGAATTTTAAAATTATGTATTCAAGGTTCTTCAGGTTCTAGTTTTTCTTGGGTGAGCTTTGGTAAATTGTGTACATAATTAGTCCATTTCCTCTAAGTTGCTGAATGATTATTTGCATAGAGTTGTTTATTATTTTGTATAGAATTGTATATATGATTGGATGCCTTTTGAATCTGTAGTGATATCAACATTCTCATTCCTATTAGTGATTATTTATAGGCTTTTTTCCTCCCTTATCAGTCTTTATAGAAGTTTATTGGTTTTTATTAATCTTCTCCAAAAGATCAGCTGTTGGTTTCATTGAGGATTTTTTGTTGTTGTTGTTTCCTATTTTATTGATTTCTGTTTCTACTTTTTGTTTTATGTTTTTGCTGTTTTTTCTACTTAATTTTAACTTTGAAGCTAATGTCGTTGACATGATGTCTTTCTAATGTTGGGGTTCAGTGCTGTATACTTTTAGATAGTGCTTTCATAGCATTCCTCAAATTTTGATATGTATATATTTTTCATTCATTTCAATTTTCTAAGAATTTAAAAAATTTCTTTGCTTTATGGCTACTTAGTATAATCAAATGTTGACCTTTTTAGAGAAAGATTTTTAAGTATGGTGAAATTTGTAGCAGTTCTTTTAATAAGTTGACTAAATCAAGATGTTGTAATTGGATAACTAATGAAGTGTACCTATTTCTTAAAATAAGTTGGGTTTTTACTAGTATTTTGAAAGCACTGATTTTAAATTGCTCAACTTGCAATTTAAGTTGTAGAATTGGTTTGCTTAGATACTTGCAGCTAAATAATACTGAATAATAATAATATTAAATAATATTTAACATGATTTTTTAATAATAGTTGAATATGACTGCTTTTTTATAATAGATATCGTTTTCAAAACTTTGTTGTTTTTTTTAGATTTAGATTTTTCTTAAAATGCTTTTCTTAAATGCTCCATAATTCGTGCTAATTATTTTTATTAAAATTTCAGTATATGAATATTAGTAATGTGTCTACTAAATGACAACACTGTGTTAGTAACTAGTTCATTAAAAAAAATTGGAGCTAGAATATATGTTCCTTGAGGGCAGAGACCTTAAGTTTATTGTTCCTCCATTATTTATTGTGCTATTTGAATAGTTTATTCTATTTAATGACTCTAGAAGTGTCTGGACTTCAATATGAATATAATCTGTGAGCCATTTATCAATAGGAAGGTAAATACTAATTGTGTTGCACTATATTCCTTTCATTGGAGATCCAAAAGAGACTCACTCTTTTAGGAGAACCTCCTCTAGTTGGAGAGATAAATACCCAGGGTTTTAAGTAAGTGCCCTATAGCCACAGTAAGAGAGATTACTTTTGGTTGAGAGTATTAGAGGAGGTTTCATTTATTAGGCTAAGACCTGTACCTTGTAGATAGGTTGAAATAGGGAGTAGAGATCAAAACATGTTGTGCCTGTAGGCTGTCATAAATTTACAGCCATTGAATAGTGAGTTGAATAATTTGCCTTTGTTTTCTTTTGGGGGGATGAATAGTAACACTTTAAAAATATGGAAAAAAGAATACTGATCAACTTTTTTTTTTTTTTTTTTTTTTTTTTTGCACAAAATCATGCTTAGTATAAATAAGGTGAAGCAGAAATACAAAAAATGTTCTTGGGAATAAACATTGCACATTTAACATCAGATACCAAGTTTTATAGTGTCAAAACGCACTACCACTTATAAAGTAGTATTATCAAAAAAACAAAACAAAAAACGAAGAGTGTGATCAAGTCTTTAGATCCAACTGAATTTACTGGGAGACTATGTTAAACTACATCATCAGAATACTCTCTGTGAGCAAATCTGTAAAATCGAAAACCAGTTCTTTGCAACAAATAAAAAATAATGGAAAAATGGGGGAAGAGTGGAGAAAGAACTTGTAAGTTGAAAGGTATTGAAGAAACAAAATTGACCAGTCCAGCATTTTGCATTAGATTCTAATCCTCTCCCCAACTAAAAGACCCTGTAAAAAATACTATGACTTTTATAAGAAGTAAGAAATTTTTACACATATTTGATATTTGATAATAGTAAATAATTATTAAGATTTTTGGTTGTATAATAGTATTATAGAAAGAGTTCTTATCTTTTAAGGATATCCACTGAAATATGAAACAATATGGATATCTGGAATTTGTCACAGTAACAGGAAGAGAAAATTTATGGGTGACTGTTAGAACTGATTGATAGATGCAAAATGGTTTGATATTATTGTATCTAAATTTTGCTACAATAGTTATACAAAAAAGAATAGCTGCTCAAAAATATCTTGTGATAACTAGTGATACTTAACTGCTTTAAAGTAAAAATATTACTTAACCACCTTATTTCCTAATGTAGTATGTCTAAAACTAAATTAAGAATGCTATTACAGTTTAGCTATACAAATAGACCAACAGTTTTGTTCACTTTAAATTGATCTTGAACTCTTTATGTTCTTGTTAAAAATGAATTAAAAGAATAATCTATTGATAGTTTTGGCAATAAATTTTGACTTTGAGAGTCTTTTATTTTTTTAAATTTCATTATAAAAGCTGTAATATGTTTCAAAAATAGAGGGAATGTTGTATTACACTTCTTTTTCTTTTTTGTTGGAGAGAATGTTAAAGCATATCTCAGATCATTTCTTATCATCCCCAGATACTGAGTACATATCTTCCAGATATACTCTCTCTCTTAATGGTGACATTGATGCCAATACAATACCTGGTAAAATGTAGAATAATTTCTTTAATATCATCTAATCGCCAACAGTATTCAAAAATACATTTTCTCCCTTTCATATCAGGAACCAAGGAAAGTTAATATGTTCATTTTGTTAATGTCGAAAATCTCTTAGTCAGTAAATGACTTTACCTTACCCCTCCTCTTTTCTTGCTTATTTATTTATTTATTTATTTATTTATTTGTTATTGTTGTTAGAGAAATTGGGTCATCTAGACAATTTCAATTTTCTGAATTTTTCTGATTATACCTTGTTTCATGTCACATGTTCTTCATATCCTTTGCATTTTCTGTAAATTTATAGTTAGATGAACCTTGGTCAGATACAGGTTTAATTTTTAGCAGGAATATTTTGTAGATGTGCTTTATGTAATTCCTGTTGTATTACTGCAAGAGGAACAGAACAGAATGTCTGGTTATCTTTGTGACGTTGACATTCATCAGTAGGTTGAGTTTCTGTAAGCTTGAGGCATCCAATGTAGAGTGTTCTCATTATCCTTTTATTTTTTATTTTAAGACAGAGCCTCAGGAAGTTGCTTAGGACCTAAGTTGCTGAGACTGGCCCCAAACTTTGAATCCTGCCTTAGCCTGCAAGCCACTTCACCTGTCAAAAATGATGAAATTCTTTTCTCTCCAAATACTAGATAGAATTCTGCCATTAAAAACTTTGTCCATGAAATAGTTGGTCACATTGAAGTACCCTTTTTATAAGAAAAGCAGGATAGATTTTGACTTAAAAAATATTTTTCCTGATGAGTTTGTACTCTTTTAACATGTAAAATTTCCCACTCTTTTGCAGTCATCATTCCTTAAAATACTTAAATTATTTCATTTTGAGCCAGGTAGAGCTTATAATACCAATTATTTTGATACTTGCTTGAAGTAGCATTTCTTCTGATCTTTAATCAGTCACTGATTTCTTTAAAAAATCCTGGTTCCTATGAATGGAAGATGATCCTTAGAAACCACAATACTGTGCCTGCCAGGGTGTGAATTGCTTTTAGATGTTAATGCTTAGGGCCCTTTCAGTGGACAAAGACAGCATTTTTTTTTTTTTCCCTTTCTGAGCAACATCAGTATTGCATTAACATTATTGAATGTAATTTTTTGTAATCATTTTTGTCTTTTTGAGTATATTCCACAGAGAATGTATAGTACAATCATAGAATGGTAAAGTTTATTGAAATAATTCTCTTTGTGGTTTTACCACCAGTTGGTTTTAATTTTTAGGAATTTTTTCCCCACTTTTAACTGAATTTCCAAAATCAAAACTAGTATTACTTACATTGAGAGTCTAGCCAAACACTCTTATCTAATCTGCTTTGTTTTTTCTCTCCACTTTTAGGTATTTGTTTCTATCAGTTTTTCGTTTATCACTTTTTTGATACTGTAAACAAATGTGAACTTTCTCCTACCTTCTTTATGCAGTAGATAAAAGGTAGCATAGTATACAATGTTTTATATTTTGACTTTTAAACTTAATGGTAAATACATCCTGGAGATCACTCCATGTTATATGTGGAAAAAATTTTTTTTCTTTAGATTGTTTTATAGCTTTGTAGACTAATAGATATTTGGGTGTTTTCCTCCAGTCTTTTAGTATTACAGATTATGTTATAGTGAATAGCTTCATGTATATATACTTTTCCAGTATATTAAAAAAAAAAAAAAAGAGCCAGAATGTTTTTTCAGAATAGCTCCTAGATGTGAAATTGCTGGGTCAGTGTGTAAATACAAATGTAATATTGCTAGATATTGCTGAATTACTTTTAGTGTAGAGTTGTATTTTGTTATACGAAAAGTATGAGTGGCTGTTTCCCATAACTTGCCCAACAGAGTATATAGTCAAAAGTTGCGAGTTTTTCCATTCTAATAGGTGAAATGGCACCTAAATCTAGTATTAATTTGGATTTGTCTTACTGTAAGCAGGATTTTCAATCTAAGCATAATTTCTACTTCCTATACTGAGAACTTGTCTTATTTCTGTTAACCCCTTTTCTGTAATTGATTTTGCTATTTCTGTTTCAGGTTTTATAATTCTGAATTTGAAGTTTAGATTCCCTTTTTTATCCAGTTATTAAAAAAAACTTATTTCAAAATTTAATTTGATTAAACTTGCTGTATTTGACCCAATATGATGGATTTTACTGAGGTATTCGTTATATATGATCTGCTTTTGTGATTTTTATAGACATTTAAATAAAATGAGTTACCAAAATATACTGCAATATGTGATTTTAAAGACTGGCATAGCAATATTAGTAGAGTATTAGCTGGGCATGATGGTACTCGCCTGTAATCCCAGCAGCTCAGGAGACTGAGGCAGGAGGATCCCAAATTCAAAGCTAGCTTCAGCAATTTAGCAAGACCCTCAAGCAATTTAGTGTGATTCTGTCTGGGGTTTGGCTCCATGGTTAAGTGCCCCTGGGTTCATCCACCTCCCCCCCAAAATAATATATGTATGTGTATGTATTAGTAAAATGTTGTTCAGCTGTTGAGAGAATAAAGCAGATTTTCATGTGCTGATTTTTTTTTTGTTTTAAAAGAGAACAATGCTAGTCAGCTTGTGTGATGTGATCTGTTTTTGATTTCTTTTTGTCTGAATTTTTTAGAGAAAGAATTATAGAAAATTTACAGATAGTTGATTTTGAAGTAGGGGAAAACTTTCACTTGATATTTTCTATTTTTAAAAAATTTGAAATTCCTAAGTTAAAAAGTTTGAAAATTTAAAAAAGAATTTTTGTTTTTAACGTCAACAGAGTTATCTGACCAGAAAGATCATGGTCCATGTTTTCTTCCTGTGTATGTCTATATTTTAAAAATGCAGTGTATGTATTTTTAAAAGCTTTACTTGGTATTGGAGAGATGGCCAAAATATGAGACAAAATTTTTTAATGAGTTTTTTAGGTCTCATATCTTGGTCAGTGAAGATTAGAAAGAGAAAGCACATTTAGGGGTGGCTTTACTTGTGGGAGATGTCATGTAGTCTTCCCTGGTTCAGTAAATATTAAGTCATTTTTATATACTTAGTGTCTTAAGTTTATTACCCTTATTCTCACTGTTTTTGTTTACATTGCTTATAAAATAATTTGTATGTTATATTAATCTTCCATTCTGATTGTAGTTTAATTAAATTCTTCCACTATTTATATCTGATAGTGAGGCCTTCATACTTATTAAATTTTGATAAATGTGAGTAATATAACACACATGTGATGTTTTACTTGAGGGTCTTATTTAAACGTTTTGATTGTTTGTTACTCTTTCTTGCTTAGATTTCTTATTGTTTATATTTTCTTTCATCGAAGTGTCCCATTTCGGGTGATAAAATATATTGTCACCCTGTTCTAATTTGTTATTTTCCCCTAGAATCTTTTATTATTCAAGATTTATTTATGAGAATATTATTAACAACATGAATATGCCACTTAAAAAAAAAACAGCTTGAATGTTACCAGTATTGTTATACATATCCATGTGCTCCTTTTTTTATCCCCCTCCTTACCATGACACAGATATGTACTACTGCAAATTTTTTTCTTTCTCTTTCCATTATGGCGTGTGTGTGTGTGTGTGTGTGTGTGTGTGTGTGAGAGAGAGAGAGAGAGAGAGAGAGAGAGAGAGAGAGAGAAATACGCTTCAGCTCTCCCAATCCATGAGAGAGAGAGAGAGAGAGAGAGAGAGAGAGAGAGAGAAAGAAAGAAAGAAAAGAAAAGAAAAGAAAAGAAAAGAAAAGAAAAGAAAAGAAAAGAAAAGAAAGATGCTTCAGCTCTCCTAATCCATGGGTTCTGCATCCAGTCAACCTCAGAATGAAACTATTTGTGAAAACAATTGCTTCTGTACTATGGGCAGACTTCCTTTTCTTACTATTCCCTAAACAATGCAATGTAACAACTATTTACATACCATTTACATTGTGTGAGGTATTGTAAGTAATTTAGAGATGATTTAAAATATGGTGAAGGATGTTCCTAGTTTATATGCAAATATCCCATTTTATACAGGAGACTTAGTGATCATGCAGTTTTTGTTATCCCTAGGAATTCTAAAACCCGCCCCCCTCATACTGAAGGAGTATTTTTTAAAAATTTTATGAAAATAATGTACCCATGTAATGTTTTATGATGTGTTTTAATAAAATAACGATTTTAATAGCCATATTTTTGTGTGTATTTGTATAATACCCATTGCTGGGAACAACTCTTGGTAAAAATTTCTCTCTTTTTCTGGATATTTCAGTTGGTAGATGTTTGGGTTAAGGTTTTTGACTTTAAGAACAATGTTGCTCTGAACCTTTTTGTGTTTGTTTTCTAGTTCATTTATATTAAAGCTTTCGAGAGTATATATCTAAGGATATATATTGCTAGGGGGTAGAGTACAGTAAATTTGATAAGATATTACTAGATTATTTTCCCATACATTGTTCTAACTTATGCCTCACCAGTAGAGCATGTGTTCTTTTTTAAAAAATATTTTATTAGTTGTTGATGGGCCTTTATTTATTTATATGTGGTCCTGAGACTTGAACCCAGTGCTTCACACATGCTAGGCAAATGCTCTACCACTGATCCACAACCCCAGCCCTGCATGTGTTCTTATGTGTTCTTACTGTTTCAAATTGTTACCAGCTGTTAAATATTTAATTTCTTGATTTTTGACACTGTGGTATGTTAAATCTTTGGTCTTTGTATTTCCCTAATTATTAAAGAGGTTAACATGTTTTTCATTTTATGGTCATTAGTGTTTCTTTTATGAAATTGTATGAGATGCCTATGTATCTTTTGCTCAATAAAATTTTGTATTTAATTTTGTATATTTTAAAGAATACATTGTGGCTACTGATTGTTGATTGTGTGTGTGTTGCTAATATTTTTTCCCAGTTTGTAGCTAGTCTTGTCATTTGCTTATACTGTCTTGGTGACTAGAAGTTACTAATTTTATTAGTATGTCACAGATTCCCTTAGAATTCTAAAAAAAAAACTATATGATCCTAATTCTTAGAAGTTTTAGGTTTTTTCCTGTTTGTCTGGATGTAGTCTGTTGATCAGATAGAAACTTAAAACAATTTTGTTGGGAAAAACAAACTGCTTTTCCTCTTTCTTACACATTCCCCACAACTTTCAACAAGAAGACTTTCTGTGACCCTCCCCCCAAAAAACAATTAAGGAGATTTCTTCCCACCAACAAGCAAGCAGTTAATTTGAGAGCAGCAGACACCAGCTAGGTGTCCTCTAATTCATTTCTGACACATTTACCTGGAGAGAGCTTCCTATCCCATAGTTTGAAGGCTTAGTCCTCAAGACTTCCCCCAATTTCAGATCCCAGTCACAAGCCCTAGGTTGTTTAACTTGTGTTGCTGATGAATGGCTATAAATTGGAGTTACCACAATCCCCTCCTCAGGTTCAGTAAATTTTATTGCAAGGACCCAGATAAACACATTTACTGGCTTATAAAGGATTTTACAAAGAATAGAATGAAGTAATGTGTAAGGCCAGTTACGAGAGAAGGGGTATTGAGATTGTGTGCCCTCTATGGGTGTGCCACCTCCAGGAACCTCCACATGTTCAGCTATTTGGAAGGTTTGTGAACCCTACCCTTCGGAGTTTTATGTAGACTTCATTATATAGGCACAATTGGTTATATCTTTGACCATTAGTAATGAATTTAACTAACATCACCTCTCCCCTCCCTGAACATTGTAGGATGAGACAGAAAGTCCAGCCTTCTAATCCTGCCTTAGTTTTCTTCAATTGTTAACCACCACCCCCAAGTTATCAGAGGCTGCCAGCAATCAGTGAAATCATTTTGGAGATTCCAAGGATTTTAGGAGTTTGTATGCAAGACCAAATATATACTTTACAATACCATACAATCCTTAATTACAGTTTTTAGGTTTTTTTTAATTATTATTTTTACCATATGGTTTCTTTTGTGTATCAGGAATTGAACCCCAGGGGTTATGAGCTACATCCCCAGTCCTTTTTTATTTCTTATATTGAGACAGGATCTTGCTGAGTTGCTTAGGGTCTTGCTGAGTTGCTTAAGGCCTTGCTGAATTGCTGAGGCTGGCTTTGAATTTGGGATGCTCCTGTCTCATCCCCACTAGCTGCTGGGATTACAGGTGTGTGCCACCACACTGGGCTCATACAGTTTCTTAATAGAGATTTTTCTGGCTACTTTATGGAAGAATTTATTAGTATTTCCTTTTATGTTTGCTTTCTTTCTGTTTGAAAGTCTTTACAAAGAGCTTCTAAAGATATATTCTAAATTTTTTGAAGCTTCTCTTTTTACATTTGGTACTCAAATTATCTTTTGTTTGCATATTGGGTAGGGATCCATTCCTCACCGCTGCCCCGCCCCATAGTTGGGCAATTAACTTAAAATCCAGAATTCAGAGTGCAACCTCTACCCGCCCCCACACACATTATGTGTATGTGTATGTGTATATATATATATCTTAGGATAAAGGATAAGCTACAAAATAGCAGATTGTAGCAAGACATTTCTTTCATGAGAAAAGATCTGATGTAGGAAGAGAGAGCAATCTACTCCATCATGTTATACACCAGAGCAAGTTTCTTTCATCTCCAAGCTTTTGTTTTTGGCTGCTTGTTCTGATGATGTATTAATTGTGCTCTTTTTTTCCCCTTTTGGTTATTCTCCCTGGCAGTCCCTCTCTTTGTTGTTGTTTTTAATCAGCTTTTGGTTTCATTGATCCTCTTTAGTATATGATTGTTTTATGTATTTTTACTGGTTTTATGAGTTACTTCTTCCCTAGTCTCTGATAGTGTAGCATACTCCTACCTATTCATTTCTTTGCCCTGTTTGAGAACACACATACTTGCTTGAACATAGACCTTCCTTCTCAGAAAATCTAGTTTGCCTCAGGAACTTGATATTTCTGTCCTCTATCCATGTCTTTCTGCCATTATTCCCTAGGTAGTCATCTCCAGAAGAGAAAGCTTTTGGCCAGATCTCAGTTCTGAATTCTGGCACAGCCCAGGGACTCTTACAAGTTTCATCCTACAGTTTTTGATTGCTTTCTTGCAGCCTGATAGCTCTAATACTTGGGAGTGGTAGATGGTAGTTGAATTGAGCTATTAGTATGAACAAAAATGTTCAGTAACCGTGAGAAGAAAAATAAAATTTTTGTCATTGAAATTAATACCAAAGAGTCTCTATTCTGTGTCTAGTTATGAAATTACCTTTTTAAAAACCTTCTGATTGACCAATGGATTTTTTTCTTCTGTGAACATTCTCCTAATTGTTTCTGTGGGATGCTAATTTTTTTTTATTTTTATTTTTTTTTAAATGGTCATTGATATTACACAGGAAGATTGTTTCTTTGTCAAAACATTTATTGCCAATCTTAACATTTATTTTTTTTAGTTGAATCTAAAATCAATTGACTTCTTTCTTAGATGAATTAAAAATTTTCAAGAGTTACATATTCTTAGTAGATATTTTTTATTCCAAGTTTAGTACTAATTTCATTTTTTCTACTAATGTGGAACAGCTACCACTCATTACCATTTTATAAATTTTATGTATATCCCAAGGTAAACAACTAAGCTGAGAAATTTTAAGTAAAAACTTCCATCAATGTGGTAATGTTAATGTTTGCCAGTATTGCACATCACTTCTTTTGAGCATAATGGTAGTAAACCCTTGACTTAGTGGAAAGGCAAACATAATTGCTTTTTTAATGAAAATATAATTTTTAAAAATACTCAAATTTATAAGTTCTCAAAATTGCAAATAATTTGATATTTATTCTTCTGATTCAGTTATGATGCCTATTAAATGTATTGTCTTAACAGCAGGTATGAAATCCTTTAATGAAGAGAAATGACCACACACAATTTTAAAAAAGTTAAAAAGACTTTGTCAGGCATAAAGATTCATTGCAGAAAGGAAGAAGGGAGCATTCTGCATACCATAAGTTAGAATTATAAGCTTTCTTTACTCCCATAGACTTTAAGATTTCCTGAACCCATCATCTTCCAGAATTACTTGTGATGCACTAGGTTGGAATGTTTTCATTCACAACAGTTAAAGAACGATACAGTGAGGAAAGTATTTTGGGTCTCTGCAGAATTTTTTTCTTTCTTCTTCTTTTTATTTATTATTTTTTTTAAGAATATCTGGTGACACTGGGCTCTCTGTCAGCAACCTATAATCCAGTGAGGCCCTAAGCAACAAAGCAAGACCCTGTCTCAAAATTACAAATAATTTTTAAAAAGGTCTGAAGATGTGGCTCAGTAGTTAAGAGCCCTAGGTTTAATCCCTGGTACCAAAAACAAAACAAAAGAAAACAAAACAAAAACTGATCTTCAGTTTCGTTGATTAATGGAAGGGCTGATTTTATTTGCTTTATGTAAGATACCTCCTATGGTTGGAGGCCACCCTTTCTTTGTTTATGGTTAACATGTTTTCATTTATTTAACCCAAGAAAAAAGGCCTCTCTAATTAAAATACATTTATTCTCCTTTATCCATGGTTTCACTTTCGGTGTAGTTTCATTTACCTTCAGTTAGCCTTAGTTTGAAAATATTAAATGAATATTCCAGAAATAATCCATCAGTTTTAAATTGTGTGCTTTTCTGAGCAGTGTGATAAAATCTCATGCTGCTTCATCTTGCCTGGGAACATGAATCATCCCTTTGTCTAGCCTATCCTCATTGTATATATTGCTCACCCATTAGCCCCTTAGTAACCAGCTTAGATGACAGATATCAGATGGACTGTTGTGGCATCACAGTGCTTGGGTTCAAGTAACTCTTATTTTACTTAATAATGGCTTCACAGTCAAGAGTAGTGATGCAAAGGAAGCACTAGAGCATAAAGCTTGTAAGGAGAGACTAACTGGTACCATGTGGCAGTGCTGTAGCACAAATAGGAAAAATCATAATATAGGCAGGGTTCAGTACTGCCTGAGATTTCAGACATCCACTGAAGATATTGGAACACTCCCCTTCCCTCAAATAAGGGGTACTGAAATATGTACCAGGTTTTAATGATAATATTCCTTCACTATTTGTATTTTTCAGCTTTCTGATAACTGTGTAACAAATGCCTGAGGTAAATCAACTTAAAAATAAAAGATTTATTTTGGCTTGCAGTTTTAGACATTTCAGAACATGACCAATTGATCCCCTTGGTTTGGGTCTGCAGTGATACAGTATATCATAGCAGGAGTACACAGTGGTAGTGGTCCATTCATCTCATGACTGGAAATTAAATGAGAGGAAGAAAAAGAATCTGGAGTCCTGGTATCCCTTTCAAGGGCATGTTCATAATGACCAGAATACCTCTCCTTAGTCCCCACCTTCTAAAGGTTCAGCCACCTTCTAATAGTGCCATAGGCTGGGACCAGGTCTTTACCACAAGGGCCTTAGCGGGACAGTTATCCAAACCATAGCATTATCTGTGTGGACCTTGTCTATGGTTGATTCTTGGGAATGTTGCAGTGAACACTACTGATGGGGGTCAGGCACTTTGCCTGGTAATCACTGTGTGTGTATTATCACATTTAATTCTAAGGGCTCTGATGTAGATGTTGTAAATGAAGAATTTAAGGCTTAGCAAGATTAACAGTTACATAGTTAATAAGTGGAACCTAAGGTCCAGAGTTGATTTTTTTAACACTGTGGTTGAATACTTGTCATGAAAACATAAAGAAATATAGGCAGCATTTTTAAATTTTTGGTAATGAACCAGGCTGCATAAAGAAATAAAACAAAGAAATATATGTAACATTTAAAAATTTTTGGTAATATAACCATATTTTATTATAATATGAATATATGTTCAATATGAATATATGCTTATAAAATATTTTTATCTTTGTAGCAGAAACATCTAGAGATTTTGTTATATTTGTGTTGCTGGGTCCCACCTTCAGTGTTTATTTAGTAGGTCTGGATTAGATTTGGGAAATACACATTGCCAGGAAGCTTCTGAGTCTACTGCTGGTCTTAGGGACCATACTTTGAATATTTCTGTCCTATCCATTTCTGCTCATCATGTTCTTGTAGATACTAACTATGCCATGACAGATCTTCCGTACCTTGATTAGAAATTAAATTTGGTATAAATATGGCATTAATGTGGCCTGAAATCATATTTTTATTTTTCTCCTACTTGTCTTTTTATGAGCAATTTGAGGCTATGTAGAAGGTTTTGAAAACATTTAAGAAATATGACCTAAGTATTTTTTTTAACATTTTTATATCCTGATACAGCTTATGAGTTTAAATACAAATTTGCAGAAATTTCTGGGTTAGTTTGATTTTCTTTTTGAACTTTTTAAAATGCTTTAATAAATTATCTTTTAAACATTTTTTTCATTATCACAGTACCATTCAGCTTCTTTGTGCTGATTATTTAAATCAGCCAGTATTTAGTTATTATTAATACCCTTGTGTGTAATATACACATACTTAGGCACAACAGTTGATTTAACTATTTTAAATATTCTGTTCATGCATGTTTCTGTAAATGCAAGGATTTTCAAAATAGTTGAAACATTGCTGGCAGTTTCTGAACATAAAAAGGTATAACCTTTTCATTAAAGGATTTAAGGACATGATTCAGTTTCTTTTTAATTTTTACAGAAAGAAATTTCTTATTTCAAAGATTTTGCTTTTGTTTTCAGTGTTTTAGTCATGATGTTTATACATAAGTATTTAATTTTGCTGTTGAAGATTATGTTCAGAAGAACAGATGTGTGAATAGAGGGATGAAGTTAATTTTTAATTCTTTAAAAGGGATTAAAAATTTTTAACTATTGCCATAGTGTAATATTTGTAATATTTTTAAAGTGAATATTTGAAGAATTGCAGGTAAGTGATATTTTCATATTAATATTTTAAAATTTAAAGATGTCTTATGTTAATTTTTTTTTATTTTTATAGAGAGGATCTGACGAACTACTCTCAGGCAGTGTTCTCAGTAGTCCAAACTCTAATATGAGTGGCATGGTTGTTACAGGTAACTGTTATTCTCTTAATAAGCCTGTCATTTACTATTTTATGGAGTAGAATGTTAAAACTAAAATTTACTCTGTACTCTTAGTCTTTATTTTTAAATGCTGTGTTAAAACATTTTAAAGGAAATTTTATTGGAGTATTTATGTTCTTTTAATTTTTAAATGCCTTATTGAAATGTTTTAGAGAAAATTTTATTAGAGTATTTATGTTTCAAGTCAGAAATTCTGAAGTTGGTGACTTTATGGGCAAGTAACTTTAAGTCTTTTTTAAAAATTAAGTCTCCTTTTTTCTGTGGTCCTGGAACTTAAACATAAGTCCTTGTACACGCTAGGCAAGCATTCTGCCACAATTAATTTGTTTAAGACCTAAAGTCTTAAACAAATGTATTGTTTTTGATTATATCATGATTTAATTTTTTTTAATTTTTTTAAAATTTAAATTTACATATAGTAATTTAAATATGTACTGTGTGTAATTAGATTAGGGAATTGACATTTCTATCATCCCAGACATTATTACATCATTTATCATTTCAATGTGTTGAGATTACCTTGAAATCCTTGATTATTTATTTATTATTTATTGAGATGAGGTCTTGTTATATTGCCCATGTTATCCTAGAACAAAGTAGCCTTCTGTGATCCTCCGTCCTGCCTCAGCTTCTCAGACTCCTGAATAGCTGGGACTAAAGACATTGTCACTGCTCCTGGTTCTTGATTGCTTTTTTTTTTTAAACCACCAAAGTATAACCATTCCTCTTTTCTGTTATAATCTCAGATGCCCCTTTTATATTCTTCTTGTATTTTTATTTATTTTTTTTTGTTTGTGTCATCTGTTTTGAAGTATTTCTTCTTTATTCTATGAATTCTAAAGCCTAAAGTATAAATAAAGACCAAACAATTAAGGTACATCTTTTTTTTTTTTTGTGGCATCATCCTTTTTTATTTGCTGTGCCGATATTTTAATTCTTTGAATTGATTTTCCTTAGGTTATATAATTGGAAATTTAACATGATTTATTTAGTCTTGTTTTTCCTGAATTCTGTATATCTGAAATTATATTGTTGATTTAATGTCCATCTGTAAATAAATTTGAGACCTTAGTTTTATGGCTAAAAGACCAAAGTCAATACATATTTTTACTAATTTTTCTGTGCAGTGATTACACAGCAAAACCACAAGGCCATGGTTTTGTTAACCAAAGTGTCATGTGCAGATAATTGAAAAAAGTCTCAATTGTCTGTAACTCTTGCTTTGTCTTTTTTTTTTTTTTGACACAATACATAATACTGTTTGAATGGTTTTTTTTATTTTTATTTTTTAGTTGTCAGTGGACCTTTATTTAATCTTTTTATATGCAGAGATTTGAACCCAGGCCCTCACACATGCCAGGCAAGTGCTCTGCCACTGAGCCACAACCCCAGCCCCTCTGTTTGAATGTTTTAAAAGTTAATATTCAGGATCATGAGAGAGTAAATGATAGCAGCCTTGGCCTCTTTTTTTCCAGTGTACCCCCCAAACCAAAAGCTGTGTAACAGAATAAAATACTTAGGACAGCTGCTGTCTGGAATTGATGAACAGAAGTACAAGATCGCTATCTTGAGTGAAAGGATACACATGAGGAGAATCTATTAACTTTCAACTTTGGAGTACCTTTCTGCTTTAGCACAGGGAAATAGAGCCTGAGTAAAGCATAGAGGTCTCACTGAAGAGACTGAGATTGGAATTTAGAGGAGCTCAAACATCTGAGATTTGTGGGAAAGGGTTCTGAAGAAAAGAAATTGTTAAGAGGTTTAAGCATTGGGCAGTGGGCAGAATTTGGTGTAGTTCACTTCATTTATAATTTTGGATAATGGCTAGGTTTCATATGTGCGGGCAGAGACCGCTAAGTGTATCAGAAATTGCCTGCTCTAGGCCTGGCAGCTACATGGTGATTCTGTAGGTTGAACAGTGCTCAGAAACATTGGAGTTTGGGAAAGTTAGAATGCAGATAGATACCTTGCAGAGTATCTTAAGCACCCACTTTAGAATACAGAAAGCCCATGACATAAAAGAATCATATTCTAGGAAGTGCCATGCATCAAAGAAACTTGAAAGTCTAACCTGACAGGATGTGAAGGATTCATCAGTAATTTAATTGCCTGCTAAAATAAAACAGCAGTCTTTATGGAAGACAACAAGATTCAGGCTTACAACTGTTGTCCATTGGTAGCATGCCATCAAAAAATACAAGTTGTACTTGGATGTGGTGGCACACGCCTGTCATCCTAGCGACTCAGGAAGCTGAGGCAGGAGGATCGCAAATTCAAAGCGAACCTCAGTGAGCTAAGCAACTCAGTGAAACTCTGTCTCTAAATAAAATACAAAAAATAGGGCTGGGGATGTGACTCAGTAGTCAGGTACTCCAGAGTTCAATCCCCGATACTGCCCCCCCCCCAAAAAAAAATACAAGTTGTGAAAAAGCAGAAAAGCAAAACCCATAAACCAGAGAAGAAACATTCAATAGGAGCAGATTCTTATAATGACCTAGTTATTAGAATTAGCAGACAAGGACTCTAAATATTTTCAAACTATAAAGGAAAAATTTGACATAATGAGTGAACAGATGGAGTAATGTGTTGAGAACTATAAAGAAAGCATATAAAAAAAGTCTAATGGAAAACTAGAAAATTTACTGGTTAGGATTAATAGAATGGAGACAACAGAAGAAAGGTTGGAACTTGAATTCAGATGGATATAATTCATTCAGTATTCACCCAAAGAAGACAAAATATACCTGTGGGACATTCAAGCGGTCTTAACATATATATAATTGGAATTCCAGAGAATGAACAGACAAATTAGGGCAAAAAAATGTGTCTTTTGCGTATATGTGTGTATATTGTGTTCAGAAAATGGGACAAAAAATGTATTCTATAAAAAGTATATCTTATATATGTGTGCATGGAACTGGAATGACCAAAAACTTGTAAAATATTAGAATAAATATCAACAACATAGTTCTAAGAAACGCAGTAAACCTCACGTGTAGATGTATGCTTAGATACATGATATTGAAAACTAATTATTATAATAGTTATAATATTGAAAACTAATCATAAAGAATACCTCTTAAAAACAGCTAGGAAAAAGACATTTAACAGGAAATCAACACCTGTACTAAAATAACAGCTGATATCTTTAGACTGTGTGGCATTGTAGAGCTGCAGGAAGGTAGAGAGGAGTATTGGTAATGGTAAAGATGTTAGAAAACAAAACCCGCTCTCAATTTTGTTGAAATTCCATGTACTGTCTCTCAAAATAACAAAAAAAGCTATAGTGAAAAAATTGGAACATTGACTGCCTATCAAGAATTACTGTTAAACTACAGTAATTAAAACGGTATTTTGTTGGTGCAAAGAAAGATGAACAGATCAGTGAAACAGAATCCAGAGTTCAGAAGTAAACTCATGCAATTATGGACAACTGATTTTTGATAAAAGTGCAAAGTCAGTTCAGTAGAGAAACAGTTTATTTGAGTGCTGAAAAAATTGGGTATAGCCATATGCAAAAACAACAACAACAACAACAAAAAAAAAACCTAACTGGACCTGTATCTTCCAGTTCATATGAAAGTTAGCTTCAGATGGACCATGACCTAAATGTAATACCTAAAATAAAATTGCTATATGAAAAGTAGAAGATGTGACTTAAGGTTAAGCAGAAATTTCTTAGACATGACTCTAAAAGCACAGTCTATTAAACAAATGGAACTCGACATCAAAATTAAACATTTCTGTTCTTTAAAAAATACTTTTTTTAAAAAAAATATGTTTTTAGTTGTTTATGGACCTTTATTTTACTCACTTATTTATATGTGGTGCTGAGAATTGAACCCAGTGCCTCACACATGTGAGGCAAATGCTCTACCACTTAGCCATGACCCCAGCCCAAAAGACACTGTATTAATTTTTTTTTGTAGTTGTAGATGAACAGCATGCCTTTATTTTGTTTGTTTATATGTGGTACTAAGGATAAAACCCAGTGCAGCACACATGCTAGGCAAGCGTTCTGCTACTGAGCTATAGCCCCAGCCCCAAAAGACAGTAAGAGAATGAAAAGATAAGCCATCAGGTGGCGGTACATCTCTACAAAGAAGTAGTTGACAAAGGACTTATATTCAGAATGTATATGTAAATTCAGAGTAAGTAAACTCAATAATGTGACTATTTTAACCAGTTGGCCAAAATATTTGAACAGGTAGTTCAGCAAAAAGATAATATGTTGAGATATAAACACATGCACAGTGTCTTATTACTGTTCAGATAAATGTAGGTTAAAGCTACAGTCAGGTAACATTACATACCTGTCAGAATGACTAAAATTTAAAAAGACTGACCTTACCAAATGTTGGAAAGAATGTGGAGGAACTATGACACTCATAAAGTTGATACAAGTTTAAAATTATAGGGCTATTTTGGATAACAATTTGTCAGTTTCTTAAAAAGTTAAATATTATTACTTTCTCTGTGATCCTCCTATTTGCTAGGCATTTATCTAAGAAAAATGATGAAGATATATGTTCATTAAAAAACTTGTATGTGAATGTTCACAGCAGCTTCATTTGTAATAACCCCAAACTAAAACTATACAATTGTCCATCAGCAGAGGATGGATAGACGGGTTGTTGTTCTGGTATTATGTGTTGTTTCATACTATGGAAAATTGCTCAGCCATGTTGAGTGAGTTATTGACTGTAACAGTAGGGTGAATTTCCAAATTACATTGTGGGAAATATAGGAGAAAATCATCCTGTGTGATTATATTAATTTGAAACTCTACGAGATTTAAACTAAAGCAAATTGGTGTTTGCAAGGAGTACTGAGGATGGTAAGGGTGGTAGGAATAGGGTGGCAAGGGGACACAAGGAAACTTGGGAGTGATGGATATATATATACACAGTCATATCTTGGTGTCTGTGAGATTAGTTATAGACACCTGCCCCCACTCTCACTCCCCATACCAAAATCCAAGAATTCTTAAATCCTGTTATGTAAAATGTCAGAGTATTTGTATATAACCTACACACATCTTCCTGTATGTTTAAGTTATGTCCAAATTAATAATAATATCTAATTCATTGGCTATACATTATTTCTTTTGTGTGGATATAGTAGAGTTATCAGTGCATAGCAAATTCAAGCTTTGTTTTTCAGAATTTTCTCAAATTTTTCACTTATTTTAAATGACAGTTGATTTAATCATTAGATGAGGAACTTTTGATCCAGAGAGCCAGCTATATTCTGTTGTTATGTATGGATCCATATGTATGTCAAAATTTGTCAAATTATACACTTTAAATATATACATACATATTAGAATGGCTAAAGTTCAGAATATTGACAGCACCAGATGTTGGTGATGATTTGGCCAACAGGAACCGTCATTACTGGTAGAAATGCCAGTTGGAGGAATTTGGAAAATTTTGTGATCTCTTACAAAACTGAACATATCTTTACCATACCATGTAGAGATTATGCCCCTGAGTATTTATTCAAGAAATTGAAATCTGCACACTGATGTTTACAGCAACTTTCTTCATAATTGTCAAAATGTGAAACTAACTAAGATATCTTTCATTAGGTAAATGGATAAAAAATATGGTACATTTAGATAGTGGAATCATATTCAGTGCTAAAAGGAAATAGGCTATCAAGCCATGAAAAGATGTGGAGAAAATGCAACCATATCTGTGTTTATCCATGTCCAACAAGTTTTTGTTACATTTTTGGAAAATCAGAGACATTGATTAAAAACTTACGTACAGGTTAAAAAAGACATGGAGAAACCTTAAGTACATATTACCAAGTGAAAGAAACTAATATAAAAAGTCTACATACCATGTAATTCTAACTATTTGACATTCTGGAAAAGGTCAATCTATGGAAATAGTAAGAAAAGATCAGTAGTTGGGTTTCAGATTTGGCGGGGGGATAGGTGAAGCACAGAGAGCATTTTTAAGACAGTGATGAAAATATTTGATACTTAGATGATGGTGGCATGTCAAGTGTTTGTCCAGAATCAAGATTTATTGGGGGTGGGGTGGGGCTGGGGTTGTGGCTCAGTGATAGAGCACCTGCCTCACATGTGTGAGGTACTGGGTTCAATTCTCAGCACCACATGTAAATAAATGAAAAAAATAAAGGTCCATCAACAACTAAAAAATATTTTTAAAAAAGAAAAGAACGTATGGCCCTGAGAGTGAACTCTAAACTCCACTGTGGGCTTTGTGTGATTATGATGTGTCAGTGTAGGCCTATCATTGGTAACAAATGCACCACACTGGTAAGAAAGTTGAGGTTGTTAAAGGTGTTGCCTTTTTGATTTTGCTGTGAATCTTAAAATTGCCTTAAAAACTGAAGTCTTAAAAATTACTTTTGTGTGTTGCATTACACTTCTTGGATAATACTAGTATAAACAGTCTAATTAAAAAGCAGAGATTGTCAGACTGGACTAAAAAACAAGATGTAACTATTCTGTCTAGAGACAGGTTGAAATGCAAGGACATAGGCTAATAATAAGGAAAGTTATATTCCTTGCAAATAGCACAAGAAAGTTGTGCTTTTATTAACGTGAGACAATGAAATTCAGATCAGGGAGCATCACTAAGTATAAAAATAACATTTCATACTGCTTAAAGTTTCAGTTTATCAAAAATCCTAACATTCCTGAATTTGTATGCTAGTAATAACAGAACTTCAAAAACTAGAAAGAGAAACTAAGAAATCCACAATCTTAGATGCTTGAGCATTCTTCATAGTAGTTGATAACAATTAGATATGCCTTGCCTAAATAAAAAGACACAGTAGAGAGAATTTGAACAATGCTTTACTTAACTCACATTTATAAAACTATACACAGTAACTGCAAAATAATTTTTCAAGTATATTCACCACAATAGAACATATATTGGATGATAAGGTAACAATAAAGTTAAAATTATTGAAAAAGCTTATATAGTTCCTGATTATAGTGGAATTAAATTAGAAATGAAAAAGTTAATAAAAGTACCAAATATTTAGAAATTACATAATTTCAAACAATCCACGGATCAAAGAAGATATAAAAGGGTTTATTTTTGATTGGATGAAAATGAAAATCATCAAAATTTATTTGTTGTAACCTAAGAAGTGTATATGTAGGAAATATGTTTTGAAATACCTTTTCTAGAAAAGAAGTACAGATGAAGTAAAGTTTTGAAGTGTTTTATTTCATATTTTTGTGCAATTGAAAGCATGTTGGTGAGTGAGGCTAAAATAATAGATATACAAATTAAATGAGAAGATAATTTTTGAAGATTAAGTGCTAAAGTATTTATAATAAGTAGGTAAAAATAGGAAGACCTTGGGACTAATAGTTTGGAAAACCGCAACAATCTTTGGGATATTCAGCAAGAAGTTCTAAGCAGATATGAAATGAGTTAGGGAAGTAAGAAAATGAGAAGTAGAAATTGTTAAGAGGTGCTATGAGAAGAGAGACTCAGTGAGAGAGAGAGAGAGAGTTAACAGTTCTTTGGTCACTGATGGGTGTGGTGATTTAAAGTCTTGGCAGTACCAGTTGACGTGAAACTGAAGGTAAAAGCCAGTGGAAAACAAAGCTGTTCATTTGAGGATTTGAAGTCCATAAATATCCTCCTTAAGCTTGAGTCTTTAAAATAACTGAGTAGTATATGAAAATGTTATTACTTTGTATCTCCAACTTATATGCATGAGTAAAAGCATTACTATATTCTTTGTTAATTGAATATAAAATTTTACTTTCCAAACTATTCTGGGTTTACCAGAATGGAAGAGAAAGGATCATGCGTAGAAGTCTAAATTATTCTGTTTTTCTAAGGAATCATAGATCTGAAGTCCAGACAGACCTAATTCTTTCTCTCTCATAGGGTAGATGTAGATGTTTCATAACCTGAGGCCCTGCATTTTCTTTTGCCTTTTTATTAAGAATTCTCATTTCCCATTTTCACATCGTTACAGTATAAGTTACTTAAAATGAAGAATTACATAGCACCAACATATGAATACTAGGTGGCTACTCTCTTGATACTGTTAACTGAGAGAATATCAGATAGTGGGAAGAGAGAGTAAATTTTGATGACTACCTGATAGCTGGCTTGGTCTTTGGGAAAAAAGGGAAAGATCTTTTTAGGTCATCATCTGTAATGTGAAATTTGTCTTTGGGATTATCTTGTAGCATAGTAGTTACAACATAGGCCATAGAACCCATACTCTCTGGTTTTTAATATTTTTTTTTACTACATCTGTCTTTACCACTTAGTACCCATTTTAGTAATTGAGCATTTAACTAGCTTTTACCTATAAATAGGATTGATGGGTCATAATAACAGCAATCTTAAGAGTTTTAAATTGCACAACCTGTTAACTTTTTGAATGTTATTATTGATGTAAAGGACAATTGCATATTTCTATGTTTTTTCAAGAAACCAAGATTTTTATCTTATTCTTTGTCAATAGAATTCTACCTTCATCTGCTGCCACTGTCCAGAAAATGTGCAACACAAATCCAAAGCAATAAATTATTCTCTTAGTAGATTTAGGCAGGCTTTTGTATTGTGGGGATTATATTCTGAAAATCATTTGAAAGAAAAAGCCTTTTTTCCTTATAGGAATAACGATAGGTAGAATCTTTATTGTTAGTTTTCTCCCCTTGACTTACTCTCAGAAGGAAAAGGACAGACAAAAGTAAGCGGAACTAAAATTTGCTAGTTTGAGTATCCTGAAATCATAACCCATGGGGTTCAGCTTATGAAGTATTTGCCCTTGCTATTCAAACTAATGAAGAAGAATAAACTACAGATTTTCTATTCTTGAGACTGTTTTATCAGGAAAAGACCTTAGTCCTACATCAGAGGAATATGTGTATGTGCTAATTATATGTTTTAAGATACCTGTGTATGTTTCAATTCCCTGCTTTAACTTACACAGACCTAATGATAATTTGTTAGATAAAATGATATAAAATAGAAAGTTGGGGAGCCTGTGTGTGCACAAATCTTCCTCAGTAATGAAAGGAGGTGTGAATAGCTTCCTTTAGTTGCTCATATTTCTGGAGTGTAGAAGAGCTAGCAAGCCAAGATTTTCAGAATAATATATTCAGAAGCCTGAGCTCACTACTTTTCCTGTACAAAGGCAGCATAGGGTAATTATTAAATACATTGGCCAGCCATTCAAGTATATATGCCTAGGTGAAACTCTTAGTAAAATGATGGCTTTAAGTATAGCTTGACATATAATGAGTTCACATCTTATCTCATAGAGATACTTTCTATGGTCATACAATAAGTCATTACTACCATCCTCTACCAGTCCTCAGATAAATCACTTTTAATCATATCACTCTGTTTTAGTTGATTTATAGCATTTATTATTACACAAGAAATTACTTGGTTTATGTACTAGTTAGTCTACCTCTTCTTCTATAGGAATTGTATTCATCTTTTATACAGCTGTATTTCCATAGCTTAAAGCAGTTCTAAACACATTTTTATACTCAGCAAATGTTTGAAGAATCAGTATGTAAATGAATTTTGAGGACAGATCAAGGTAATCTCAGAATTTTATTGATAACTTCTGAATGTACATTATATTGTTTTAGATGGTATTGCAAGTTTGGGGGGAGTTTGATGAAATACATAAAATTTGATACAAAATAGAGTATGCATGTATGTTTCTGAATGGAGACAGTTTCTCAAAAAATAAAAAGGGCCAGGCATGTGGCAAATGATCCTGGGTTCAATGCCTAATACAAAAAAAAAAAAAAAAAAAAAAAAATGCTAGGGGGTTGTGTCCTTAATTTTGGTTAGAGTCTCAAATGTCAATTATTCTTGAGTACCTAGAAGATGATTAATGATTGATCTGGTTTAGTGGGTAAAGTGGACATCTTTTCAGATGATTCTGCATAAAACCTAGCCTATTTATAGGCATCTTAATTAGAGATTTTTACTTTTTGTGAGCTTTAGAATGAAGGCAAGGAAATAATTTATTGATTGAAATATTAGTTTACTTTAAAGTTTAGTTACTGAGTTCATGAGTGATTTATAGTATGTTGATATTTGAGTTCATGAGTAATTTACAGTATGTTGATATTAATAGTCACAAAATATTTAAATACATAGATTGTATGGTGATAATAACAAATTAGGAGAGTCTCATGGTATGGATTGATTACATGATCATTTTTATTTTATTCTCTTCTTTCATCCTGTTGTTTAGTAGGACATTTTCTAACTTTAACAATGTATAATTTCTCAGGTAAAATTATGAACTTCCTGATTTTTATTAACCCAATTTTTTCACATTTTTTTTTCACATTTATCTGTACCCCATGCAGAGTTTTGCTTTATTTACCGGCTTCAGCCTCAGCTGAAAATATTGAATAGAAAATTCCAGAAATAAAAAATTCATAGGTTATTAGTGTTGTACTGTTCTGAGTTCTGTGATGAAATCTCTTGTCCTACTCCCCCAAAATGTGAATCATCCCTTTGTTCAGTGTATCTACATTGTATGAGCTAATCCCCTGACACTTAGTAGCCATCTTGGTCATAAGATTGTCTAGGTACTCAGTGTTTGTGTTCTAGTAACAATTTACTTGGCCCTAAAGTTCAAACTTTCATTTCAGTTTGTTACAGTTGTTCTCTTTTATCTCTTATCATGTCTAATTTATAAATGAAATTTCATCATAGGTTAGTATGCATAGGAAAAAAAAAAACATGATATATGTAGAATTTGGTATTATCCATGATTTCAGACATACACTGGGAATCTGGGAATGTATTCAGATAAGGGGGACCTGATATATTTGTGTTGGTCTGCAAAAGGATTGCTAAATTGCAATAATTGTTTTTTAGTTATTGTATGGTTTCTTTATGAAATTGCATTTTTATATTTTGGCTAATCACTTTATTACTATGTATATCAGAAATATTACTTGATAGCAATCATAACTTAATGGCTAACGTAATTTTATTTAATAGTAATTGATGGATATGGTTTTCTCCATTTTATTGAAAGCCCAACTTTTGAATTTTTAGGAATCGCTTAAGTGTAAAGACTGTGTTTTTAAATATCTTTCAGCCAATGGTAATGATAGTAAGAAATTTAAAGGAGAAGATAAAATGGACGGTGCTCCTTCTCGTGTACTTCATATTCGAAAATTACCTGGTGAAGTGACAGAAACTGAAGTTATTGCTTTAGGCTTACCTTTTGGTAAGGTAACCAACATCCTTATGCTGAAAGGAAAAAACCAGGTATATTTCTTTCAAGGTTTATGAAATGTAAAACCACAAACTATTCAGCAAACTAGTTTACTTAACAGTGGCCCTACAGTTCAAATTTTTATTTCATTATATTGTTATAATTTTGATTAACTGTCACTTAGTAAAAGGATTAGTTTTCTGAAAAAAAAAAATATTTAAAATGTATTCCTCTAACTTTTCCTGGTAGTTGCATATGGGAAACTACTGCTAGATAGCAAAAATGAATGAGTCACAGCAGTTTTCAGATTTTATCTTTTGAACTCATTTTATCACTTTGGTTTTGAGGAAGAGTCAGAATGATGTTGTGGCAAATACAAATGAAGTATTTCTTTTATTGTATTTATTGTATTGTATTTTTTTCTTTGTGATTTCAGAAATCAGTAGGGATGCTGGTAGTGTTTTAACCTTAAGTTTATCCAATGAAAATATTTATCTGGTAGCATTTAGCGGAAATTAGTCATTAAATCTGGATATTCTTCATTTAGCATGTGTAACAGCATTAGGGGTCAGGTATAATAAATAGGAAATTTTGTCTTAAAATTTCTAATAATACTATTTAGATGAATTTATAAAATTAATATTCTCCTGTCTATAGCTGATGTTAATCTAACCTTCAATATTTAATGACTTTGAGACCTCTTACATTTTCTAGGTTAGGAGCATTAGAATTCTGATGCTGGGAAATGTTTATATTTTCTTTAGTTTTTAGTTGATAGAAATAGATTTGTGAGCTATGGAGAGTAGAATGCAGCAGCAGAGTGTATGCAAATGCTTTCTTAGGTTAGCTTTAATTGTATACCGAAACTTCAGTAACACACTTCTAATTTTTCTTCTTAGAGCATATAAATTAACATCAAGGTTATATTTTAGATTGCATAGATATTTGAATTATAATTAATTATTTATTTGAGTTTAATTCATATTATTTTATATATATATTTATTTATTTTTTGCTATTTAAATTATCAGGCATTTTTGGAACTGGCAACAGAGGAAGCAGCTATTACTATGGTTAATTACTATTCTGCTGTGACACCTCATCTTCGTAACCAACCAATTTATATCCAGTACTCCAATCACAAAGAACTAAAGACAGATAATACATTAAACCAAGTGAGTATGTGTGGGTACATAAATAAAATGGCTTCAAATGTATTAAGAATCTCATAAGTAAAAGAATATAAAATGTTTAGCCATTCAGAAGATATTTCTGTAGGTATTTTCTTATTATTTTTAAGGTGTTTTTATGCATAATATTCCTAAGTATTAAATATCATATTCTTATTTAAATTCCTTTAATGCCCTGGTTAGAAGTTTGTTTTGTTTTGTTTTTTCTTGTTGCAAGTTAAAATTTTGTGTAGATACAAATGTTCTGTTTATGATATAGAACTTACTATTAGCATAAACTGTACTGCTGCTTAGATTTTAAGTTGGGATGTTCAGTGCCTTTGGTAATTTGATTCTTTATAGTAGACCTTCATTTCTTATAGAAAAAATTCCTTTTGAAGATCTGTTAATAATTTTCCTGGCATGTAAAACCTATGAAGGAAAAATATATGAATGTATTATTGGTTTTATAAAAATATGGTACAGAAAATGTTATTTAAAATTATGTTCAAAAATAGCATACAAATGTGTTTAGAGCTAAATATATGTAGGATTGCTGTAAAAACTTCTCTTTTTAAATATTTTTCAGCCAATTATACTTTTGTGTTGAGTAATATAAATATAGTAATATAAACTATATCTTATTTTATTGAAAATTTAACAGGAAATAATTCCTGATAAATTTTCATCACTTTGTAAAAGTGACCTGAGATCCCCTTGATAGTTTTCAAAAAATAAGCTTGTAATGTTTTTGCCTGAAAGGGCCAATATTTCAGCTGTTTTTGTTGGTTTAATTTTCAATATAAACTCTTAATTCCTTCTGATGAAGTGAACTTCTAAAATACCACAAAATATACCAAAAAGAATATCTGTTCTTTATTTTTTTAACTTAGATTTTACATTTGTTTTTACTATTTATTTAAAATTGATAAATAATAATTATGTAGTGTTTATGGAGTATAATGTGAGATCAATATATGTATACATTTTAGGATGATCAGATCAGACTAACTTATCTACCATCTCAAATATTTTCCATTTTTTTTTGTGCTGAAAACATTTAAAATTCATTCTTTTACTATTTTGAAACATAAAATATGAACTGTAGTTTTCAAGCTATACAGTAGATCACCAGAACCTGTTCCTTCTGAGACTTTGTATCCTTAGACGAACCTCCCCACACCCTCCCATACCATTGCTGTCTTGGTAGCACTGTTGGCTCTACATTTGTGAATTGTTTTTTCAGAGTCTACATTTAAGTAAGATCATGTAGTATTTGTGTCTCTGTGTCTGTTTTATTTCATTTAATATACTCTGAAAATGGAATTTATTATCCTAATTTATTTATTAGTATTTTTATTAAAGTAATTTGTGAACACATTTTTATTTTATTTTACTTTTGCTGTGCTGGGTATCATATTTAGGACCTTGCACATACTAGCCAAGCTATCTATCTACCCCTTAGTTATACCACCAGCACCACATTCTTGCTTTAAAAAAATAAAATAAAAAATCAAAAGAAAGCAATGAACAAAGAATAAAAATAAAGAGTCTGTAGAAGGATGTATGTGGGAGAGAGGGAATTGTAATTTAAAATAGGATGACCACTGAAAGCCCATTGAGAAGGAACATTGGAATACTGAATTACAAAGTGTTTAAGGAGTAAGCCACTTATTCCAGTCAGAGTTATTTTAGACTGAACAAAGAATGCAAAGTTCCTTCTGTTCAGGGGAGTGGAAAAAAAAAAAAACTGTTTTGAAGTCATAGTTTTAATTTTAAATGTCCTTCAATCTTTTTTATATTCTAGTTGTCACATCTTACGACTTATTCTTTGAGAATTTCAATTACAATATTTTTTAAAAACCTTAGTATACACTGAATGGTCTTTCTTGTTCAGTGTTAGCTGTTTATCTTGTTCTAACTCTCCTTCTAAACCTTTTGTTTGTTCATATTTCAGAATGCATAATTAGATTTTGTTGTACTCTCATGCTTTCCCCATAGGGTAAAGTAATGAGGAGTTGAATACTAAGCTGGTTCCCCCATCCCCACCACCATTAGTGCTAAAGAGGCATCATTTAATCTGAGCCAACAAAACTTCTTTAGAACTTCTGATGACTTTAAGGGAGGGTGTGTTGTTATTTTTGTTTTTCAGTTGTAGGGGCTGTCAAAGGAGGAAAAAGGAGTTTAGCTGTTTGTACATTGGCTAGATGTTCCATTAATCTTTTTGTATTCATTCTCTTCCCTTCTCCTGCACCTGTCTGGTTTTAATCTGATTTCTGTAATTGTCATCCCTTCATTGCTATGATTTTACTATGTCTTCTGTTCCTTTTGGTTCCATTCATTTTTCTCTTTCTGGGGAATTTAATTTTCAGCTAATGATGACCTTCGTTGCCTTTAGTGATTGCATTTGTTTCATTTGCTATATACTTATAGGAATTAGAGCTTCCTAATAGAAGAGAGACAAAATGAAATATGTTTTAACCATGAATTCTCCTACAATCCTTCATTAATTACCAAATCCTATCAATTTATTATTAATTTTCTACCTACTGTATTTCACTGCATAATCATTGCCAATTTTATGCCAAATTATTTTTGCATAAGAGAGGGGTGTGACAATTAGGTGAAGCATTTTTTAAATTGTGCCAGTATTACTTCAGAATTATTTATTATTAAACTGGCTTTGCAAGATTAGGGTGTACGCAGTATTCATGAATATATGTCCAAACTGGTGCACATCATTTCTTTGTGATAGTTTAGCAAACATTTTTCCAATGTGGGAAAAAGAAAGTTAACACATAGTTGTTACTGATTTGTGCATTACAGTCTAAATATTACACTTGATAAAATTTACTACAGTGTTGCAAAGTATGTACTTAACAAAATTTAATCTCTTGTGTCTGAAGATTCTGCACTGCTGATTGGTTTCATTATCTGATGTGCTGTTCTCAATGCCACTTATATAAAATTTATTTACTGTTAGTAGTGCAGCATTGTAAACAAACCACACAAGTCAGCTTTCAGAATGTACTGACAACGTGTGTGCATTGAGAATTCTGGGCTTGTGGCTCACAGTGCGCAAGAAGACAAATGCACATCCGTATGCCACTGGTGAATACATTGCCGCTCTATTTACGTTTTAATCAGAGTGACCAACAGAGTTATACCATGCAACGAGTATGCAATGAAAGGTTATAGTGGCAACAATTGGGCCGTAAAATATGGTAGTTTTTGCCATCTCTCCTACTACATATATTGCTCAGACACTATTGTCTCTTGGCTATATTACAACAGTTTCTTTACCAATCTACTGTCTTTTCCTCCTTGAATTTTTTTTTCTAGTACAACCAAGTCCATATCTTTCTAAAGCACACAAGCCCAACTAAGTTATTCCCCTGCAGCAGGTCCTTTTCATGAATAAAGATCTATTCCAAGGTGACTATATATTTTTTGTCTTGTGGCCATCTGTTTTCCTATACTTCTGTCTTGAAAGTAATGATAGGTCCTCTAACATGACATGGTTTCTCTTCATTTTAGTCTTTTACTACCACTGTGCTCTCAACTATACATGGAATATTGTGCTCTGCTTGCCTTTGCACCAATTTTTCTCTCCTTACTTTACATGGCCAGTTGTTAAATCTAGCTGTTTCTTTTTCTAGAAAGCTGTCCCTGATCCACAAATAGTGGATTGGGTTTGAGGGCTTTTAATGCAGATTAAAATCACAGTAAGATACTACCATAAACATACCAGATTGGCTAAAATTTTTTAAATATGTATTATCAAGTGTTTGGTGTTAATGTAGAGAAGCTAATATACAAGAGGTGGGAGTATAAATTGATAGAAAACCTGGAGTACCCACTAAAGTTGGACATAGGCATGTCTTTGACTTAGTAAATCTAATCCTAGTTATGTATTTGAGAGAACCTATTATATATGTGAAACAAAAGATTCATTCAAGAAAGTTCATATAACTATATATAATACCCTAAAGGTGGAAGTGATCCAAGTATCCAGTAACAATAGAATAAATTTTGGTGTATTTATTCATTGGAATACTGTGTGGCAATAAGAATGATAAGCTATTAGTACCTGCAAAACGTAGGTGTTTATCATAAAATAATGTTTATTGAAAGAGGCCAGATGAAAACAGAATATATATGGTATTATTCCATTTATATAACTGTGACTAGGCATGTGTTGGACTTCTAGAGCATTAATAATGTCCCTTTTTAAAAATAGGGGTAATTATTTTACAGAGATGTGCAGTTTGTGATATTTTATTGAGCACCATTCGTAGGATTGGTGTCCTTGTCTCTGTATATGATTTTTCCCCCCTCCACTACTGGGAACTGGAGCAAGGGGTACTTTCCCACTGAGCTATATCCTCAGCCCTTTTAATTTTTAATTTCAAGACAGAGTCTCTAAGTTGCTAAGGCAAGTCTCAAACTTGGAAACCTCTTGCTCATCCTTCTGTGTTGCTGGGATTATAGGCATGTGCCATCACACCTAGTTTCTGTGTATATGTAGTGTTTTGATAAGTTCATTTAAATCTAGATTAGCCATCTTAATTGCATGAATAGAAAAATAAACATCTAATAAGTCATTTGTTACTGATAGAAGAGAACACAGCTGTTAGGCTAAAAAAGGAAGATGGAGAACAATGAATAATAGTAGGGAAAAAAGTATGAAGTAGTTGCATGCATATATGTCTATATATGTAGATAGCCATCTCTGGAGTAATACCCAAGATCATTTTGGTATTGGGATGATAAGGGAAAACAGACTTGTGAGTCGCAAGAGAAACTTCACCTTTTATTTTAGTTCAATTGTATATCATGAGCATTTGATTCCTATTTTTTAAAAAGCATTTCATTATTTGTAACAGTATATGTTAGTGCTTTTCTAAGTTGTGGTATTTTGTGCTCGTTATTGTAGATAAATATATGTTAAGAACATGATCACTAAAGAGGAAAATAACATTGCAGTGAACTACTTAAAATAATTAGAAAAATTAAGTATTCTAGAAACCTTTTAAAATATATTTTCCATAGTAGCATTAGGGTGTCTATTATAAATATTCCCCATGTCTCAAAATAACAGGTTTTAATTGAGTTACTTGAGCTAATATATATAAGTTCACAGTTCATTATTTAATTTAAATGATGAGACTTGTCTAGATGAGATTTTGTACTTCTTAAGTCTCAAGCAACATGATCCCTGGTAGTATTTCAGGGATTCTTACTTATTTTTATTTGTGAACATTCTTATTTATTCTTATTGGTGTCCTAATTCTTTTGTATTCTCCTTCCATTTCATCTAGCACTGTAGTATGTTTATATTCTGATTTATCTGCAAATGTAGATTTTTCAAACCATAAATTAATGTAAAGAGATTTGTCATTGTTATGTGTAATAATTATTTACTTTGGTGTATGTTTTCTAACATTGGATAAGGTAGGAAGAAATTATTTTCTTATCAGAAATCTGTCAGAGTAATAGAAAAAGGTAGATTAGTGATAATATACAGTTTTTTTAGTGCATTGAACAAAATTTCCTAAAACTACTATATTTTTTCAATTTTATGTTAATCTTTCACACTTAAACCTCAGAGTCTTATAATAATCTATCAGTTAGTACAATTTTTTTGAATAATCCAGTAGTTTTCTTGTTGAGATTTGCTGTATACCTATTTTATGGAATGAATAATGTTAGATTAAAGTTTTATTGTTTCCTAAAGAAAAGTTTTTGTTAACCATTTCTGGATATATATATAATCAGATCACATCCTGTTATAGTGCCTATTTTTGATTGTTTGTCCAATGTAGGTGCCAAAACCTAAGTAACATTTTTTAAATAATACCAGTAGAATATGTGAATTACAGACAGACCGTAGTATAACATGTAACAAAGTATGAGTGAAAATGATAGGTGTATTTTTAAAACTACTTTCTTTTTACATTTTCAGCGTGCACAAGCAGTGCTTCAGGCTGTGACAGCTGTCCAGACAGCAAACACTCCTCTTAGTGGCACCACAGTTAGTGAGAGCGCAGTGACTCCAGCCCAGAGTCCAGTACTTAGAATAATTATTGACAATATGTACTACCCTGTAACACTTGATGTTCTTCACCAAGTAAGTTTAATTTACATACTTATCTATAAAGAGAAGAAATAGTAATACAGCAGAGAAGAAATGTTTTGCTTTTAATGTTTTAACAGATATTTTCGAAGTTTGGTGCTGTATTGAAGATAATCACATTTACAAAAAACAACCAGTTTCAAGCTTTGCTCCAGTATGGTGATCCAGTAAATGCTCAACAAGCAAAACTAGTAAGTCTAGAGCTTCTTTTGAGTTAGTGGTATTTTTTCATTTATTTATATATATATAAAATATGTATATATTATATATATAATGTACCCCTATGTATATTTATTATTTACATATACATAAAATATGTATATGCTTTATATATATATATATATATAGTACCTATGTATAGTGTTATAGATATTTGTGATATATACCTATGCATATATAACATAATATATTGATCCTTATGTAACTTAATAATGCATATAGCATTATAGATAGTAAAAATATTAACATAATTTAGGATACCTTAGTAATTATAAAAATGTATATTTAAGGATAATCATGACTGTAGTTATATAGACTTGAATTATTTTACATTTTTTAAAAATTTTTTTATTACATTTTTAAGTGCAAAGTTTTGTGCTATTGAGAAGATAGGAGTGTATTGTGTATTGTGCATGCACACCTTTATCAAGATTTTTTGTAGTTTCCAATGGGAGTTTCAAAGTAATTTTGAGATAGTTTGGATTAAATATATAATGTAAATGTAGTTCAAATGCTGTGATAAGTTTTGATTTAAGATTATATCAATATTCTTTTAATGATTTCCTTTTTTAATAAAGACAGATTTCTTAAATAGATTCTGCTCTTTAAGTCATATCTTTTGTTTGTTTGTTTGTTTGTTTGGCATTGTTAGATATGGAGGGGAAGAGATTTACTAATAGAAGTAAATTTCTGCATGTTACCTGCCATTGAAAACTACCATGCTAGTATATTTTGCTTCCAAATGGCTAAATCTTCTTTTTTGTGTATCTTACTTAATTCTATTTTATTGTCTGTTTAACTTCCTGTGCCATATTTTCTCATTATTATTATTCCATTAATTAAACCATTAAAAATACATTATGAAACCATTAAATCTTTATATACCTTTGTCTTAGCTCATTTTCTTTCTTTCCCTTATTTTTAAACTAATTATGGTTTCTAGTATTACAGTGCTTCTCTTGATCAAGGTTATTTATTTGGAACTCAGACCATTTTTGACTTTTGCTTCATTGTATTTTCATCCTCAGTGTCTCATTTGGGGAGATGCTTTAGGTAGCAGAAACTCTGTACTACTAATAATAGCATAATTATAATAGTTTACCAAGTACTCTTATCCCATTTTTTTCTCACCATTAATCTGTGTTTTAAAGAGAATAGGGTTTTTTCCCCTTCCTTTGTTACAGAATGATGCTAAGATGTAAAAAAGGTGAATTGCTTATAATACAATCTGTAAGGTAGACGTTTTTCAGATAGTCTTTTTATTCACTATGTTGCTACTCGCTCAGTGGTTCCCAGGTTATGTGAACTCATCTTACTAGGCTTTCCTTTTAAGGCATAGGTTAACTATGATCATTCTTTTTTCCCCAAAAATAATGGTTCTTGGCATGCACTGACCCCGCCCCCAACATTGTATATTGTATATAAGAAATATAATATTTTGTATACATCGAGTTACCAAAATCAGTGTTATATGAGTTTTTATTAAGAGACAATGTAGAAGCCATGGTTTTAACAGCATTTTTTGCAACTTTAATTATATTTTAAAATGGTATACATTTTTTTGATGTGGAATATTTTATTTGCCATTCTCTTCTGATCCTAGAGGAAAAGTATTTGGTAAAGAAACAGTGAAGAAGGGGATAGGAAGGGCAGCAGAATACAACAGACACTAGTATGACAGTATGTAAAAACGTGGATGTGTAACCGATGTGATTCTGCAATCTGTATTTGGGGTAAATATGGGAGTTCATAATCCACTTGAATCAAATGTATGAAATATGATATGTCAAGAGCTTTGTAATGTTTTGAACAACTAACAATAAAAAAGAATAAAATTTTTAAAAAAGAAAAACAAAATAAACAGTGAAATAGGATTTGATTAAAAGTTTTAGTGCATTGGGCTGTAATTCTTACAGGAAAAATATGTGTGCATCTTGTCTGAAGTAATCTGTAGTTACATTTAATTTCATGATAAAAGAGTGCCTCAATTATGTTATGTGTTTGAGATTTTCATTTAACCAGTCTTTGGTGTGCTGATAAGAAGCATTAAACCACAGGTGTTTGTGTATGTTTATCTTCACTCATTTATATCTTCTCTACAAAGATCTAAAATTATAATTCTGAGAGGAGATGAGTATATTACTAAGTATGTATTCTATATTCTGGTAATTGAACTTAATTTCATGACACTTACTCAAGAAGGGAAAAGGTCTTTATTTTCTAAGCTTCCTTGCCCCATTGTTATATGATCTAGACCTCTTGGTAAAATTTTTGATGACTTCACTTCTGCACATTCTTCATAGCTGCATCAAGGCTGTACTCAAAGAACACTGAATATCATATTATCTGATAACAATTATCAGTTAAACTCATGAGCATCATCTACAAAGAGACCTTCTATTCTTGTTTGAAAAATCTCTTTCCTTCAAGGAGAATGTTGTCTTTCACAGTGACCATATCAGATAGAAATTTCCCCTTCCATTGTGTCTTTACTCACTCTTACTTATTTGTAGAAAAGCATCTCATGGAAACTCCATTAATTATTTTTTTTTTAAATCTATATGTGCACCAATCTTTCTCTTTGAATAAAAGGTATAGATATTTCTTTACCTAAGATCAGTAAAAAACAGATCCCATAATCTACTGCCTCCTAAGACACTTGGCACTGTCATCTCTTCTTTCCCTTTTATTTTCTCTATATTGGCTACTTTTATCCAGTAGGTTCAAACCTCTTCTATTTTAAATTTAACTCAACTTCAGGTAACTCTCCATCTATAATTCTAGATACCTTTCCAACTATCATCCTGCTTCTCCTCTCCCTTTTGAATTATAACCAGACTTCTATATAAGCTGTCTTTAACTTTAATATCCTCTTTATTTTTCTAGTGTAATTTTATTTCAGCCCTGTTTACCCAAATTAGTCTTCTGAGTATCACCAGTGATCATTAAGAGTACCTAAATCCCTATAGTATTATTCAGTATTAAACGAGTGTAACATTTGACACAGTAGACCACTGTCTTTAACATTTTCTCTACTGGTCTCTCAATACTTCTCACCTAGATTTATCCTCTTTGGGTATTTCTTGTTACATCCTTCTGACTTGGAAGCCTTATCTGGAAGCCTTATCTATTCTCTCAGCTCATTCTTGGTTATGCATAGTATATCATTTTCTCTAGCTCAGACCTTTTCTCAGTGACTCCAGACCAAGAATGCAGTAGACCATTGGACCCTTTCAAATGAGTATATTCAGCTTCTGCTTCTGGCATTCCCTATGTCACAGCATAAGGTACCAACTTGAGTCTCTTCAGCAATCTAGAAAACAGAATTATTCTTCTTTCTTCCAGGCTAGCACCAAATATTGATTCTAGCTCCTAAATTTCTGTTTGAATCTGATCAGTTGTCTCCAGCTCTCCTGTTATCTAAACAGGTATTTTTCAGAGAACTGATATCTGAGGCTTTTAGGGGCTTTTGCCTAAGTACAAATCAGCATACTTCTAGCTACAGTATGCCAACTATTGATGTTGATATAAATTATAACACAGTTTCTTATCTTCATGCAGAGTGGCTTGGGCTGCTGGTTCATGGACTTTTTTTTGAGTAGCCCTGGTCTTAGCCATCCTCTCAGAAATCTCTGCTTATTGGTCTTTTGACTAAACTCACCACTTTGACATCTTCCCCTACACCCATTATTTTTCCACAGAGTACTGAGAATAGTCTCAAAATTTTATTTCTTCTATTCTCAGTGCCTTTTAGTGATTGACTTTTGTCCTTTAGGATAAAGTCTAAAGTCATTAACATGACTTATGAGATTATAAATCATTCCTTAACTTGCCTCTCCTGTCTTATCTCCCATCTCTTTGGCTCTATTGAACTTTAAGTAGCTTGCATATGCTGTTTTTTTTCGGATCCTTTAGGTTTACAAGTTGCTATTTCATTTGCTTTTGGGGGGGGGCGGTGCTAATAGTGCTTTTTTATCTCCTTATGCTTAACTTCTGCTCATCTTCCTCTTTCAAGTATCAGGTTAGAAGCCTTGTCTCAGAAAGTTCTTCTTTTTCACCTGGATTAGATTTTTATAATTATTTGTTAAATGTGTATTTTCTGTCAGATTATTTATTAGGGCGGATACCATGTCAGCTTTGTATCTTTTAAATTTATTGAACATTGACATTTAAGTTGGTAATCAAAAGCCATACTAACAATCCAGTTATCAAAAAGAAACCGATCTTGCGCACACCTGAAATCCCAGAGGCTCTGGAAGCTGAAGTAGAAGGATCTTGATCAAGTTCAAAGCCAGCCTCAGCAATTTAGTGAGGCCCTGAGCAACTCACCAAGACCCTGTGTCTAAATAAGATACAAAAATGGTCGGGGATGTGGCTTTGGTACCAGGCCCCTGGGTTCAATGCCTGAAGTGGCAAACCATACACTTACTGATCTAAGGTCAGTGAACCCAATAAAGGTAAAACAGCAAATCATTATTAGGTTGCAATTTAGTCACCTTGCTGAAAAAAACAAATCAAGACAAATAGAATATTTTTGATCAGAAGAACAAATCACATGCAGGAGAATAATTATCTATGAATGATAATAGGACATTCAGAAAGAAAAGAATTAAAAGTCAAGGAAACACCTTCAAAATACTTAAAAGGAAAATGGGGCAGAGTTTCTTAAAATATGCTATATTCATATAATAGAGTACTATTTGGCATTATAAAATGATGTGGAACTGAGACATTTAGCAACATTATTTGGCTGAGTAAAAGATACTGGAATCAAAGGAGTACTTTCTATAAGGTTCTGTTTATGATGAAAACTATCAGATCTGTCATCATTTGCAGGTGGTTCACTGGCTGGGAAGGGATATTAGGGTTTTTGTATGAAGATGATAATATACTATACATATAGAGTATCATGGGTTACAGATATATACATTTCTCAAAGTTAATTGCACAGATTACAAGACGCAGGAAGAGTGTCAGACCCAAGTCTGAGGTAGAGATGAGTTGGTGGGTGCAGACTGATCTGCAGGCTCAACCCTTTTCCACACTAACAGGACCAGCCAGAGGATCCACTTCCGTGTGCATTCTGATGGGGAAGTTATAGCACATAGACCTCATTAAAAATTGACGTGTCTTCTCTAGTTGATCACTCCATTGATTAAATTAATACATATTTTATTATATTTTATCATGTGGGTATATATTAAATATAAAATTATTTTTATATTTTATAAATAAATATCTAAATCAATAAAAATGTAACTGATCTTCACGTTTATGTATTATCTTTTAGAAAAGTTTTGTTCATGTTTTGTAGTATGAAGTATAAACACATAGGCTTTCCCTTGGCTTTATTTTTTGTGATACTGGGGATTGAACCGAGGGGCGCTACCACTGAGCTATACCCTCAGCCCTTTTTAAGAATTTTTATTTTTAGACAAGATCTTGGTAAGATCCTGAATACCTCCAACTTGTGATCCTCCTGCTTCAGCCACCTGAGTTGCTGGGATAATGTGTGCACCACCACATACAGCTTCTTTGACTTTAAAAAGTGCAACTTTCATGGTTTGTTTGTTTGTTGGTACTGGGATTGAACTCAGGGACATTTGACCACAGAGCCACACTCCCAGCCCTATTTTATATTTATTTAGAGACAGGGTCTCACTGAGTTGCTTAGCACCTCAGTAAATTGCTGAGGTTAGCTTTGAACTTGCCATTGTCCTGCTTCAGCTTCCCAAGCCACTGGGATTAAAGGTGTGCACCACTATGCCTGGCTAGCTTTTATGTTTTTGAGGAATAAAATTAATACATAAAAATAGCCCAGTTTTTTTGATATAGACATGATATAGTTTCCTTTTCTCTTGGACCTTATAAAGTTTTTTATGTGGCTAAATTGTAGTACACATGAGTAGGAAATGACTTTTTTTGTTTGTTTTTGTTATGAGAATCAGCTTTTCATGAGCATTACCTCTTTTCCTTTTGGAGATTACACATCTTCGGTTACTAATAGTTAAAAATAGAGTGAAATGTTTGCAGAAGTAAAAGCATATCATTCATTTAAATTTTTTTGAGAGACCTAATGGAATTATCTTTTCCTAATTTTTAAGACAAACATTCTCTCTGACATCTGTTTAATTCTATTTCACCCTTTTAGCATTTACTATTTATGTATTCCACATTCATATTAATGAAGGGTTTATTATGAAACTCATGGTTTTAGAATATTTAGGGAACTCCTGCATAATCTGTTAGAGTTTTATGTTGGTAAATAAAAGGTCTTAAGTATTTTATCAGTGTTATAAGCCTAATATTATATTCTTGATTTTGATTTTTTTTCCTGACTTGCTAAGATAGTTAAACAATTTGAAACTTAAGGTTTCCCTTAAGCATTTGTTAAATTCCCCCAAGAATCATCCTCATAAAAATAAGTTAGGCAAATAAATAGTAAACATTGAAACAAAATGGAAATGTTATTGGGACTTTTCATATTTTTAAACTACATGCAGTGTTTCATTGTGCTGTTTCAAATGCATTCTGTGTCTTAACATCTTTCTTGCATTTTGATGACCATGTTTTAATCAAATTTTAAATTCACTATGAAATTTTGTTCCTGCTAGATTCTTTTTATTGTCAAAGCTGTCATTGTGAGTTGGTACATTTGAAAGATCTTATTGCAGAGTATCTTGCTTTTATTATCAAAAAATCTTTGCTGCAGTAAGATCACTGAATTTCCTGTCGCTAAACCACAGGACTTACTTGTGTGCTGTTCTTTCCTGGATATCATAAATACGAGAGCTTGAAGTGAGATTGCATATTTTTTTTAACTTGATTTTTCTTTCTACTTTGTTTATGATTACTTCAGCTAGCTACTGAAAATTGCTGGATTGCTGTGTACAGGCATCCTTATTTTTCTTTGTTGCAGACAGTTTTAATTTAGTTCTTGTTTGTGTTTTTCCCCAACTCTTATACCTTAGGTATGATTGTGTAATTTCCACCTACATAAAGATTTTTCTAAAAGTTTAAAAGGAAAATGTCAAAAGTTTCTAGAAGACTTTCTAACACTTGGCAAAATTATTGTTGACAATTTGGTAGTATAATTCCATGTTGCTTGGAAATAGCTCTCAGAAGACTTTGTTTGAATTCAGTAAATTTTTGTCATTACTTTTAACATTAATCTAGATGACTCAAAGCTAAATCTTACAAGATCTCATTTTCTCTTTGATATTATTGAACTAGTAACCTGAGAGTAATTCGTTATTCATTTATTTTTTACATATTGTATGGAAATATACATTCTAGAATTTATTTGATTGATATTTTCTTTATATGAATACTACATAAGTAAATTTTCAGTATTTGCCTTTACAGCAGGGTATTGGATTAATTTATATTATAATGACTGGTAAAATTGACACTTGGCTTCTACTTTTATTTGATGGTAGGTGCCTTAACCCAAATGGAGTTTAAATGCTAATGTGTATAAAGTCCCTTTAAGATAAATTTTCACCATTGGTTTATAATGGATGAATTTCTGTTGAATTAGTTTTTAGGTTTTTAACTTGGCAAATATAATCATATAGAACTAAATCTTGTTATTAAGGGAAGATTTGTTTTTTGAGAGAATGAGAATATGTGAATGGATTAAAGATTTATGTACTTAAGCAGCTGTAGAGGTTTACTCTTTTTGTTACAGGACATGTGTATTCTAGTGAAAATATTCTATTTAAAGAAAATAGTGCTTGGTGGAAATTAATACATTTACTGTGAGAATAGCACAGTATGATGTTTGAAATTTGCATCTTTTTCCTGTTTTGCTAATTTCCAAATGTTATTAAAGATCACTGATGTATTTTATTCACTTTTACAGGCCCTAGATGGTCAGAATATTTATAATGCTTGCTGTACCCTAAGGATTGATTTTTCCAAACTTGTGAATTTGAATGTAAAATACAACAATGATAAAAGTAGGGATTATACTCGACCTGATCTTCCATCTGGAGATGGGCAACCTGCCTTGGACCCAGCTATTGCTGCAGCATTTGCCAAGGAAACATCTCTTTTAGGTATGATTTTTATTGTTTCTTCCACTTTCTCCCATTTGTTAAATGGGACAGTGCCTCTTAAATTCCAGTAAGTATAATGAATCCCTCATTTTGGACTTTTTAACAAATTATGTCAGGTTTCATGACCTATTGTTTTTCTTACATGAGAAGGCATATGAATGCTGTTAGAAAAAGTATTCTTCATTTGTTTAATATAGTGTTAGTTTGTTCTCCCAAAACAAAAGTAGAAAAGTTTTATTTAAAAATATCATAGAGTTTTAATAATATGTTTATGCTTCAAATTTGATGTCATACTTTCTATCCAAGTCTAGGCCTAAGACCCTTGTTCCTATTCTTTAAGGAAACATCTTATTGTTTTACTTTAGTGCTGCATAGAAACAGTGATGTGTTAATAAACAAAGCATATAACTAGAGGAGGTGTATGGGTTTTTTGAAGCATATTTTAAAAATGATGATTTTTGATAAAATATATATTTGCATTTTCTCTTATTTACATTTTATCTTGTCTACCATGGATTTAAGCCATCTACTACAGTATGAAAATATGCAACTGATAGTTGATGGGGTCGAAGAAAAAAATAAGGGAAAATGCTATTTTTGTAAGTAAGATGAACATAGTGATTTACAGCTCAGATGGAATTTTAGCTGTTTGGAAAATTGATTGTTTTGGTATTTGTAACATTACTTTAAATCACTTTTTTTTGGATGACATACTGACTCTTGAGTTTAGTTTATGTCCATCATTTTACAAAGTCATTTTAAAGAATATTATAATAAAGTGATTTTTGGAAATATTTATTTGCTATGGAGCTGTAATAATAATGCTGTTCATTTGTAAGTATGTATGCATAAATGTTAGGTATGTGAAGTGAGAAACTAGAATGTGCAAATGAGCAGTTGATATTTCAAAGTGATTCTGATGACTTCAAACAAAAATGACCCTTGCAGTTTTCTGATGTGTCTGGCACAGGCCACAGTATTTATCATGGCTGTAATAGAAACTTTAGGTTGCTAACACTCTTTTCATACAGAATCTCTCTTACTATATGGGCCTAGTTAAATTGAAGCCTTCAGTTTGGCTTGCAAGTTAATAACATGACTATTTTGGAGTATACAGTTTTTAAAGACAAGGTCAAGATTGAGACGACAGTGAATGATACATGACTCTTGCTTTTAATTCTTACTATCTGTTATTAAATTCTACTGATATAATTTATATTAACTTACAGAAGAAAATAGAATCAATCAACATTTACTTACTGAGTAGTTTCTAGGTCTTAGGCATTCTGCCAGGCACTTGGCAGCTATATTATTGAATCCTTACAATAGTCAAATAAAGGAGATGTTAGCACTAAGATTTTGTGGTTTCTGAAAATTTTAAAAATTCATGTGCAACTCATTAAAGAAACAATTTAAGGATAAAATACCAAGAAACTCCCATCTAGCATCAAGCATGAACCATAGTAATCATTTCCTTGGACTCTTAAGAATCTATGTGTTTGCTCATTTGGTTATGCTGGATGTGTTTGGTTTCTGAGTAAGTTGTATTTAGAAGTTACCTGATTGTTCTCCTAGGGAATTCATCAACCCCCGCCCTCCACCCCTGTGATCTTGAGAGTTGGGTGAAATTTTTAAAGAAATAATAAATATTTTTTTATAGAAGATAACAAAACCCTAGCACAATTTACCTTCTATCTTACTTCATACTCCATGCTCATATTCATTTTTTTAGTGTATTACATTTTTGCATTAAATGCATGTAAATGTCTCAGGTTTTTTGTTTTGCACACAGTGCCTTGGATCAAACCCAGGGCCTTAAGCATATTACACAGACACTCTACCATTGAGCTAAGTTGCTTAGTCCTTTTTTTGTTGCTGCTGTTATTGTTGTTTTGTTTTTTTCCTTTTTTTATTTTGGAATGCAAGGCCTTGAATATTGTACGCATGTGCTCTGCCACTGAGCCCCGTTGCTTAGTTCTTAATAAATTTGTCTAATGTCTTCCAGTCTTATGTTGAATTTTTTTTAATAGCATAATTTGTTTTGGCATTTCTGCATGATAAGAAAAAGGAAAACATTTGGTGGTGAAAAAATTGTGAATTCACCTTTCCTAAATACCTTCATGTTTTGCCTATTTTAATGGTTTTGTATCTTTTTATAACAGGAGTTTTTATTGTAAGCATTCTCAAATTGCTTTGAAAGTAAGTGACTGTACTTTAAAAATCAAATCATAGACTCTTTAGTATTGATGTTTATAAGATATAACCACTCATATTTTGATATTACCTGTGAAAATACTTTTTTATAGAAAATTGAAGTCATACTGTAGTTGTAGTTTTGTGTTATTTTTTAGAAATTGTAATTTTAGTTAGAACTTCTAACAAAATAAAAATTTTATATCTATACATTATGGTATTGAAGATGTCATACTTTTGAAAGTTAATTAGTCTACTTTTGTACTTTACTAAAACAACCTGTATAGGACTTTTTGCCCTCCAAATTATTTCCTTAGATTGGATTTTTAGAACAAGAACTATTAAGTCAAAGAAACTGTTAAAATCTATTGATGGTGTTGAAAAGTTATTCCCAGAAGGACAGTATTAATTTAAGCTAAAATGAATGGTTATTCTGTTTCCATATTATATTAATTTGATAGGAAAGTGTCTGTTTAATTTGTATTATGTACTAGTTTGTTTCTTTTTTGTGCTGAGGCTCAAACCCAGAACCACCTAACATATGCTAGGGGAGCACTCTACTACTGAGGTATACCCCCAGCCCAAGTTTGCAAATTTTAGATACTTATTTGATATTTACAATTCCTGAATGAGTTGTCTGGACTCTTCCTGTTGGAATATGATGTAGTTCTTACAAGTGCATTAAGGATTTACGTTCATTGTTTGTTATCTCCTTAAATATTTCATATCAACAGAAAATTGTCCATTTGCAGGACACAAATATAAATTGATAACTCTTTTGTTAAATATTTAGAAGCAGATTCACTGTGTGTATTTGTGTGTGTTTCTAGCCTCTTGACTGTATTTCCTTACTTTCAAATCAGTATTACAAATTTTATTTTAAACAGTTATTTCTTAAAGCTACTATTTATACCTAGTTTGCATTTTTTCTTTAATGCTAGGATCACAGTAACTCAGAAAATGTAATTTATCCAAAGAATGGAGACAGTGCTTTATAATTAGTTAGAAATCTGACATCTAAATGCATAATCACAAATCTGGCAGACTATTAGTCATTCACATATTCTATTTCAAAGAACAATGTCGTCAAAAGTCCTTGAGATTATAAATTAAGACATGGTTATAATGATCATTTTGTCATGTTAAAAAGTGTAGTTAATTTATTAGGGGGTGGATCACTTTTAGGAAAATTGCCAAAAGTAATTTTTCATGATCATGTTGTCTACATTTAAAAATTAGGGTATATAAAACATCAAAAGAATACTTCCTTTAGAATTTTCTATGTACTTTAAATAAAATAATAGCCATTATTATCATATAGTCTTAAAGCAAACTTTTGTTGTCGATCTGATGACAGTTGTAAAGAGATAAAGTAAACCTTTTTAAATTAAATAGCCCTTAATTAGTGTTAATCAAACTTTTGCTGCATATTAAGATCACTAGGCCCTGCCCCACACACTGAGAATCACTGGGAGGCATTGGTCCAGGACATTAGTATTTTTAAGATCCCAACACTGTTTTCCTGTGTAGTGAGAGTTGCAAATTACTGCTATAGAAAAAAAGTTTTTCATTTTTTTAGTCATAATATGATCATTACACTTAACAAAATTGACAAATGACTTCTTAATATTACCAAATACCTAGCCATATTAAAATTTTCTGTTTTTAAGTCTTCTGCTTCCAACTGAGATCCATTGATTTAATGAAATAACTTAGTTACTGTTCTGGAAGTTCCACAGTTTAAATTGGTCTGTTTCTTTGTAATATCATGTTAATTTGTTTCTCTGTTTGCTGAAGTGGGTAAACTGGGAGTTAGCTCCAAAAACTATGTTACATTCAGATTCTGGTAAAAATTCTAGCAAAATGGTAAGTGTTTGTGGTTCATCATATTTGTCTCAGTAAGTGGCATATAACAGCTGGTTACCTACTTTTAGCAATTTTAGTGATGCATTAAGATTGGTTGTGGTACTGGGTGTGGGGGTACACACTTGTAATCTCAGCTACTCAGGAGGCCCAGGCAAGAGAATTGCAAGTTCAAAGCCAGCCTCAGAAACCTAGTTAGACCCTGTCTCAAAATTTTAAAAAATAAGTAAAAAGAGCTGGGGATGTAGCTTAGTGGTTAAGTGCCCCTGGATTCAACCCACCCCCAAAGAAAAACAAATATTGTAGTTTCCGGTAGTCACATTGATCCTTCCATTATTTTTTCTGCTAATGTTTTTAGTGTTCACTAATGGTTTCTGCCTTAATTTATTATACCAAAAAACAAGTGTGAAGATTTTTCACTCTACTATATATATTCTTTCTAGATTGATTGAAAATATAAAATAGAACTCTCCTTCATAAGCTATAACTGTTTACCTTAACAGTTTGTGCAACACAGTTAAATTCTTACATTTATTTGCTAATTTCAAATGGAACAAATTGTGTCCAGCTTTTATTTTTGGTTAAATATTTAAAACAGTTTAGGATGGGTAAAGCATTGATTCTTTCCCATGTCTGCTTTAAATTTCATAATCTGTTCATTGTTCCCAGGTTCTGGTAGCCCCAGAGTGGTTGAGATGGTGATCTTAGCCTAGAAGTGAACAATTTTATTTTTTCATTTATTATTTTAAAATTTTATTATTATTGTATGTAATTATCCTACGTCAGCTGCCCATAAATGGAAGGGAAGAGGATAAAGGACTAAACAGAGTTAATTAAAATTTAGACAGGTTTCTCAAAGAAATTCATTCCCTTTAAATAAAAAAAACAGAAAGTATGAAATTTTCTTAGTAAACACCAGTAGGTTATTTCTTAACAGCTAATTATGAAAAGAAAATAGCCTCCATCTATGACTGGTAAAAATTCTAGCAAAAATTCAGTAAGAGTTAACATCCTTTAGATCTTCTTTTTTTTCCATATAGGTGTATATGTGTAGTCTGTGCATATTTAGTCATTTTGAATATGATTCTATAAGATGTACAGAAAAACACCTTTTTTTGAACATTGTTGTATGTGTGCTTTTATATTTCCTCATTTTGGAATAATGAGAAAAAGAACTACAATGCTAGACAAATGCTAGAACTATAAATGCTAGAATGTAGCAGTTAGGTAATAGTACCATATATGCTTTTGAAATGGATATAGGTAAAGCTTATATATTTTAAGGAAATAAGGTTCATTGTTGTCTTTTAGATATTAATAAATTTGAGGCTATGCAGAGTTTCACTATTCATCAATGATTCTGTTGCTAATTTTTTTTTTTTTTTAACTGAACATTTCAGTAGCTTCAGAGCTTAGAAAGAATGGAAATACTGGTTGGTATTTTCATAAATTTTAGTTAAGGCTATTTTCAGTTAACTAATGTGATGTAGGCAATTAAGTACTTTCCTAAAAGGAAACCTCAATGGAAAGAGTCATGAGGATATGTATATACCAGTTTCTAAGAAGTGGGGTAGTTGAGCACTTACGAAGTATTATGGACTGCAGCCATAATGTAAACAGTAGAAGATAGAAGTTATTACATCAATTCGGTCTTACTTATTGACCGTGTTCTGAATAAATTGCCATTACTATATGACAAAAATGTTATTCATAAACATTCTTTTGACTATCCCACGTAGAATTTTTTCATGAAGTTCTTAATGGTCTGTCTTTTATTTATTTCATTATTTTTTAGATTCTCAGATTTTTTAAATTTTATTTTTAGTTGTAGATGGAGCACAATACCTTTATTTTATTTATTTTTATGTGGTGCTAAGGATCAAATCCAGTGCTTTAGATGTGCTAGGCAGGTGCTCTACCACTGAACAACCCCAGCCCTTAATAATCTTTCTTAAACTAAGTCATTGTGTTACTTATTATATTGTTCTCAGCTGTAGTTTTAAGAAATTTCTTCTATTTATTAATCTTGTATCTACCTTCCTTTACTTTGCCCATGACAGTCTTGTCAGATATTTGAAAATCCTCTCTTATATTCACTCTACACTTAGTACTTTAAGGCCAAATACCTTGAATTCTGAGATAATCAACTTTAGCCCTTGGATACAGAAGATAGTTTTAAATGCAATCAGATTGTAGATTTTATTTTGAAGAAATTTGGTTTTTTTTTTTTTTTTTTTTTTTTTTTTAGAGAGAGAGAGAGAGAATTTTTTTTAATATTTATTTTTTAGTTCTCGGCAGACACAACATCTTTGTTGGTATGTGGTGCTGAGGATCGAACCCGGGCCGCACGCATGCCAGGCGAGCGCGCTACCACTTGAGCCACATCCCCAGCCCAAGAAATTTGTTTTTAATGGTTGACAATTTTATATGGGATGGCTAAATCAAAGAGAAAAATTCTAAAGAAGTAAATTACTGCTGTTTCTGCATTTAGTAGAAGTAAAACTGTGTTTATGACTTCAGTATAAAATGGGTCTCTATCCAAAGAAGTAAAAACTATACATGAGGTTTTCACTATCAACTCTAAAGATACTCCATGAAATTATAAGATACAGATAGGGCATTTTATTTGGATGACATTCTTGATTTTTTTCTCCCTGAGATTTTTTTACCTTTTATTTCTAATCCTTTTTATTTATTTCACTTGTTGGTCTTGTTTTTAATTTAGAAGAGACATTGTTTCCCCACTCCTTCCGTGAATACCCTTCCTGTTTTCCCCACTTTTCCAGATTTACTCATGCCCTTCTTAAGTAATTGCCATGTATATTTCATATTTCTAGAAAGATTCTGCTTCTCCTCATTGGCATCCTGGATAATTCATTCATTACACCATTTGAACACTTTTAGGTACAGCAGGGACACAGAATAATAATAATGCTTCTGTTTTCAAAACTTGCATTCTGGTGAAAGCATTAAATGAGTGTAGCAGAGGCAAACTGAAATAATACATAGTATAAGTATGGTATTAGAACACAATGAGTGTTTTTTCCATCGAAAGGAGAAATTGTGAGGGTTTTATGGGTCAGAAACGCATCATATGTAACAGTATAGGTCATATTTTAGGACTGGCAAATGTTATGAGTGATGCATAGGATAATTGGAAAAATGTGAAAGGTAGTGATGCTACAAAGAATTATGTGGGACAAGTTCTTAGAAACAATGTTATCCAAGAAATGTGAAGTTTATACTGGAATTACTAGTGTTTTTAAAGATCAAATGATGAGAGCTTCAGCATATCTGTAAACATCTCATGACAGTATGTACCAAGTCTAAGTTATTTGGCCTTCACCAGATCAGAGGAGTAACTGACGAAAAAATTGGTTAAGAACTTTTGCTATGAATAATCATCAGCTGTTTTTAAGCAGTTGAGTAAAACTGATCAGTTCAGTTTTAATACACCAACAGTGATTCCAGGCTGTTAGTTGAAAATGAGACTGGGATTACTAGATCAGAGATTGTTGGTCTAAGTAAGATATAATTGTGAATCTAAAGTAGAAGTAGGAAATGAGAAAACAATGTTGCTATAAATATGGGCAATAATAAATATAAAAGTAACACCATATGGCATTTGATATGATTATTTATGAAATGTAGAGAACTCCACCAGACCATATGAAATTTTGTCTAGGATTTAAGAGTTCTGTGAGGTTATGAATTCAGAGGCCACAGGTATGATATTGAAGGCTCAAACAAATATGATTAAAATTAGAAGTGACCATTTAATCCAGTAATTATCATAAGATTGACAAGAGTGGGTATCAAATTGCAAGAGAGTAAGGATATAAATATGATTTTTAAAAAGTACCTAGTATTGTATGAAGAAATATGCCACAGAAAGGAAGGAGAAATGGGTTGGTAGTTTCGGAATTAAGTGTTACCCAAAGGGAAATGTTTCTAGCGAGGCCGTATGCATAATAATAGGCTTCAGTTTCAACTTTCCTGAGTTCAAAATCTGGTTTGCCTTCATTATCTCAACTTTCACATTTGTAATAGATAGGATCATAATCCCTGTCATCTAAGGTTGTTGTGGGAATTACATGTGTTAATATGTGCAAAGAATTTTGCACAGTGCTTGGCTTGTAATGATGCTTGCAACATGATAGCCAGTATTTGTTTCTGAAGCTAACTTAAGTCCTTGAATTTATTTTAGTAGATTGGATCAAAAATACAGTAGAAATTTTGAGGATTAGAAAATAAGAGATACTCTTAAGGACCATTGTGAGTCTTAGTGGGATTTTTTTTAATCATGTTTATATAGACAAAGTTATCTTATTGATGATTATAGAATAGCAGTTCTGAAAGTAATATTGGGTGGTAATATTGATGAATAAAGCATTATTTTTCTTCCCTTTGGGGAAAGGTTTAGGGAGATAAATTGATTTTGAGGGGTTATTGAAGTTTTTTCATTATGACAAATTTTACTGTATTTTGAATTACAAAGCAAACTTGTAATATAAAATATAGGTAGTAATGATAGAAAATAGAGTGGATTTCAGAGAACAAAATAGGTATTGATGGGAAGGTTGTGGAAAATGAGGAATGGATTGTTTCAGGAAATAATCAAAATTATCATTTTTAAAAAAACAAATTTTTACTTCCAATACATGAAATGTCATAAGAATTGCCTTTCATATACAGGACTCCATACTTAAAGAGTTAGATGGGGCTTTTGGAGTTCCACCACCAGCGGTGTTCTGGACAGAAGTAATAAAGATTATTAACTACCAGATGTCTTGGTCAGGGAAGTGAAGAATGATTAAAAGAAATTATGTAATTAACTTTGGATGGAAGTTTTAGAATGGCAAGTGCAAGGATTAAAAATAAAATTCTGCATCTTTAAAAATCACAGGGTAAACATTTATTAGTTAAGAGTTGCTTAAGGAAACAACAAAATATGATGTGGAATTTTAGAAAAACAAGAAGAATATTAGGTGTAAAGTAAGGAAATGTGAATGAAGTGTACACTTCAGTAAATATATATTGGTTGATTAATTATACCAACTATTCCATGCCAATCTATGATGTTTTAAGGGAAAATTTGGTGCTCAAATTCTATAGAAACTTCATAATGTCTTTAACTTTTCTGTAAATATAATACTTTCAAATAAAGTTAATTAGAAATCACAATTAAAAATTGTCAGTGGTTTGAAATAAATTAGTAAAACTTATTTAATTCTTTAGTTAAAATTTGTAGACTTAAGGATGCTTATGTGTTTCAGTGAAATATGACTTGAAAGAAAGAGGGATAGCTAAATTATATCCCTTCTGTCCAATGTATGACTGTGTGGCTATCATCAGTTTATAATTTTATTTTTAGTTGCCAGTGGATCTCTATTTAATTTATTTATTCACATGAGGTGCTGAGAATTAAACCCAGTGCCTTACACATACTAGGCAGTTGCTCTACCACAGAGTTGCTCTACCAGCTCCTATCATCAGTTTTGAGTGGAATAAAGGTTAGTAATGATACAATGTCAGAACTCACATGAAAACTTTATAAATTTTTACATCACTCAGAATATCTGAGTGGCCTTGCTAATGAAGATCATTTTATGTGGAAAAGATCCCTGTGGTACTTTTTTCTTCAGCATGTGGCAGTTTACAAAAAAAGCTCTTCAATGTTATTTTGTCCTTATAACAGTCCTGGGAGTAGAACAGGCATTTTGATCTCTCATCATCAATATATGTAAATAGTGGTTTTTCCAGCATACCTTCTGCCTTAGTGATGGTTGGATATGATTTGTCCATCAAGGGTTTGTGTGTTGGAAATTTGGTCCCCAATGATGGAACAGGTGGTGTGACCTTTTTTTTTTTTTTTTTTTAAGAGAGAGTGAGAGAGAGAATTTTAATATTTATTTTTTAGTATTTGGCGGACACAACATCTTTGTTGGTATGTGGTGCTGAGGATCGAACCCGGGCCGCAAGCATGCCAGGCGAGCGTGCTACCGCTTGAGCCACATCCCCAGCCCAGGTGGTGTGACCTTTAAGAGAGAGAGATTAGTGGAGGTTGTTGTGTCAGTGAAAGTATTGCCCTCTGAAGAAATTGATGTAGTTCTTATGGTACTTTGATTCTTAAGAGATGAACCATGGACTGGCTACTTCCCAGTTGCTGACTTTTGGCTTCAATAGTATCTTGCCATGTGATATCTCCTTGCATGCACTCTCATCTTAATGCCATTCACCATGTTATAACACAGCCAGGGGAGCTATAACCAGAGGCCAGACAGATGGAGCTTGCCTGATGTGTGACTTTCAACTTCCAAAACTGAACTAAAAAAATGTAAGTACCTAGTTTCAGGTACTTGATTATAGTAACAGAAAATGGATTAATACTTAGCTACAAGTGCAAATCATTGCAATTATGATTTTTGTAGCTAAAAATACTATATTGGGAGCCAGCCTCTGTGTGTGTACGTGTATGATGTTTTATACAGCTTTGACAAAGTGAAAATGGTAAAATTATTATGTTATACTTAGAAGTTCACATTTACATGAAAAATACAGTGCAGAATTCTTTGCAGAATTTATTATAATAAGAATAGAACATCATGAAGTATTTTGTAGGTTTTTATATCCCCCACCCCCAGTACTGGGGATTAAATTCAGGAGTACTCTACCACTGAGTGATTCCCAGTACTTTTTAAAAAAATATTTGAGACAGGGACTCACTAAGTTGACAATGTTGGCCTTGGACTGAGTTGCTGGGATTATATACTGGTTGGTTTTTATATTTTCATTGCAACAAACATAATTTAGATTAAGTATAATTTATTTTATTTATCTGATTAACAGTAATTTTTCAGAGAAGAGTATATTACTTATCCTCAGAGGCTTTAAAAGTCCAGTAAAATTTTAAACTACCCTAGTGATTTCAAACTTTATAAAGGTAGTATATGTTTTCTTCTAAGATACCAGCTCAGAGAAGGAAATAATAAAGAAAAAAACCATATTACTGGCATTAAGAGCAGATGCTGGGGGAAAAAAGCAGATGGTAACTGCCCCTTGTCTCTTAAAGAACACTCTAGTACAGACTGTTTGAAATATAGAAAGATCCTTTGATGTAACAAATCACCTTACATAGTAGCATGGTGGGCAAGAAAGGTAATAAAGAAAAAAGTGGGGGACTATGAATTAGGGTTTGTAACAACAGTGGGAGTGTCCCAGCTTAATTCCACTTTTTGGTTAAGATTTTTATTACCTCCTTATTAGAGGGAAGTAAATTGCATCTGTTGAGTCTCAGCTTTTCTTTATTGGATAGTTGCCAGTCTTTTTGCTAAAGAACATTATCATTTATTAGAATACAGCTTTTCTGCATTTTTTTTTCCCTTTTGGCAAGAATGTTTTTGGTTTTTTTTTTAATCTTTTATGTCTTCCATACTAAAAAAGGGGGTTCCTACTTGCCATGTTAAATTCATTTTAATTATTAACTCTTTTAATCCCAATAATAATTTTGTCATGTTAAGACTTGATATTCTAAATAATACTATACCACCAAGTTATCTCCATTATAACAACCCATATCGCAAGACAGAAACACATTTTAAGAAAGTGTTTTTTAAATATTAAGTGTTTTTAGCAAGTTTTCTACCATATTTGAATTTATTGGTAAATTAAATAATCTCTAATTAGATTATTTAATTTGATTGACATGATAGAAATGTTATCAGTTTTTCACAAAAATTATATATTTAGATGATTGAATTTTTATAGAATTTTGTATGTTTTATGTATTTATGATTTTGTTTTGAAAAGTCAACAAGGAAAAAAGAGTAATTGGTGACTTAGAACTATAAATTTTGCAAGTGCCAGTAATGTATTATTTAAGTATGTACCTTAACATTTTTAAAAATTTCATGTATTACAACATTTTCTTTTCTTTGAAGTGAGTTAAATTCATTTTTAAAATTTGTTTGTATTTTTTTTTTTTAGGAATTCTTTTATACAAAGCACCATGCCAAGTATACCAATATTTGCAAAATGTTATCTAGAGATCCTTGGAAGTCCCTGATGAAAATAGTCAAAACTATTTTCATAGTACAAAATATATCTGGCATTTTTCACTTTTATTTTCTTGCTCATGGTGGAATATTCTCTATTACCCGGAAGGTCAATAGGATGTGTGATCTTTAAAAAGAAGTTCCTGGTTTTAATTTTTAATTTCTATTATGATAGGTGTCACTAGATATAACCCCAATAAACAAAAGCTCTTTGTGATCCTCAGTAATTTTTAAAAGTGTAGAAGGGCTTCTGACAAAGAAAAGTTCAAAACAATTCCAGTAAATAAACAGGAGATAGAGTATTCTAAATAAATAGGAAATAGTATGAGTCAAGAGTCAAGAAAATTCTAGGAATTCAGAAGTTATTTTAATCTGGGTACCCATCTGTCTAATTAATTCTTCAGTTATGTTTTTCTGGGTTAGTGGACCCTGTGAATCATGTCATGTCTGTCCAAAATGAAATAGATTTTTTTTTTTTTAATCATAGGAAAGGAGTTATAGGTAGAGCATAGGTAGAGCACTTGCCTCACACATGTGAGGCAGAGAGAATTTGAGATTTGATACTGAACTTTTTTTTTTTTTTTTTTTGCATGCCATGTATTGCAGTTGGTGGGTTTTTTTAAAAATTTTTTTGCTATCAACTTTGAATCTCATAAAGACCATAGAATTTAACTGAATTTTAAGTTACTTTTTTTTTTTCCTACTAAAAGCCAATTAAAGGCAGGAAAACAAAGAAATGATTTGACAATATAATGACTACATCTGGAATTTCCACTACTATTAAATAATTGTGTTGTCAACTTAAGTTGAATACTGTGTGCATTTGGCCAGAGCTGTCTGAAGTACCAAAATAGTGTTTAAAAAAAAAGTGTGGAGAGGTCCCTTTCCAAGAGAATGCAAGAAAAAGATTACTAAGTGTGAGTGTTTACTTAAGAATTAGAAGTGTATCTTTATGTGTATGTATCTTGGCAAAAAATGAAAATATTTATTGTTAAGTGGAAACTGTGAAATTTAATAATAACTATAGTATTTAATATGGAGAATTTAGTAATATAATACAGTAGTTGGTTAAAAGGATCCTCACTCATGGATCCAGAAAAGCACTGAAGACTGATGGTGCATTAGTAAATATTAATCATGAGAATTTTCTGTTTTTATTTATTTTTTCCCACCATCCAAATCTTGACTTTACTTTTAATATAAAAATGTGAATTTTCTATTTTAAAAAAGATTCATATCTCTGGGATTTACTTTAAAAATAAAATTGGTGAGTAGGTGAAACAAGATCGTCCCTGAAGTGATAATTGTTAAACTTGGGAGATGGTACATAGGGATTCATTCTAGTCTCTCTTCACTTATATATGTTGGAAAATTTTCAAAACAGAAAAGAAAGTCAAAAGAAGAAAACAAGAAGGAAAGGGAGTTCTAAAAATGCTGTGGGCAAAAACTATAAAATACACTCATCTAGAGCAAGAGTATAAATTGAGAAACATCTTTCCACTTACAGAGTACTTAGGAGGGATAGAGGTGGAATTAAGAGATAACTAGAGGGAAAAAAATTTGTCAGAAACTTAGGTAAGAATTGTGAATCTCAAATACTCTTCACACTGCCAGTGAAAGGTCATACTAGTTTCTGTAAAATGATCTAAAACTTGAATAAGATCTCCGAACTAAAGGTAACAGCAGATCCTTATGAAATGCACAGAAGTCTGGAAAAAGAAGGAGGAGTAAAAGGTGAACTAATGGAACTACCGTGCTAAGGGCCAGTTCCACCCAGGTATGTCATGAGGTCAACATCATTTGGAATGTCCCTTTATTATGGGGAGGTAAAAAAAAAAAAAAGTAGTAAATTTCTTTGTAAATTTGATATGTAAGAATTTAAGGATGAAAGTATTCTTCGAAGGGTACTGAAGGGAATTCTTAAAAAGTCAAAAGGGATGACTTTTAAAAAAGACAACAGATGGGAAACTAGGACCATAGAAATTAGGTTGGAAGCAAAGTCTATAATAGAATGAAATTTGTTCTCTCTACAGGGAGAGTCTTGTTTGAGAAACTTATATTTATTATAACTACTTGAGTGTGAAATGAAGACAAGTTTGCTAAGATTTTCTTTTAAGTCATTTGGATGAATTAAATGCTTAAGGTAACATTGTCTTTAGGAACTGAAGAACTTACTACATTTGTGTTGTAGGCAGAAACTGATTTCAGGTGTGAGTTTATGAAGGCAGTAGCTCTTGTAGAAAAAGGATAGGTGTTATATTGAGAACAGTATTTTTTATACTTCTCACTATAAACCAGGGAAGTGAATTTTTCAAGTCTCCGACTTGAAAATACATTCCTCATACTTTGTTTGCTTTTCCATAGGACGGTGGAATGTTATATATTTAATTTTTTAACAATACAGGTATGTACCCTAGTTCTAATAATTAATGAGGATGTTGAAATCAGTTACTTTACTACATATCACCACACCATTTTGCTAAACATGAAAATTAACTTTCAGGAACCTTTTGGAACGGTCAGCTGCCATAAGCCATGCAGCCATCGTGCTAAAATTGGTTTTTGTAAACGACTTGTGTGTGTTTCGTAAAATATGCTTTATTTTAAAATTAGGGCTTCCTGTTGCAGCTGTTCCAGGAGCTCTGAGTCCTTTGGCTATTCCAAATGCTGCTGCAGCAGCTGCTGCAGCTGCTGCTGGCCGAGTGGGTATGCCTGGAGTCTCAGCTGGTGGCAATACAGTCCTGTTGGTTAGCAATTTAAATGAAGAGGTTAGTAAAATAATTTTCTAATGTTTATTCTTTAACTCCATTTCATTTGTGAAAGTTTTTCATGTTTATTTCATTTTGCACTTGCCTTTCTTTTTATGTACATTCATTAGCCAAAATATTTTCTGTGTTTCTATTTCTGAATAAAATCTATGTATTTGTTTAGGTAATACTTATTTCCTTAGACAGTCATATCTCTTTATATATGTATATATTTTTAACCTAACTACCTATTTTTCCTAAGAAAAATATGGTGAAGTACCGTAGTTTGGCTTTTTATCTTTTTGTTGTTCTCAAATGCAAATATGATCTAATTTGCAAATTTAACTGTAAAACAATTTTGCTCTTTGCCTTTTCTAATTATTTGCTTGTTCATTTCATGCTTATGTGTCATTGCATTTTTTTTTAAATCTTATTTTATGTGAACTACTCTAATACATTTTTCTTTGAAGGTTCTTCCAAAGATCTTGACGAGGCACTCTTCCAGTCTTTCTTAGTAATTTTTTCTTTGCAGTTATTAGTCATTGTCTTCTAAAAATATTTTCAACTTTTATCCCCCACCCCTTTCTTGTTAAATAAAATTGCTGTTATTTTCTGTAGTTGTACATTTTATGTCTGGTATATTTTATTTTGATTGCTATGAGAGCTGGTATGAAATGTGGGAAGCTAAGTGTTATCAGTTTATGATGTCTAATTTGAATACTTTTTCATTTTTAATTGGCCTCTGTTAATATGAACATTAAGCTTATTTTATCATTTAATACTGTTATCATTCACAGTTCTGCATGCTAAAATGTTTGAATCAGAGTACCTTTGTTTTTATTTTAAGACCTTTGCCTGCATTTCATAACCAGCCATGCTTATGCAGTTAAAGTTCAAAGTTTAAAATTCCTATGCATGCTCTCCTTCCCTATGTTGAGATGAAATGCTGTAATTTACTCTTTGATATAGATGTACTTTACCCATATTTGTCTTGGATGACTACATTTTACTCAGTTTTTCTTGTACAGTACATAAACCAACCATTTTCTGACCAAATTCCTGCATTTCCTATGTACTGACCTATATTTTATTTTTTTTTTGTTCCCCAATTCCTTATTTTTTTCTTCTGCATTGCTGTTTCCCTTCCCCATTTCATCCTTTTCCCTGTGTGTTCACCTTCCCTTTCCTTGTCTTTTCCCAAATGCCCATTCCCTTCCCTGTCTTATCCTTTATTTTCCTTGTCCTTGTCTTCATTCCCTGTCTCCATTCCCTATGTTCATGCTTCTGTGCTTGAACAAATGTTCCTCGGACCAACTTGCCCCAATTAACCGCCTTGAACCATGATCCATGACCACCTCACCATTCTGCGGGAACCACCCTTCGTTATGGATGATCTGTTCATCTCCGCTCTTCCTCGACTCTTCTCTCTTCTTGTCTTACGCTGCTTGCTCTTCTCTCCTTCTAAAGATGGTTACGCCCCAAAGTCTGTTTACCCTCTTCGGTATGTTATTGTTAGCACTATACTTTTATTATTGATTTGATTTTTGTTTCACCTTAATTCTTATTTGTAGCTAGCACTTTGGCTTAAAGTTGAATAGTAAATCTTTTGCTATTTTTCTTTGCTATTTAAAACTCTCCATAGACACAAAATTTGTTTTAATGCATGCTGATTTATTTTGCATGGTCTTTAATTTAATATCATTCACATAGCTTTGAGGGTTTATCAAAAATTATTCTTTTCAAAATTCACTGTTCAAAATCTTGATCTTCTTTATTCATTTGTGAGAATGATAAGATTGAATGAGTGATCATGTTGATGTCTGAATGTTTCATTGATATGTCAGAAAGATTAGTTGTTAGCTGCCTTGCACGTAAAATTAATTCCATTTTTGGATTACCTCTCTGTGGCTCCAAAAAAGGTGTTTATGGAGATGTGCAGCGCGTGAAGATTTTGTACAATAAGAAAGACAGTGCTCTAATACAGATGGCTGATGGAAACCAATCACAACTTGGTAAGATTAAACTACATGTTTATATGTTTTCAATTCCAAATTAAAACATTTAATTTTATGAATCAGAGTAAAATTAAATGCCTTTACATCAGTAAGAAATCGTTGTTGTTGTTGTTTTTTGTTTGTTTTTTAATGGCCAAGGCTCAAAATGTCATTTTAATTTTCATATTTTAATGTGATTATTTGTACATGATGAGTATATTTGTATTTTTCTGTTTTCCTCCTAGCATTTCTCAAGCAGTTCTGTTGGGAAAATATTTTAACTCCAAAATTGCAAGAATTATTTTAACACTCTTCTACTCTCTTTATGTGGTGCTGGCTGGGGATTGAACCCAGACCCTTGCACATTGTAGACAACTATTTTACCACTGAGCTACATCCCCATCCCAAGAATTGCAACTTTTATATTGATGATCCTTCTTTGTAGTTTTTATTTCTGGCTATTCTGTGTATTAGAAGCTGTATTTGGCTAAACTTAGAAATGGAAAAGGTCACCTGGAATGTGTCTTTTAGGGATACCAAGTTCTTACCAAATGAAAAACCTCTGTCAATGGGAATATTAAATCTGTGTCTTTGGGAATATTAAATTGTACTTTCGTCAAATTACATGTACATCATTGCTTAGATAATAATTTATTTTAATTTAAATTATATTTTTTTGGACTTCACACACAAATCAAATCACATAAATCTGAAATACAACTACATATTCAAAATGTGATTGACTATAAATTTTACCAAATTTTTAGTTTATAATTGGATTTATTAAGTTTCAGGGACATTGCTGCCTCAGACTGGTTGTGTTTACATTGTTAATTTTTGAAATTACTATTTTGGAAGTAAGGAATAGTGTGTTTTTGCTGTTATATTTGTGTGACACTTGGGGGTGAATATGATACACTTGACCAATTTCAGCCATTAAAATCAGAAAAGTTTGAATTTCAAACAGGTTAAGTTTGAACTTAGTGTTTCTTGGCAGTGGTTTTGGTATTTCATATAAGATATAAAATTATCCATCTGGCTCTCCAGTTTTAAAATCACAATATCTGTCTTAAAGGAAAGATATAAAAAAGAGCTGTATATGTCATAGGTATTTAGTATATTGTTTCCCCCTGCTCAGTTTGTGTATACTTCTGTATTCTGGTGAGGGTGGTCATTACCATTTGTTTAATATACACTTGTAAGTAGCATTTGACAGTGCTTCATAATCAACATAGCATTCTCAAATATTTCATGTTTTTAAAATTACTGTTTGAGGTTTGGGTGGCATTAAATTCACTTACATAAAGAATGCCAAATCATGGTTGAGAATCATCTGAGGGAGAATTTAAAGAAATTAACTTCTGAATTTGTTGTTGTTGGTGGTGGTTGTGGTGGTGGTGGTGCTGGGAATTGAACCCAGGGCCTTGTGCTTGCAAGGCAAGCACTCTACCAACTGAGCTATATCCCTAGCCCTTTGTTGGTTTTTTTTATGTGTAGATTTTAATTTTTATCATACTTACATTGGTCTTCTTAGGCTACAGAACAAAATAATATGCTTTGTAGATTAAACAAATTTATTTCCTCATGTATTTTAAATACTAAGGTTTCAGATCTCAAGGTGCTAGCAGATTTGGATTTTGAAGACTCTTTCTTGGCTTGTAGCTCTCTGCCTGTGTTCTTACATGGACTTTTCATTGTGTAAGCATAATGAGAGTTCTCCTTCTCTTGTGAGGATACCAGTCCTATTGAATTAGGACCCCACCATGATGACCTCATTTAACCTTCATAACTTCCTTAAAGGTCCTGCCTTTATAGATTGTCATTAGAAATTAGGGCTTCGACATATGCATTGACTGGGAATGGGGGCCACATTTTAGTCCATTTAGTACTTACATATGTAAATCATTTATCCCCAATGTTACCAGATGTTGACAGTAAAGTTTTGACTTATAATTTTTGGACTATAAGTATTGATAAATAATTTCTTATTCTCATTGCTGCTAGGATAAATTTTACTTCAGTTATATGACAATAAAAATATGTGCTTATATCATCAGTGCCTATAAAACACACTCAAATTCCAAACAAAAAAATAGGGTGTGCCAAGGAAGTGAGAAATTAAAGACTAGAAATTAGTAGTATAGATGACAGCAAAGCAAAACCATAAATTGTCTTTGAAAAGACTAATAAAATAGACAAGTGTCTGTAAACAACAACAACAACAAAATGAGAGCAGCAATACATATTTTATTTTGAATTATAAAGGGAGAACTCTTAATAAGCTCTATGTAAACTCCTATTATCTATGAATTTGTCTTAAATTTTCATTATTCCCTAACATCTTCTTCAGATTTGTAAGGGAAAGGTAAAAAAACTATATTCAGTCAATAATCCATTCTCAGCCAGGTGCAGTGGCACACACCTGTAATCCCAGTGGCTCGGGAGGCTGAGGCAGGAGGATTGTGAGTTCAAAGCCAGCCTCAGAAATTTAGCCACATGCTAAGCAACTCAAGACCTGTCCCTAAATAAAATACCAAATGAGGCTGGGGATGTGGCTCAGTGGTTGACTGCCTAATCCCAGGTACTTACCAGAGAGGAAAAAAAAAATGCCATTCTCTGAAACACGTTACTTTATCTATTTATGCCATATTTTTTGCAAGTAGACTTTTATAAGATTCCCATTGTTAAAAACAAAAAGAGTAGAGATTCTGTTCTCATTTTCCTACTCTTGTTCATTGCCTTTGTCTCTGCTATTCATACAGTGTGGTTATAGTCAGACCTTTAATTTGAATTTTAAAAAAATTATAACTTTTTTTTAAATATCAGACCAATTCATTTCTTTTAAAAATAACCCAACAACTATGTTAAGAAGTAGTCATATTGTTACAGAGTTGAGGTCTTCTGGGAAACTGAGGTAGCACAAAGATGATCCTACTTTAAACCCCAGTTCTTGCGATCAAGTCAGGAAGATTTTAGACCTGTTGCTCAGAGTAATAGTCATGAGTTTATTGAAGGTTTAGGAAAAGGGAAGGGGAGGACCCTATCAAGGGGGAAAGTGGGTCTTCTCTCTTCCAGTTTATTGAGGATCACAGTGAAGTTTCTACAGGGTCCCACTTAGGTCTACTTGCTGACTTTTGACTGGCAACAGGATGACATTAGCCTTTCGGGTCCCCACTGCCATGACAACTCTAGGTTATCTTGGTCCATGCTGACCAGTTTCTAAGTAGAATCTTCATCATAAGTTCTTAGAGATTTTATGATTAAGAATTATCTCCTGAGTTTCTGGATCTAATCTGTGAAAAGGGTCACAAAAGTCTCCCCTGTCAGAGTAATGTGGGTTCCTCTTATCAACATTATTTCAGGCCTGCATTTCTTCTGCAGATAATAGGTCGTTTGCTAAGGAATGGGGTGTAGCCTATCCACTTAAGCCAGGCAGGGCTGCAAGTAAATTGCTTCTTTGAAAATAAAGCTTGTGGGGGTCAACGCAGTGGACCCATTTTATAAAATTATTCTCTTTAACCTCAATTTCCCACCATTCGCACCTACCTTACCCCTAACAATATAATATTCTGTGTTCACATACTGCTATGTGCTAGGGTAAGACAGAGTCCTGTCTTTGTGTACCTTACAGTCTGAAGGAGGAAAATATATGTAATTGCAATAAATTATGATGATCTTTAAAAAAGGTACAAGGTACTACCTAGTACCTGGGGAATATCTAGTGAGTTTCTGGATCTTTTCGAAGGATGAAGAAAAACCCTTTTTGGAAAAGTGAGTTTGAAGAATGAGTAGACTAAGAGGGATAGTAAAAAGTATAGGAAATTGTTACAAAATAAAACAGCATGTATACAAGAATAAAGGTGAGGAAAAACTAGCACTTAGTGTCAGGATATATGTTTTCTGTATTTATAGCATAAAGTACAAGGAATGTAATATTAAGGTATAACACAAGTTCCATGATGATTGTGATGGTTTCTTACTACTTTATTCCCAGTACCACTATAGTTATTAGAATTGTATAGATTAAAAAACTACCTATTCATAGAGGCTAGAAGACATAAGGGTCAGACTGGGAAAGATACAGGCTATGTTAAAGGATGAGTTTATATTTTGTTCCTAAGGGTTTTAAGCTGATAATGCTGGGATCACATTTGTAATTTGTGAAGGTCATTTAGCTGCCTTGTGTATAGAATGAATTGGAGAAAAGTAGAGAGATATTCAACAGGAAAGCAATTGGAGATGAAGTTTAAATGGCAGTATAAGTAGAAAGTGGATAGAACATGAATTTGAGAGATAATTGGAGAAAGAATATCATAGTAGCCGGGCATGGTGGCACATGCCTGTAATCTTAGTGGCTCAGGCAGCTGAGGCAAGAGGATTGCAAGCTCAGAGCTAGCCTCGGCAACTTAGCAAGGCCCTAAGAAACTAAGCAAAACCCTGTCTCAGTGGTCCCTGGTACCAAAGGGGTGGGGGGAAAGATCTTAGTAAAGGATTTAGTAATTAGGATAGCAGAAGGAACAAAAAGTCAAGAATGGCTACTAAATTTCTTTCTTGGGAGGCTAAAAATGTAATTTATCAACAGGTGGGTAGTGGGTATTGAACCCAGTGACCCTGTGATATATCCTGGGTTCTTTTTGTTAGTTTGTTTCTTTGGTGGTGGTGGTTTTATTTTTTGAATTTGGGGGTTTGTCTGGGGTTTTTGTTGTTGTTGTTGTTGTTTTGTTTTGTTTTGTTTTTTGGAGGTAGAGTCTTACTAAGTTGCCAAGACTAGCCTTGAACTCATAATCCTCCTGAGCATCCTGAGTTTCTGAGATTATAGGCTACACCACTACTCCTAGCTAGCATCAGCAGGATTCTTGAGGAAGATAGATATTTATAATCTTGATTTGTTCTATGAAAGAAACATTTTTTTTTTGCCACGTGTCTTGTCTAGTAGAGATTAAAATGGAATTTGTCTTAATCACTGGTAGCTATGGTAAACACATGTTTATTTTAAAACAATAAGAAAATAGTTGTAAATTATTATTTTAAATTTAGAATTGTTTTCATTTTGAACTTTGAAAATGTTTTTTTAATAGGAATGCTTTCTTTTTTAGCCATGAATCATCTTAATGGACAGAAAATGTATGGAAAAATTATTCGTGTTACTCTCTCTAAACATCAGACTGTACAACTACCTCGAGAGGGACTTGATGATCAAGGGCTAACAAAAGATTTTGGTAATTCCCCATTGCATCGTTTTAAGAAACCTGGATCGAAAAATTTTCAGAATATATTTCCTCCTTCTGCAACCCTTCACCTATCTAATATCCCGTAAGTATTTAAGCCAGCGTTTATTAAGGATGTACATTTTGTTTTAATAAAAACATCGAATTTATTATTAATGTTTACTTTTTTCCCCCATTTAATTTTCCTAGTCCTTCAGTAGCAGAAGAGGATCTGCGAACACTGTTTGCTAACACTGGGGGCACTGTGAAGGCATTTAAGTTTTTTCAGTAAGCAAGCTTTCCTTGTTTTTAAATTAGTGACTTGATAGAAGTAAAAATTTTGTTCAAGTAGTTTTTAGTCTGCTTTTAGAAATTTTTATCTGGAATGGGCAGAATTTAAGTATTCTGACTTTTTATGAGGTATCTAATTTCATAATTTCGTTTCAGAAGAGATCACAAAATGGCTCTTCTTCAGATGGCAACGGTGGAAGAAGCTATTCAGGCCTTGATTGATCTTCATAATTATAACCTTGGTGAAAACCATCATCTGAGAGTGTCTTTCTCCAAGTCAACAATTTAAAGGGGAGATGAAGATTGGGGGTGAATCACATTGTTCAGTGTCATCACCTATTGACTGTTCAGAAAAGTGGGGACCAGAGTTTGATTTTTTTTTTCATTTTTTCTTTTTTCTTTTTTTTTCATGCTGTTATCATTCCTTGGTTATAAAATGAAATGGCATATGTAAAGGCAGAGTTATTAACTGCTGTATTTCATCTGTTCTATAGGGAAGCCATTTTTATTGTCTGTTTAAAATTTTCGTTTAATTTTGCTTTATTTTTTCAACTTAGTTGACATACGTGCCTTAAAAAGGAAAACTAGTGTTGCTATTGTGCATTTACTAGAAAAAAGGAATTGGTTGTCTAGGGCACATTGTTATATGGGAATTAAAATATGTTTAGGCAGGGGTGTGTAAAAAGGTTAAGTTTTTGTTTCTCCTGCTTGGAACTTATTTTGAATTATTGGCTTATCACATTTCTTTCTATTTAATCAAATAAGATTCTTGATATTGAATGAATAAAGCAGCATTTTTAGTTTTTACTACTTTAGGCTTTATTGCTTTTTAAAAAAACATTGGCCTTTTTTATCACAATTCTGGTCTAGATTCAGTTATGAATGTAGGCATTAGTTAAAATTAACAAGATGCAGAGTATTAATTTCTTAAGACAACAAAGTGATTTCTGTAAGTTTGAGCCCTATGTGGAAAGCATTGTGGAATCTTAACCTTTTTGTACACACTCTTGTGGGACGTATCATATAAATGTCAGCACTAAGTAATGTCTTGTTTGTGGCTGAATATTTTTCGTAGATGTTTTTGAAGTTGACATGACTTACGTGCATTTAAATATATATTGCCATCCTTAGTTTGTAATTAAGATTTGGAATATGGTTGTGGATTTCTGAGCATGTGCAGACTGGTCTAGCTAGTTCAGGAACTGGTGCATGTATTTTTCAAAGACAAAGAAAGTGTACTGCGAAAATTTGCAGGAAGATTAATTTTGTGGCAGTTTTTTAAAACTGACAACCAGGTGGGACCAAAGTTTATGTGCCTTTAGTCTTAATTTACCTTGCATTGTAATATTGAGTTTTAATAAATCTTCAAAATATTTTGTATTTAGGAATAGATCTGACTTTAATAAAAACATGGCTCAGAATCTACAGGTCAAATTAATTTGAACAGTTCTTGTCAATCTGAATTGTTGATTCTGTTAAATGACCAATACTTTTTGAAATTGATGTACTTAGTTTCAAGATTCATAGATTCTGTTATCTATGTAGACAGAATGGTCATGTATATTTTCTATTAGTTGAGTTTTTACATCTTTAGAAATGTAAAATTCAGTATAGTTTGAAAGCGGCACAATTAAAAATTAATTTTCTAACAAAGTTGGGAGGTTTGATGGTTGTTTAATTTCATTTTGTGTGTACTCTGCTTACCTCTGTAGCATGCTCAATAAACACTTCTGTAGCTCTGTATTCACCTTTTCTGTCTTTCTCTGCTGCCTTTTCTCTCTTTTCTTCTTTGTTTTCACTCCACTGTGCTTCTGAATTCATGTTTATTCTCTGCCAGGGTGGGAAAGGAGTAATAATATTACAATTCTATGGCTTTAAACCATAAATAAATCTAGATGCTGTGAAAATATACCAGCTGGTTTTTTTTTTTTTTTTCCATGTAAAAGATGGTAAATACTTTTCAGGAGGACACATATTAAACATTTCCCACCCTGATTATAATCTACTGCTTTAAAGACATAACTTCTATTGTAGCTTGTTAATTCTTTCTATCTCTTTTGTTGTTGTTGTTGTTGTTTTTCCAGTAGATTTATGCACTAAATAGATCTTTTGGATTTGCCATGCTCTCTCGCTGCAGTTTCATCTTTCATCTTCTATGTCTGCTAAAGATTTCTAATTAATCTTAGAATAGCTTGTAATTTTTAACAAAGAGTACTTGACAAAGAGTAGCATGTTATCTGCTTTCACTGTATGTGAGAAGAAAGATACATTCAGGTATTTAAAAATGTGTAATTTACATTGAACAAGTGCAGGTGTTAGTTACTACTTTCACTTTTTATTCAGCTGCAATTAGGGTGCTATTTATATTACTCAAAACATTTTTGGTCACTTTATAAACAGGTATATCGGTGTCAAATAATTTTAGAATTATACATTTTTATTAGGTTTATTCTTATAAAATATCTCAAAATCATGGAAATTTTATACATTAGAATGATAAAAAAAAATGAAGGAGCAAATATACTAAATACAAAAATTCAAGTCACCCCCCAACAAAGAATATAGTAAATAAAAATAGTTTTGTTTATAGTAGAGTCAACAATTTGTGGGTGATTTGGAAGCTAGGTGATCTCCCTTATTCTTAAAATACAATCTAGCAATATCAAATATGTCTGAAGTCTATCAAAAACCAATACCATATACAATTAACGAATAATATTCAAAACTTAAGTGGAGTTTTTCTCAGTATTGTGCTGTGGTTATGATACTTGAAAGTAGGTTTTATCCCCTTTTTAGTTAGTTCCTTGTGGATAGAATTGAAGAAATAAAGTCCTCAACTTTATTTATTTGCTGGACTAGGAAGAGTTCTCAGTGTCTCCTTGCTAAGGGTTGATAGGAAAACAAAGTTTCTCCTACCTCTGGACCTGTCAGGTTTTACAATCTCTTATGCTCACATCCAATCTTAGTTTCAAAGCCCCACAGTGAAGTGGGAGTTTCAACATTCTAGAATACTTTTCAGTTTAGTACATTAAATTATATTACCTCAAACCTTGGCATATACTGAATTATATAATGTTAGGTAATGTTAGGTATATGCTTTGTTGTTATGACTGCTCAGTCCTTATGTGAACTAGCTAATTTTGAAGTATTCTTAGTATCAAGCTGCTTTGTTAATAGAGCTTTTAGAAGTGTTTCAAAGCATCTGCTAAAGGAATAGAGTCATATAGTTTATAGTTTATATTTAGCCTGTTTTAGCATTTGAAAACTGGCTAAGAATGAAAAACTCTTGCTCTATGAGGAACCAAACCATCCTATAAGTTGCCCTAGGAATAATAATAATACTTTTGAGGCATTTTAGCTTAAAAATTTATAGTTAATAAAAGTTATGGTAATTAGCTTAATTTGTTGGTATAATTCTAGTTGTGTCATGTAGTTTATAGGGAGAGGACAAGTCACTTTTCTAAGCCTCAGTTTCTTTATTTGTAAAAGGGAGACAATAAACTCTGTTGTGAGGTCCAAATAGGATAAGTGCAGGGATGCTATTTTAAATGAAAAAGTTATGTCAAAGTTCCTGGACTGCCAGATTTGCCCAAAGGTAAGCTAGTTATCCACAATAAATATCCTAGAATATCTCTTCTTGTTATAAAGAAATATTTACTAAATGTTTTTAAATTATTTAAATTTTACTCTGGTAAAGCAAAAAGATGCAGAATACAGTTTTGTAGTGCATTCCAAGGCCAAATGAAGAGAGCATCCTTGGATTTAGCCTTATATTTCTGTTTAAAATGTTTGCTAGTTAAATAATAAAATGTGGATTTTTTTAAATTATAGACTCCAAATAAAAATGGAATTTTATATGTCTAAGCCTTTAAAATTTCTGAAATTTGAAAGACAAAATAGGAAGAAAAATTTTTGTGTGTGTGTAGCTGAGGACTTCAAACAAGAATTCCTGGCTACTTTATATTAAAAAGCTAAAATCTGAAAACATGTTGCTTTCATTCAGTTGAAGGAGAGTATAGATATATTTGGTGAAATTGGGTATACATAGGTTTCGATTTTAGCTAAATATTTTCTAGATTATTGGCAAGAATTCAGGAAAATTTTAAACAATTTTAGAATATATTCATTAGTCATCAAAATCTTAACTTTATAGTTGTTTATTATTCTGAATACATTCCCCTTAAATTATTCTTTTCAGTTTAAGGTTTCGCTAGTACAAATTTCATAGTTAATAGTATCAGTTAGTTACTCAAAGGACAAAATGAAGTCTTCACATGTATAGAAAATTTTTTAAAAACTCATAACCAACACCTATATACCTATTTCACTACCTAACATTTTCCATATTTAAAGGTAATATTTATATATGACGCTAACATTTCAGATTGAATCAAAATTCCATATTCACTTTTTTCTGATTTTGATCCCTACCTCATTCTTACCTTGGAGGTAATTACCTTGAATTTAGTATTTTACTGTTCAGTGGTTGTTTTTCAAGGGGAAATTTATCCTATACTCTGTAGTCTAAATTTTTCATCTGTCTAGTTAACAAAAATACTGCAAATACTTTAATACTTATGCTGTTAAGTATAATATTTTACTATCTTATACTTTGTTAAGGTTAAGATGTGTAGGTAACTGATAATCTCCTCATCAAACCTCATGATGTAACTGATTTTTTTAAGGAGGTTTTTAAATCCTTTTCAATAAATATTGAGTCTCAGGGTTCTTTTAAAGACGTATGAAGTAAATAAGGAGGTAGTATTTTAAAAGCTGGAGTTACGTGTAAGTTCCTTACAGACAACCATACCTTTTCTGACTTTACATCACCCCCACCTCTACCCTCACCCCACCCCCCACAACTTCTTGCAACTTTTTGCCTTCAGTCCTTTCCTTTCTCTCTCCCATGTCATTGGACAGAAGGAGCATTTGGCATCTCTGTTGTCATCCCCTTAACCTGGTGTTAGTGTTGTGTAGGATTTTGGCATCAAAGATTTTTTTTTTTTTTTTTATGAGAGCTTTCGATTATACCAAAAAACAGAAGAATATAACTTACCCCTATCACTCAGCTTTAGTTACCAACAGCATTCTGATTTCCTCCGTTCACTTGTCTTCGGTAGTATTTCTTCCAGACATTTATCATGAAACTTTGTGGCATTTTTTTCTCCATAATGTTTTATTCTTGGCCATAGTCTATTCTAATAAAATAATGGACTAGTCTAGTTTTCTAATATGTTCTTCAAATCTTAGAACCTTACTATTCAAAAAGGTTGATCTACATTAGAACAAGATTGGCAGGGGGTGTATTTGGATGCATAAGTTTCTTTCAAACTTCTTGGCACTGCTTCTTGCAGTGTAAGTTCCCCCGCCCCCAACACCAAAAATTGTTATATTTCACTGGTAATCTTAAGTTACTTAAAGATATGTATTGTTAACTAGATATCTGGAGTCCTTTTTTTCTTAGTGTTATCTATTTTAAGCAAATGGTTCTAGAGAGGCCAAATGAATATTTAACGGCATATTTATAGTGACACAGGTCCCTGAGGTTCCAGTGTTCAATGAATTAAACTGTTGAAAATAAGTAAGAGGCCTGCTGTTAGTACACATAAATTGAAACCACTGTTATGTACAAGTTGATAGGTAAATAGTTAATAATCAAAATCATTTTGGGGGTCTGTGTGTGAGATTTTTTTGTTTAATACATCAAATTCAGCCTAACAGGAAAGGAATTCCCATGTGAATTGACTTTTTAAAATGACTACAAATTAACACTCTTAAGCTCTGATTCATTTATTATATTATGTGGTGTAATAAGATGCCCTTGGGTCATTTTAGCAAATAAAGTTTTTTCTTTTCACTTAACACTACTCCAATTGGATAGCACCATCTTATAGTTGAAATGGCTAAGCTTCATAGAGTAATGACTGATCTCTCTCTGTGTGAGATATTTTGCAATAAATACAGATTTAGCTGTGTAATAGTATGCCTTCAGAAGCCATTCCCAATACCTTTAGCACAGTCTTTAAAAATATTCTTGGGGCTAGCAATTTTCTCTGTTATGTCTTGCTGTTTCCTGCTCACCACCTCCATTGCTATGTCTAAACTTTGTTGCTGCTTTAGCTGTCCATTTTATGCTTTTTATTCATATTTTTCTATCATCTCTTTGCAATTAAATTTTGTGCTCCTATGAAATTTTTGTAATCATAACCAACTAATTTTATTATTCCTTTTTATTTCTGGTTAATGCATTGACAAATTATAGTACATAATATGTATGTAATAATCAGGTGTTTTGCTATATTTTTGTCGGGTTCACCTTAAAATTTTTTTTTAACTTTTTTTGCTTTTTTATTTTTATCTCTGGGATTGTAACAGTTCAGAATTTTCCAGAAACGTGAAGCATTCATGTATTTTATTACTAGTATACTCAATTTTAATGGAAAGAAGTTGGTCAAACAGTTGTAGTTAAAGATCTTAAAGATGAGCAGAATTCCAAGAGGTGATTTTAATTTACATAAGCACAGTTCCTAGAAATTAGCTGCAGAGAGAGCATACTAACATTGCTATAGTTGTCTCAACCCTTCCCAGAGTCTGGAATTTTCTAAAGTAAAACGTTACAACTAAATATGTGACATTTTCTGGAAAAAGCATAAACACTGACATGAGACTAAACATGGACTTCTACCTTATTTTTCTCCTTAGTAGCTATCAGATCTTTACGAGCCTTTTCTCACAAGATGGAGATACCCACTTTCTATGTTTGTATATGAAGATATATGTGAAGTATATAGTTCTGTTCCATGAAGGATATTTTTCCCTACTTGGGGGGAAATTTGGGGCATTTTATTTATGAAAGTATACTTTTTTTCCCCCTAAAAACTAAATTGGGCTTGTTTTTAGATGATTTTCTGTTTTGGGTGGTGCTGGGGATTGAACCCATGGCCTTGTGCATGTGAGGCAAACATTCTACCAACTGAACTATATTCCTAGCTCTAAATTGGGCTTGTTTACAACTTCAAGGCATTTATTAGACATTTGCTGTGTGCCTGGTAGGAAATGCAGAAATAAATAGGACCATGGTACAGTTTTCTATAACACTTCAAAAATGTGAATTTGTACTAACTTATTACGGAACAATTAAGCCTGATGTAAATTTCATATTTACCCATATTTCAGTTTCTAGATGAGGAGATGTAGATGAAAACAAAACTGGACCCAACTGAACTGCAATATGTAGAAATAACAGAGTGCACCCCTGTGCACCTCATTTCTGTCAACTCCTTCAGTTCTATGTGTGTTGACAACATTCAACTGCCTCTAATGTTACCAACTTTTCCACCTACTTTTAGAGAACCCTCCCTCCAATACTTTGTAGTAACTCAAGCAGCAACCTTCCTGTCACCCTCAGGTGTAAGTCAGGTCTTTTTAAAAATGAAGGGTCATATTTATAGAATTATATATTCCTTTGTGTGTCATAAAGATTTTGATTTTTGTGCCCTTAACCTGACCATTTTTTTCCCCAAAAGTTCTGTTTTCTTAATGATGTGATTTTGCACAGTGTGGCAATTTTTGGAAATGCTTGTGTTATAGTAAAATTGACAATTCTACATTCAAAGACCTCCTACTATAGTTCACATTAAGACAGGAAATGATAAAATAATCAGCATTGGACTCAGAAAACAGGAATTTAAGTTGGTCTATTACCATTTGCTAATCATAATAGCTTGCCTAAGGCCGTAAGTTATCTGAGCCCAAATTGTTGTCTGTAAATTGGAGCTGATGGTAATTGATATCCTTTTAGGGTTATTCTTACTTTCAAACAAGACAGTTTGTGCAAACACTTTGTAAAATTATCACTGTAGAAATAAAGTTTGGAAATGTCGATAGTGGTAAAAAGACCCCTTTTGGAGCAATTTTAAGATGAGATGATTATGACATTTTTCTGAGTGAATGGACACTTTTTTTTTTTTTTTTTTGCCTGAAAGCCCATCGTGCTCTAGAATTCTGTACCACATTAACAGTGTACATGAGCAGTGATTAATGTCATTGTGACATTTGTTGAAAGCAACTGAGTCTTAATTTACATGTTCGTAAAATTAACTGCAAGAGAACATCAGAAGAGGAAGAGTTTAGTTCTGAAGTTTTTTTGTCAGTGTAAAACAATCAGTATTATGTTTTCAAATTAAATAGCCCATAAAAACAGATTTCTCCTAACTAGAAACCTAAATCATAGTTTTGTAATAAATTTTAAACTTTATTTACTAACTTCAATTTTTAACTTCTTTATTTAGAAAATACTACCCACTATGTTCTAGCTTAGCCACTAAGACACAATTTCTTCTCGTGATGGGATTTTGGGTTCAGTAAACAATCACATAGTTTCATACATTTTGTGGAGGAAACTACTAGATATTATTACAGTATGCCGGTCCATTGGCAGGTAGGAAAGTATTCTTGGGAGTTATTTATATAAGAATTACCTGGGCTTAGGGGAAGGGTGAGGGACATAAATTGTAGACAGAGTAGTTGGTATGGGGGAGAAAACACATTTAATTAAGACTGTAGCATCCTGGAGAAACCAAAGTTTCAGAATGGGTAAGTCATGAATTATTAGACAAGAAATGAATAAAGGCATAGGAAGAAGTTGGGTTATAGGTCATGCTGAAAAGTTTTTAGTATTCTGAAAAGAGCAAATACCCAGTAGGGATTTTAAACATAATTATTGGTAAATTGGATTTAGAAAAATGGACAGTTTGAAGAGAGAACAGTGGTGAATTTAGCATGTTCATTGAAATATTCCTTTTGATTTTTTTTCTAACTTAAAAAAAAAAAAGTGTGAACCATTCTAAGAACTGCATGCAAAACTGGGTACTCTCTTTTAAAGTACACAAAATTAAGACTTCCAAAAGAAACCCATTAAAAGGGAGATGCTTATCTGATAAGGCTGCATTATTCATCCCCAGGAGTTTAAATCCCATAACCATGCTTTTCTCTATGATAAGGATGAGACAAAGCCATGGAGCAAGCATGTGTGTTTTTGGATTGTCTTTATGGTAATTTTAAAAACACTGGTTTTAAATATGGTTTAAATATATATTTTGGTTTTAAAAGCAAACCGGTATATCAAGAGATTACAAAGCAGAGATTGCAAATTATAGCCAAAGATTTAAGATGAAATTAAGTTATATAAGCTGCTCTTTGAAAGCTATTTTAGGCTTGTGAATTCTGAGAAACATTAAGTAATATAGAAATTTTAAATCTGAGTCGAAAGAATTTAAAAGTGAGCAAAAATTCCTTTGTAAAAAATGTTTTACAATTTTAAAAAGTTTGAAGCCTCATAGTAAGATTAAATATTACTTGTAAAAGTACATGTTAACAATAATATATCAAATCAAGTAGAATTGTACATTCAATGTATTTGTGAGTTCATGTTCACATACAAAACCCATTTATCGAAAATTAAATGCTTGACCATCTGTGCCTCTCATTTTGCTATCTCTAACTCAACTTACCATTTTGTATATAAAAGTTATAGGTAATTGAGATTAATGAAAATTATTTGAAATCAAATAGACAACATGTATAATAGATAAATAGAATTTCCAAAAATGTTTGTGTGAGCATTTGCTTTTTTGTCGTCACTGAATCCCGTAGTTAACCTAGAACTCTAGATTCCTTACCAATATCATATTCTCTCTGAAGTATTTTTTTCTTTGTTTTATTAATCATTCAATTCTAACATGATGTATGGAGTTGATGTAGGTCAAATCCCTGTTCAGGAACTACAAAAGATTCTAATTTTGGCATTTCAAAATAATTGTTACCTAGATAACAAATTAGTTGTAATTAGTTTGGTTTGATCAAGCCAAGCAAATCAAAGAACTCCCATTTTATTTATTCCATATTTATTTAATAAATCCCAGACCATATTAGTTTATAAATAGCCCTATAAATGCAAAATAAATAGCAAAAATTTGTTCCATTTGCCATCTCACATTTCCACTAAATTCTGAATCTGAACACAATGTATATGTACTAAAACACTAGCATATGAGGGTTTTCAATGTTCAAAGGTAGATTGTTGTCTTCCATTGGCGTTGGACAGTGTAAGGATATAATTTAATGTAATGATAGGAAATAATTCAGGTGATAAGAGTAGTGAAGTCAAAATGTGGAACAGTTTCTATAAGAACACAAGCATGGTTCTTTATGCTTGTACTACACTCTACTTCATTCATCAGCTTTTCATAATATTGGGATCTGAAATCCTGAGGACTTAAAAAGAAAAGCTAAAGATCCAATAGCTGTTTGACAATTTATTGAAAATTTGAGATTCAGCACAAGAAGCTAAGTTTATACTGTTCAATTGCTGTGATAAAGTCATAACCAAAATCAATTATGGTATCTGCCCATGGATGTGATCTGGCTTTGTTAAGTTTGTAGTACAAGAATAATACTTCAGAAGAGTTCATCCGTGTTTTAAACACTAATACACTGTATCAACCTAGCCCACAGACTTTTAATAACACATTATTGTTTATCTCCCTATATATGCATGATTTTCTTTTGACACATTTATTTTTTATCCTCTTTGCCCTACCTTCTCCAGGTTCAGAGTCAAGTGATGAGACAAATAAGCAAAGTTAGGATTACTTATTCTAGTATGCATGGGTTAGTTGCTATTGACAAAAGTTGGACAGCCACATTCAAAATCTTGACCTTGACTTGTGCCTATAATGGATGTGTATGTATATGAAATAATTATAATCTGTTTTAGCCAGACTGCTTTCTAACATATACGCAGTTTTTTTTCTTGGAGTTAGATTTTTGTTTCTCCACTAAGCTTTCTTCTTCTAGCTCTAATATCTTTTCAGCATCATTATTAAATGATGACTCTCTGTAGTCACCTTCTCTGATGTCTAGAGATCACAAGCATTTGTACTATTTACTTGATTGTTCATTCAAAATAGGCCTTTTATTATTGACTTCAAATTGCCAGGGATGCATCTGTATTTAGGGCCTAAGTTGATGGTTCTTTCAATTGTAGCCCCTGGGCCAGCATTAGCATTACCTCAGAATTTGACATAAGTGCATATTCTTGAGACTCATCATCTGCTGAATTACAAATAGGAAGCTCAGCCTCAACCATCTAGGTTTTGTGGTGTTTTGTTGTTTGTTTGTTTTAATAAGCCCTCTAGATGACTCTGATGGATACTAAAGTTTGAGACCCAATGGCCTGAAAGCTAGGGCACTGATTACCCCAACACCTGTGTCCATGCAGCAGGTCTCTGATTCCTCACTGTTTGTATTGAATTCAATGTACTGAGATCTCAGTCCAGAGTTTCTTAATACATTGGCCTTCATTTCCATGGAGAACATATTCTTGCTACTAGCTTCAGCATCTCCAAATCAGACCTCTGATTTTCTTTGGGCTTTAGCATTGATAGTTAATATTAATGGATAATAATAGCTAATATTTAAAAACCACTATGCAAGCTCTACGTGAAGTATTTTATACAATTTTCAAAGTCACAGAGTCTGTTAAGTGGCAAAGCTACAATTTTACCTTACGTTCTAGAGACAGACATAGGAAGTCAGTGCTCTGTCTGCTGCACTGTGCTCGTGTAGGCTAAGTGCATTCATCACTGTTCATAATGTCATTTCCTCAAGTCATTTATCATCTTTTGGCTTGTGGTCACCTCCATACTTTTCTGTGCTCTTTTCTGAATCAAACTTTCCATTCTCACTCCTGCCCTGACATTTGTACCAGGCCTATGGCACCCTCACTCCTTACCCATATACAAAGTTTTCTATATCCTAGAGTTCATATAATGCCCTTTTCACCCTGGGATCCTAACTAAAACCTCCTTCTTCTTTTACATGCATTTCAGAGAGACCAGAAAGTAGTGCATACTCTTCTCTCAGTGTCTGCTTCTCAGGAACTTAGTACTTCGGGGAAAAAAAAAAAAAAAAAAAAAAAAAACTACCACTTCAATGAAATAGTCACATCTAATTATTTCTTCCTCTGCCCATTTTCAGCTTATCAGTCTCGCAATCTTCTGCTCATTCTTTCAGGTTCATGAGAGACTTTTGCACCTGACTTTTTTTCCTAATCATCTAAGTCTTGATGTCCTGATTAAGTTCTTGTTGTAGTTGTGATTTCTGTTTTTATGGACTATGCTGTCGTTAGAGCTTCTTATTCTAAACTCAAGAGATCGGCGCCTCTACTACTCTTGTCACACTTTCCCATAGCAATGCATGGACTTTGTGTTTTCCAGAACTGATTTATCTCTGAAAATTTGAACTTCAAAAAACATCTTGGGACTTTTGTCTCCCACCGCCCCCAGCTCCCATTTCACTGCATCTTCAGTAGCTAAAACAGTTATTTGGCACATAGTAAATGCTTAGTGAATACTTACTGAATTTATGAATAACACTTTTTAATTTCTCAATCCCAGTATATCTGGTTTTAGAAAAAAAGCTTGTGTCCCTGAAAACATGGTTTGTCTATAAATTCTGGGACCAGGACTGGTCATCTGAACGGCACTCCCACTAAAATAATTTTTCTTGTACCTGTCTGCTTATGCTGTACTTGTCCAATAAATCCAAACCCAAAACAGTATCAAAATCTATATTTTTTACTTGAATTCCTAAGTATAGTTGAATAATATCTTACATCCTTGCAGATTAGCTCAACTTATCTGAGACCTTAGCAACATCTTTTAATCATTTGGGGGATCAAATTCTATTTTCTTCTCCCATTTTCCTTAGCCTGCACAAATGGTTTTCAACTTTATCACTAGCAAATACTCAGATTACTGAACATAACTTTTTGCACATGTTTGTCTCTCTGCCCAGAATGTTCCTACATCTTTCCTACCCTGCTGATTTGTATTTATCCCTAGGGTTGACTTGTGTTACTGATTTGTACTCTGCTAATAAAAACTTTGTATCACTGTGGTTACCACATTTGTTCAAGCAAAAATTGCAAAAATGGCCCATAAAGGGTCTAGCAAAGCAATCATAAGACAACCATATCACAATGGTTAGAATTGAGATGTATATATATAATTGT